>NC_059214.1:7457607-8657607 GCF_020615455.1 Coregonus clupeaformis | reverse complement strand
TTAACTGTGTTATTGAACACTTGAACACTTACTCCTTCTGGGATGGCAAAAGCTCTTTCTACATTCATGACCCAAATGGGTTGTGTTGATCCATGGCGCTTCCTCCACCCGGTCACAAAGGACTTCTCCTACTTTACTTAATGTTCATCAAGACTACTCGCGCATAGACTACATTTATTTTATTTTAGATAGAGCTCTTCTCCCCTCAGTTAAAACTACATAATATTCTGCTATAGTAATTTGGGACCATTCCCCCCACATTCTGGATTTAGCTCTTACTCAGAGCGCAAAAAAACTGTTGAATTAGAGATTTAACACGGCCCTATTGTCTAACAAAGAATTCTGTGACTTTATTTCAACCAACATAGACGTATTCATTCAAACAAATAAAAATGACGACACCTCCCCCTCTCTTCTTTGGGAGACTTTCAAAGCTGTATTACGGGGAAAGATAATTTCTTACAAAGCTAATTTTTGTCAAACAAAGAAAACTGAAACGTCAAGAACTGGTGGACTCAGTCCTGTCAATAGACCACCAATATTCAACTTCACCATCCCCTGAATTATACGCAGAGAGGCTGAAACTTAAAACTCAATTTAATCTGCTTTCCACTGATAAAGCAGAGTTTCTGTTGCAATGAACAAAGGGGACGTACTACGAATATGGTGACATGGCCAGCCGCCTTTTGGCACACCAACTTCAAATCAAATTGTATTTGTCACCTTACCGCAAATTGCTTACTTACAAGCCCTTAACCAACAATGCAGTTCAAGAAATAGAGTTAAGAATATATTTACTAAATAAAATAAAGTAAAAAATTAAATAAAAAGTAACACAATAAAATAACAATACAGAGGCTATATACAGGGGGTACTGGTAACAAGTCAATGTGCGGGGGTACAGGTTAGTCGACATAATTTAGACATGTAGGTAGGGGTAAAGTTCCACAGTCAGCATCTCCAGTCAGCATCTCATCTTATCTCTCAGGTATATGACTCTTACAAGTGATCCCTCTAATATTAATTCAACTTTTGTGTCATTTTATTCTATCCTCTACAAATCTGAACCCCCATCAGATAATACGGCTATGGACAACATTTTAGATAACTTGGACATGAGTAAAGTTCTGGACAACCCTTGCATCTAGATGAGATAACAAAGGGTCTAAAGTTAATGCAAAGTGGCAAGGCCCCAGGCCCTGATGGCTGCCCCGTCGATTTGTATTAACAATTCTCAGATCAACTCGCCCCATTATTATTAAATATGTTCACTGACTCGTTATCACAGGGCTGTCTCCCCCCAACGCTAAATCAAGCCTTCATCTCACTTACACTCAAGAAAGATAAAGATCTGGCAGAATGTGGTGGATATCGGCCCATTTCACTTTTGAACACTGATGTTAAACTATTAGCTAAGGTTCTAACATGCCGGTTGGAACCCTGCCTTCAGCATGTCATACAGTGCCTTGCAAAAGTATTCATCCCCCTTGGCGTTTTTCCTATTTTGTTGCATTACAACCTGTAATTTAAATAGATTTTTATTTAGATTTCATGAAATGGACAAACACAAAATTGTCCAAATTGGTGAAGTGAAATGAAAAAAAATAACTTGTTTCAAAAGATTCAAAAAAATAAATAATGGAGAAGTGCTGCGTGCATATGTATTCACCCCCTTTGCTATGAAGCCCCTAAATAAGATCTGGTGCAACCAATTACCTTAAGAAGTCACATAATTAGTTAAATAAAGTCCACCTGTGTGCAATCTAAGTGTCACATGATCTCAGTATATATACACCTGTTCTGAAAGGCCCCAGAGTCTACAACACCACTAAGCAAGGGGCACCACCAAGCAAGCGGCACCATGAAGACCAAGGAGCTCTCCAAATAGGTCAGGGACAAAGTTGTGGAGAAGTACAGATCAGGGCTGTGTTATAAAAAAAACATCAGAACATCCCACGGAGCACCATTAAATCCATTATTAAAGAATGGAAAGAATATTGCACCACAACAAACCTGGCAAGAGAGGGCCGCCCACCAACACTCATGGACCAGGCAAGGAGGGCATTAATTAGAGAGGCAACAAAGAGACCAAAGATAACCCTGAAGGAGCTGCAAAGCTCCACAGCGGAGATTGGAGTATCTGTCCATAAGACCACTTTAATCCGTACACTCCACAGAGCTGGGTTTTACGGAAGAGTGGCCAGAAAAAAGCCATTGCTTAAAGAAAACATTAAGCAAACATGTTTGGTGTTCACCAAAAGCCATGTGGGAGACTCCCCAAACATATGGATGAAGGTACTCTGGTCAGATGAGACTAAAATTGAGGTTTTTGGCCATCAAGGAAAACGCTATAACTGGCGTAAACCCAACACCTCTCATCACCCCAAGAACACCATCCCCACAGTGAACCATGGTGGTGGCAGCATCATGCTGTGGGGATGTTTGTCATCGGCAGAGACTGGTCAGAATTGAAGGAATGATGGATGGTGCTAAATACAGGGACATTCTTGAGGGAAACCTGTTTCAGTCTTCCAGAGATTTGAGACTGGGACGGAGGTTCACGTTCCAGCAGGACAATGACCCTAAGCATACTGCTAAAGCAACACTCGAGTGGTTTAAGGGGAAATGTCTTGGAATGGCCTAGTCAAAGCCCAGACCTCAATTCAATTGAGAATCTGTGGTATGACTTAAAGATTGCTGAACACCAGCAGAACCCAACTTGAAGGAGCTGGAGCAGTTTAGCGTTGAAGAAGGGCAAAAATCCCAGTGGCTAGATGTGCCAAGCTTATAGAGACATACCCCAAGAGACTTGCAGCTGTAATTGCTGCAAAAGGTGGCTCTACAAAGTATTGACTTTGGAGGGGGGGGGGGGTCTCATGGATACGTCTGCTCTATTCTGCTCCTACGGCTACCGTACACACCAACTCTCAACACTCAAAATACTTCCCCCTCTCCAGAGGGACCCGTCAAGGGTGTCCTATGTCTCCGCTCCTTTTTGCACTTGCGATAGAACCACTTTCCTTGGGCTTAAAATTATCATCATGATTCACTGGAATCCACCGAGCTGGTGAAGAACACAAAGTGTCACTGTATGCAGATGATTTACTATTATATATAACTAACCCTGTGAACTATGTCGATAACATAACGCATATTTTAAACACATTTAGATCATTCTCAGGTTACAAATTGAACATTCAGAAAAGTGAATGTTTTCTGATCAACACCGCTGCCCACCCCAAAAAATATTTTGCATCTTCAAAGTGGTAGGCATGTTGTGTAAATCAAATGATACAAACCCCCCAAAAAGGGTTTCAACCTGGTTGAGTGGGATTATTTATTTAAGATTTGGTGAAGATTTGGTTTTGGGTCCAATTTCATCTCATGGATACGTCTGCTCTATTCTGCTCCTACGGCTACCGTACACACCAACTCTCAACACTCAAAATACTTCCCCCTCTCCAGAGGGACCCGTCAAGGGTGTCCTATGTCTCCGCTCCTTTTTGCACTTGCGATAGAACCACTTTCCTTGGCCTTAAAATGATCATCGTGATTCACTGGAATCCACCGAGCTGGTGAAGAACACAAAGTGTCACTGTATGCAGATGATTTACTATTATATATAACTAATGCTGTGAACTATGTCGATAACATAACGCATATTTTAAACACATTTAGATCATTCTCAGGTTACAAATTGAACATTCAGAAAAGTGAATGTTTTCTGATCAACACCGCTGCCCACAAAAAAAAATATTTTGCATCTTCAAAGTGGTAGGCATGTTGTGTAAATCAAATGATACAAACCCCCCAAAAGGGTTTCAACCTGGTTGAGTGGGATTATTTATTTAAGATTTGGTGAAGATTTGGTTTTGGGCCCAATTTCATCTCATGGATACGTCTGCTCTATTCTGCTCCTACGGCTACCGTACACACCAACTCTCAACACTCAAAATACTTCCCCCTCTCCAGAGGGACCTGTCAAGGGTGTCCTATGTCTCCGCTCCTTTTTGCACTTGCGATAGAACCACTTTCCTTGGCCTTAAAATTATCATCATGATTCATTGGAATCCACGAGCTGGTGAAGAACACAATGTGTCACTGTATGCAGATGATTTACTATTATATATAACTAACCCTGTGAACTATGTCGATAACATAACGCATATTTTAAACACATTTAGATGATTCTCAGGTTACAAATTGAACATTCAGAAAAGTGAATGTTTTCTGATCAACACCGCTGCCAAACATAGGACAGCCGTCTTCTCTCTCTCCAAATACTTGGAGTGATCAGAGTTGGAGGGAGGCTGCGCCAAGCAGAAGTCTTGGATACCGATGCTATCCATCCAATTATCCTTGACTCCAGACACCCTCTCACCAGCCTCCTCATCAAGAGTTATGATGAGAGGCTTCTCCACCCAGGGCCAGAGAGAGTCTATGGGGAGATGAGGCGGAAGTACTGGATACTTGGAGGACGAGGAGCCATTCACAAGCACCAATACGCCTGCATGGAATGTCAGAGATGGTGGGCCAGAGCAACTGTGCTCAAAATGGCAGATTTGCCCCCTGCTCGCGTGCACCTCCTCAAACCCTGCTTCTGGTCAACAGGAGCAGATTGCTTTGGGCCCTTTACGGTCAATCTAGGTCGTCGAGTGGAGAAGCGCTTGGGCATTATTTTCAAGTGTTTGACAACTAGATGCGTCCACCTGGACCTACTGGAGAGTTTGGACACTGAATTCTTCCTCATGGCCCTACGGCAGTTTATCTCCCGACGGGGGAATCCATACGAGATCCTGGCTGACAGGGGCACAAACCTCAAGGCAGGATAAGCCAGGTTGGAGGAAGCCTTCCAAGCAATGGAACCAACCCTCCAGGATCAACTGATGGACCAACAAATCTACTTCAAATTCAATCCTCCAAGAGCTCAGTTTGGAGGCACGAGAGCTCAAATCTGTCACACCGAATCTGCTCTTGATGGGGCGCCGAGACGCCTCACTTCCTCAAGCCATGTATGCTGATACCAACCTCGTTGGCAGACGCCGGTGGCGGCACAGCCAGATCTTGGCTGACCATTTCTGGGCCCGATTCATTCTGGGATTACCTACCAACCCTACAGCACAGAGGGAAATGGCGGAGAGAAACGGCCAGCCTGGACACTGGCCAAGTAGTAATGATAATGGACCCTCAACTGCCTCGAGCCTCCTGGCCGGTGGGCCATATCACCAAGACCATGCCTGGGACCGACGGTCGTGTTAGATCAGTGGAGATCAAGGTAAAGAACCGGACATATATCCGGCCAGTTGCCTGACTAATTCCTCTCCCTGAGTTGACAGAGGACGTGGAGCGATGAGCCTTGTGAGGAGTATGGAATTTTACAAATTTCCGGGGTGGCTGTAGAAAAGGCCTATGGAGTTGGTGGAATCACCCTTTAATTCATGGCCAATTGCGCAGCTGGGCCAGAGTGCTTTAATTCGGTCAGGTGAAAATGTCTGACAGATCTCAACTCATTAAAAGGAGGAAATCACCACCGCCCGACCTAGCTGCTTTCTCTTCCCCAACTCCGTCTAATCCAGACATTTTGTGCATCCACGAATCAACGTAAATCCACCGAATCTGTTATCTTTCATCTGAATTATCTGTTGCGATCAGGAGAGCGGGAGAGCGGGCCATCAGTTATTGTTTCTAGTTATTACTGCGGAGTGTGGCTTGGTGCACACGCTTCAAACCCATTGTGTTATGTCAATGGACAATGATCACGGCCTTACAGATCATCACATGCCAATTATGCCATTGATATATGGTTAAAATGTCACAAAATAACATGTAAATATGAAGACAATCCTGGAAGAATGAAATAGGAAACTTTATTATTATTTTCTAAATTGATAAATCCTGACATCAAACGTATTGAGATTATAGATTGAATAATTGATAACTGATCGATTTATTTGCATTATCATTCTCATGATTATGATGAATGGTTATGATCCTAAAGGACTCAATCATGCTTCATATTGAATTCCTACTGAAATGAATTGCTGAATTACCTCATTATGTTAATAATGAGAATGATTGTTATGATTTGACTTTTGTGATTATGAATTTGATTGGATACATGTTATTCTGTTTCCTTTGTTATGCAGCACAGACAAACTACCCAGTAAATATACCACTTTGTGGTTAAAGGAATTCCTGCCTCAGTCTCCTGACCCGTGACCACCTGTTCACCTTCACTATTGTCAGTCATCCTACCTGTCCAGCTACCCACACAGATTCCAATAATCTTTCAGTTTCTATTGGACAAATTCTGGTAGGTCCTTACCAGTTTCGTCCTGTTTGCTTCCATTTGGTTCTTAGTGAATACACCCCAAGTCTACCTGATCCAATTACAAACGCTAATTTTCATTTAGCGTTTCAAGATGTTTTGTCACAGTATGCCTACTGAACTGTGGTGGTTGCAGGTTCATGTACTCACATCCTGCCACTGGTCCTCATTCTCCTTGACCTGCTCTCTGATCTTCTGTAGCTCCTCGTAGCGCACCTGCTTCAGGTCCACCGCAAGGTCTGTCATTGATTTGCTCCTACACACCGCCAGAGAAGAGGAAGAGGGTTTAAAGACAGGTTTGGGATCAGTGTCAACTTAGTTACAGGCATTGGACCATCAGCAAGGAGCATAAACCTACTGTGCACAAGACTGATGTTACTGTCACAAAGTAGGCTACAGATGTATGTGTCAACATACACTCCAAATCCACTACAATCACAGATGCTGACACACATGCCAATCATTAATGCTCTCAAAATGTGGAACAAAAAGTGCTTGTTAAACTAAATCTCAATTAAATAAACTGAAACATACTTTTACACATACAGTGAGGGAAAAAAGTATTTGATCCCCTGCTGATTTTGTACGTTTGCCCACTGACAAAGAAATGATCAGTCTATAATTTTAAAGGTAGGTTTATTTGAACAGTGAGAGACAGAATAACAACAACAAAATCTAGAAAAACGCATGTCAAAAATGTTATAAATTGATTTGCATTTTAATGAGGGAAATAAGTATTTGACCCCCTCTCAATCAGAAAGATTTCTGGCTCCCAGGTGTCTTTTACATTTTAGTCATTTAGCAGACGCTCTTATCCAGAGCGACTTACAGTTAGTGAATACATATATATATTTTTTTATACTTGCCCCCCCGTGGGAATCGAACCCACAACCCTGGTGTTGCAAACGCCATGCTCTATCAACTGAGCTACATCCCTGCCGGCCATTCCCTCCCCTACCCTGGACGACGCTGGGCCAATTGTGCGCCGCCCCATGGGTCCCCCGGTCGCGGCCGGCTGCGACAGAGCCTGGATTCGAACCAGGATCTCTAGTAGCACAGTTTGCACTGCGATGCAGTGCCTTAGACCACTGCGCCACTCAGGAGGAGCTGAGACCACTGCGCCACAGGTAACGAGCTGAGATTAGGAGCACACTCTTAAAGGGAGTGCTCCTAATCTCATCTTGTTACCTGTATAAAAGACACCTGTCCACAGAAGCAATCAATCAATCAGATTCCAAACTCTCCACCATGGCCAAGATCAAAGAGCTCTCCAAGGATGTCAGGGACAAGATTGTAGACCTACACAAGGCTGGAATGGGCTACAAGACCATCGCCAAGCAGCTTGGTGAGAAGGTGACAACAGTTGGTGCGATTATTCGCAAATGGCAGAAACATAAAATAACTGTCAATCTCCCTCGGCCTGGGGCTCCATGCAAGATCTCAACTAGTGGAGTTGCAATGATCATGAGAACGGTGAGGAATCAGCCCAGAACTACACGGGAGGATCTTGTCAATGATCTCAAGGCAGCTGGGACCATAGTCACAAAGAAAACAATTGGTAACACACTACGCCGTGAAGGACTGAAATCCTGCAGCGCCCGCAAGGTCCCCCTGCTCAAGAAAGCACATATACAGGCCCGTCTGAAGTTTGCCAATGAACATCTGAATGATTCAGAGGAGAACTGGGTGAAAGTGTTGTGGTCAGATGAGACCAAAATCGAGCTCTTTGGCATCAACTCAACTCGACGTGTTTGGAGGAGGAGGAATGCTGCCTATGACCCCAAGAACACCATCCCCACCGTCAAACATGGAGGTGGAAACATTATGCTTTGGGGGTGTTTTTCTGCTAAGGGGACAGGACAACTTCACCGCATCAAAGGGACGATGGACGGGGCCATGTACCGTCAAATCTTGGGTGAGAACCTCCTTCCCTCAGCCAGGGCATTGAAAATGGGTCGTGGATGGGTATTCCAGCATGACAATGACCCAAAACACATGGCCAAGGCAACAAAGGAGTGGCTCAAGAAGAGCACATTAAGTTCCTGGAGTGGCCTAGCCAGTCTCCAGACCTTAATCCCATAGAAAATCTGTGGAGGGAGCTGAAGGTTCGAGTTGCCAAACGTCAGGCTCGAAACCTTAATGACTTGGAGAAGATCTGCAAAGAGGAGTGGGACAAAATCCCTCCTGAGATGTATGCAAACCTGGTGGCCAACTACAAGAAACGTCTGACCTCTGTGATTGCCAGCAAGGGTTTTGCCACCAAGTACTAAGTCATGTTTTACAGAGGGGTCAAATACTTATTTCTCTCATTAAAATGCAAATCAATTTATAAAATGTTTGACATGCGTTTTTCTGGATTTTGTTGTTGTTATTCTGTCTCTCACTGTTCAAATAAACCTACCATTAAAATGATAGACTGATCATGTCTTTGTCAGGGGATCAAATACTTTTTCCCTCACTGTATGTTTCTCATAAGAACACAGAAAACAAAAACATTTCAAGGTTCAACATTCATTGAAGATGAAACAGTATTTTTCATCTACACAACACCATTAAGACTAAAAGATAGTACAAACAAAACATGTTCCCCATTTTTCACATTTCTTAGTCAGGTATTAGTAAGCAAACAAAATAAGCAACAGTTGAGTCACACAAAACACAAGCTTAATGTGGTTTTAGCCTAATGGGTTAGACAAACCATGCTGTAAATCTCAACCATCCCATTCATGCAAAATATGCTTGTTCACTCGAAGCTTTCAAAGTTGTCTATGGCCAAAAACATTCACTCCATTTCACTGACCTGTAAACTTCTGAATCATACTGCTATCAATGTCTCTTCATCTTGTCTGTCTGTTACACAAAACCAACCATCACGCTAGCCTACAACCTGTGCTTGAACAATTTTCTAACTCTCAGCTGTACAGAACATACAGTATGTTTGGTTGGATGACCCAGCATATCGGTATTGTGTGTAAAATCCCCTCACACCACTTTGTTGCTTTGTCAATAGTTTTGTGGAGCGCGTCGTGTCCCACCCCCCTTGGTTTGGCCCTGCACCATTCAATTCCCAGCAATGTGTCAGTGTCAGCGTATAGCAGTCAGCCAGAGAGTGAGGGAGCTAGTAAACGAGAGAAGCAACACGAAGGCAAAAGGAGGAAGGAGGCAGCGGGGTGCTCTGTGATTGCATGGCGGGGGTGGCTGTGGAGAGAACACGACCATGCCACATTCCTGGGAACAGACATAATCAACTCACCCATCGCTAGCAACATCATGCTTTTGGAGCAGTCTAGGAGAGCCAGAGAAGAGAACCACACAGACAAAAAAGTCACATTTGGGACAGAATTTATTTTCCTATTCTGGGAATAAGTAGAGGTGAAGTGATCCCTAACCACTATCTGGAGTTTTTCTCTCCCTCTAATGGTTAAGGTTAGGATTGGGAATCTAATCCTAGACAGACCTGTGGTAAGGGATGGCTACCTCCAGCCTCTGTCTTCAAGATTCATACAGGAGGGGAAAAAGATCAAGTGCATGGATGGACACACATAATGGTTCATTGCAATGCATAGTCAAGTGCCCCTCCACTTCAGCTTCGTTCTCCTGGGGTTTCACTTTCCTTTTTATTGAAGGTGGGTGTGTATCACAGTTCGAGTACCACCTTCCTTTGATCTCTTCGAGACCAGAGCTAGGGTGATGTCACTGGAAACTCTACAGGACTTTTCCATGTGTGAGGGAAATACATCCAGATGCCTCAGACTCATGTTTGAATGGCCTGTTTTGTGAGTGTGTCACACAGAGAAATAGAACGTGTGTGCATGTGATTGTGAGTGTGTGAGAGGGAAGGTGTGTGTGTGTGCGTCATATGTACACTCACCTCCATATGTATTTGGACAGTGAAGCTACATTTTTTTTATTTTGTCACCCCATTTGAAGAAATCACAAGTATTTGGACAAATGTACTTATAGTGTATTAAAGCAGTCAACAGTTTCGTGTTTTGGATTATGTTATGCCTAACAGGAATTGAATGGTGAATAATGTCTTGTGCCATTTTGGAGTCAATTTTATTGTAAGTAAGAATAGAAGATGTTTCTGAACACTTCTACATTTATGTGGATGCTACCATGATTATGGATAATCATGAATGAATTGTGAATAATGATGAGTGAGAAGGTTAGCATGTTTTGTTGAACATTATCTCATTCATCATTATTCATGATTCATTCATGATTCATTCATGATTTTTCTTAATCATGGCATTATCAGGATTAATTTTGTTCTGAAACATCTTATCTACTCACTTAGAAAGAATGTTACTCCAGTCATCATTCACCATGCAGTTACTATTGCGCCAGGCAAGCTCAAAGGACCACAGCTAAAGTCTTTGAAATGATTTCAAATAGTATTTTGAATCCAGGTCTGGTTTGGTGCAGTGTCTAGGTGTAAGTATGGGGTTCATCTCGGAAACCCAAAACTAAAATCTTGCGTAATTGCATCAGATGCTTGATTAGGTTCAGGAGGGAGATTATATACTGTATTTTATGAGAAAAGATACTAACAAGACTAGCAAAGTCTCCATCCCCCTAAACGGAAACTCTCAGCCAAAGCATGGGCCAAATGTTCCTCTTTAGTTGTCGCATCTCCGTCTGTTTGACAGACGCTATGTTACGTGTGTCTGTCCATGAGAGTGAGTTTGTGGTCAATAGCCTGAGTTATATATAGATCTTACTCATGTTCAATTCCTTATCATACCACTGTGCTCATACTGCTCCCTGCTCCCCAAGTCAGTATGAAGTTCCCTGATGTTGAGGAGACACTGTGTTGTTCCAAGGCAAATAGAGGTGCTAGGGTGATGTCATACTACGCCATTCGTGAACCACCTCTGATTGATTCCATGACAACAGCTTTCAGTCTGTTTTGTCTTTTTTTATTAAGCATGGGACAAAGTATTTTTAAATTCACAGGCAAAGGCAATCCATGAGCAGAAAACACCCCCCCCCCCAATTCTGATGGACGCATACATTTTTGGTCACTGCATTGACGACAGTACTCATGTGGTGGTGTCTAGAATTAGCACTTTTAAAAAGGTTGGCAGCAGTTATGCAAGTTGTACAGAAAGGTCATTCACTTAGGGTGTTGCGTTTTAGATCTTCAGAATCGTATAGCTTGTATGGTTTCAGAAAATACCACAACCTGGGTAAAAAAGGTCATTTGTTTAAATTAAAGAAGAAAACAACACACAACCCAGAGATTTGAGGCTCTGTCTCAAATGGCACCCTATTCCCTATATAGTGCACTACTTTTGACTAGAGCCTCACACGGTAGACATATGTGGGTCTGGGTCAGTCATAGTAGTACAGTGTCCCTGGAGCAAATTAGAGTTAAGTACTTTGCTCAGGGGCACGTCGACAGATTTTTCACCTTGTCGGCGCGGGTATTCGAACCAGCAACTCTTCAGTTACTGGCCCAACGCTCTAACCGCTAAGCTACCTGCTGCCCATAGCAGTGCACTATATAGGGTTTGGGGTGCCAAATGAGATTTGTTGTTTTCGGCAGCCATTTTAGTTCCTAACGGTTCAGAAAGGCTAACCTCTCGATCATCATCCTCTTCTTGTACCTAAGCCGACTCGCCTCCCTAATCGCCACCATTTTCTGCAGGTCGCCCTCGCTACAGGAAGTGGGCAGCGACGGACCCATCTGATTGGCTGACGTACCTAGATACGAACCCTGACCTTGGATACGCACTGCCCCCACCCCCACCCCGAGCACCACCCCAAACTTCCTCAGCAGCATGTCATCCGTTTTGGGGTGCCCGTCACAATCTCCTCTTTCCTCATGGTTCTCCCCGCCCTCAGCTTCAACCTCCTGGTTCAAAGGTGAGGGGGCGCAGAGCAGCCGTGCCTGGAGCTTGGCAGGCAGCGCCCACGGCTCAGGGATGTTCATCGGGTTGTAGCTGTCGGCAGCACCCAACAGTGGTCTCTGTCGCCGACCATCCTGGGGCGGGTTGACCTTCCGAAAGACAAAGTCGTCCCGCTCGATGTCGGGGATGACGGTCTTGTTGCCCTTGCCCGGCCTATGCGGCTGGGTGGCAATGCTGAGCTGGGGGTTCGAGGCGTAGAGCTGGCCGGACATGCGGTTTACACACACCTGGGTTTTCAGCACAGCCAGCTCCGAGTTGGAGTGGAAGGCCTGGGTGCGTCGGGCGAACATGTCGTCATTCTCCAGGTCAGGGAAGATGCTCGCCAGGGACTCATCCGATGGGTCTGGAGGCTCCAGGGGGTTGTCACGCCCCAGAAGGGGACGCTTCTCACATCTGACCAGCCGGGGGCCTGAGGTGGGGTCGATCTTGGAGAATACCACCGGGGAACGCTCAAAGTATGGGATGTTGGTGGGTTGCTTTTTGGGGGGCTGGTAGAGGGCAGTGTATTGTGGCTGAGTGTTGTAGGGACTGGAGGAGGGGAGGGGGGGGGGGGGGCGCGGGAGAGAGAAGAGAAAGAGAGAGGGTAGAGGGTTGATGAGTTGCATGCAAGTAGAATAGGAGGAAAACAGAAAGAGCTAGGAAAAGGAGGTTTAAAAAAAGGAAAGCTGTTTGATTCAAAACAGGGCTGCATCAAACTGGGGATCTTGTATTCTGAAGCATCTTATTCAAATCGTAAATGCTTGGCAAAGAGTACAGTATCTTAACATATGTACTGATGCAAATTGGACTAAACAGCAAGACAGCAAAGCGATTATACCTCAGTATAACTGGTATAACTGTCAAAACTGTCAAAACTGCTCTTCAAGGCATGTTAGGGCAAAGTTATTAGCTTAGCTTTGTGGCACAGTATCGCTGTTAGTACGTGAGGGAGGGCAGCCAATCAGAACTCCTGCCCTTTTAAGGCAATGCTCTAGACCAGTGCTCCTGTGATGTCACAATCAATCGAGCAGCTGTATCGACCTTTGATCTGCAGCCGGGTGGCTGGTGTGGGTGGAGCCTTCAGATACATGGGGGTGAGAGGAGGGGGAGGGGCCTGAAGGGGCTGAGGAGAGCCAGCGACTGACATCGCAGTCAGAGTCGTCAGAGGATGAGCTGCCAGACTTCTTTCGGCTATGGCCCCAGAGAGAGGAGTGGGTGCAGAAAAGAGAGAGACAGAAAGAGAAAGAGAGAGGTGGGGAGAGAGAGAAAGAGAGAGGGGGGGGAGAGAGAGAAGGGGGGAGGGAAAGTGAGGGAAAAAGAGAGTGGGGAAAGGGAGAGTAAGGCAAAGTGAGAAGAAAAGAGAGAAACAGAAGTCAGACAGGTGGAATCAACACAGTGAAGTAGTGTAAAAGTAGAGTAGAATAGTGCCCCACAGCAGTGCAGACCCAACTAATCAATCAAATGAAAGCTTTATGAATGATGTTAGAATCACATGGATTAAACAGACTATAGGGAATCACTGGAAAATGTTGTGATAGAAAGAGATAGAAACTGGAAACTGTGATAGAAAGATAATGAAAATTGTTGGTTATAGAGTGATAAAGTACTGTTATAGCAATAAGCATGGGCTGTGCCATTAGAAATATTGAATGGAAGAAAGAGTAAGGAAATGATGGTTTGTAAATGTTGACATTGTATGTACTAATGTTTTATATAGTATTTGAAATGTACAGTATGAACATGTGAATGGAATGTAAGTGCTTTAAATTATGACATTAAATCTGTGTTATGGGTATGATGATGCTGTAAGTGTGTGTGTGTGTGTGGTGTGTGCGGTCTTTAACATTGGCCCTCTCTGCATCGTCCGTCCCCCCCTCCCTGTCAGTATGTCCACAGACCTGAAGCCCTGGATCTTTTTGTACCAGGGTCTCCTCTGGGACCCCAGTTTGATCTTCTGCATGTGGGCGTCCTCCTCGGGCGTCCAGAACTTGGGTAGGAACCTGTCATATGACACGTCGACAGGTGGCTTGGGCGACACGCCCACTTTGCGGGCGTACAGGTCATCCTGAACGGGGTCAGCGTACCCAACATCATCTTCCTCGTCTTCAGAATCGTCGTACATCTGTCGGAGGAGGCTATCAGTGGGGAGAGGATGGCGGTGGTCCACCCTCACTGAGCCCATCTGAGGCTGGGGGGAGCGCATCGGCGTCATTGGCCCACTGCTGCTACTCAAGAGAGAAAGAGACCAGCCAATCATATGAGTGGAAAGGGTTTATCAGGAAGTGCACACAAGCAATCACAGGCAGAGCAAGGAGCCTATAGTGTTGGAACAACCTTGGGTAAACGGCACACAATCTCCAATGAGAGCACACAAGGATAGGGTTAGAAGACAATGCAGAACCAAAACGAAAAACACATGATGAACCAAAAAATATTTTTGGGGATGTTTCAAATCAATTAAATCAAATCAATTAAATTAAATCAATTAAATCAAGTAAATGAAATCGAGTCAATGAAATTGGATATTTCGGATGGCAAGTCACTCACTCAGTCACTGCAAATCCAACTGCAAAAGGAACGAGCAAATACAACTAAAGAAAACAATCAAACAGAACAATCAAACACACACACAAAAAAAACGTATCAAATCAATCAGTTAGAAGCGGCCGGCAAGTTAAGACCAAGGTAACCTGCTACACTCATGGTTCTAGAAACCATGCAAACTGAAGCGCTCTCTCGTTCTCTCATTCTTTCTTTCTCCCACACTCGTTCATCCGGCAGGCGTAACAGAAGAAGCGCTCTCTCTTTCTCTCTCTCTCTGGTCAGATGGTCATCAGGCTTTCTGACCTGAGGCAGGTCACCGTCTGCCGCGGTGGGTCGTTCGTGTTCGTGGTCATTGTCACCATTGGCCAGGTCCCTCCTTTCGCCACTGAAACCCCTCCTCCCCCTCCTCCTAATCCCACGGCATTCCCGGCCTCCACAGGGCTGATTGGTAGTGCGTAATTGGTAGGCGGGGCGGGGGAGGGACTGTGGAAGCGCCGGCTGGCCAGGTCATCCAGAACGAGGTCGGGGTCCGGCCGCTCGGGGTCGGACTCGTCGTCACTGCCACTCTCGTACTCGTACGCCCACTGCAGGTGGGCGGCGGGCAGGGAATTCTGGGATATGCATCTGTTGTTGGAGGATTCGGACCTGGTCTCACTGAGGTCAGTGTTCCGTGGTTAGTCGCAACAGGAGGATATGATGGTACAGTGCACACACACAACCATAACCATGGGACAATCATACACAACCATGGGAGAAACAACCAGTAGACAGACAGACAGACAGTGGAGATGATAGGAGAGGAGTGTGTAAGGACAGGGCAGGGATCAGGGTATGGCATACAGTAGATTTAAACCACATAGAGTCAGAACCATTTCTTATACAGTATTCACAGTGCAAAGTGGAAGTTTTATTCCGTGTGAAAGAAAACAAGCTGGCTTATAAAGCTAGCTTACTGTAGCTTAATGTAGTTTCATAACGATCAAAGAAACTGGGTGGCAAGGTTTGGCTCGATACCATTTCGATTTAATAGAAGGATACCAATTCACCTGAATTTGACTGAATTAAAATGGAATTGAGCCCCACCCTTCTGGATGATTTAACCATTGACAGACCAGTGAACAGGCCGTAATGAACATTTTACACTTCTATTGGCCCTTCGTATATCTGAAAGGATTTGCTAGAGCAGCACCTGTGGATAAAGACTTGAGGCAGCTGATTTCTGGTGTATAAGCTATAGGTGTGTGTATGACTCTGCTACCTGGTGAAGGTGCCATCCTCCTCTGTGTACATGGGGCTGGCCCAGCTTCGGCGGCTGTCCTCGTGGCGCTCGGCCCGCTTCTTGCGGAGCGGCGCTGGCACGTAGGCCGCCGGCTTGTCCTTGGTGGGCAGGAACTGGTTGAACTGTGTGGTCGTTTTGGGTGCGATGACCAGCGAGCGGCGGTAGTGCAGCGAATCCTTGTTACTGTCCGCCGCCATCCTGAAGACTGAGTCCGTGTCACTCCCACAACCTAGGGGGGTGAGGAGAAATAGAGAAGGAAGAGGGGAGAAATTGAAGAGGAAGGGGGAGGGAAGAGTAAGAGGAGAGAAAAAGTAGAAAGAGGGAGAAGTCCAGTGAGGGTTGTGGAGGGGGAGATAAGAGGTAAAAGAGAGAATAGCAAAGTGGAGATTGGAAAGGGAGGTAAGGGGAAGGGAAGGTGGGAGGAGGGACCTGCTCTCCTAGGCCTTAAACACCACCAACCCCTATCTAAGACCAAACCAAAACCTATTCGACTTAATTAAAATAACTATTGTATAATAGAAGTAGAAAATAGCTTTTTGTGTAATATATTGTTCTCCTTACAGTGAGTTTGATGAGTTGTGAAGAGAAAATACATATCATTAAATGTATCAACCACTAGAGAGCGATACGTATTTATTTTTACAAGTAGTTTGCTCTCTTAAACTGATGCTACATGTTTTTTTATCCCAAAACATTATTTGTTTTCCATTGAGACTAAGACATTGTATTATGAAAATATTCCTATTTTTGTGTCGGCTGCGAGACTTTGAACTGATAAACTAGTTCACACACTGTCAAATGTCAACAAAGATCCGATATTGGTAAAATCAACATGCTCAGTGTGAATTTCACAGATATTCTCAGATAGTCCTAAGGAAACAATACCATCTACCCTTCAAATACCATCACGTTAACACAATCACTACTGCTCAAGATCTCAGACTAAGATATAGAGGTATACTATTATTAGCCAAAAACAAAGCATAACAAAATATACCCAAAACACACTCAAGTCCTGTCCGAGTGGAGTGTGTGATAATTGAGATTGGTGTGTGTGTGTGTGTGTGTGTGTAAAAGCGTAACAAAGTTTGACCAAAACACGCAACTTGGGTCCTGTCCGATTGAGATTGACGTGTGTGTGTCTCTGTGTGTCTGTGTGTAGTTGAGATTGACAAGTGTGTGTGTGTCCATACCCTCACTGTTGCCTTTGAGTGTTGTTCGAGGATTTGCTATGTGGTCTAGAACCCAGGCTATCCAAAGAGTCCCCTCTTCTGTGTCCTCCTCCTCCTCCTCCTCCTCTCAGTATAGGGAATAGATCGTCTTTGTCACTGTACCAGCTGTCTCCAAAACCACTGTCTCTTTCTCTAAAGCTGCTGCTGCTGCTGCTAAGGCTGCTGGCTCTCTGGCCGGACGATTCCTTGAGTGCCTGCAATACATACAAACACACAAACATTTGAAAGACAGAATGTTGTGTCTCTTAGTCATTTAGCTTTTTAGGGTTATCCTCACTGGGTACATGACAACTCACACACGTACACATGCACACACACACACCTCCCCGACACACATACTTCTGATGACCACAACTCCAACGCATAAATGTTTTCCGCTCTGACTCATACAAGCACAACCCAGTTAGCCATGCGTTGTGTGATGATGGCGACCATGATAACTGTTGACTGTCTAAAGACTGGCTTAGCGTAAGCACTCAAACTGGACAGTTTTATTTCCATCTACACATTCAAAGACTTAATCATGGACACTTTTACTGACACTTTTGGCTGCTTCGTGTGATGTATTCCCAGCTAGCAATGAGGAATCGGCCCAGAAACGGCCCTCTTCCGGGTGGCCGGATCTGATTGAATCGGCCCGGAATCGGGTGTCAGGCTCGGCCCGGAATCAAAATGAATGACTGCACAGAATCGGCCCAAGTACATCGGCCCGTTTCCGTCTACCGGAATTCAGACGACTTTGCCGGCATCTTACCAGAATCCCCCCCGAAGCGGGCCGATGCAAATTTAAATATTACTATTATACATTTTATACCCATCCACAAAGTTAAATTTTTTATTTTTTACCCCCTTTTCGTCATATCCAGTTGGTAGTTACAGTCTTGTCCCATCGCTGCAACTCCCGTACGGAGTTACTACTTAAACAGATTTTTTTTTTAAATGTTTATTTTATTTTTTTGATCACAGAAACAATGAGAAAATATGGAAAAATGAAATGTTAATGTTAATTATATAAAGCAGCACGTGTAATCATCTGCCAGAGAGTAGCCACAATCGGCCCGAGAACCTAGGAATACATTTGGGCCAGATAACTCACACCGGAATCGGCCCGAGCTCAATCCCAGCATCCTAGCCATAAGTAATACTGCCGGGCCACATGAATTGGCCCAGATCCACTGTGCTAGCTAGGTTTTTGTCTCTACCTTTTTGCCCTTTGTACTGTTGTCTGTGCCTAACAATATTTGTACCATGTTTGTGCCGCCACCATGTTGTTCTGCTGCCATGTTGTGTTGCTACCATGTTGTGTTGTTGTCATGTTGTGTTGCTACCATGTTGTGTGGTCATGTTGTGTTGCTGCCATGTTGTATTGTTGTCTTAAGTATCTCTTTATGTAGTGTTGTGGTGTCTTTCTTGTCGTGATGTGTGTTTTGTTCTACTTTTTTATGTATTATCCCAACCCCTGTCCCCACAGGAGGCCTTTTGTCTCTTGGTAGGCCGTCATTGTAAATAAGAATTTGTTCTAAATGGACTTGCCTAGTTAAATAAATGTTAAATAAAATAGAACAAAAATGGCCTGAAGCCTCTCTAACCAGCCTGCTTCCCAACAAGCAACAACTTGTCAGCTGCTCCCTATGAAACAATAACTGCCTTGGCTCCCAAATGGCACCCTTTTCCCTATATAATGTAATTCTTTTTGAACAAATTCCTATGGGCTCTGGTCAAAAGTGATGAAATATGTAAGGAATAGGGTGCCATATGGGACACAGACAATGTCAGATTTGTAATTGACTTTGAATCCAGGGCTAAACAATGCTATTCTATGCTATTCCCTACGGAGCTCGGCTTAACTTTTCTTCACTGATCTCGGACTGGAACAGATAAATGCATGGAACATGTCGTAACCAACCATCACTTCTGCCTGTTTTTAATCGTATATAATCCAATGGTATAGAGTGTAATCGGAAGGGTTGAATGTGCTTGGTAAATCTAACTGTAAACAAACCAAACTGTAAAATTCAGCAATGTCACGACACACACAAACACATGTACATGCATGTGCAAAGACAGACATACACACACCGACACACACACTTTTATGCATGTATCAAGTGACCTATGGGCTCCTGAAGTAAACAAGATTAAAATAGCTGCGTCAGGAGATTGGATCAGTTATGACTTAACGTTGCTATGTTTTTAGTGCCGACTGTCAAGTATTTTGAGCCTGAAGCCCCTTGGCCAATGGGCTGGCTTCCTCAAAACATAGCTAAAATACCAGGAAGGATGTAGAGATGTGATGGTCTGTGAATGTAAAAGAGGATTTCATTCATACGATTTGATTCCTAGCTATGCTGATTACTCAAAGCATTACTTGGTAGCACACATAACATAAAAACTGTAGTTTGAATAACAATGTGCAGGTACATCAGGGTTGAGGTCCATTCCAATTCAATTCAGTCTCATGAACTGAAATTCCAATTAAAGTATTGAAAAATCCTAATTGAAACTAAAAGGCACCTTTCCATTCTCGAATTGAAATGGAATGTCCATCAATTGATGGACCCCAAACTTAACTAGCCCACTGTAGTACAGTGAGGCGGCTTAACTTTGAATAGCGCTAATACCGTAGCCTGGTCATTGTCGTGCAAACTCCTATGGTTAAACACATTGGCAAGACAGTACAAACAGATCTGGGACCAGGCTATTATTACTGCACCCATAGAAATATAATTACTAAAAGGGACAAACATGAAAATAGAATGGGTTATATTGAGTATAATAGAGTGAATAATTATAGAACAATAAAGTGTTAACCCAGCCTAGCACAGCATACAGTAAGGTTATATATTTACCTTGGATACTGCTGCTATGCCCAGTAGTCGTTCGAAGGCCTTGAGGTTTAGGTTAGGTCTATTATAGAAAGGTTTGCTTTGTGCCTTCCTACCCAGCCAGTATATGGTGATCAGCACCTGGGAGAAAGAGGACATGAGCTATTACAAAAATCATAATTTTAATGTATGCACAAGTACTTTACAGGAGCAATGCCAATGTCTCTAAACGCAGAGACTGGGTGGGCGCAGATGCTTTTTGCCAGAGTTTTTTCTACTTCTACTAGATCAGCTATTAAACAGAATAAACAAGCAGACCTGGGTTCAAATAGTACTTGTTTTCTTTCAAATACTTTGATTGTTTGAGGAGTGCCAGATGGGCAGGGTTTGCACTTGTGGGACTATACAATTGGTTATATGCCAGGCACCCTCAACAAGTGTGGCTAAAGTATTTGAAAGAAAACAAATCCTGTTTGAACTCATGTAAACAGTGGAAAACAGTAGGACATAGTTATATATTGATGAGAACACACTTACAGTACATTCTAGCAGCACACTAGATAGCCTACATATAGTATGGACTGTTAGGATGGATCATGATTAGATTTCTGTATTGTTATTGTATAGTAATGCCCATACAGAGGTTATACTGGCCGCTGTGGCCCCTGTGGCCACTAGTGTCCAGCTCTTTGCTTTCCTGCCTCATCCAGAACCGTCTGATACATCGCTATTTGTTTGTGTGCACTGACCTGACCTATACCTCTTGTAAACATGCAGGGCTTTGAATCATGTTTTAGAAACGTAATGTAACTCTCAACAATGCAATTCCATGAGCACTACAGATATCACAGAAATCAGGTGCAATTTGCATGTAAGAAATGTTGAGGGATGCATTTACTCCAGTTTTACAGTACGTTTTTGTCGGTGACCCACTCTTTGATGCTAGTTCCACTTTATGTTCAGATTTCTGCATATTACATGGTAATTATATTTTGTATTGGCAGCACAGGGTAATGCTAACTACAATGCATATTACAGGCCTTCTCTGCAAAAACATTGCTCAAGAGTCTTTAGACTAAAGCGGATACCTCGTCAGTTGCACAACTGAATGCATTTAACAAAAAATGTGTCTTCCACATTTAACCTAAGCTGCGACATCATCAGCGCCCGGGGAGCAGTTAATTACATTGCTCAAGGGCAAAACGGCAGATTTTACCACCTTGCTGGCTCAGGGATTCAAACCAGCAACCTTTCGGTTATTGCTCCAACACTCTTAACCGCTAGGCTACCTGCTACCCCCTAGCCTAAGCTACCTGCTGCACCAGAGAGTGATCTGGGTATGGTATTATGTAAATCACTTCTAATGCACATTGTCTGGCTTCTATTGACGCGGTCTGATGGTTAAGAAATGACTACATACTGTATACAGTATATTGGAATGCAGCAATAGGATGGATAAACACATACTGCAAGTACCCTACAATCACCCTACTGTTCCATTGGATTCTACAGTAGTGGGCAAAGCCAATCTCAGCCATCTTCTCAAACGTTCCCAAATAAAATAAAAACTTTTCCACTCACATTTGTCAGTCTCCTGCTGGTCCCTTGATAGGTGTGTGTATGAGAGAAGTGTATGTGGGAGTGTTTGTGTGGTTTATCACTCACTGCCTGCGAAAATGACAATAAAATAATAGCGTGTTTTGGTCTGTGTGCTTCCCCCACTGAAAGAGCTGGAAAGTGAGAGCAAAATCCAGGCGGCGACTGCCAGCCCTCGAATCACCCCTGCCCCCCTCACACAACAACAGAACAACACAAAGGCTGGGGATGGGATGGAGTGGAGGCCACACACACAAGCACACACACACACAATTTCTGTCAATGGCCATACGCACACAGACTCACACACATACATACAGTGCCTTCGGGAAGCAAAAACAGGTTTCAAAAAATTGAAATATTACATTTATATAAGTATTCAGACCCTTTACTCAGTCCTTTGTTGAAGCACCTTTGGCAGCGATTACAGCCTCGAGTCTTCTCGGGTATTACATTTACATTTACATTTACGTCATTTAGCTGACGCTCTTGGATTTATTGATCATTTATGGCTATCAAAGAAGATGCATGCATACATAGTTGGCAATAAAACTGTCTTAATTAAGTACATTGATTGTATCAAAGAGATATCCTCCAGTCTCTTTTAGAAGTTTATGTTCTCATACACTTTATCTCAAGTCTGACTTGAGAACCTTCCTGTGTGTGCGTGTGCATTGGTGGTTAGGCGTTTGGTCCATATTTGCGTCGGTTATTTACGACAGTCACTAAATACCACACAGCCATAACAATAATTGGTCTTTGAAGGGTAAAAAGCAGAGGTAAGAAAAGAATGTGAGGTCCTGACACAGATTTATATGAATTTAAACCTCCCAAATACAGTAACACACAGCCTGCACACATAGATTCTCAGACAGTCAGAGATATACACCCCCAAAACATTCCACTTTTCCAGAAGTTCAGTCATATTTTTGGTTCTTGTGTATACTGACCCACAAACGTCAGTAAATCAGCCTAGTAGTAGAAGTATTGAGTCTCGATGGGTCGCTTTGCAAGTGCAACCAAACTACACCAACAAACAAAGCACATTCTAACCTTCCTGAACTTACACTCTGCCTCCAATTACTCTCCATATGTCACATGTGAAGAGGACAGTAGTACGTATATCATGTGTGCTTCAACAGGGGACAAATAGCGCTGTAAAGTAGCGCGCTAGCATGATAACCACAGTGACAGAGGGATATACTGTATACAACCCTTCTCTCTGTCTCTCCGTGCTCCGCATTCCTCCCATCACACGACGATAATACAATACTCACAACACACTGAGCACTGTGTGTGTGTGTGTTATGTCCTGTGGCCCTTGCTTTTACCCAGCATGCAATGGGGCTGGTGTGGCTTGGAGCACTTGCTGAGTATACTGGGGGTGAACATTCCGTTCTGACAACTGAGTTGCTGCGACGACGACCATCTGACTTTCCATTAAAACGTTCAGAATTCTGCCTCTGCTTCGGTTTAGCATGAAAAGCGACAACAAGAAAACATATAGATATAAGAAAGGTTCATTTCAGTTTGAAGTTAAATTATAGGTGTTGTTATCCCAATATAAATTTTTTGATGATCTTTCCACTTTATTAACAAATAAACATCTCGCTTTATCTCTGGTGCGGCCTGGAACAAAGTCTACATTCTTAACATTTATGGTGCTGCCAGGGCTGAAGAGGCAAGGTTACCTAATGCTAATTTATGAGGGCTGGTAATGGATGTAGGCCTTGTTAGGGGAACATGGGATAAAGACCTATTCTCTGTCCCCCTCAGGCCTGTACAGACGCCTCACCACCGGATCAGCTGAGAGAGAGCTATCAACAGCACCAGGCATTGTGACTGTTATTGGTCGCATACACATATTGAGCAGATGTTATTGCGGGTGTAGCGAAATGCTTGTGTTCCTAGCTCCAACAGTGCAGTAATATCTAACAATACACAACACAACAAACAAATCTAAAAAAGTTAAAGAATGGAATTAACAAATATAGAAATATTAAGACGAGCAATGTCAGAGTCGAGTATAAATATATATATATATATATATATATATATATATATATATATACACACGATGAGATGTAGATAAATTATGGACAGTATATGACAGAATATGTAGAATATCTGAAGAGTACGTAGGATAGAATAGTATATGTACAGCAATAGTTAAACAGGATAGGCCTTGACCAGAATACAGTATAGTGGGTCAAGCAGTATGTAAACATTATTAAAGTGACCAGTGTTCCATTATTAAAGTGACCAGTGTTCCATGTCTATGTACATAGGCAGCAGCCTCTAAGGTGCAGGGTTGAGTAACCAGGTGGTAGCCGGCAAGTGGAGACTAAAGTTCAGGGCAGGGTACTGGCCCAAGGCCGGCTAGTGGTGACTATTTAACAGTCTGATGGCCTTGAGATAGAAGCTGTTTTTCAGTCTCTCGGTCCCAGCTTTGATGCACCTGTACTGACCATGCCTTCTGGGTGGTATCGGGGGGAACAGGCCGTGGCTCAGGTGGCTGAGGTCCTTGATGATTTTCTTGGACTTCCTGTGACACCGGGTGCTGTAGATGTCCTGGAGGGCAGGTAGTGTGCCCCCGGTGATACTATGGGCAGACCACACCACCCTCTGTAGATCCCTGTGGTTGCGGACGGTGCAGTTGCCGTACCAGGGAGTGATACAGCCCGACAGGATGCTCTCAATGGTGCAGCTGTAAATGTTTGTGAGGGTCTTAGGGACCAAGCCAAATTTCTTTAGCCTCCTGAGGTTGAAGAGGTGCTGTTGCTCCTTCTTCACCACACTGTCTGTGTGGGTGGACCATTTCAGATTGTCAGTGATGTGTAAGCCGAGGAACTTGAAACTTTTCACTTTATCTACTGCGGCCCCATCGATGTGGGTGAGGGTGTGCTTCCTCTGCTGTCTCCTGCAGTCCACGATCAGCTCCTTTGTTTTGTTGACGTTGAGGGAGAGGTTATTTTCCTGGAACCACTCCGCCAGGACCCTCACCTCCTTTCAGTAGGGTGTCTCATCGTTGCTGATAATCAGGCCTACCACTGTTGGGTCGTCTGCAAACCTGATAATTGAGTTGGAGGCGTGAGTGGCCACACAGCCATGGGTGAACAGGGAGTACAGGAGGGGACCGAGCACTCACCCTTGTGGGGCCCCTGTGTTGAGAATCAGCATAGTGGAGGTGTTGTTGCCTACCTTCACCACCTGGGGGCGGCCCGTCAGGAAGTCCAGGACCCAGTTGCACAGGGCAGGGTTCAGACCCAGGGCCCTAGCTTAATGATGAGCTTGGAGGGTACTATGGTGTTGAAGACTGAGATGTAGTCAATGAACAGCATTCTTACGTACAGTGAGGGAAAAAAGTATTTAATCCCCTGCTGATTTTGTACGTTTGCCCACTGACAAAGACATGATCAGTCTATAATTTTAACGGTAGGTTTATTTGAACAGTGAGAGACAGAATAACAAAAAATCCAGAAAAACGCATGTCAAAAATGTTATAAATTGATTTGCATTTTAATGAGGGAAATAAGTATTTGACCCCTCTGCAAAACATGACTTAGTACTTGGTGGAAAAAAACATTGTTGGCAATCACAGAGGTCAGACGTTTCTTGTAGTTGGCCACCAGGTTTGCACACATCTCAGGAGGGATTTTGTCCCACTCCTCTTTACAGATCTAAGGCCACTCCAGGACCTTAATGTGCTTCTTCTTGAGCCACTCCTTTGTTGCCTTGGCCGTGTGTTTTGGGTCATTGTCATGCTGGAATACCCATCCACTACCCATTTTCAATGCCCTGGCTGAGGGAAGGAGGTTCTCACCCAAGATTTGATGCTACATGACCCCGTCCATCGTCCCTTTGATGCGGTGAAGTTGTCCTGTCCCCTTAGCAGAAAAACACCCCCAAAGCATAATGTTTCCACCTCCATGTTTGACGGTGGGGATGGTGTTCTTGGGGTCATAGGCAGCATTCCTCCTCCTCCAAACACAGCGAGTTGAGTTGATGCCAAAGAGCACGATTTTGGTCTCATCTGACCACAACACTTTCACCCAGTTCTCCTCTGAATCATTCAGATGTTCACTGGCAAACTTCAGACGGGCCTGTATATGTGCTTTCTTGAGCAGGGGGACCTTGCGGGCACTGCAGGATTTCAGTCCTTCGTGGCGTAGTGTGTTACCAATTATTTTCTTGGTGACTATGGTCCCAGCTGCCTTGAGATCATTGACAAGATCCTCCCGTGTAGTTCTGGGCTGATTCCTCACCGTTCTCAAGATGAACTCCACGAGGTGAGATCTTGCATGGAGCCCCAGGCTGAGGGAGATTGACAGTTATTTTGTGTTTCTTCCATTTGCGAATAATCGCACCAACTGTTGTCACCTTCTCACCAAGCTGCTTGGCGATGGTCTTGTAGCCCATTCCAGCCTTGTGTAGGTCTACAATCTTGTCCCTGACATTCTTGGAGAGCTCTTTGGTCTTGGCCATGGTGGAGAGTTTGGAATCTGATTGATTGATTGCTTCTGTGGACAGGTGTCTTTTATACAGGTAACAAGCTGAGATTAGGAGCACTCCCTTTAAGAGTGTGCTCCTAATCTCAGGTCGTTACCTGTATAAAAGACACCTGGGATCCAGAAATCTTTCTGATTGAGATGGGGTCAAATACTTATTTCCCTCATTAAAATGCAAATCAATTTGTAACATTTTTGACATGCGTCTTTCTGGATTTTTTTGTTGTTATTCTGTCTCTCACTGTTCAAATAAACCTACCATTAAAATGATAGACTGATAATTTCTTTGTCAGTGGGCAAACGTACAAAATCAGCAGGGGATCAAATACTTTTTTCCCTCACTGTAGCTATTCCTCTTGTCCATATGGGATAAGGCAGTGTGCAGTGCGATGGTGATTGCGTCAGCCGTGGATCTAATGGGGCGGTACGCAAATTACAGTTGGTCGTGTAAGGTGGAGGTGATATGATCCTTATCTTTCAAAGCAGTTCATGATGACAAAAGTGAGTGCTAAGGGGCAATAGTCATTTAGTTCAGTTACCTTTGCTTTCTTGGGTACAGGAACAATATGACTGTAAACACTCCAGCCAGCTGGTCTGCGCATGCTCTGAGGACACAGCTAGGGATGCCGTCTAGGCTGGCAGCCTTGCGAGGCTTAAATGTTTTACACGTGTGTAACCACAGAGAACGAGAGCTCACTGTCCTCGGAAGTGGTGGTGGCCCACGTCGGCAGCACTGTGTTTTCCTCAAAGCAAGTGAAGGTGCTTTGCTTGTCTGGTAGCAAGACGGTGGTGTCCGCGACGTGGCTGGCTTTCCCTTTATAATCTGTGATTGTCTGGAGTCCCTGCCACATACTGCTCTGTCTGAGCCATTGAATTGTGCCTCCACTTTGTCTCTGTACTGACGTTTAGTCTGTTTGTACTCAACCATATTCCCAGTCACCTTGACATGGTTAAATTCGGTGGTTCGCGCTTTCAGTTTTGCGCGATTGATGCCATCTATCAACGGTTTTTGGTTTGGATAGGTTTTAATCGTCATGGTGGGAACAACATCCCCTATACACTTCCTGATTAACTCATTCACCGTGTCAGTGTATACGTCAATTTTATGCTAAGAGGCAACCCGGAACATATCCCAGTCCGCATGATCAAAACAATCTTGAAGCATGATTCCGATTGGTCAAACCAGCGTTGAACAGTCCTTATGACGGGTACTTCCTGTTTGACTTTCTGCCTATAGGAAGGGAGAAGCAGAATGGAAGCATGATCTGATTTGCCGAAGGGGGGTAGTACTTGTAGCCGTCCAGGAAGGGAGAGTAGCAATGGTCGAGAGTTTTTGAAGCGCGAGTAGATGTGCGAGTATACATTTTCTAATGGTATCAGGTATCTTTTAAAAATATTTTGTGTTAAAATAAAGGGGGCTTCCGCTTTGAGATTGGATCCGGAGGTACCTGCGCCTTCGTCCCCTGTTCTGTCTCCCTCTCCGGTGTCTTCTACGGTGAATGAGGCTTCGTTGGTTATGGGAGGCTTGAACCGGGTGCCAAGAGTTGCGGGCGTGTGAGATTCCGCCCCTCGCAAATCCTCGACGGGTCTTCCGAATCATGCTAGCCATAGGAATAGGCAGATTTCCTCTCCCATCTCGCCCGGTGTTGTTTTAGGCAGCTCTATGGTAAGAAACGTATCGGTTCCTGGGCTGCTCCCCATTGTTCTACGTCAGCACATGGAGGAGATTGATGCTGTTGTAGTCCATGTGGTAATGAATGACATTAGGAATGGTAGCTCGGAACGGCTGAAACAGGATTCTGAAGAACTGATTGGGTCTCTGCTGGACACCAAAAAGCGTCCTATAATTTCTGGCCCTGTGCCCTCGATGGGTCAAAGTGGTGAACGTTTTATCAGGCAACTAGCACTTCACAACTGGCTATGTGACTACTGCAGCTCCATGGGTGTAACTTTTGTAGACAACTTTGACACCTTTTGGAAGCAGAGGATGCTTCATAAGGAGGATGGGATCCACCATAACCATTTGCGTGCCTGGATCCTGTCCAAACACTACAAGGCAGTGCTGAAGCATTGACTGATCAAATCAAGCTCTTCAAAGGTATTTACTCCCATTAAATCGCAGCGATATCATTCCGCCACAGCTTCCCATGTTGATTGGGGTATTGTAAATAGTAATTCTGTGCCTGTTAATTCAATATCCGTTGATAACTCTGTTAGCTCCTGTAAGGAACCCACTGTTGTTAGCTCCACCCATGCTATTAATAGTCTTATATCAAGCTATTGTATTGCAACATGTGCTCATAAGCATAGGGGTATTGTCAATAGTAAACTTGTGCACATTTACCTGGATTCTACTATTAGCTCTGCAACTTTGAATCCAATCAGGAAGCCCATTGTGGCTAGCTCATCCAGTTCTATTGACTCTTGTGTCACCATGGATACTGCTGTTTTCAAATCTCGCAGAGGACTTGGACTGTTACATATAAATGTACGAAACCTGATGTCTAAACTAGACTTTCTGGATGTCTGGGTGCATGACACTAGCCCAGACGTTCTGGTTATCTCAGAGACCTGGATGAGTAATTTGATTATTAATATGGATGTTGCCATTGAAGATTACAACATTTTCAGATGTGAGGAGGGGGGGGGCTATTTATGTCAAATCTACTCTTATGGCATCATGCTCTCTTCGCATCTCTGTCCCCAAAATGTGTGAGCTGTTGGTTGTAAAAGTGGCCATAAGCCAAAATGCATATATACTGAACAAAAATATAAACACAGCATGTAAAGTGTTTGTCCCATGTTTCATGAGCTGAAATAAAAGATCCCAGAAATGTTCCATAAATTAATCGTTTCAGGAAACTAGGGCTATGTCCTGCGCCACTACTACAAAGGAGAGCCATTTTAACGTAAACTTTATTTTTAAAATCAAAATGCGTTTTTTGGCAGAAACGCCTTCTGGAATATGTGAACTATCATGCACCTTAATAACAAACGTGTATGCCATCGGTAAATATGAATAAAATGGTTAAATTACTAAGTAATTGGTTTAGCTACAGAAAAAGACAGGAACCTTCCTGCTAGCCATGATTGGCTGAGATAATGATTGGGCTGGACATGCCGAGAGATGAGTTCGGATTGGTCTGCTATGTAGCACGCTTCTGTCTATAACATGAGCTGGTCAGTAAGCTAGTAAGCTAGCCAACGTTAGCCAGTTTGCTTGGGTGCTTGACTGCTGTTGTTAGGTCAGAATGCTCGGATCAATGCTACTGCTCGGACAGAGCATCCAGTGTGTGCTCTAAACTCTCCGAGAGCGAAACGCTCAGAATTTACAAACGGACAATCTGACAACGCTCTGAGTTTACGAATGTCCAGAGTGCACTCTGGCACTCCAGATTGAATTGACGAATACACCCGTACTATAAACCAGCCTTTAGTCTTGAAACCCTTGGTTGGTTAGTACATGGCCTCACATGTGAATCCTTAAAGAGATGGGTGGGGCTAAGGCTTAAGAGGGTGTGAACGATGCTGAATGGGTGTAGACAAAGAAGAGCTCTCCAGTAGGTTTACCAAAACAATCAAGGGCCATTTTCTAAAATGTGAGGTTTAATTTTATCAATTTCCAAGCAGAATTACTTTCCCATTGTTCCTCATCTGTAGTGTATGATATACAATTTTCAAGCTCAGAGTCTCTACTTTTATCCAATGTAAAAAACACAATTTCAAATGTTGCTACATAAGACCGAATCGAGCCGGTCGGTCACATATGCACAAAAAACGTATTTCTCTCAAATTGTGTGCACAAATTTGTTTACATCCATGTTAGTGAGCATTTCTCCTTTGCCAAGATAATCCATCCACCTGACAGGTGTGGCATATCAATAAGCTGATTAAACAGCATGATCATTACATAGGTGCAGCTTGTGCTGGGGGCAATAAAAGGCCACTCTAAAAAGTGCAGTTTTGTCACACAACACAATGCCACAGATGTCTCAAGGTTTGAGGGAGCGTGCAATTGGCATGCTGACTGCAGGAATGTCCACCTGTTGTTGCCAGAGAAATGAATATTCATTTATCTGCCATAAGCTGCCTCCAACATCATTTTGTAGAATTTGGCAGTACGTCCAACCGGCCTCACAACCGCAGACCATGTGTAACCACGCCAGCCCATGACCTCCACATCCGGCTTCTTCACATGCGGAATCATCTGAGACCAGCCACCCGGACAGCTGATGAAAGTGTGGGTTTGCACAACTGAATAATTTCTGCACAAACTGTCAGAAACTGTCTAATCTACGTGCTCATCGTCCTCACCAGGGTCTTGACCTGACTGCAGTTCAGCGTCGTAACCGACTTCAGTAGGCACATGCTCACCTTCGATGGCCACTGGCACGCTGGAGCAGTGTGCTCTTCACAGATTAATCCCGGTTTCAACTGTACCAGGTAGATGGAAGACAGCGTGTATGGCATCGTGTGGGCAAGCGGTTTGCAGATGTCAACGTTGTGAACAGAGTGCCCCATGGGTTATGGTATGGGCATGCATAAGCTACGGACAATGAACCCAATTGCATTTTATCTATGGCAATTTGAATGCACAGAGATACCGTGACGAGATCCTGAGGCCCATTGTCGTGTCATTCATCAGCCGCCATCACCTCATGTTTCAGCATGATAATGCACCGCCCCATGTCGCAAGGATCTGTACACAATTCCTGGAAGCTGTAAATGACTCAGTTCTTCCATGTCACCCATTGAGCATGTTTGGGATTCTCGGGATGGACGTGTATGACAGCGTGTTCCAGTCCCCGCCAATATGGGACAACATTCCACAGGCCACAATCAACAGCCTGATCAAATCTATGTGTAGTTGATCTGTCGCGCTGCATGAGGCAAATGGTGGTCACACAAGGTACTGCCTGGTTTTCTGATCCACGACCCATCCTTTTTTTAAGGTATCTGTGACCAACAAATGGATATCTGTATTCCCAGTCATGTGAAATACATAGATTAGGGCCTAATGAATTTATTTCAATTGACTTATTTCCTTTTATGAACTGTAACTCAGTAAAATCTTTGAAATTGTTACATGTTACGTTTATATTTTTGTTCAGTGTATTTATTGCTGCAGTCTACCACCCCCCAGCCGCTTCGGCGGAGGCTGTTGGTATTATTTTGGATGATTTAAAACCCTTTCTGGTATGTGAACTGGTTGTGTTAGGAGATCTAAATCTTGATTGGCTTACACATGCCTCAGATCAGTTTAAGAATATCTGTCTTGAGTTCAATTTGACTCAGCTGATAATGAAACCCACTTGGATTAATGTAAAAAAAAAAATGATATCAGCGACCACTGCCCTATTGCTTGCATTAGAGATACCAAATTGAAAAGCTCTGACTCTCATATAATTGTGAAGAGAAATTGTTACAAATTCTCACCCCAGACATTCCTTCATGATCTATAGTATATTATTCAGACCTTTTTTCTACTAGCTGCATACCAGACCCTGTTTGGCACTTCCATTTCTACCTCTCTGGCTGATAAACATGCCCCTTTCAAACAACTCTGAGTCAAAAACCAAACTAATCCGTGTTACTCTCCTGTGATCTCAGACCTTCTCTTGATAAAAAATACCTCCTGGGCCAAGGCTAGACAAACTAGCTCATTAGCTGATTGGCAGCTATTTAGGCAATTGAGAAGTAGGTACACTGCCTCAGTTAAACAGGCCAAATTAAACTACTTCCTTTGCGCTATGGCAGACTCTGTTAGTGATCCTTCTAAATTCTGGAAAACCATTAATTCACTGAAGCGGGGTAATTCCTCTACTTCCCTGCCTAAGCAAGTAGGTTTAGACACCTGCATCATTGCTTAGAAGGTTAAGATTTGTGATGCTTTTAATCAGCATTTTATCTCAGCTAGTTTGTTATTTGAAAGAAATGGTGGTCATACTGGTCTTTGCCAGTCAGTTGACCTTTCCCACATACAGCCTCCAGTTGCCTTGATGGATGATCAGCCAACCTCACGTGACTTGGGAAATCAGGGTTTTTCTTTTTTGGCAAATCACAGAAACAGAAGTTCTTGCTATTAGCTATTTACACCAAGACATCATTAGGGGCTGACAATTTGGATCCGTCTTTGCTTAAGTATGCAGCGCCCCTCATTGCTGGCTCAGTAACACACATTTTTAATACTGTAGACCATGTTATTCTTTTGAATAAGCTGTCCTCGATAGGGTTAGGTACTGATGCTTGCCGATGGTTCATAATTATCTTAATAACAGAACTCAGGCCATCAAGGTAGATGGGGTTAAATCTGAGTTCCTTCAGTTACACACTGCCCACTACTGTTTACAATCTATATAATTAACATTGGTAATGCTGTAAGAAATTGTAATATTAATTTGTATGCGTTTTGTTTGCATTTAGCACTAACTTTAGATCCAATAGTGACCTCTGCAGTGCTAGAAAATCTGATTTCAAATTTGAAAATACTTGGCCAACCGATGGAGTAATGGAACACAACACATGCTTTTTTTCTAGGTCCCATAACCCTGATTTAAATGAAATTGTAATTACTAGTTTGAACGGCACACAAATTGAGCGAGCTCCTTCCTATAAATATCTTAGTATCTGGCTTGATGACAAACTGTCATTTAAAAAACATGTCACTGAGCAGGTGAAGAAGTTGAAGTTCAAGGTTGGTTTCTATTACAGAAACAAAGCATGTCTGACATTTGTTAATAGGAAGGAAATTGACCAGGCCACTTTTATGTCTATTTTAGAATATGGGGATATTATCGCTATGTGCACAGGTGAGATCAGGGACATTGCCCCTGCGTACTGAAACAGGTCGGTAATGTGGTGAAATGGAAGCGGAAATACTATGTAACTATTGTGATTTCGAAGAAATAGAGAATGAAACTAACATGTAACAATGTTATCCTCTATTGCCCTTTCTACCACGATATACTCTTGCCCTTATTCCAGAAACCACACCAGATATACCCTGGCATTATGTGGCTGAGCGATGAGGAGAAACTGAAATGTTTTTCTTGTCCATTGTGTAACTTATAAAAAGATTTAGCTTCTATATAGCAAATGGCACGTATGTAAGATTGTGTGTAGGCCTGTCTCCCACTTTAATCTTCTCTTTGTGCCAGACTGGGTTCAAATTCCTTCCGTTTCATTTCTATCTATCTATCTATCTACTACCGGTACAAAAGTTTTAGAACACCTACTCATTCAAGGGTTTTTCTTTATTTTTACTATTTCTACTTTGTAGAATAATAGTGAAGACATCAAAACTATGAAATAACACATATGGAATCATGTAGTAACCCAAAAAGTGTTAAACAAATAAAAATATATTTTATATTTTATATTCTTTAAATAGCCACTCTTTGCCTTGATGACAGCTTTGCACACTCCTGGCATTCTCTCAACCAGCTTCACCTGGAATGCTTTTCCAACAGTCTTGAAGGAGTTCCCACATATGCTGAGCACTTGTTGGCTGCTTTTCCTTCACTCTGCGGTCCGACTCATCCCAAACCATCTCAATTTGGTTGAGGTCGGGGGATTGTGGAGGCCAGGTCATCTGATGCAGCACTCCATCACTCTCCTTCTTGGTAAAATAGCCCTTACTGTACACAGCCTGGAGGTGTGTTGGGTCATTGTCCTGTTGAAAAACAAATGATAGTCCCACTAAGCCCAAACCAGATGGGATGGCGTATCGCTGCAGAATGCTGTGGTAGCCATGCTGGTTAAGTATGCCTTGAATTCTAAATAGATCACAGACAGTGTCACCAGCAAAGCACCCCCACACCATAACACCTCCTCCTCCATGCTTTACGGTGGGAAATACACATGCGGAGATCATCCGTTCACCCACACAGCGTCTCACAAAGACACAGCAGTTGGAACCAAAATCTCAAATTTGGACTCATCAGACCAAAGGACACATTTCCACCGGTCTAATGTCCATTGCTCATGTTTCTTGGCCCAAGCAAGTCTCTTCTTCTTATTGGTGTCCTTTAGTAGTGGTTTCTTTGCAGCAATTCAACCATGAAGGCCTAATTCACACAGTCTCCTCTGAACAGTTGATGTTGAGATGTGTCTGTTACTCTGTAAAGCATTTATTTCGGCTGCAATTTCTGAGGCTGGTAACTCTAATGAACTTATCCTCTGCAGCAGAGGTAACTCTTGGTCTTTCATTCCTGTGGCGGTCCTCAAGAGAGCCAGTTTCATCATAGCGCTTGATGGTTTTTGCGACTGCACTTGTGTTACTTCATAGTTTCGATGTCTACACAATTATTCTACAATGTAGAAAATAGTAAAAATAAAGATAAACCCTTTGATGAGTAAGTGTTCTAAAACTTTTGACCGGTAGTGTATATATCAATTATAATAGTTTTTTTAATTATTTGTACTGTTTCTAGGGATATAATTATTGCTTTGATAACCTTTTTTACCATTATGTATTGATTTATTTTTCACTCTTTATGTGGTGCGCACTGCAGAGAACACTGGAAGAATTATCACTGATTTATCACAGTGAATTATTGTAATGTTTGTTTATGTATTAATTAATCCCATAAGGGATGGGTTGCCAACTGGAGCTTTGACTCGAAAAATTTAAAAAATAAAATATGTAATTCATGAATTGATCTATATGCATTCAGCAACATCCACACTTAAACCACTAGATGCTGTTTTCCATTGTGCCCTTAGGTTTATTACTGGTGATGGTTATAGAACTCACCATTGTGTTTTGTATCAAAAAGTGAGCCTCTTTGTATGTAAAAGAGAGAGCAGTATTCTCTTGTGATTATTTACATCGCACTCATGCAGAAACATCCTATGTATCTAATCATCATTAATTCAATTTAGACTTACAAATGACCAAACCCGGTCACACGCTTGGATAACACTGGAGGCCCCTTCGGTCTCCACAGAGTTGGGTAAAGCTGCTTTTAGTTTTTTTGCATCCTTTATGTGGAACAACTCACAGAGCTCTCTGAAATTAGAGGTTCTGGTCCCCCTTTGTCAGTTCAGAGAAATGATCAGAGTTTATGGTGACTTAATTCCATTTTAATTGCAGGTGGATTTCTGAAGACTTAGATACACACGCAGGCTAATCACAAACATACACACAAACGCTAATCACAAAAATACAAACACACACTAATCGCACACACAAACGCTAATCACACACACACATGCTAATCACATACACACACTCAACGATAAAAGGATCTTGCACCTGCCATTGCTCCATGCCAAACTAACTACCTGTACACAATGGAACACCACCCACAAGGCCACACCTGCAAGATGCCAATGACCCATTGGTCCACCCCACCCATGCCAAGCCCTGCTGGGCGAGACAAGGTCATCACACACAATGGATGGGTAGATCTGGGAGTCCTGATGAGTGATGCCTCAACACTGAAAACTACACACACTGAACACACATACCTAAACACCACACCACATTGTACCGAAAGTACACCTTCCCAAAATAAAAATACCAAAGCCTTAAAATTAATGGGTGTGTGCACTGCAGTGCACAGTCGTCAGCATACCTGGGAAAATTAAGATCACCAGTTCTTCTGCGTGATTGATTGATTCAGCCAGGGCATGGAATGTTCTCACTCTGCGTTCTTCATCAATAAATACCTCACATACATACGTACACATAACACCTTGTCACCAAGTATCAATCAGGTGTTATGAAAAATGAAAAGGTGGGTTATAAAAAATGAAAAAAGCTATTGTCTAGTATCAGTCTCAGCTAAGCTCAGATGTCAAATATTGTTTTATTGGAAGCATCACACACACACAAATATTGAGAGAGGGATTGTGTCACGCTTATCAGACACTATAGCCACTGTTGACGGGTGAGAGAACAAGCGGGTGGGCAAACAGGGAGAGGCTGGCATTTCTCTCTCCAGCCAGGGAGCACAAATATAGCCTTTGAGCTGTGTTGGCCGTTCACCATTATCGCTCCTCGTTCCGTTTCACAATCTCTTCACAGTTCAAACACGGCTGCACAGAGGAAGGATAGTTTGAGCGGTTCAGTAAGGGATGAAAGCAAATAAATACAGTGTGAGTGTTGTGTCACACAGACACAACCTAAATGCAAACAGAGAGCTCTTTTTGTCCGTTTTTTCTGCTTTACTGGGACTAAACACCTCCCTCTGCAACTGGATCCTGGACTTCCTGACGGGCCGCCCCCAGGTGGTAAGGGTACGTAACAACACATCTGCCACGCTGATCCTCAACAACGGGGGCCCCTCAGGGGTGCATGCTCAGTCCCCTCCTGTACTTCCTGTTCACTCATGACTGCATGGCCAGGCACAACTCCAACACCATCATTAAGTTTGGCGAAGACACAACAGTGGCACAATGATGAGAGCCTACAGGGAGGAGGTCAGAGACCTGGCCGTGTGGTGCCAGGATAACAACCTCTCCCTCAACGTGATCAAGACAAAGGAGATGATTGTGGACTACAGGGAAAAAAAGAGGACTGAGCACGCCCCCATTCTCATCGACGTGGCTGTAGTGGAACAGGTTGAGAGCTTCAAGTTCCTTGGTGTCCACATCACCAACAAACTATCATGGTCCAAACACACCAAGACAGCACAATAAAGCCTATTCCCCCTCAGGAGACTGAAAATATTTGGCATGGGTCTTCAGATCCTCAAAAAGTTCTACAGCTTCACCATTGAGAGCATCCTGACTGGTTGCATCACTGCCTGGTATGGCAACTGCTCGGCCTCCAACCGCAAGGCACTACAGAGGGTTTTTCTTAAAACTGCATTGTTGCTTAAGGGCTTGTAAGTAAGCATTTCACTGTAAGGTCTACACCTGTTGTATTAGGCGCATGTGACAAATAATATTTGATTTGATTTTATTTGAAAAAATGACAGTTACAGACTTGTCCTTGTGGAGGTAAAACAAACAAACAAATGTTGTTTCTTTACGCCTACCAAGGGCATGCTGACATTTCATCAAAAATTATACCTCCTCGAATATGAGATGGTGCATCTCAAGGGGTTAATACTGTCATGAAAATGTCTAATGAATAGATAAATGTTGATCATATATTTGTGCAGCATTCCTATTCCGCTTGATTTTATGTTTAGGTAAAGTCAACTTTCATATTGTCACGGATTTAGCCGAGGCTTCTCCTCCTCCTTGCTCGGGCAGGCTTCGGCGTTCGTCGTCCCCGGAGTACTAGCTGCCACCGATCTAGGTTTCAGCAATCATCTAGATTGGTCTGCTTTGTGTACACCTGTTTCCCATTAGTGTTGATGGTTTCCCTTTATAACCCCTGTCTGTCATTCGTTTGTTGTGTGTGATTGTTCTCCGTTTGTTTTCGGCAGGACTGTGTATTGCGATTATTGTTCCTCCCTGTTTTGGAGGTTTTGTTGTTTTGTACTTTTCATTACGTTTATTAGTAAAGTACATCTGCCAGTCTCTCGGTGTCCTGCGCTTGACTTCGTTCACCGCATACACGTTTATCCTGACAGAATCACACACCTCACATGGAGTCAGCAGGAGCGGAGGTGCCAGCTGGATCAGAGGAGGAACGCGTTGAACAACAAGCGGCCATGATCCAGGCTCTCGGCACCGCCATGGAACGGGTGGTGAGCACTATGGAGCGATGGGAAAGAGGGGGTCTGCCTACACCTCCTCCTATGATACCACCACCATCGGCATTCCCCATCGCTTCTCCTCCGGGGTCCAGTGGGATTCGGCTCTCACTCCCGAGGGCTTATGATGGCACAGCTGCCGGGTGTCAGGGTTTCCTGCTCCAGGTTGAACTCTACCTGGCAACCATCCACCCGGTGCCCTCGGGATACGAGAGCGTGTCCGCCCTCATCTCCTGTCTGTCCGGCAAGGCGCTGGAGTGGGCCAACGCCGAGTGTGGGGGAATAGACGCCGCTAATGTCAACTATGCGGAGTTCACCCGCTGCTTCAGGGCAGTTTTCGATCATCCACCAGAGGGTAAGGCGGCGGGTGAGCGTCTATTCCACCTCAGGCAGGGGAGAAGGAGCGCACAGGAGTTCGCGCTGGACTTCCGGACGCTGGCTGCCAACACGGGATGGAATGAGAGGGCCCTCATCGACCACTACCGATGTAGCCTGAGGGAGGACGTGTGTCGGGAATTGGCCTGCAGGGACACCAACCTCAGCTTCGACCAACTGGTGGACATGTCTATTCGCCTGGATACCCTGTTGGCTACCCGCGGACGTCCGGATTCAGGGCCGTCCATTCCATCCCCCAGCACTTCCGAGCCGACCCCTATGGAGCTCGGAGGTGCTGGTGCTAGGGAGACCAGGAGAGTGGCCAGGAGGGAGGCCGTCCCCTGCACCAACTGTGGCCGCAGAGGACACACTGCTGGTCGGTGCTGGGGAGGGTCTCCTGGGATTCGAGGCGGTAGGCAGCGCACTGATGAGTCATTCCAGGTGAGTAGGCACCCAACTCACCCAGAGCTCTCTGGTGCGCATATGTGTATTACTGTTATGTTTCCCGAGGTCTCTCCTCATTCCCAGCATAAGGCGCTAGTAGATTCAGGCACAGCTGGGAAGTTTATAGATCGCCAGTTCACCTATAAGTTAGGGATTCCTATTGTACCCGTTGATGTGCCCTTCCCCATCCATGCCCTAGATAGCCGTCCTTTGGGGTCAGGATTGATTAGGGAAGTCACAGCACGCAGGAGGGCCATGAGGAGTTAATTAGTTTGTATTTGATGGATTCTCCTGCGTTTCCCGTGGTGTTGGGACTCCCCTGGTTAATGTCACATGACCCCAACATTTCATGGCAGCAGAGGGCTCTCAAGGGAGGGTCTGATCAGTGTTTCGGGCGGTGTGTAGGTGTTTCCGTATGGGCAACGACGGTGGAAAGTCCGAACCAAGTTCCCCCCATGCACATTCCACCTGAATATGCCGATTTGGCGCTCGCCTTCAGTAAAAAGAAGGTGACTCAATTACCACCTCATCGACAGGGGGATTGTGCGATAGACCTCCAAGTAGGTGCTGCGCTTCCTCGTAGTCATGTGTATCCTCTGTCTCAGGAGGAGACGGCGGCTATGGAGACATATGTCGCCGAATCTCTGGGACAGGGATACATACGGCCACCCACCTCCCCTGTGTCATCGAGTTTCTTTTTTGTGAAGAAGAAGGATGGGGGTTTACGCCCGTGTATTGATTAACGTGGTCTCAATCAGATCACAATCAAGTACAGCTATCCTCTCCCTCTGATTGCTAGTATGACGGAGTCATTACACAGGGCGCGATTCTTCACAAAATTGGACCTCAGGAGCGCGTACAACCTGGTGCGCGTTAGGGAGGGAGATGAGTGGAAGACAGCATTTAGTACAACCTCGGGTCACTATGAGTACCTTGTCATGCCATACGGTTTAATGAATGCTCCTTCAGTATTCCAATCGTTTGTGGACAAGATTTTCCGGGACTTGCATGGACAGGGTGTAGTGGTGTATATTGATGACATTCTAATATACTCCGCTACACGCGCCGAGCATGTGTCCCTGGTGCGTCGGGTGCATGGTAGACTGTTGGAGCATGACCTGTATGTGAAGGCAGAGAAGTGTCTGTTCTTCCAGGAGTCCATCACCTTCCTGGGGCATCGGTTGTCCGCGTCAGGGGTGGAGATGGAGATTGACCGCGTTTCAGCCGTGCGTAATTGGCAGACTCCCACCACGGTGAAGGAAGTGCAGCGGTTTTTGGGTTTTGCCAATTACTACCGGAGGTTTATCCGGGACTTTGGACAGGTAGCAGCTCCCATCACCTCCCTGCTAAAGGGGGGTCCGGCGCGTCTGCAGTGGTCGGCTGAGGCGGACAAGGCGTTTAGACATCTGAAGGACCTGTTTACCTCGGCTCCGGTGCTGGCACATCCGGATCCCTCTTTGGCGTTCCAAGTTGAGGTGGATGCGTCCGAGGCTGGGATTGGTGCTGTACTATCTCAGCGCTCGGGTACGCCACCAAAACTCCGCCCCTGTGCCTTCTTCTCTAAGAAGCTCAGTCCGGCGGAGCGTAATTATGACGTGGGGGACAGGGAGCTGTTGGCTGTAGTCCAAGCCCTGCAGGTGTGGAGACATTGGCTTGAGGGGGCTAACCACCCTTTTCTCATTTTGACTGACCATCGTAACCTGAGTACATCCGGGCAGCGAGGAGGCTAAACCCTCGCCAGGCAAGGTGGGCCATGTTCTTTACCAGATTTGTATTTAAACTCACCTATAGACCAGGGTCACAGAACACTAAGGCGGATGCCCTGTCCCGACTGTATGACACAGAGGAGAGGTCCATTGAGCCCACTCCCATACTTCCGGAGTCTTGTCTGGTGGCACCGGTGGTGTGGGAGGGTGATGCGGACATCGAGCGGGCATTACGTACCGATCCTACTCCCCCACAATGTCCAGAGGATTGGAAGTACGTGCCGCTCGAGGTTCGTGATCGATTGATCTATTGGGCTCACACGTCACCCTCCTCTGGTCATCCTGGTATTGGTCGGACGGTGCACTGCCTTAGTGGGAAGTACTGGTCCCCACTTTAGCTAAGGACGTGCAGGTTTATGTTTCCTCCTGCTCGGTGTGTGCCCAGTGTAAGGCGCCTAGACACCTGCCCAGAGGGAAATTACAACCCCTACCCGTTCCACAACGGCCGTGGTCTCACCTATCGGTGGATTTTGTCATGGACCTTCCCCCCTCCCAGGGGAACACTACGATCTTGGTCGTTGTGGATCGGTTTTCAAAGGCCTGCCGTCTCATTCCTATGCCAGGTCTCCCTACAGCCCTACAAACTGCTGACGCCCTGTTTACACACGTCTTCCGGCACTACGGGGTGCCTGAGGATATAGTGTCTGATCGGGGCCCCCAGTTCACCTCTAGAGTCTGTAGGGCGTTTATGGAACGTCTGGGGGTCTCGATTAGCCTTACCTCAGGTTTTCACCCCGAGAGTAATGGGCAGGTGGAAAGAGTTAACCAGGATGTGGGTAGGTTTCTGAGGTCCTATTGCCAGGACCGGCAGGGGAAGTGGTCGGTATATATCCCCTGGGCGGAGATAGCTCAAAACTCACTCCGTCACTCCTCCACTAACCTTACGCCTTTTCAGTGTGTGCTGGGTTATCAGCCGGTTCTGGCACCTTGGCATCAGAGCCAGATCGAAGCCCCTGCGGTGGACGAGTGGTTTTGGCGCTCGGAGGAGACATGGAACGCTGCGCATGTCCATCTGCAACGGGCCATCAGGCAGCAGAAGGCGAGCGCCGATCGCCACCGTAGTGAGGCTCCGGTGTATGCACCGGGAGATCGGGTCTGGCTCTCGACCCGAAACCTGCCCCTTCGCCTGCCCTGCCGGAAGCTGGGTCGGCGGTTTGTGGGGCCATTTAAAGTCCTGAGGAGATTGAACGAGGTATGCTATACATTACAACTGCCAATTAATTACCGCATTAACCCCTCGTTCCATGTGTCTCTCCTCAAGCCGGTGGTAGCTGGTCCACTCCAGGAGAGTGAGGTACGAGAGGTTCCTCCACCCCCATTGGACATCGAGGGGGCTCCGGCGTACTCAGTCCGTTCCATCTTGGATTCGAGGCGTCGGATGGGGGGCCTGCAGTATCTCGTGGAGTGGGAGGGGTACGGTCCGGAGGAACGGTGCTGGGTCCCTAGGAGGGACATCCTAGACCCCTCCATGCTGAGGGATTTCCACCGGAGTCATCCGACTCGCCCAGCTCCGCGTCTTCCTGGCCGTCCCCGAGGCCGGGGTCGGCGCACGGCTGGAGCCGCGCGTCAAGGGGGGGGGGGTACTGTCACGGATTTAGCCGAGGCTGCTCCTCCTCCTTGCTCGGGCACGCTTCGGCGTTCGTCATCCCCGGAGTACTAGCTGACACCGATCTAGGTTTCAGCAATCATCTAGATTGGTCTGCTTTGTGTACACCTGTTTCCCATTAGCGTTGATGGTTTCCCTTTATAACCCCTGTCTGTCATTCGTTTGTTGTGTGTGATTGTTCTCCGTTTGTTTTCGGCAGGACTGTGTATTGCGATTATTGTTCCTCCCTGTTTTGGAGGTTTTGTTGTTTTGTACTTTTCATTACGTTTATTAGTAAAGTACATCTGCCAGTCTCTCGGTGTCCTGCGCTTGACTTCGTTCACCGCATACACGTTTATCCTGACACATATCTAGCCGTCAATCTGACAAAAAGGCACTCCACCCTGTAAATCAGACAGTTTGCTCGATCAACAGTGGCAGAGAGTGTTACATAATCAAATGCTATCGTGCCACATTGCCACTCCTCTAGCTTATTGTCTGGTGACGGTCATTTAAATTCCTCAGGGGCCAAAGATTATTGTACTCTACCTCCCTCAGACTCCTGTGTGAAGTTCTGTTTTTGGGCTGTGAAGTAATCTCTCCATGTCAATAATTTGCTAAATCAAAAGGCCAACAGCAGAGTGACTTTGGACCAGAAATACAGTCTGTGTCTCTCATAGACACAGAAAGGAAGCGGACAGGCCTCAATGTAAGACCCAAGCAGGGCTAAATACTTCATATTTAAACTGCAGGTAGAATTTGCCCTTAACCACAGATTACTCTACCCTCTACAACCTCAACCGTTAGGGAGGAAGTAAAAATAATCTGACTCTGGTTACTTGCAATTTCTACCAACTCTGTAAAATGAGCTGACTAAGAATGAACATTTCTAACATCCTTCTGTACAGTGGATAAATGACTAGAACAATGCTGTTGGTACAGTCATATCCATCCTATAAGCCAGAAAGCCCATTTAGCCTTTAGATTTGGGAAGTAATAAGACGTATTCTGAAGGTGTAGGTTCACATACTACGACCTAATCAGCTGATTTCAGGGGTCAGCTGGTAAAGCCTGGCTCAATACATTCCAGAGTTTTTTTTCATAACAGATCAGAGCGACTGTAGTGCATTCAACTTCTTTCTGCATTCACCGTTACAGGACATTGTTGTGAGGGCCAGATTTTCCTGACCAAGTGACCTGAACTCTCTAGATATAAACTCTAGAACTGAACAATGCTACATCATTGCTAGGGCTGTTTTACCTGATGGTTAGGCCAGTAGGTTTTCCCTGTCCATGTGACCTGACCACTAATAACTCTTGAACTCTGTAGATAAAAACTCTTGAAAACTCTAGAACTGAACATCACTACATCATTGCTAAGGACACACTGCAAATAATTAAAATATTTTTTTCATGATTACAATCTTGTCGTCTCATCACTGCAACTCCCCAACGGTTTCAGGAGAGGCAAAGGTCAAGTCCTCTGAAACAGGACCCGCCAAGCCACGCTTCTTAACACCCACTCACTTAACCCAGAAGCACCAATGTGTCAGAGGAAACACTGTTCAACTGACAACCGAAGTCAGCCTGCAGGCACAAGGAGTCGCTAGCGCGTAATGAGCCAAGGAAAGCCCCCCCGGCCAAATCCTCCCCTAACCCGGACGACGCTGGGCCAATTCTACACCACCGTCACGGCCAGTTATGACACAGCCTGGGATCGAACCCCAGGCTGTAGTGACGCTGCGACACTGCGATGCAGTGTCTTAGACCGCTGTGCCACTCGGGAGGCCCCAAGAATTACAATCTAATTTAGGTTTTTAATCTTGTATTGAAATAAATTAAAATACCAAGATACATTATCTTACTGCACTGGCAGACAATTCTGCTTATTTTAATCTGAAAAAGGCTTGATACATGTGGGGTAAGATAATGTATCTTGCTAAGACATCTTAAAATATTCAAGAGATTGAATCATTTCATCCAATGACGAATTGCTTGTCAACTTGGCACAATGACACCTTGGGCAATTCTTATGGTTATAAAAGGTGGGTGTGGTGAGGTGACTGAGGTGAGGGAATCTTCTAGAATAGGCATGGGAAAGTTCCCTCCACAGGTTTTCTCTTCTCCTCGACACTGTGCTCAGAATGTGCACAGACCTAAGTAGTTTACATTAGGGTGAAACATTTTCAATCAAACGTTTTTAGAGTGAAGTGGGGTGGTGCTACCTTAACTCTAACAAGAAATGCTAATTTTCAGTTAGAATCCCCCAATGCCCCCAATCCCCCCTTCCCTAAAACATTTGTAAATATTGGACTATAAATTGTGCCTTCCTGTATTATACTTATGCAAAAATGGTTATTCTATTCTACTGAGCCATTTACTTCATGTTCATATTCTTATATTTAATTATTTCTTGTTGTTGTTGCGTTGTCGAGAAGGAACCTGCAAGTAAACATTTCGTTGGACGGTGTATACCATGTGTATCTACTAATAAAACTTGAACTTGAAAAAAGTTCAAGTTTACGTTTTTTACGTTGGGAGGCAGGTAGCCTAGCAGTTAAGAGCGTTGGTCCAGTAACCTTAAAGTCACTGGTTCAAATCTCTGAGCCGATTAGGTGAAAAATCTGTTGATGTGCCCTTGAGCAAGGCAATTACGGTTAACTTTGGAGTTAACCCTAATTGCTCTGGATAATAGCGTCTGCTAAATAACTAAAATGTGTACCCTACTAAACATGACCCTGGTTTCTCAGGTCTAAATCATTTGCCGATATGAAGAAAAAGACAAAAACCCAACGGGACCATAATTGCTCTTTCTTGTTCTAGAATTTGCTCTCCATTTGTCACATTGCAACCTCATGTTTTCATAAGGAATGTCTTATCAGTCCTTGTCTTCAACACAACAGCTTTTTCATGACACATATGGCAATTTTGATCCAAGGTATCTGCACGGTTGAAAGATAAGTGTGGTTAGGTTATGTAAAGTTGGGTAATAGAGCAGTATACAACAGCCAGTGGGGGGTAAAGTAAAGCCAATACTACAACAATGAGCTAGGGCTCAAAGGTCAAGCTAAGATAACCATATAGTTCATTTTATGGTTGTCATGACAACATAGCCTACTTTGGAGTCAACTGTGATCTGAGACAACAAACTAATTAGGCCATCTCAACCTCTCAATACTAGCCTGAAGCCTCTCACTAAATTATTCTGCTGCTCTGTCATTGGCCACAGATTTTAGTCTGAATCTGCTATTATTGAAAGTTGCTTGAGTGATGTTGTTTGTGGTGAAAACAAAGTAATTGGATCGTCTCTAACCAATCACAGTACCAAAGCCAATTACATACTTTGAAAATGGCGCTTCACCCACGTGTGTTCTGGCTCTGGTTCTGGCTCGGTTTCTGAGACTAATCAGACGGCCCCGAATGTGTTCGCATTCGGTGAAGGGTCAGGGAGTATGGTCAGATCCAAACTAATGTCTGTGGGCGTGGCGTAGTGTTCGAATGGAGCAAGGAGCCTGGGTAGTCAGGTAATCTCAATACATAAGATACTTACTCCCTTCCCTCGGGAGCATAACAAATAAATGTTTACTTAAACTATTCTGTCAATTCAAGCAATGCTATAGCTATCCAATTTAAGTTACTTTAAGGGTCCAAGGCAAATGGAGGATATAGCCTAGAACATCAAGTCAACAGGCCAAACCACAGAACAACATACCAACCCAATGATAACAGGAGTAATATTGCTGTATGTATGAGATAATAACTAGTGTATGAGAACACACAGACATGGAGCAGCACACCTGTCAGACTGGGTTTTAGGGAGTGGAGACTTGGACACACACCAGGAACACAACAGCTGATGTGGCATTCTTCATGTGTGTGTGTGTGTGTGAATATGTGTGTGTGTGTGTGGCCGAGAGTCATGGCCCGGGTCTATATTGGTAGACATTCCAGTTTGTGCACGCAAAACATCCACATACCTCCTCACCCTCAACACACAACTCACCATTTACAAGAAAACATACGCGTAAACACACAGACAAGGACTAATCGAGGGGAGGATGCCAAGCGGGGGAGAAAACACAAGGTAAAAAAAGCTCCTCTCCCAAGATTGCTCTCATCATTCCACTCAATCCAATGTCAAAATGTGACCCTCCAGGTCCTAAATTTAGCCAAGCAAGCCCCCCATATAGTTCCCCCCACTTGGATGCCTGAGATGGGGGGAACAGAGAGAAACATGGCCCCTAGAGAGAACCAGCACTCAGCCTGATAGGGGCAGTAAACACAGAGTTACTAAGGGAGTATTAGCCTCTTGGACATCCGACACTACTATGTACCCACATTCATAGCCTTGGGAAGTAGGGGTGCTGAGGGTGCTGCAGCACCCCATGAAAAATCAGAATAAAAAATATGTATATATATTTTTTTAATATACAGTACCAGTCAAAAGTTTGGACACACCTACTCATTCCAGGGTTTTTCTTTATTTTTACTATTTTCTACATTGTAGAATAATAGTGAAAACATCAAAACTATGAAATAACACATATGGAATAATGTAGTAAACAAAAAAGTGTTAAACAAATCAAAATATATTTTATATTTGAGATTCTTCAAATAACCACCCCATGCCTTGATGACAGCTATACACACTATTGGCATTCTCTCAACCAGCTTCACCTGGAACGCTTTTCCAACAGTCTTGAAGGAGTTCCCACATAAGCTGAGCACTTGTTGGCTGCTTTTCCTTTACTCTGAGGTCCGACTCATCTCAATTGGGTGGTGGTCGGGGGATTGTGGAGTCCAGGACATCTGATGCAGCACTCCATCACTCTCCTTCTTGGTAAAATAGCCCTTACACAGCCTGGAGGTGTGTTGGGTCATTGTCCTGTTGAAAAACAAATGATAGTCCCACTAAGCCCAAACCAGATGGGATGGCGTATCGCTGCAGAATGCTGAGGTAGCCATGCTGGTTAAGTGTGCCTTGAATTCTAAATAAATCACAAACAGTGTCACCAGCAAAGCACCCCCACACCATAACACCTCCTCCTCCATGCTTTACGGTGGGATATACACATGCAGAGATCATCGGTTCACCCACACCGCGTCTCACAAAGACACGGCGGTTAGAACCAAAAATATTCAATTTGGACTCCAGACCAAAGGACACATTTCCACCGGTCTAATGTCCATTGCTCGTGTTTCTTGGCCCAAGCAAGTCTCTTCTTCTCATTGGTGTCCTTTGGTAGTGGTGTCTTTGTAGCAATTCGACCATGAAGGCCTGATTCACACAGTCTTCTCTGAACAGTTGATGTTGAGATGTGTCTGTTACTTGAACTCTGTGAAGCATTTATTTGGGCTGCAATATCTGAGGCTGGTAACTCTAATGAACTTATCCTCTGCAGCAGAGGTAACTCTGGGTCTTCCATTCCTGTGGCGATCCTCATGAGAGCCAGTTTCATCATAGCGCTTGATGGTTTTTGCGACTGCACTTGAAGAAACTTTCAAAGTTCTTGAAATGTTCCGTATTGACTGACCTTCATGTCTTAAAGTAATGATGGACTGTTGTTTCTCTTTGCTTATTTGAGCTGTTCTTGCCATAATATGTACTTGGTCTTTCACCAAATAGGGCTATCTTCTGTATACCCCCCCTACCTTGTCATAACACAACTGATTGGATCAAACACATTAAGAAGGAAAGAAATTCAATAAATTAACTTTTAAGAAGGCACACCTGTTAATTTAAATGCATTCCAGGTGACTATCTCATGAAGCTGGTTGAGAGAATGCCAAGAGTGTGCAAAGCTGTCATCAAGGCAAAGTGTGGCTATTTGAAGAGTCTCAAATATAAAACATATTTTGATTTGTTTAACACTTTTTTGGTTACTACATGATTCCGTATGTGTTATTTCATAGTTTTGATGTCGTCACTATTATTCTACAATGTAAAAAATAGTAAAAATAAAGAAAAACCCTTGAATGAGTAGGTGTGTCCAAACTTTTGACTGGTAGTGTATTTCCTTTCACAAAACTAGTGTACTGGGCATTTAATAGTTGTGTATTAGTGGACTGATATAGCCGTTTGCATTAGCGGACCGATATAACCATCTGCAGCGCGGGCAAAAACCTTTTTTGAAGCAAGGAAGCAAATACATCTAGAGCTTCCATTATGTCCATCCAGTACCAATCACTTTGTGCAGCGGTGCAGGAGCTAAATTCATAGTTAGTCCGCTGGCCCATTATTATTTACAAGCATATAAATGATTTATCTCCATGTTTACAACCTCAATTAATAAGCCATACGAGGCTCGGACATCTTATTTAGATTGAGATATTTCTAAATATATGGCTCTGAGGTGGACTATTGTGACTGTGGCTGCAGTGTGAACTATGTTTTAAGGAGCATACTTCCTGCAGCATCTGTCCATTCATGACATGACCCTTTCCTGTTTTATCTGTATCTCAGTTTCTGTTGGTCTGTGCCGACCACGTTGCTAGGGACAGGAGGGTGTGGTGTGGTTAGTTACCAACAGGCAGAGTTAGCTTTGTTTGGTGTGTGTGTTGTTGTTGTGTGTCTACCTATGTGTGTTCACGAGCCGTGCCTTTGACAGAAGAGCGGATGACACAGCCATTGTGGATCCTGGGAGAAATTAACCTGCTGCTTGCGCCACTCCACCTTATCAAAGGAGTGGCTAATTTAAGCATAGCTAGATCATTATACATTGCTGAATGACACACTAAAGCCGAGAGAGAGAGAGAGAGAGAAGAGAGAGAAGAGAGAGCGAGAGAGAGATTCACTGGCATGGCAGGTTCACTTCACAGTGGTTTCGTGTTTTAAGACATTACTGGAACATACTTCTGTCAAATGAATCACTTCTTTAAAGTTTATAATACACTTCACCCATGAGAGTCAATAGTCTACATCAGTAGTGTGGCCTCCTAGAACACAGTGTATTTGTCTTATAAAAATCCTATTTGTCACAAATAATTTGACTCTCATAGCGAACGGATTAATCTAAGCAAAGTTCATTGTGAGCATAAGAATGTTTGTGCCCCATGGTTTTTGGACCACTATAGGCAGCCAGGCACTATAGACTTATTTGTGTTGTTTGGTTTTCTCCGGGCTGCATCTGCTGCCATGGTGAATGTGTCTGAGTGGATGGTCTCTACCTCCCTCCACCTCACCTTTCTGCCTCCCTGCCTCCCAAAGACACACCCGTGTCAAAACTGAACAGGTTGTTCGACATACCGCATGCACCTCCGCCCAGTGTGCAAGTCGGAGCTGAGAGAAGGAAAGCAACCAACACAACAACTCATAAACAGTGTAGCAACACACCACACACCTTATATCCTGAACACACAAACAGCAAAAGACCATAACATAATGATTGCTCTCTCTACCTCGCTCTCGCACGCGCACACACACACTATATTTCTCTGTCTCTCTCTCTCTTTGGTTTCACTGGGTGAATACCAGGGTAGCATTGTATATTAAAGAGACATATCTCAACCACGGCTGATGTCAAATTCGAACACCTGGGTGATATTCATTAGAGAACTGACACACAGTAACAACATCTTTAGTAACCGAAAACAAAAATGAGTGTTTATTATTGGACAAATTGGACCTAAAAAATCCCTAACAGTATGGTAATTTTGCAGCCGCTTTTATTCCAATCAGTTTATAGTTAACACATATTATAGTGTATGGCCCATGTGGCAATCAATTCTGTTTGCTACAACAAAATGCTCCAACTAACTAGGCCATCTCTACCTCCCAATACTAGCCTGACGCCTCACACAAAAATGTTCCCCTGCTCTTTTGTTCGCTACAGACTTTAGTCTTAATCTGCCACCATTGAAAGTCGTTTGGGTGATGCCATTTGTGGTGAAAACAAAGTCATCAGCGATTGGATCGTCTCTAACCAATCACAGTATCAAAGCTAGTTACGTACTTTGATAACATCGCTTCACCCACGTGTGTTCTGGCTCTTGCCCAGGGTCAGGGAGTACGGTCAGATTCAGACTCCTTGCAGAGTAACAAATGTACGTGGGCGTGGCGTAGGGTTTGAACGGAGCAAGGATTCTGGGTAGCCAGGCAATCTCAATATCGTTTATGTTCAGAGTCATATTCCTGTAAAGCTTAGAGAGGATCTCATGTCAAATGCTGTTGAAGTAACATGGCTACAGGTTAACTTGCCTCACCTAAAGCCCATTCTTGTGGGAAGCTGCTATAGACCACCAAGTGCTAACAGTTAGTATTTGGATAATATGTGTGAAATGGTTGATAATGTATGTGATATCAACAGAGAGGTATATTTTCTGGGTGACCTAAATATTGACTGGCTTTCATCAAGCTGCCCACTTAAGAAATTGCTTCAAACTGTAACCAGTGCCTGCAACCTGGTTCAGGTTATCAGTCAACCAGGGTATTTACGAACAGCACAGGAATGAAATCATCCACATGTATTTACTAATGTTGCAGAAATCAGTTCTAAAGCAGTATCGAAATCCATCGGATGTGGTGATCATTGTTGGTTTTCCTAGCCATATCTAGGAAAACCAGCAACCAGACGCTGCACTTGACACATTTATGAAATTGCTTATTTCAGTTACTAATAAGCATGCACCAATTAAGAAATTGACTGTAAAAACTGTTAAATCCATGTGGTTTGATGAGGAATTGAAAATTGTATGGTTGAAAGGGATGAGGCAAAAGGAATGGCAAATAAGTCTGGCTGCACAGCTGATTGGCAAATGTACTGTCAATTGAGAAATCATGTGACTAAACTTAACAAAAAGAAGAAGAAACTGTACAATGAAACAAAGATAAATTATATAAAGAATGATAGTAAAATGCTTTGGAGCACCTTAAACTACATTTTGGGCAAAAAGGCAATCTCTGCTCCATCATTCATTGAATCAGATAGCTAATTCATCACAAAACCCACTGATATTGCCAAGTACTTTAATGATTTTTTCATTGGCAAGATTATCAAACTTAGGCATGACAACAAATTCTGAACCTATCCATCCATAACTGACCAAATTATGAAAGACAAGCATTGTAACTTTGAATTCCGTGGAAGAGGTGAACAAATTATTGTTGGCTATCAACAATGACAAGCCCCCTGGGTCTGACAACTTGGATGGAAAATTACTGAGGATGATTGCGGACGATATTGCCACTCCTATTTGCCTTCTCATCAATCTAAGCCTACAGTAAAGTGTTTCCTCTCAGGCCTGGAAGGAAGCAAAAGTCATTCCGCTACCCAAGAATAGCAAAGCACCTTTTACTGGCTCAAACTGCCGACTGATCAGCCTGTTACCAACCCTTAGTAAACTTTAGGAAAACATTTTGCTTGACCAGATATGATGCTATTTCACAGTCAACAAATTAAGAACAGATTTTCAGCACACTTATAGGGAAGGCCATTCAACATGCACAACACTTACACAAATGACTGATGATTGGCCGAGAGAAATTGATAATAAAAAGATTGTGGGAGCTATTTTGTTAGACTTCAGTGCAGCTTTTGAAATTATCAATAATCATCTGCGGCTGGAAAAACGTACAGTTGAAGTCGAAAGTTTACATACACTTAGGTTGGAGTCATTAAAACTTGTTTATCAACCACTCCACAGATTTCTTGTTAACAAACTATAGTTTTGGCAAGTCGGTTAGGACATCTACTTTGTGCATGACACAAGGCATTTTTCCAGCTATTGTTTACAGACAGATACTTTCACTTATAATTCACTCTATCACAATTCCAGTGGGTCAGAAGTTTACATATACTAAGTTGACTGTACCTTTAAACAGCTTGGAAAATTCCAGAAAATGATGTTATGGCTTTACATCTCCTGCTATATTGTGGATAAAGAGTTACCTGTCTGACAGAACACAGAGGGTGTTCTTTAATGGAAGCCCTCTCCAAAATCATCCCGGTACAGTCAGGCATTCCCCAGGGCAGCTGTCTATTTCTTTCAATCTTTACTAATGACCTGCCACTGGCTCTGAGTAAAGCCTGTGCGTCTATGTACTCTGATGATTCAACACTATACACGTCAGCTACCACAGCAAGTTAGATCACTGCAACACTTAACAAAGAGCTGCAGTCAGTTTCAGAATGGGTGGCAAGAAATAAGTTAGTCCTAAATATTTCAAAAACTAAAAGCATTCACTAAACGCTAAACCTCAACTAAAGCTTGTAATGAATAATGTGGAAATTGAGTTGAGGAGACTAAACTGATTGGAGTAACCCTGGATTGTTAACAAAAATTGTCAAAACATATTGGTACAGTAGCTAAAATGGGGAGAAGTCTTAACAACACTATCAACAAGGCAGGTCCTACTACAGGCCCTAGTTTTGTCGCACCTGGACTACTGTTCAGTCGTGTGGTCAGGTGCCACAAAGAGGGACATAGGAAAATTACAATTGGCCCAGAACAGGGCAGCACGGCTGGCCCTTAAATGAACATGGAAAGCTAACAATTATAATATGCAAGTCAATCTCTCCTGGCTCAAAGTAGAGGAGAGACTGACTTCATCACTACTTGTATTTGTGAGAGGTATTGACATGTTGAATGCACCGAGCTGTCTGTTGAAATGACTAGCACACATCTCAGACACCCATGCATGCCAACAGAGGTCTCTTCACAGTCCCCAAGTCCAGAACAGACAATGGGAGGCGGACAGTACTACATAGAGCCATGACTACATGGAATTCTATTCCACATCAAGTGACTCATGCAAGCAGTAACATCTGATTAAAAAAACACCTTATGGAACAGTGGGGACTGTGAAGAGACACACACATAGGAACAGACATAGGCATTCACACACACGATAACATAACATACATGTACGCATTCATTTTGTGTTGTAGATATGTGGTAGTAGAGGAGTTAATGTGTTGTGAAATCTGTTGTGAAATATAATGTAATGTTTTTAATTGTATATAAATGCCTTAATTTTGCAGGACCCCAGGTAGAGTAGCTGAATCCACAACAAATACAAATACACATACCTAAGATAGCCCAATACTTACTCCCTTCCCTCAGGAGCATCAAAAACTAACTCAAACTACTCTGTCAATGCAAGCTATGCTATAGATATCCAATTCAAGTTACTTCAATACCAGTAAGTACCTGGCAGTACGTTAACCACAACAGCCAGTTCCGCAGATAAGGCCCTATAACCAGCGGTTCCCAAACTAGGGGTCGCGGCCCCATGAGGGGTCACCTGATATGAAAATGGGGTCACGGGAGAATTTCAAAAAAAAAAAAGATTAAATACTAATTATTTTAAAACAATATATTGTATATATTTTTTTATCTCTAAATCATTGTAGTGTGGTTAACCTTAAAAATGGAAATGAAAATTATTGAAATCTAAAAGATCAAATTCAACCAGAGAGGCCTTTAGATCGTGGGAAAAGGTAACACTTGACCGTTGCTCTTGAATCGGAATGATTCGAGCTGGCATGTAACTGAATGCTGCAGTCAACGCATTCATGGATCAGTACGGAGGAGTTTTGGTTCCTGACTCAAAGGGAATACCCTGCAATCTCCCTCAGAGCATTACAACTCATAGTACCCTTCTCCAGCTCATATCTGTGTGAAGCTGGATTCATTGAAGCTATGATCGTGATTTGAAAAGACAATCACAAATACTGTTAGAATGTTTTGCAATTGACTGCCATTGACCCAAATTAAAAAAGTAAACATTGGCTGTTAATTATAGCATTTTTTCACATGGTTGGGGTCGCGAGAATTTTCAGATATCAAAAAGGGGTCGTGGACAAAAAAAGTTTGGGAACCCCTGCTATAGACCTTAGTTGTCCAGCATGGTTTACATAAGCAACAATGCCAATGTGTGTGTGTGTGTGTGTGTGTGTCAGTGTCCAACAACAGCTCCAGGAAGACAGGATATATTTACAGTACCAGTGAAAAGTTTGGACACACCTACTCATTCAAGGGTTTTTCTTAATTTTTACTATTTTCTACATTTTGAATCATCAAAACTATGAAATAACACATATGGAATCATGTAGTAGCAAAAAAGTGTTAATCAAATCAAAATATATTTCATATTTGAGATTCTTCAAATAGCCACCCTTTGCCTTGATGACAGCTTTGCACACATTTGGCATTCTCTCAACCAGCTTCATATTTTGATTTGTTAAACACTTTTTTGGTTACTACATGATTCCATATGTGTTATTTCATAGTTTTGATGATTCAAAATGTAGAAAATAGTAAAAATTAAGAAAAACCCTTGAATGAGTAGGTGTGTCCAAACTTTTCACTGGTACCTTATATATATATTCGTAGACATTCCAGTTTGTACATGCAAAACATCCACGCACCCCCTCACTGTAGCAGCACACACACACACACACACACGACATACTGCATGTCATTAAGCTACTAAATGACACAGTCCAGGCTGATTTGGTTAAGGCAGTGCCATGCGGAACTGAATCAGATGTTGGTCATGTAAAGGTTTGAATTCTGTCATCCGTTGGGCTGTTATCAGGCCAAAGTGTCACTTCACCTGCAGCTGAAAGTTCACTTCCTCTTTCTCTATTTCTCTGTCTCTCTTTCTCTCTCCTGTCTACCTCTCCCGCTGTCTCTTTCTATTTGTCTCTAGCTATCTCTCTTTCTCTGCTCCATTAATTTTTTTGGTTTCAATGGGTGACTACCATGGTAGCACTGTATATTAAAGAGACATAACTAATTCACTGTCAGCCCTCACGCAAACAGATGGGAAATTTTTTAAAAATAAAATACAAAATACTTTTGCAAAGTATTGTATTGAATTAAAATACTGGTATCTTGCAACCTCAACAACATTCTCAGTAATGGTAACAAAAACCTTTTACTTGCTATGACCGTGATACAGTGCATTCGTAAAGTATTCAGACCCCTTGACTTTTTCCACATTTTGTTACATTACAGCCTTATTCTAAATGGATTACTGAAAACTTTTTACGAATGAACTGTATGTGGTTGTTCATGTACTTTAGTTGAATGAACTGACTGTAAGTCACTCAGGATGCTAAATAACCAAAATCAAATGTAAAAATGAACACTGGCAAAGCATGCTGGGTATCATTATTATTCTAATGAGCTCCACCCCCAAACAAGAGTACATTTGACATTTTTTTGAGTGACTTTACAGATCAGCAAAGATACATCAAAATGTATCTTGTTATAAAATACCCTAAAGAATGTATACAAATAAAATCCGAAATACTGTTGTCAACAATACATTTTTATTTTTACAAAAATATGGTAATTTTACATATTTTAAAAAAAAATGTTTTACTTTACTATTTAAAACAAAGCAGTTACATATAGTCAAAGTTAAATTTAGTAAAATAATTGGCCTGATTACTTTGATAGACTACTATATCAATCGTATTACTTTGGATTGTGGGTCAGTTACATTACAAAAATGTCTAGACTACAATTGAAAGAAGAATGACATTGGACATCACGATCTTCTGTCAGAAGATAGGAATAAAAGGCAGGATCTCTTAGGAAAGGAAAGCAACTCTGAATCATTTATGCTGTGGGTTCCAGATAAATAGATGCACAATTTACCTTTGTAAAACGGAAAGTTTAAATTAAGTTTTATTTTAGTTGAATGATGATATAATGATAAGAAAGTTTTAGGCTATTATTTGGGGAGAGAAATATGATGGTGCATTTAGTGATGACAGCCCTTTAAACATATTTTTTTGTGGTAGTTCAAGAACTATGTAGAATACGTTCGTATGTAGATCTACTGATACAGTAGCTAGCTGTAGTTCTATCTAATAAATAAACTCTTTAGGCTAACAGTGATCACTGAAAAGTACATTTCCTGAAGAAAATATGTTGTGCTTGCTAGCTTGTTTTAATGTATGTATGGTTTTGAAATAAGTTATAGTGCTAAATGACTCAAATGTAATGTACATATAGTGGTAGTGTCTGCTGTAGTAATGGTGGTGACTGGTTAGATTTGTTCACCTTGTCGGCTCTGGAATTTGAACCAGCAACCTTTTGGTTACTGGCCCAACACTCTAACCTCGAGGTTACCTGCCTATAGTGAATACCAGAGATAGACAAGAGCTAGTGTGAACCAGAGCTAGCTAGCTACACCCAGGACCAGAGCTGGACCAGAACTAGTGTGAACCAGAGCTAGCTAGCTACACCCAGGACCAGAGCTGGACCAGAGCTAGCTAGCTACACCCAGGACCAGCGCTAGTGCAGACCAGAGCAGTAGTTGTGGTCAGTAGTTATGGTCAGTAGTTGGGGTCAGTAGTTGTGTAGTTGTGTGGTTGTGTTGCAGGTTCTTTGGGCCCTAGAGTATGGATGTGGTCAGAAGTTGAGGTCAGTAGTTGTGTGGTCAGTAGTGGTGTGGTCAGTAGTAGAGTGGTTGTGGTCAGTAGCTGTGGTCAGTAGTTGTGCTCAGTAGTTTTGCTGTTGTGGTCATTAGTTGTGTGGTTCAGTAGTTTGTGGTCAGTAGTTGTGTGGTTGTGGTCAGTAGTTGTGGTCACTAGTTGTGGCCAGCAGTTTTGTAGTTGTGGACAGTAGTTGTGGTTTAGTAGTTGTGGTCAGTACAGTGGCTTGCGAAAGTATTCACCCCCCTTTGCATTTTTCCTATTTTGTTGCCTTACAAACTGGAATTAAAATTGATTTTTGGGGGGTTTGTGTCATTTGATTTACACAAAATGCCTACCACTTTGATGATGCAAAATCTTCAATACTTTGTAGAGCCACCTTTTGCAGCAATTACAGCTGCAAGTCTCTTGGGGTATGTCTCTATAAACTTGGCACATCTAGCCACTGGGATTTTTGCCCATTCTTCAAGGCAAAACTGCTCCAGCTCCTTCAAGTTGGATGGGTTCCGAGATGTTGGGTTTGCGCCAGACATAGAGTTTTCCTTGATGGCCAAAAAGCTCAATTTTAGTCTCATCTGACCAGAGTACCTTCTTCCATATGTTTGGGGAGTCTCCCATATGGCTTTTGGCGAACACCAAAAGTGTTTACTTATTTTTTTTCTTTAAGCAATGGCTTTTTTTCTGGCCACTCTTCCGTAAAGCCCAGCTCTGTGGAGTGTACGGCTTAAAGGGGTCCTATGGACAGATACTCCAATCTTCGCTGTGGAGCTTTGCAGCTCCTTCAGGGTTATCTTTGGTCTCTTTGTTGCCTCTCTGATTAATGCCCTCCTTGCCTGGTCTGTGAGTTTTGGTGGGCGGCCTTCTCTTGGCAGGTTTGTTGTGGTGCCATATTCTTTCAATTTTTTAAATAATGGATTCAATGGTGCTCCGTGGGATGTTCAAAGTTTCAGATATTTTTTTATAACCCAACCCTGATCTGTACTTCTCCACAACTTTGTCCCTGACCTGTTTGTAGAGCTCCTTGGTCTTCATGGTGCCGCTTGCTTGGTGGTGTCCCTTGCTTAGTGGTGTTGCAGACTCTGGGGCCTTTCAGAACAGGTGTCTATATACTGAGATCATGTGACATATCATGTGACACTTAGATTGCACACAGGTGGACTTCATTTAACTAACTATGTGACTTCTGAAGGTAATTGGTTGCACCAGATCTTATTTAGGGGCTTCATAGCAAAGGGGGTGAATACATAGGGCGGCAGGTAGCTTAGTGGGTAAGAGCGTTGTGCCAGTAACCGAAAGGTCGCTGGTTCTAATCCCCGAACCGACTAGGTGAAAAATCTGTCGATGTACCCTTAAGCAAGGCACTTAACCCTAATTGCTCCTGTAAGTCGCTCTGGATAAGAGCGTCTGCTAAATGACTTAAATGTAAAATGTACATATGCACGCACCACTTTTCCGTTCTTTTTTTTTTCGAAATCTTTTAAACAAGTTATTTTTTTCATGTCACTTCACCAATTTGGACTATTTTGTGTGTGACCATTACATGAAATCCAAATAAAAATCTGTTTCAATTACAGGTTGTAATGCAACAAAATGTGTGGTTCATTAGTTGTGGTCAGTAGCTGTGTAGTTGTGGTCAGTAGTTGTGGTCAGTAGTTTTGTGGTTGTGGTCAGTTGTTGTGGTTTAGTAGTTGTGGTCAGTAGCTGTGTAGTTGTTGTCAGTAGCTGTGGTCAGTTGTTGTGGTTAGTAATTTTGTGGTTGTGGTCAGTATTTCTGGTGAGTTGTTTTGGTAAGCAGTGGTCAGTAGTTGTGGTCAGTAGTTTTGTGGTTGTGGTCAGTATGTAGTGATCAGTAGTTTGTATTTATATTTGTATTTATTAGGGATCCCCATTAGCTTCTGCCAAGGCAGCAGCTACTCTTCCTGAGGTCCAAACACATTAAGGCACTTACATTACATGTAAAACAAAAGATTAAACAGCACATCATATAACATTATTACACCACTACATATCTACAATAAAAAAATGTATAATACCACCATACAACAATATTACAATGGACGTATGTGTAGATTGCGTGTGCTAGCACTTGTATGCGTATGCGTGTGTCTGTACCTTTGTGTCTGTCTCTTCACAGTCCCCGCTGTTCCATAAGGTGCATTTTTACCTGTTTTTTTTAAATCTGATTCTACTGCTTGCATCAGTTACCTGATGTGGAATAGAGTTCCATGTAGTCATGGCTCTATGTAGTACTGTGCGCCTCCCATAGTCTGTTCTGGACTTGGGGATTGTGAAGAGACCTCTTGTGGCATGTCTTGTTAGATATGCATTTGTACATTCAGCTTGTCAACACTTCTTACAAAAGCAAGTATTGATGAAATCAATCTCTCTTCCACTTTGAGCTATGAGAGATTGACATGCATATCATTAATGTTAGCTCCCTGTGTACTTTTAAGGGCCAGCCGTGCTGCCCTGTTCTGAGCCAATTGTAATTTTCCTAAGTCCCTCTATGTGGCACCTGACCACACTACTGAACAGCAGTCCAGGTGCGACAAAACTAGGGCCTGTAGGACCTGCCTTGTTGATAGTGTTGTTGACGGCAGAGCAGCGCTTTATTATGGAAAGACTTCTCCCAATCTTAGCTCCTGTTGTATCAATATGTTTTGACCATGACAGTTTACAATCCAGGGTTACTCCAAGCAGTTTAGTCTCCTCAACTTGCTCAATTTCCACATTATTCATTACAATATTTAGTTGAGGTTTAGGGTTTAGTGAATGATTTGTAGCAAATACAATGCTTTTAGTTTTATAAATATTTAGGACTAACTTATTCCTTGCCACCCATTCTGAAACTAACTGCAGCTCTTTGTTAAGTGTTGCAGTCATTTCAGTCACTGTAATAGCTGACGCATACATAGACACACTGGCTTTACTCAAAGCTAGTGGCATGTCGTTAGTAAAGATTGAAAAATGTAAGAGGCCTAAACAGCTGCCCTGGGGAATTCCTGATTCTACCTGGATTTTGTTGGATAGGCTTCCATTAAAGAACACCCTCTGTGTTCTGTTAGACAGGTAACTCTTTATACACAAAATAGCATGGGGTGTAAAGCCATAACACACAGGTTTTTCCAGTAGCAGACTATGATCGATAATGTCAAAAGTCGTGCTGAAGTCTAACAAAACCTGCCCCCACAATCTTTTAATCATCAATTTCTCTCAGCCAATCATCAGTCATTTGATGTGCTTGTTGAATGTCCTTCCCTTTATGCGTGCTGAAAGTCTGTTGTCAATTTGTTTACTGTAAAATAGCATTGTATCTGTTCCAACACATTTTTTTCCCAAAGTTTACTAAGGGTTGGTAACAGGCTGATTGGTCGGCTATTTGAGCCAGCAAAGGGGGCTTTACTATTCTTGGGTAGCAGAATGACTTTTGCTTCCCTCCAGGCCTGAGGGCACATAATTTCTAGCAGGCTTAATTGAAGCAATTGAAGATAGGTGTGTGGTTCAGTAGTTGTGGTCAGTAGTTGTGTGGTTGTGGTGAGTAGCTAGTTTCGGACAGTATTTGTGGTCAGTAGTTTTGTGGTTGTGGTCAGTAGTTGTGGTCAGTAGTTGTGTGGTTGTGGTGAGTAGCTAGTTTCGGTCAGTAGTGGTCAGTATTTGTGGTCAGTATTTGTGGTCAGTCGTTTTGTGGTTGTGGTCAGTAGTTGTGGTTTAGTAGTTGTGGTCAGTAGTTGTGTGGTTGTGGTCAGTAGTTGTGGTCAGTAGTGGTCAGTAGTTGTGTGATTGTGGTCAGTAGCTAGTTATGGTCAGTAGTGGTCTGTAGTTATGTGGTTGTAGTCAGTAGTTGTGGTCAGTAGTTGTGTGGTTGTGGTCAGTGTCTAAACTACCGTGTGAAACTAAAACAAGAAAGATATAGGACAAAGTGATGCTTTGGGTTTCAGATAAATAGAAGCACAATTTACCTTTGTAAAATGGAAAGCTTAAATTAAGTTTTATTTTAGTTGAATGATGATATAATGATTAGAATGTTTCATGCTATTATTTGGGGAGAGAAATATGATGGTGCATATAGTGATGAGAGCTCTTTAAAAGTATTTTTTGTGGCAGTTGACGAAATATGTAGAATAGCTTCGTATGTAGATATACTGATAGCTACAGTTGAAGTCGGAAGTTTACATACACTTAGGTTGGAGTCATTAAAACTTGTTTTTCAACCACTCCTCAAATTTCTTGTTAACAAACTATAGTTTTGGAAAGTCGTTTAGGACAGCTACTTTGTGCATGACACAAGTAATTTTCCCAACAATTGTTTACAGACAGATTATTTCACTTATAATTCACTGTATCACAATTCCAGTGGGTCAGAAGTTTACATACACTAAGTTGACTGTGCCTTTAAACAGCTTGGAAAATTCCAGAAAATGATTTCATGGCTTTAGAAGCTTCTGATAGGCTAATTGACATCATTTGAGTCAATTGGAGGTGTACCTGTGGATGTATTTCAAGGCCTACCTTCAAACTCAGTGCATCTTTGCTTGACATCATGGGAAAATGAAAAGAAATCAGTCAAGACCTCAGAAAAGAAATGTAGACCTCCATAAGTCTGGTTCATCCTTGGGAGCAATTTCCAAAAGCCTGAAGGTACCACATTCATCTGTACAAACAATAGTATGCAAGTATAAACACCATGGGACCACGCAGCCGTCATTCCGCTCAGGAAGGAGACGCATTCTGTCTCCTAGAGATTAACGTACTTTGGTGCGAAAAGTGCAAATCAATCCCAGAACAACAGCAAAGGACCTTGTGAAGATGCTGGAGGAAACCGGTACAAAAGTATCTATATCCACTGTAAAACGAGTCCTATATCAACATAACCTGAAAGGACGCTCAGCAAGGAAGAAGCCACTGCTCCAAAACCGCCATAAAAAAGGCAGACTACGGTTTGCAACTGCACATGGGGACAAAGATCGTACTTTTTCCTCTGGTCTGATGAAACAAAAATATAAAATTTCGTTCATAATGACCATCGTTATGTTTGGAGGAAAAATGGGGTGCCTTGCAAGCCAAAGAACACCATCCCAACCGTGAAGCAGGGGGTGGCAGCATCATGTTGTGGGGGTGCTTTGCTGCAGGAGGGACTGGAGCACTTAACAAAATAGATGGCACCATGAGGAAGGAAAATTATGTGGATATATTGAAGCAACATCTCAAGACATCAGTCAGAAAGTTAAAGCTTGGTCGCAAATGGGGCTTCCAAATGGACAATGACCCCAAGCATACTTCCAAAGTTGTGGCAAAATGGCTTAAGGACAACAAAGTCAAGGTATTGGAGTGGCCATCACAAAGCCCTGACCTCAATTCTATAGAAAATGTGTGGGCAGAACTGAAAAAGCATGTGCGAGCAAGGAGGCCTACAATCCTGATTCATTTACACCAGTTCTGTCAGGAAGAAGGGGCCAAAATTCCCCCAAATTATTGTGGGAAGCTTGTGGAAGGCTACCCGAAACGTTTGACCCAAGTTAAACAATTTAACGGCAATGCTACCAAATACTAATTGAGTGTATGTAAACTTCTGACCCACTGGGAATGTGATGAAATAAATAAAAGCTGAAAGAAATCATTCTCTCTACTATTATTCTGACATTTCACATTCTTAAAATAAAGTGGTGATCATAACTGACCTAAGATCGGGAATTTTGACTAGGATTAAAAGTCAGGAATTGTGAAAAACTGAGTTTAAATGTATTTGGCTAAGGTGTATGTAAACTTCCGACTTCAACTGTAGGTGTAGTTCTATCTAATAAATAAACTCTTTAGGCTAACAGTGATCACTGAAAATTACACTTCCTGAAGAAAATAGTGGTGGTGTCTGCAGTAGAAATGGTGGTGATTGGTTATAGTTGAAAAAGTAGGTAGATGAAAGATTGATTGATTGATTGGTTGGTTCATAGGATAGGATAGCCTGAATATGTGAAAGTTGGTTTGATGTAACAGTTTGGTGTAATGGTCATAAGTTGTGTGGTTCAGTAGTTTTGTGGTTAGTAGTTGTGTGGTTGTGGTCAGTAGTTGTGGTCAGTAGTGGTCAGTAGTTCAAATTCAATTCAAATCATGTTAATTTCCTGGGAGGGAACTTCATGTTTTGGTGAGAAGTTTTGTTAAGTAGCTTTGTGGTTCATTAGTTGTGGTCAGTATTTGTGTAGTTGTGGTCAGTAGGTGTGGTTGTGTTGCAGGGTCTTTGGGCCCTACAGTATGTACCTGGTCAGTAGTTGTGGTCAGTAGTTGTGGTCAGTAGTTGTGTGGTCAGTAGTTGTGTGGCTGTGGTCAGTGTCTAAACTACAGTTGTTGCATGTGAAAACTGAAAGAAGTGCGATGAGAAGTGATACGGTGAAATATGAAACGAGTGAACAAAGACAGCTTCGCTCTATCCAATCAGATCAGCAGGATCAACGTACAGCTCGCTCTTTTCTTTACAGACAGGCAAACTAGCCAGTTGAGTTATTTAGAGCATGGGGCATGATCTTGAGAAGGAGACCGAAGCTAGTGAGCATTAGAAATCTTCTGTGTATCATTCCAGGTCATCCAGACCGGGGAAGCTTTAGAAATCTTAAACCTTGTTCAGTCCGAAACAGATTCACAAAAAATGGGAATGTGTTGCGCTATGAAGAGTTTTCTCCCTCCAAGGCATGTGTTGCTAGGCAACAGTTGCCTTGGCAGGCCAGCTCCCTCCATGTTTAAAGCCAGTGTGAGAAACATGCTAACAAATGTTTGTGCTATAAAACTAAATGAATACTGTACTCTGACCCACAAAACATATTTGCTAGATTCATGATAGTGTTGTCAGACAAAGCAAGGAAAGTGAACTTCAAATCTTTTTGGGGGGAATTTGCAGTTGGTAAGTAATGAATCTGCTAGCTTCTGACATGACTTACTGCAGCTATGATGAAAGCAGTTGATGAGTTACTAAAACAGCTCTATATATTGATTGGTAGAAGCTATTCCTAATCTGTTTTCAGATTTGAAAAGCAGATAAGTAGAGGAAGATTTGTACATTTTTGTCTGACTTGTTGGGGGAGTGGTCAAAACGGCAGTTGTATGGAAAAAGGTGTGGGTGGGAATGTGTTAATGCAGTTACTATAACAGGTGTATCGTTAGATTCTTAGTAGATTTGAATAGCAGAGAAGTAGACGAAGATGTCATACCCTCAACATTTTTGTCTACCTTGTTGGGAAAGTGGTCAAAATTGTGGTTGTTTATAAAAAGTTACAGAAAATGTTGTTGATGCAGTTACTAAAACAGCTGTAACTTTTTATCGGAATAGCTGATATAGCTGATTTGTGTCAAAAGTTGCAATGTTGCATGTTGCAGTGAAGGGAATGTTGGAAGAGATGAATGTTGAGGAAATCCCATTCAAGTGGATGGAGAACAAAAAGGACAAAAAGGTTAATAGTTTACAAAGTGTAAAATATATCTAAAAGTTGTATACAAGCACACTATTCCAGACTGATCTGCACGTTTGAAAGTTCGAAGGACATTTCTAGCTTAAACTGTGTAAGAGGAGTACCGTTCCAAATAAAATGGAATGACGAAGATTTAGAATGGGACGTAGGCTTCACAAGTCAGAAGTATGTTGAAGATTTCGCAAGCCCTACTAACTATAATAAGTCAGAAGTATGTCAAAAATGTGGAATGGGACATATGCCACTCCTATTAAATATATGTTCTGTCAAATGTCCTGTGCGTTGTAAATCAATGCTCTTAGTCCTCATCTTTGTAACTCACGTGGGAAAATGTCACATGAACATCAGCTAAAGAAAGGATTATTACTCTTCATGAAGAAATTACTAATTTGACCAAGGGCCTTGAACTGAATAAGGATTCCATGAGACTATCGGCATCTTTAAATGCTTCCTATCAAAACATCCAAGAGGATCATAATGGCACCTTCATGGACTATGATCATTTTCCGCCACTGCACCCCTTTACTAGCTTGAACCAGAAAATGGCTGCTCATTGTTAGACTCCAGGTGAGCGTAAATAGATGCGTGTCGGAACCAGAAAGAAGGAGAAGAATCGTTCTTGGCGCACCTGACTTCTTCCCCCGCGTCCGGACTTAAGACTTTCAAATCGCTTTGAGCCCCTGTACCAGCTGTCTTCTGCTTGGGCTTGGGTGTTCCCTCCATGGCTGTGGATGTCCCTCCAGCTACCTCTCCCTGTCCTAGTCAATCAACTGCCTGGGCACAGTCTGGACCACCACGGCCCCCCTCCGCTGGGCCGTACTCTCTGGATCAGAGCTCTGTCCCTTTGGCTGTTTTGGCCTGCACGAAGCCGGCGTCTCAGCAGCCCTCTTCTCAGGTGAGTTCTGTGGCTCTGGCCTCGCAATCAGCTTTGAGACACGGCAGAGGCCGGATCATTCCGGATATTGTGATAGGGAGTTCGATGGACAGGCATATATCTGTACCCGGGGCAAAGACTTTGTGTTTTCCTGGGGCAAAAGTTCAGGATATCACCAGATTGCTTCCCGAGGCTGTGCGTCAGTCACCAGGGGCTGATACTGTCATGGTTCATGTCGAATGACATTATGAAGGGCAGCTCAGAACAGCTGAAGATGGATTTAAAAAAACTGATTGGGCCAATACTTGACACCAACAAACGCCCCGTAATATCTGGCCCTCTGCCCTCCTTAAATCGTGGCATTGAACGGTTCAGCAGACTTTTAGCCCTCCATAACTGGCTACGAGGCTATTGCAGCTCTGTGGGTGTTACATTTATTGACAACCTGAAGCCCATTCTGGTGGGAAGCTGCTATAGACCACCAAGTGCTAACAGTCAGTATCTGGATAACATGTGTGAAATGCTTGATAATGTATGTGATATTAATAGAGAGGTATATTTTCTCGGTGATTTAAATATTGACTGGCTTTCATCAGGCTGCCCACTCAAGAGAAAGCTTCAAACTTTAACTAGTGCCTACAACCTGGTTCAGGTTATCAGTCAACCTACCAGGGTAGTTACAAACAGCACAGGAATGAAATCATCAACATGTATTGATAACATCTTTACTAATGCTACAGAAATCTGTTTGAAAGCAGCATCTAAATCCATCGGATGTAGTGATCACAATATAGTAGCCATATCTAGCAAAACCCAAGTTCAATACGTTTTGTACTGTTTCCTATGTTGTTGATGTAAATAATATTTGTTGGTCCGTGGTGTGTAATGAGGAGCAACCAGACGCTGCACTTGATATATTTATGAAATTGCTTATCCCAGTTACTAATAAGCATGCACCCAATAAGAAAATGACTGTAAAACTGTTAAATCACTGTGGATTTATGAGGAATTGGAAACTTGCATGGTTGAGAGGGATGAGGCAAAATAAATTGCAAATAGGTCTGCCTGTACAACCGATTGGGAAGTACTGCAAATTGAGAAATCAAGTGACTAACCTGAATAAAAAGAAGAAGAAACTAAACTATGAAATGAAGATAAATGACATAAAGAATGATAGTAAAAAGCTTTGGAGCACCTTAAATGACATTTTGGGAAAAAAGGCAAACTCCCCTCCATCATTCATTGAATCAGATGGCTCATTCAACACTAAACCCACTGATATTGCCAACTACTTCAATTATTTTTCTATTGGCAAGATTAGCAAACTTTGGCATGACATGCCAGTAACAAAGTAAGTGTGGAAGAGGTGAAAATGATTGGCTTAAACTTAATATGTAGTGAAATCTGTTGTGAATGTATCGTAATGTTTGAAAACATTTATAACTGCCATAATTTTGCTGGACCCCAGGAAGAGTAGCTGCTGCGTTGGCCATAATAAATAGAAATACATGTGTGAACACCAAACGTTTTTTCAATTTCAATTTATTTTAGAATAAATAGGCCCTATATATCTTTCTATCAGGACTGTTGAAAAGTATTTTCTATTTTGAAAATACAAAATACAGCTCTCTAAAGAATCTTGTTATAAAATACACTGGAGTGTAGTTCAGGCCAGTGAAATACGAATTACAAAATACTCAAAAGTCATTTAAATAAGTATTTCAAATACATGTAACATACAGTACCAGTCAAAAGTTTGGACACATCTACTCATTCAAGGGTTTTCTTAATTTTTTACTATTTCCTATATTGTAGAATAATATTGAAGACATCAAAGCTATAAAATAACATATATGGAACCATGTAGTAACCAAAAAAGTGTTAAACAAATCAAAATATATTTTAGATTTGAGATTCTTCAAAGTAGCCACCCTTTGCCTTGGTAACAGCTTTGCACACTCTTGGCATTCTCTCAACCAGCTTCATGATGAATGCTTTTCCAACAGTCTTGAAGGAGTTCCCACATATGCTGAGCACTTGTTGGATGCTTTTCCTTCATTCTGCGGTCCAACTCATCCCAAACCATCTCAATTGGGTTGAGGTCAGTTGATTGTGAAGGCCAGGTCATCTGATGTAGCACTCCATCACACTACTTGGTCAAATAGCCCTTACACAGCCTGGAGGTTGGTTTCGGGTTATTGTCCTGTTGAAAAACAAATGATAGTCCCACTAAGCCCAAACCAGAGGGGATGTCGTATCGCTGCAGAATGCTGTGGTAGCCATGCTAGTTAAGTGTGCCTTAAATTCTAAATAAATCACCAACAGTGTCACCAGCAAATTACCCCCACACCACCACACCTCCTCCTCCATGCCTCATGGTGGGAACCACACATGCGGAGATCATCCGTTCACCTACTCTGCGTCTCACAAAGACACGGCGGTTGGAACCAAAAATCTTAAATTTGGAGTCATCAGACCAAAGGACAAATTTCCACCGGTCTAATGTACATTGTTTCTTGGCCCAAGCTATTCTCTTCTTCTTATTGGTGTCCTTTAGTGGTGGTTTCTTTGCAGCAATTTGACCATGAAGGCCTGATTCACGCAGTCTTCTCTGAACAGTTGATGTTGAGATGTGTCTGTTACTTGAACTCTGTGAAGCATTTATTTGGGCTGCAATCTGAGGTGCAGTTAACTCTAATTAACTTATCATCTGCAGCAGAGGTAACTCTGGGTCTTCCTTTCCTGTGGCGGTCCTCATTTCCTGTGGAAGTCCTCATGATGAACATAGCGCTTGATGGTTTTTGGACTGCACTTGAAGAAACGTTCAAAGTTCTTGAAATATTGCTGATTGACTAACCTTCATGTCTTAAAGTAAAGATGGACTGTTGTTTCTCTTTGCTTATTTGAGCTGTTCTTGCTTTAATTTGGAATTTTACCAAATAGGTCTATCTTCTGTATACCACCCCTACCTTGTCACAACACAACTGATTGGCTCAAACGCATTAAGAAGGAAATACATTTCACAAGTTATATTTTAACAAGGCACACCTGCTACCTCATGAATCTGGTTGAGAGAATGCAAGAGTGTGCAAAGGGTGGCTACTTTGAAGAATCTCAAATATAAAATAGATTTAGATTTGTTTAACACTTTTTTGGTTACTACATGATTCCATATGTGTTATTTCATAGTTTTGATATCTTCACTATTATTCTACAATGTGGAAAATAGTAAAAATAAAGAAAAACCCTGGAATGAGTAGGCGTGTCCAAACTTTTGACTGGTATTGTAAATACTGCTCTTCTCTGCGTGTAAGCACACACGCACACACACACACACACAGAGTAGTAATTGATGGCACGTATCTATTCTATTCTACTGTACGGCAAACAGTAGAGACAATAGTAAATTACGTTTAGAATAGCACCAGAGATTTACGCTTTGAATAGCACCTTTTTGTTGACCCCTTCTCAACCTCTCCATATGGAGCAGATTTCACATGGAGAGCCGTGTGGTCGAGAAGACAGTCCACATAGTTACATTTAAACCCGGGGTCATATTCAAACACGTTCACAAGTTCACCCTAATCACGCACACACTCGCATAACTGCACACACGCACCCACACACGCACACACCCTTACACACACACACACAAAAGCCTGCACACACACACACACACACACACAAGAGGAAGTCTCTATCTGTAAAAGTCTTGTTAAAAAGATAAAGGTGAGTCTCTCACACTGTTCAAACTTAGTCTCATAAAATAACCGGTATCAGAGTATGTGAGTGAAGTGAGGAGCGGAATGTGTCCAATTTGACTGGACCACAGAGCCAGATGCTAAAGGCTGGAGCGTCGGCCTTCTCGCCCACTCCAATTTCGCTCCAGTAGCGCTCCAAGTAGCGCTCAATTCATGAGCTCAGGGCATGCCCAGCATGCATTTGTAGTCTACTTGTGTGCCTCTATAGCCCCTTGCTTTAGCTACTGTCATGGAGTTCGCTAAATATTTTCTGAAAGAAACTGATATAACACACAGATGAAATATCAAGGTGACTTACAAAGATGAGGACAAAGAGCAAGAGAGGTAGTGCGGTGATGTAGTGTCCACAACTAAAGAATCATCATGGAATCTGAAAAGACACATATCCCGAAAGCATGACGGTGTACTTACTACATGCACATGCTAAAAGAAAGGAACAAGGTGGGTAGATAACTAAGTGTCATTGTAGCATGTATTTATAAACAAAAAATCTGATCTCTTAAACGTTTCATTCATTTTTGTTCTATTATCGATACAATAAGCCATCATTGATTTTGGCCCAATAGGCCTGGCATATTCTCACGTTCAAGAAGCTTTCCGTTTTGATTGGGTTATTTTGCCTAAAAACCGTAGGCCTACCTATAGAAAAATAAAAAAAACTACTCTGCATCTCTGCCCAGCCTGGCAAGAGTGGCCAAAAGAGTGTTTAGCATCCCCAGTGGCTCTGCAAGTGTGGAGAGGATATTCTCCGCAGCTGGCCTGCTCTCCAGGCATCTTCGCATGAGCATGAAGCCACAGACTGGCCAAACTCGTGTTTCTAAAAATGAATTCTAAACATTTATTAAAAGGCTCTAATAAGTCATTTTTCGTTTAATTTCTATTTAATTCTAATTCACAGCCTATATACACAATTTATAGACCATAATGATTTAATACAACAAAATGTTGTTTAAATGCTGAGAGCTTTACGTCCCTACCAGCCTATTGCGTCACAGTCGCTAATGTATCACAATGTATTTCTTTGTAGGCTATAGCCATGAAATAATTGAAATAATATAGCCTAAATAATTAATCTTCTAGGCTCCCTGACTGGATCCTGACCTATTTAGAGTGTTTATAGGCTGTTTAATATGACATGTAGCGCTTCTTACATTCACCTTTTCATGTTAATTCAAATCATTTTCATTCAAATGATTTGGTTTGGTTTCAATACTTCAAAACCGAATTTGGAGCTGCAGTTGTTTTTCCTGTGTGCATGGAGCCGTTTTTAGCGGAGTGCTGAAAGGACATGGAGTACCTAGTGGTGCGCAGCTCTTAGTGGGATTTCCAACCTCACAACTCCGCTCACATACTCTGACCAGTATGTTCCAGTCACAGATCAGACAATACATAAAAAAGTAATCAATATCTTGTCATCTGTATGTAAATATGTGCATCCTAATATGTAGCAGCACTTACTTGACAGTGACTAGTGGATATGTCTTGGAGGTCTCCTGGGTGAAAGAGCTGTGCCTCCTTTAGTCCGAGCTTCCCAAAGGCCTTGAGGAAGACGTTAAAGTTGTCCTGTGGAGAGACAGATAGACAAACAGACAGACTGAGAGACGGACGGGGAGAGAGAAGGTTTGTCCACCTTTAGAGTCACCGTCAATAATGACTCAGGCATTCTCTGGCAGACATGACAAGCAACAGTTCCACACTTCACTGCTGCATCCAAAGTTCATACCACCCACGAGAACTGAGAAAGGGGCGGGTAGGAGCATGTGTGTGTGTAGCAAATAGAGAGTGACACAATGCAGAACACACAGACAGGCAGGGGCAGGGCCGCATGACTGGCAAATTGACAGCTCTAAAACTAACTGTGGGAGTGTGTGGGCCGGCCAAGGGGGCGGGGTTTTTGGAACTAGGAGAGGTGAGTGAAGTGTACATTCTCACACCCTTAAACCGCCCTCCCTCACCTCCCTGCGCTGTAGAATACCTGCAGTTGTAACAAGAGGTTGGGTGACTAAAACTGCAATGGCAGGTAGCCTAGCAGTTAAGAGCGTTGGGCCAGTAACCACAAGTTTGCTGGTTCGAATCCTTGAGCTGACTAGGTGGAAAATCTGTTGATTTTGAGCAACGCACTTAACCCTAATTGCTCCTGTAAATCGCTCTGGATAAGAGCGTCTGCTAAATGACTAAAATGTCAAATGTAAATGAAACTACCAGGCAAATATTCCCTGCGAGTGACTAGTAGGGAGTGGAGAAATATTCTCTCTTCATAGCAATCATTTTTTATGTGAGTGTGTGTGCACGCGTGCGCTGTGTGTGAGAGAGAGTATTACAGGCTGTATATGTCACCTGACATAACACCCTGCATATTTGAATCCTGTATTACAATCCACAAACAGATCCCTAGCGTGTGTACTGTGTACAATAGGCCAATTCCTTCTTCCTAGACCAACACTACAGTATAGCTCTAATGTTTCATGTTCTAACTCCCCAGTGCCTCCTCCTCCCTCCCAGTTTGTACATCTGCATATCCCATTGGGATTTAGGACTATACACAACCCTACTACATGTAATGACACATTGGATTCAAATATTCAACATGGGGCTGAAAAAATGACAGGGGTAGCCGGGTCTATATTTAAACACCAAACATGCTTATTAGCAGATGGCAGGGGAGAGTTGACCTCTGCAGCTGCCGGCTTCGCATTACAGGAATTTTAGTGAGGGCACTCTCATGTGGCGGGTTGTCCCGCCACCTCCACCACACAACTGCAGGCTTCCTCCTCGCGATGGTTAAAAGGAGAAACCAGCAGCAGAGATCCAGAGGAGAACAAACAAGACTCAAAGCTACAACATTATAATAATAATATGCCATTTAGCAGACGCTTTTATCCAAAGCAACTTACAGTCATGCGTGCATACATTTTTGTGTATGGGTGGCCCCGGGGATCGAACCCACTACCTTGGCATTACAAATGCCGTGCTCTACCAGCTGAGCTACAGAGGACCATGTTGAAGTAGGGATCAGCGATGGAACATGGAGGGAGGGAGGGAGGGGGGTGGGGGGGGGGAGCAGAGGAAGAGAAAGAGAGAGGGAGAGAGAGATAGACTGACATGGGAAAGAAAACGTAGCGCTGGATACAACTGAAACCAAAGAATACGCCTAAGTCTGCACATTTTTATTTTATTTATTTCACCTTTATTTAACCAGGTAAGCCAGTTGAGAACAAGTTCTCATTTACAACTGTGACCTGGCCAAGATAAAGTAAAGCAGTGCGATAAAAACAACAACACAGAGTTACATATGGGGTAAACAAAACATAAAGTCAAAAATACACACAGAAAATATATATACAGTGTGTGCGAATGTAGTAAGTTATGGAGGTAAGGCAATAAAGAGGCCATAGTGCAAAATAGTTACAATTTCGTATTAAAACATTGGAATGATAGATGTGCAAAAGATTATGTGCAAATAGAGATACTGTGGTGCAAATTAGCAAAATAAATAACAAGATGGGGATGAGGTAGTTCGGTGGGCTAATTTCAGAATGGCTGTGTACAGGTGCAGTGATCGGTAAACTGCTCTGACAACTGACGCTTAAAGTTAGTGAGGGAGATAAGAGTCTCCAGCTTCAGAGATTTTTGCAGTTCGTTCCAGTCATTGGCAGCAGAGAACTGGAAGGAATGGCGGCCAAAGGAGGTGTTGGCTTTGGGGATGACCAGTGAGATATACCTGCTGGAGTGCAGACTACGGGTGGGTGTTGCTATGGTGACCAGTGAGCTAAGGTAAGACGGAGATTTGCCTAGCAGTGATTTATAGATGACCTGTATCCAGTGGGTTTGGCGACGAATATGTAGTGAGGGCTAGCCAACAAGAGCGTACAGGTCACAATGGTGGGTAGTATATGGGGCTTTGGTGACAAAACGGATGGCACTGTGATAGACTACATCCAATTTGCTGAATAGAGTGTTGGAGGCTATTTTGTAAATGACATCGCCGAAGTCAAGGATCGGTAGGATAGTCAGTTTTAACGAGGGCATGTTTGGCAGCATGAGTGAAGGAGGCTTTGTTGCGAAATAGGAAGCCGATTCTAGATCTAACTTTTGATTGGAGATGCTTAATGTGAGTCTGGAAGGAGAGTTTAAAGTCTAACCAGACACCTAGGTATTTGTAGTTGTCCACATACTCTAGGTCAGACCCGCCGAGAGTAGTGATTCTAGTCGGGTGGGCGGGTGCAAGCAGCGTTCGGTTGAAGAGCATGCATTTAGTTTTACTAGTGTTTAAGAGCAGTTGGAGGCTACAGAAGAAGTGTTGTATGGCGTTGAAGCTCGTTTGGAGGTTTGTTAACACAGTGTCCAATGAAGGGCCAGAAGTATACAAAATGGTGTCGTCCGCATAGAGGTGGATCCGAGCTTCACCAGCAGCAAGAGCGACATCATTGATATACACAGAGAATAGAGTCGGCCCGAGAATTGAACCCTGTGGCACCCCCATAGAGACGGCCAGAGGTCCAGACAACAGGCCCTCCGATTTGACACATTGAACTCTATCTGAGAAGTAGTTGGTGAACCAGGCGAGGCAGTCATTAGAGAAACCAAGGCTATTTAGTCTGCCAATAAGAATGCGGTGGTTGACAGAGTCGAAAGCCTTGGCCAGGTCGATGAAGACGGCTGCACAGTACTGTCTTTTATCGATCGTGGTTATTATATCGTTTAGGACCTTGAGCGTGGCTGAGGTGCACCCATGACCAGCTCGGAAACCAGATTGCATGGCAGAGAAGGTATGGTGGGATTCGAAATGGTTGGTGATCTGTTTGTTAACGTGGCTTTCAAATACTTTCGAAAGGCAGGGCAGGATGGATATAGGTCTGTAAGTTTGGATCTAGAGTGTCACCCCCTTTGAAGAGGGGGATGACCGCAGCAGCTTTCCAATCTCTGGGGATCTCAGACGTTACGAAAGAGAGGTTGAACAGGCTAGTAATAGGGGTTGCGACAATTTCGGCGGCTAATTTTAGAAAGAAAGGGTCCAGATTGTCTTGCCCAGCTGATTTGTAGGGGTCCAGATTTTTCAGCTCTTTTAGAACATCAGCTGTCTGAATTTGTGTGAAGGAAAAGCGTGGGGGGCATGGGCAAGTTGCAGTGGAGGGTGCACAGCTGGTGGCCGGGGTAGTGGTAGCCAGGTAGAAAGCATGGCCAGCCGTAGCAAAATGCTTGTTGAAATTCTCAATTATTGTAGATTTATCGGTGGTGACAGTGTTTCTTAGCCTCAGTGCAGTTGGCAGTTGGGAAGAGGTGCTGTTATTTTCCATGGACTTTACAGTGTCCCAAAACTTTTTGGAGTTAGCGCTACAGGATGCAAATTTCTGTTTGAAAAAGCTAGCCTTTGCTTTCCTAACTGATTGTGTATATTGGTTCCTGACTTCCCTGAAAAGTGGCATATCGCGGGGGCTGTTCGATGCTAATGCAGTACGCCACAGGATGTTTTTGTGCTGGTCAAGGGCAGTCAAGTCTGAGGAGAACCAGGGGCTATATCTGTTCTTAGTTCTGAATTTTTTGAATGGGGCATGCTTATTTAAGATTGAGAGGAAAGCGCTTTTAAAGAACAACCAGGCATCCTCTACTGACAGAATGAGGTCAATATCCATCCAGGATACCCGGGCCAGGTCAATTAGAAAGGCCTGCTCGCTAAAGTGTTTTAGGGAGCATTTGACAGTGATGAGGGGTGGTCGTTTGACCACGGACCCATTACGGACGCAGGCAATAAGGCAGTGATCGCTGAGATCCTGGTTGAAGACAGCGGAGGTGTATTTAGAGGGTAAATTTGTCAGGATGATATCTATGAGGGTGCCCATGTTTACAGATTTAGGGTTGTACCTGGTAGGTTCGTTGATAATTTGAGGGCATCTAGTTTAGATTGTAGGTTGGCCGGGGTGTTAAGCATATCCCAGTTTAGGTCACCAAGCAGTATGATCTCTGAGGATAGATGGGGGGCAATCAGTTCACATATGGTGTCAAGGGCACAGCTCGGGGCTGAGGGGGGTCTGTAGCAAGCGGCAACAGTGAGAGACTTATTTCTGGAAAGGTGGATTCTTAGAAGTAGAAGCTCAAACTGTTTGGGCACAGACCTGGATAGTACAATAGAGCTCTGCAGGCTATCTCTACAGTAGATTGCAACCCCACCCCCTTTGGCAGTTCTATCGAGACGGAAAATGTTGTAGTTGGGGATGGACATTTCTGAATTTTTGGTGGCCTTCCTAAGCCAGGATTCAGACACTGCTAGAACATCAGGGTTGGCGGAGTGTGCTAACGCAGTTAATAACTCAAACTTAGGGAGGAGGCTTCCGATGTTAACGTGCAAGAAACTAATGCTTTTACGGTTACAGAAGTCAACAAATGATAACGCCTGGGGAGTAGGAGTGATACTGGGGGCTACAGGGCCTGGGTTAACCTCTACATCACCAGAGGAACAGAGGAGGAGTAGAATAAGGATACGGCTAAAGGCTTTAAGTACTGGTCTTCTAGTGCATTGGGTACAGAGAAAAAAAGGGGCAGGTTTCCGGGCGTTGTAGAATAGATTCAGGGCATTATGTACAGAAAAGGATATGGAAGGATATGAGTACAGTGGAGGTAAACCTAAGCGTTGGGTAACAATGAAAGAGATAGCATCACTGGAGGCACCGATTGAGTCTGTCTCCGCGTGTATGGGGGATGGGACAAAGGAGCTATCTATGGCAGGTTGAGCTGGGCTGGGGGATCTACAGTGAAATAGTACAATAAGAAATAACCGAAACAGCAATAAGCAAGGCATATTGACATGGGAGAGAGGCATAAAGCAATCACAGGTGTTATTCGAGAGAGCTAAGACAACAGCTGGTAATGGCGACAAAGTTTGGGCTGAGGCTAAACATAAACAGGATGCGGTACCGTATAAAGGAACAGTCCAGCAGGCGTCAGCTGTATAGCTGAGTTATCATAAGGTCCGGTGAACAGCAATAGGAGAGTTCGGAGGTAGTTCGGGGGCTGCTATAGCACTGGCGAGCAAGAGGCCATGGCTAGCGTGTGCTAGCGGGCCGGGGCTAGCAGATGGATCTTCGTGGTCGACGTCGTAACGGGAAACCTGTTGTAATCACTTCAGACGATTTCATCGGCAGACCAGTCGTGTTGGATTGGCGGGGCTCCGTGTCAACACTAGGAGGTCCCATCCGGTTGACAGAGAGGTAGATAGCCGGGAGAAGGGCCTGGCTCGCGGCTAGCTCAAGGCTGATTAGCCAACAACAACGTCCATTTGATTACAGCTATATAGCTACGATGATCCGGTGTTAAAGGTCCAGTGAATCAGTGATTCCGGCAGAAAAAACGATATGTTCTGGATCGATAACGCGCTGTGCAGACAGTGTAGACTGGCCGATAATAGTCCAGGCTAGAGCTGGCTGGTAGGTAGTGCAGGCCACGGACAATGGTGAGAAACCGCTAACGGTGGCTAATAGCAAGTAGCTAGTTAGCTGGCTATTCCCGCCCGGTAGACAGAGAGGTAGATAGCCGGGATATGGGCCTGGCTCAAGGCTAGCTCAAGGCTAACTGGTGCTTGCTTCAGGGGCAGTGGTAATTAGCCAAACAGCAACATCCAATTCGGTTGCGGCTAGCTAGTTGTGATCCGGTGTTAATGTCCAGTGATTCAGTTATTCCGGCAGAAAATCCGATGTTCTGGGTGAAAACCGCTAACGGTGGCTAATAGCAAGTAGCTAGTTAGCTGGCTAGCTGGTATCAACTGGAGATTCTAGATAAAAGGTAAGTCAATAATAGAATCCGTTCCACATTGAGTGAGGCGGGTTGCAGGAAAGTATATTTTGTAGAAGGATGAAAAGTGTGATAGGGAAATATGTACGAAAAATACAAAATAAATACAAAAAACTGGCTATTTACACAGACACACAACAAAGACCACGACCGCACTGCTACGCCAACTTGGATTCATGATATATGGATTCATACGGAAAACTAACATATTATAATGTAAATACATACAGTACCAGTCAAAAGTTTGGACACACCTACTCATTCCAGGGTTTTTCTTATTTTTACTATTTTCTACATAGTAATAATAATAATAATAATAATAATAATATGCCATTTAGCAGACGCTTTTATCCAAAGCGACTTACAGTCATGCGTGCATACATTTTTTGTGTATGGGTGGTCCCGGGGATCGAACCCACTACCTTGGCGTTACAAGCGCCGTGCTCTACCAGCTGAGGACCATAGTAGAATAATAGTGAAGACATCAAAACTATGAAATAACACATATGGAATCATGTAGTAACCAAAAAAGTGTTAAACGAATCAAAATATATTTTATATGTTAGATTCTTCAAAGTAGCCACCCTTTGCCTCGATGACAGCTTTGAACACTCTTGGCATTTCCTCAACCAGCTTCTTGAGGAATGCTTTTCCAACAGTCTTGAAGGAGTTCCCACATATGCTTAGCACATGTTGGCTGCTTTTCCTTCACTCTGCGGTCCAATTCATCCAAATCCATCTCAATTGGGTTGAAGTCGGGTGATTGTGGAGGCCAGGTCATCTGATGCAGCACTCCATCACTCTCCTTCTTGGTGAAATAGCCCTTACACAGCCTGGAGGTGTGTTTTGGGTAATTGTCCTGTTGATGAACAAATGATAGTCCCACTAAGCGCAAACCAGATGGGATGGCGTATCGCTGCAGAATGCTGTGGTAGCCATGCTGGTTAAGTTTGCCTTGAATTCTAAATAAATCACAGACAGTGTCACCAGCAAAGCACCCCCACACCATCCCACCTCCTCCTCCATTCTTCACGGTGGGAACCACACATGCAGAGATCATCCGTTCACCTACTCTGCATCTCACAAAGACACAGCGGTTGGAACCAAAAATCTCACATTTGGACTCATCAGACCAAAGGACAGATTTCCACCGGTCTAATGTACATTGCTCGTGTTTTTTGGCCCAAGCCTCTTCTTATTATTGGTGTCCTTTAGTAGTGGTTTCTTTGCAGCAATTCCTTTCCTCTGGTGGTCCTCATGAGAACCAGTTTCATCATAGCGCTTGATGGTATTTGCGACTGCACTTCAAGAAACGTTCAAAGTTTTTGAAATGTTGCTGATTGACTGACCTTCATGTCTTAAAGTAATGATGGACTGTCGTTTCTCTTTGCTTATTCTTGCCATAATATGGACTTGTTCTTTCACCAAAAAGGGCTATCTTCTGTATACCACCCCTACCTTGTCACAACACAACTGATTGGCTCAAACACATTAAGAAGGAAAGAAATTCCACAAATTAATTTTTAACAAGGCACACCTGTTAATTGAAATGCATTCCAGGTGACTACCTCATGAAGCTGGTTGAGAGAATGCCAAGAGTGTGCAAAGCTATCATCAAGGCAAAGGGTGGCTACTTTGAAGAATCTCAAATATAAAACATATTTTGATTTGTTAAACACTTTTTGGGCTACTACATGATTCCTATGTGTTATTTCATAGTTTTGATGTCTTCACTATTATTCTACAATGTAGAAAACTGTCAAAATAAAGAAAAACCCTTAAATGAGTAGGTGTGTCCAATCTTTTTACTGGTACTGTACGTCCAGAATATATTCATGAAATATATAACTTGAGCACATCATAGAATATGTATGTAAATATGTTTAAAAATATATGTTAATTAAATATATTTTTTGCACCACATGTATCATGCTGAATTGCAATGTTGAGTCTATTGACCTCTGGTACCTTGGCATTACGTTCCCAAAGTGGGGTTTGCGTGCAAAAGTTTAAAATAAATGATGCAGTTATTGAAGGTACATGCCACTTATGAAACATAGTAAGATTAGCTATGTTGTTTTCGAAAAGAGACACATGAAGCTAGAACATATTGCTCCCAAGCTGTCAATAAGAAATTGAAATGTTTCCAAGCCCCATCCCTATCCCCGCCTCCAACTGATAGAGAAGCCGTTGCAATTTCGAATTTTATTCAGATGCAGAGAAGAGCAGCTGTCAGAGGCAAAAATGTATAATGGTATTTTATTTGATTATATAATCATAACATTGATTTTAAATATGTCTTTCACCTGGCGGGTGACAGAGGAAGAAGATAGAGTATTTTCTTAAACGGCCTGCAAGCAAGAGTTTTCACCAAGCTAGCTAACACAGCTAGTTAGCTACAGTTGAAGTCGGAAGTTTACATACACAAATTTCTCGTTAACAAACTATAGTTTTGGAAAGTCGGTTATGACATCTACTTTGTGCATGACACAAGTACTTTTTCCAACAATTGTTTACAGACAGATTATTTCACTTATAATTCACTGTATCACAATTCCAGTGGGTCAGGAGTTTACATACACTAAGTTCACTGTGCCTTTAAACAGCTTGGAAAATTCCAGAAAATGATGTCATGGCTTTAGAAGCTTCTGATAGGCTAGTTGACATCATTTGAGTCAATTGGAGGTGTACCTGTGGATGTATTTCAAGGCCTAGCTTCATACTCAGTGCCTCTTTGCTTGACATCATGGGAAAATCAAAAGAAATCAGCCAAGACCTCAGAAAAAAAAATGTAGACCTCCACAAGTCTGGTTCATCCTTGGGAGCAATTTCCAAATGCCTGAAGGTACCACGTTCATTTGTAAAAACAATAGTACGCAAGTATAAACACCATGGGATCACGCAGCCGTCATACCGCTCAGGAAGGAGACGCGTTCAATCCCAAGTGCAAATCAATCCCAGAACAATAGCAAAGGACCTTGTGAAGATGCTGGAGGAAACAGGTACAAAGGTATCTATTTCCACAGTAAAACGAGTCCTATATATCGACATAACCTGAAAGGCCGCTCAGCAAGGAAGAAGCCACTGCTCCAAAACCACAATAAAAAAGCCAGACTACGGTTTGCAACTGCACATGGGGACAAAGATCGTACTTTTTGGAGAAATGTCCTTTGGTCTGATGAAACAAAAATAGAACTGTTTGGCCATAATGACCATCGTTATGTTTGGAGGAAAAAGGGGGACGCTTGCAAGCCGAAGAACACCATCTCAACTGTGAAGCACGGGGGTGGCAGCATCATGCTGTGGGGGTGCTTTGCTGCAGGAGGGACTGGTGCACTTCACAAAATAGATGGCATCATGAGGATGGAAAATTATGTGGATATATTGAAGCAACATCTCAAGACATCAGTCAGGAAGTTAAAGCTTGGTCGCAAGTGGGTCTTCCAAATGGACAATGACCCCAAGCATACTTCCAAAGTTGTGGCAAAATGGCTTATGTACAACAAAGTCAAGGTATTGGAGTGGCCATCACAAAGCCCTGGCCTCAAACCTATAGAACATTTGTGGGCAGAACTGAAAAAGCATGTGCGAGCAAGGAGGCCTACAACCTGACTCAGTTACACCAGCTCTGTCAGGAAGAAGGGGCCAAAATTCCCCCAAATTATTGTGAGAAGCTTGTGGAAGGCTACCCGAAACGTTTGACCCGAGATAAACAATTTAAAGGCAATGCTACCAAATACTAATTGAGTGTATGTAAACTTCTGACCCACTGGGAATGCGATGAAATAAATAAAAGCTGAAATAAATCATTCTCTCTACTATTATTCTGACATTTCACATTCTTAAAATAAAGTGGTGATCCTAACTGACCAAAGACAGGGAATTTTTACTAGGATTAAATGTCAGGAATTGTGAAAAACTGAGTTTAAATGTATTTGGCTAAGGTGTATGTAAACCTCTGACTGTGTTAAGTGTTAAACAAATATTTTATATTTGATATTCTTCAGATAGCCACCGTTTGCTTTGAAGCAACATCTCAAGACATCAGTCAGGAAGTTAAAGCTTGGTCGCAAGTGGGTCTTCCAAATGGACAATGACCCCAAGCATACTTCCAAAGTTGTGGCAAAATGGCTTATGTACAACAAAGTCAAGGTATTGGAGTGGCCATCACAAAGCCCTGACCTCTATCCTATAGAACATTTGTGGGACAAATACTAATTGAGTGTATGTAATCTTCTGACCCACTGGGAATGTGATGAAAAAAATAAAAAGCTGAAATAAATAATTCTCTCTACTATTATTCTGACATTTCACATTCTTAAAATAAAGTGGTGATCCTAACTGACCTAAAACAGGGAATTTTTACTAGGATTAAATGTCAGGAATTGTGAAAAACTGAGTTTAAATGTATTTGGCTAAGATGTATGTAAACTTCCGACTTCAACTGTACCTAGCTCCTTTCCCTTGCCACCAAAACATGCAGTGTGACTGACCAAGGTAAGTATTGTTTTGGATATTAAAGCTCAGAGTTAATATGTCATGTATATACCCCCTGTGCTGCTATAACACCCTCCACTCTTCTGGCAAGGCTTTCCACCAGATGTTGGAACATTGCTGCGTTGACGTGCTTCCGTTCAGCCACAAGAGCATTAGTGAGGTCGGGCACTGATGTTGGGCGATTTGGCACTGATGTTGGGCGATTAGGCCTGGCTCGCAGTCGGCCTTCCAATTCATCCCCTTTGTGCACGGGGGTATTGTCATGCTGAAACAGGAAAGGGCCTTCCCTAAACTGTTACCAAAAAGTTGGAAGCACAGAATTGTCTAGAATGTCATTGTATGCTGTAGTGTTAAGATTTCCCTTCACTGGAACTAAGGGGCCTAGGCCGATCCATGAAAAACAGCCCCAGACCATTATTCCTCCTCCAACAAACTTTACAGTTGGCAATATTCATTCGGGCATATATAGCGTTCTATTGGCATCCGCCAGATTCGCCCGTCGGCCTGCCAGATGGTGTAGCGTTATTCATCACTCCAGAGAACGGGTTTCTACTGCTCCAGAGTCCAATGGCGGTGAGACTTACACCACTCCAGCCGACCCTTAGCTTTTCACATGGTGATCTTAGGCTTGTGTGCAGCTGCTCGGCCATGGAAACCCGTATCATGAAGCTCCCGACGAACAGTTTTTGTGCTTCCAGAGGCAGTTTGGAACTCAGTAGTGAGTTATGCAACCGAAGACAATTTTTATGCGCTACGCGCTTCAGCACTCTCCGGTCCCATTCTGTGAGCTTGTTTGGCCTACCACTTCTCGGCTGAGCCGTTGTTGCTCCTAGACTTTTCCACTTCACAATAACAGCATTTACAGTTGACTGGGGCAGCTCTAGTACAGCAGAAACTTGACAAACTGACTTGTTGTAAAGGTGGCATCCTATGACGGTGCCACGTTGAAAGTCACTGATCTCTTCAGTAAGGCCATTCTACTGCCAATGATTGTCTATGGAGATTGCATGGCGGTGTGCTCGATTTTATACACCTGTCAGCTACGGGTGAGGCTGAATTAGCCGGATCCACTAATATGAAGGGGTGTCCACATACTTTTGTGTATATAGTGTATTTCCATGACATAGACTGACCAGGTGAATTGTTCTTCTTCTTCTTTGGTATTATGGTGGTTGCACATTTTGTTTGTGCATGCCGCCACCTAATGTGCGTTATTGTGTGGTCAATCACCTTCTCCTGCACCATGCCAACGGCCTAAGAGGAGTGGACACCACCACTCAACACACCCTGTAACTCTTCTGAGGTAAAATCTCGTATACCCAAAAACGTATCTTCAGCTGTCACCACAACATCTATTTTCTGTGAGTTACGTTCCATTTCTGCGGTACAGTTGATAAACATTGCTATGAACGCTAAGAATCCAACCTTACTGAAGCATATATCACTCGTTGGCCTATGTTTCTGTGCTGGCACAGATTTACTACTCACAGGGATCCTCTCTGGATCTCTCACCCTTGACCCATCCTCCTCTACCTTCTTCACTGTCTCAGCATACGACACCTTCGGCACTATTCTGACTCTGGCCACCTCAACCTGCCTCTCTTGCACCGGACACTTCTGATCCCTAGCAACATGGGCGCCCATACAGTTGACACACACAATTTTATCCACTGAAACTACACAATCCTCTGTCCCATGCCCTCCTGCACACTTCCCACATCTGGGCATCTCCCTCCTACACACTGCTACAACCATAAACGTTGCACCTGAAACAGCGCAGTGGATTCCGTACAATAGCTCTAACAGGATAACCTAACATGACGCCACAAACACCAGCAGTCTTCAACCTTAATTGCTCCACCTCCACACTTAACGCTACACCAGAAATCACTCCTTTCAATGATGCCCTATTCCTAAGAGCAAAGCATGAAACAGATCTTGACTCAAGTTGCGTGACACGGAACGCCCGCTCCCTCTGGACAAAAGAAACACAAACAAATATCACAAGTCCACTACAGGTGACCTTCACTGATTCAACCGCACCCAACTCATTTCCCACCCAACCTGAAACCACCAATGGATCCGCCAAAAGGCAAGGATCCACTTTCTCCAAAAATATCACTCCTACTGGACTAGATTCTTCTTTATTATGTCCATCGATGCCAGGTTCGGACTCGGAGCTCTTCACCACACCTTCCACCTCACTTAACTCGCCCTCATTCACTTCCATTTCACCTCCAGAACTCAGTCTGGCACATAGCTCACTCTGTTTGCACTTGACACCCCATCTCCATTTTTATTGCCATCTTCCTCAAATTCAACTCCACCCTCTGCTTTCCTCATTCTCTTTGACCTCTTCTTCCTCTTTTTCCACCTCAGAAATCCACCTTTCTGTGTCCCTGTCCCAATATTCCTCTTCCGTCGCCATCTACCAAAAAAACAATCGGGGGCTGCAGTTTGCAAACGACTGTGGTTATCATCTTGCCTGGCTACCCAGACTCCTTGCTCTGGCCACTGGAAGGTGTCCTATGTATCGAATCAGATGAAAGCTATGATCCCAGCACGTTCAGGTGAAAGCTATGATCCCTTATTGATGTCACTTGTTAAATCCACTTTAGTCAGTGTAGATTTTTTAAGCATTGAGACAATTGAGACATGGATTGTGTATGTGTACCATTCAGAGGGTGACAGTTTCCAGCCAACTTGACACAACTGTGGGAAACATTGGAGTCAACATGGGCCAGCATCCCTGTGGAACACTTTCAACACCTTATAGAGTCCATGCCCTGACAAATTGAGGCTGTTCTGAGGACAGAAGGTGGCGCAACTCAATATTAGGAAGGTGTTCCTAATGTTTTGTACACTCAGTGTATAATTTCATTCCCAAAGCTAGCTAGTTAATGTTAAATGTTGCTTACCAAGCAATGTGTTGCTTGATAGCTACCTAGCTTGCTAGCCTTGTAGTGAGGGCTGGATTTCTCTGACAGCAATATAGGAAGGTGTGCCGTAGTAGGCAGTCTACTGTGTGCAGCTCACCCTGCACTAACATAAATAACATGAGCATGTCTACTTCTACTAAGCTTCCCAGTAAGGCAATGAAAACAATCAAGCATCCCAGAAAAGTGCTAAAAATGGCCCACGTTAACATATGTAGCTTAAGAAACAAGGTTCATGAAATTAATAACTTTCTAGTAACAGATGACATTTATATTCTGACTATCTCTGAAACTCACTTACAGTGGGGAAAAAAAGTATTTAGTCAGCCACTAATTGTGCAAGTTCTCCCACTTAAAAAGATGAGAGAGGCCTGTAATTTTCATCATAGGTACACATGAACTATGACAGACAAAATGAGAAAAAAAATCCAGAAAATCACATTATAGGATTTTTAATGAATTTATTTGCAAATTATGGTGGAAAATAAGTATTTGGTCAATAACAAAAGTTTCTCAATACTTTGTTATATACCCTTTGTTGGCAATGACACAGGTCAAACGTTTTCTGTAACTCTTCACAAGGTTTTCACACACTGTTGCTGGTATTTTGGCCCATTCCTCCATGCAGATCTCCTCTAGAGCAGTGATGTTTTGGGGCTGTTGCTGGGCAACACGGACTTTCAACTCCCTCCAAATATTTTCTATGGGGTTGAGATCTGGAGACTGGCTAGGCCACTCCAGGACCTTGAAATGCTTCTTACGAAGCCACTCCTTCGTTGCCCGGGCGGTGTGTTTGGGATCATTGTCATGCTGAAATACCCAGCCACGTTTCATCTTCAATGCCCTTGCTGATGGAAGGAGGTTTTCACTCAAAATCTCACGATACATGGCCCCATTCATTCTTTCCTTTACACGGATCAGTCGTCCTGGTCCCTTTGCAGAAAAAACAGCCCCAAAGCATGATGTTTCCACCCCCATGCTTCACAGTAGGTATGGTGTTCTTTGGATGCAACTCAGCATTCTTTGTCCTCCAAACACGACGAGTTGAGTTTTTACCAAAAAGTTATATTTTGGTTTCATCTGACCATATGACATTCTCCCAATCCTCTTCTGGATCATCCAAATGCACTCTAGCAAACTTCAGACGGGCCTGGACATGTACTGGCTTAAGCAGGGGGACACGTCTTTCACTGCAGGATTTGAGTCCCTGGCGGCGTAGTGTGTTACTGATGGTAGGCTTTGTTACTTTGGTCCCAGCTCTCTGCAGGTCATTCACTAGGTCCCCCCGTGTGGTTCTGGGATTTTTGCTCACCGTTCTTGTGATCATTTTGACCCCACAGGGTGAGATCTTGCGTGGAGCCCCAGATCGAGGGAGATTATCAGTGGTTTTGTATGTCTTCCATTTCCTAATAATTGCTCCCACAGTTGATTTCTTCAAACCAAGCTGCTTACCTATTGCAGATTCAGTCTTCCCAGCCTGGTGCAGGTCTACAATTTTGTTTCTGGTGTCCTTTGACAGCTCTTTGGTCTTGGCCATAGTGGAGTTTGGAGTGTGACTGTTTGAGGTTGTGGACAGGTGTCTTTTATACTGATAACAAGTTCAAACAGGTGCCATTAATACAGGTAACGAGTGGAGGACAGAGGAGCCTCTTAAAGAAGAAGTTACAGGTCTGTGAGAGCCAGAAATCTTGCTTGTTTGTAGGTGACCAAATACTTATTTTCCACCATAATTTGCAAATAAATTCATTAAAAATCCTACAATGTTGTTTTCTGGAATTTCTTTTCTCAATTTGTCTGTCATAGTTGACGTGTACCTATGATGAAAATTACAGGCCTCTCTCATCTTTTTAAGTGGGAGAACTTGCACAATTGGTGGCTGACTAAATACTTTTTTTCCCCACTGTAGATAAAACCTTTCATGATACAGTGGCAGCAATACAAGGTTATAAGATCTACAGAAAAGACAGAAATGCCAATGGTGGTGTTGCTGTTTATATTCAGAACCACATTCCTGTAAAGCTCAGAGAGGATTTCATGTTAAATAGTGTTGAAGTAATATGGCTGCAGGTTCATCTGCCTCACCTAAAGCCTATTCTGGTGGGAAGCTGCTTTAGGGTTAGGGCCCCCTTTACGGGCTCAAATAGCCAACCAATCAGCCTGTTACCAACCCTTTGTAAACTTTTGCGATTTTTGTTGTTGTGTTTAACCAGATACAATGCTATTTTACAGTAAACAAATTGACAACAGACTTTCAGCACGCTTCTATGGAAGGTCATTCAACAAGCACAGTTTTGATATAATTCAGTGCGGCTTTTGACATTATTGATCATAGTCTGCTGCTGGAAAAAGAAATGTGTTATGGCTTTACACCCCCTGCTATATTGTGGATAAAGAGTTCCTTTTTTAGTTTTTATTAACCCATCCTCTCCGGAGGACACATATTTTTTGATTTTACTGCATTTTTTGCTACATATACATACATTTTGCATACACATTTTACATACATGGTACTTTTATATACAGTAATCACAAAACAATAATACTTTACTGAACATAAGCTCTTTAATCCCACCCCTCAGCCACTCTCAGCCCATCACACCTATCACCATAGACCACCCTCGTTTGGTTTCCATGTGCAATATATTTTTCAATTGTGCTGTAATGCTTTACAATCATTTTTTACCTTTCGAATCATATAGTATCCACTGATTGTGAGCTAAAGATGAAAACCTTTCCTACGAGTATTATTATATTATTTATTGACTGACTATGGATTTCCAAATCGCCCAAAATTGCTATTTGTAAGGTTAATTTTAAGTGAATGTTATGATTTTTTTAACCATTCCTGAACCTGGGAGCAGAAACAAGCTACATAGGGGCAATACCAGAATAAATGATCTAGTGATTCTGTCTCTTCGCATTAAAATCTACAGAGCTGAGATTGTTGTATGCCCCATATACTATATATAGCAGTCTGTTGGTGGCAATCATTTTTTTATAATAATTGAAATTGTAAAACTTGTGTTGAATCAAGTGTTCTTTTTTGTATCAGTGCATAAACCATGTGCCATGGAATCGGTACATCGAAAATCTCTTTCCATTTATTTTGCAACCTGTATGGAACAGCTGTCAACATTTTTGTCCTCAAATTAAACTGGAATATTTTTCTATACAATTCTTTTCAGCCAAATTGTATCTTTAATATTATGTCAGACAAACAAGTTGATAGCTGCATATATGACATAACTCCACCGTTTCTATTCATAATATCATTAATAAATATAATGCAATTTTTAAACATTTTTTACATAAAGAATGTTTTTTTAGTATATTTGAGTTGAACCTTAATATTTGTTGTAATATTTATTCTACCTTTTCTAGAGGATAAAACTGAAATTGTTACCAGCTTTGTATAGCTTGTTTAAGAAAGGGTGATACTTAAATCTTTTTTTTTTTTTTATTACTCGGAAATGAGAAGTTGTAATCTGTGTAAAGGCAAAAAGGCAATTTTTTTTGCAAAGCATGAGCCTTTCTTAATAATCTACTGGAGAACCATTTCGGGTTTAAGTATAACTTGTATGAGTGAAGCTTTTAGTGAGAGGTTTAAAGCTTTAATGTTTAATAATTTTAGCCCCCCAAACTCATATTCACTATATAAATAGGCACATATATTTTGTCTGGCTTAGCATTCCAAATAAAATGAAATATTATTTGTTCATATGATTTAGAAAACGAGTTGTCTGGAGTAGGCAGCGAGCGTTAGTAAGTAAGTAAACTGTGATTGGACCAATGGGATTTTTCCATAAATATACAAATATTTACCTCTCCCATGGTTGCAGAATCGTATCTATTTTTGCAAACTTTCTATTGAAATTGATTGTGGTAAGTTCATTTATATTTTTTGAGATATGAATACCAAGTATGCCTACTTCACCATCTGCCAATTTTATTGGTAAACTACAAGGTAATGTAAAAACTGTGTATTTTAATGATCCAATATGTAATATGGTACACTTGTCATAATTAGGTGTTAGTCCAGAGATACTAGAAAAATGATCAAGAACTTCAATGAGACTGTGCAGGGATCCAGATTGTGGACATAAGAAATCACTTGAGTCATCAGCATACATTTACACTTTTGTTTTTATCCCCTGGATTTCTAACCCCTTGATGTTCTTGTTGGATCTAATTTTAATAGCTAGCATTTCAATGGTCATAATAAATAGACATGGAGACAACGGACAGCCTTGTTTCCCTCCTCTTAAAACTCAATACTTTCTGAGAAGTAACCATTATTTACTATTTTACACCCGGGGTTGCTGTACAAAATTTTAACCCATTCTATAAGAGATTCACCGAAATTAAAGTAATCCAGGCATTTATATATAAATTCTAGTTGTACTTTATCAAACGCCTTTTCAAAATCTGCTATGAAGACCAGGCCTGGTGTCTTAGATGTTTCATAATGTTCATTTGTTTCAAGTAATTGTCGTATATTATCTTCAACATGTTGTCCATCTAAAAAACCTGTCTGATCAGGATGAACAATATCTGGTAAAACCTTTTATATTCCATGTGCCAGGATTTTCACATCACAACATTGAAGTGTAAGAGGCCTCCAGTTTTTTAAATGGACTGGATCTTTATACTTACCACCTGGGTCCTGTTTCAGTAGTAATGAAATCAAACCTTCTTGTTGAGTACCTGAAGTCTACCGTTTTTATAGGAGTAATTAAAACATGCTTATAATTTATCTTTGAGTACATACAAAAAAGGTCTGATATACCTCTCTGGTATACCATCAAGCCCTGGTGTTTCTCCAGACTGAAAATATTTAATTGCCTCAAAAAGTTCCTCCTCTGTAAGTTGGCCTTCACACAGGTCTTTCTGTACATGTGTTAATTTTACATTATCATTATTAGGAAATAAATCCTTACAGTTAACATCATTCAGTGGAAATGGAGGAGACTGAAAAGAAAACAAATGCTTAAAATATTTTGCTTCCTCTTTCAAAATATAATTTGGTGAATCATGGATGACTCCATTTGTAACGGGTTTCTGTAAATTCTTTTTGGTAGCATTTCTGTGTTGAAGATTCAAGAAAAACATAGTGCATTTTTCAAAATTGCACGTTATCACTTTATTATTGTAATAAATTACACTTGATCGTTCATGAATAAGTACCTCCAATTATTTGTGTTTTTCCTCTATAGTACAGTTTCCATTACCATCTACCTGCACTGTTATTTCCTCTATTTCCTTTATTAGACTAATGTATTTTGACCTAAACTGCTTTTGTTTTAATGATAAGTATTGTATTGAATGGCCTCTAAAAGTACATTTAAAAGTGTCCCATAAAATAAGGGGATCAGCTGTACCTACAGTACCAGTCAAAAGTTTGGACACACCAAAGGTTTAAACAAATCAAAATATGTTTTATATTTGAGATTCTTCAAATAGCCACCCTTTGCCTTGACGACAGCTTTGCACACTCTTGGCATTCTCTCAACCAGCTTCACCTGGAATGCTTTTCCAACAGTCTTGAAGGAGGTCCCACATATGCTGAGCACTTGTTGGCTGCTTTTCCTTCACTCTGCCATCTGACTCATCCCAAACCATCTCAATTGGGTTGAGGTCGGGGGATTGTGGAGGCCAGGTCATCTGATGCAGCACTCCATCACTCTCCTTCTTGGTAAAATAGCCCTTACACAGTCTGGAGGTGTGTTGCGTCATTGTCCTGTTGAAAAACAAATGATAGTCCCACTAAGCCCAAACCAGATGGGATGGCGTGTTGCTGCTGAATGCTGCGGTAGCCATACTGGTTAAGTGTGCCTTGAATTCTAAATAAATCACAGACAGTGTCACCAGCAAAGCACCCCCACACTCCTTCATATCTTAAAGTAATGATGGACTGTGGTTTCTCTTTGCTTATTTGAGCTGTTCTTGCCATAATATGGACTTGGTCTTTTACCAAATGGGGCTATCTTCTGTATACCACCCCTACCTTCTCACAACACAACTGATTGGCTCAAATGCGTTAAGAAGGAAAGACATTCCACAAATTAACTTTTAACAAGGCACACTTGTTAATTGAAATGCATTCCAGGTGACTACCTCATTAAGCTGGTTGAGAGAATGCCAAGAGTGTGCAAAGCTGTCATCAAGGCAAAGGGTGGCTATTTGAAGAATCTCAAATATAAAATATATTTTGATTTGTTTAACACTTTTTTGGTTATAACATGATTCCATATGTGTTATTTAATAGTTTGATGTCTTCAATCAGGCCTTCGTGGTCGAATTGCTGCAAAGAAACCACTACTAAAGGACACCTATAAGAAGAAGAGACTTGCTTGGGCCAAGAAACACAAGCAATGTACATTAGACCGGTGTTCCAATTCATCCCAAAGGTGTTCGATTGGGTTGAGGTCAGGGCTCTGTGCAGGCCAGTCAAGTTCTTCCACACCGATTTCGACAAACCATTTCTGTATGGACCTCGCTTTGTGCACGGGGGCATTGTCATGCTGAAACAGGAAAGGGCCTTCCCCAAACTGTTTTTGGAAGCACAGAATTGTCTGGAATGTCATTGTATGCTGTATTATTAAGATTTCGCTACACTGGAACTAAGGGGCCTAGCCCAAACCATGAAAAACAGCCCCAGACCATTATTCCTCCTCAACCAAACTTTACAGTTGGCACTATGCATTCGGGCAGGTTGCGTTCTCCTGGCATCCGCCAAACCCAGATTCGTCCATCGGACTGCCCGATGCTGAAGCGTGATTCATCACTTCAGAGAACGCGTTTCCACTGCTCCAGAGTCCAATGGCGGACAGCTTTACACCACTCCAGCCAACGCTTGGCATTGCGCATGGTGATCTTAGGCTTGTGTCAAAGGAATTTATTTGTTTCATTGAAGTAAATATTTTGAGTTTGTACGACTATTGCACTACTCAATGTTCAATCTTTACTAACGACATGCCACTGGCTTCGAGTAAAGCCAGTGTGTCTTATGTATGCGGATGACTCAACAATATATACACGTCAGCTACCACAGCGACTGAAATGACTGCAACACTTAACAAAGAGCTGCAGTTAGTTTCAGAATGGGTGGCATGGAATAAGTTAGTCCTAAATATTTCAAAAACTAAAAGCATTGTATTTGGGAAAAATCATTCACTAAACCCTAAACCTCAACTAAATCTTGTAATGAATAATGTGGAAATTGAGCAAGTTGAGGAGACTAAACTGCTTGGAGAAACCGTGGATTGTGAACTGTCATGGTCAAAACATATTGATACAACAGTAGCTAAGATGGGGAGAAGTCTGTCCATAATAAAGCGGTACTCTGCATTCTTAGTAGCACTATCAACAAGGCAGGTCCTACAGGCTCTAGTTTTGTCGCACCTGGACTACTGTTCAGTCGTGTGGTCAGGAAAATTGCAATTGGCTCAGAACAGGGCAGCACGGCTGGCCCTTGGATGTACACAGAAAGCATGTCAATCTCTCCTGGCTCAAAGTGGAGGAGAGATTGACTTCATCACTACTTGTACTTGTGAGAGGTATTGACATGTTGAGCTGTCTGTTTAAACGACTAGCACACAGCTCGGACACTCGTGCATACCCCACAAGACATGCCACCAGAGGTCTCTTCACAGTCCCCAAGTTTAGAACAGACTGTGGGAGGCGCACAGTACTACATAATGCCATGACAACATGGAACTCTATTCCACATCAAGTAACTCATGCAAGCAGTAAAATTAGATTTAGAAACCAGACAAAAATACACCTTATGGAACAGTTGGGACTGTGAAGCAACACAAACATGGGCACAGACACCTGCATACTAACACACAATAACATACACACTATACACACATGTACACATGGATTTTGTGTTGTAGATATGTGGTGGTAAAGTAGGGGCCTGAGGGCACACACTTAATATGTTGTGAAATCTGTTGTGAATGTATTGTAATATTTTTTTTAAATGTGTAACTGCCTTAATTTTGCAGGACCCCAGGAAGAGTAGCTGCTGCCTTTGCAGAAGCTAATGGGGATCCATAATAAATAAAAATACAAATACAAATACAAATGAAGTGGAGTGGAGTGCAGTTAAAGCATAGCAATTCAATATGCAGCAATTCAATGTATTAAATTAAACAATCTTTTTAACTTAATCAATTTAGTTTGCATAAAACCATTAGGTTAACACAAGTAATTCAAAATAATTAGGTGTTCCTTCATTTTAACTTTTTAGTTTGTTAACTTAAAATTTAGGAGGTTATTGGTTTCCTAAAAAATGTAGTTCACGGAACTTATAGGGTTTTACAGTGCGGTTTTTGTCATGCAAAACATGACAACGACCATAGGAGTTGACTATAAAGCACAAACAGATCTGAAACCAGGCTAACAGTACTGAAGACTACTTCCATAGACATTGAGAAAACATTGAGAAGTCCCTGACTGACTATGTGTCTGCCGTTCTCCTGAGGGTGGTAAAAAGTGGAGTCAGGTTGAGATCAGCAGAATTATGGGCTGTCTGTCTTTGTCTGACTGTGCTTTACAGAGTGGACGGCCCGAGTGGTCAGGGAGATTCCGCAACGGCCTGTGGTAATTAAAGCCCTCTGCTGAGTCACTGAAACTACACCAGGGTGTCCGAGCCGCCCACGCACGCGGACACACACACACACACACGCAAAGAACAGCATGCGTCTCAATGTTATCATAGTGTTATGCTAACATCTCCTTCCACATTTACATTTTACATTTTAGTCATTTAGCAGACGCTCTTATCCAGAGCGACTTACAGTTAGTGAGTGCATACATTCTTTCATTTTTTTCAGTTAAGTGTTCTCAAATTCATTGAGGTCAATCCAACACTGCTTTGCTTTCCACTGTGGTTTCAGCTACAGCGATCCCAATTAACTCCACAGCCTATCACCCCTCTCATTAAAGAAGCCAAGATGGCATCCAGCCCGCTCCATCCCAATCACATCTGTCCCACAAGCAAAACCATCACCCTTTAAAATACATTACAGGACATCATAGCAAAACAAGATGGGACAGAGCGGAAACAAACAAAAAATGTGTGGGTTCTACTAGTAACATTCTGCATTGGGAAATGTCAGTAACAAGACGTCATTGCAAAACAAGACTGAACAGAGCAGAATATGACAATCAAACGCTAACATGGCATGTATTTAAGTCCAAATGGGCTCTGTTTTCAATAAGGTGGTTTAACAACAAGGTTTAACAAACAAACATTCTATAGTACATTCAGTGCTGGGAAACTCAGTAACACTTACGGAATAAGTAGAGGTCTGGAGAGAGGAGAGAGGGTCCTGAATGAATGGGAGGCTTGAAAGAGCGAGAGAGAGAGAGAGAGACCGTTCTCCAGAGCAGATCAAAGTTGTTGCACCCAAATGTTTTCTTGGTTACTGCCTGTAAACGTCATGAAAAGACGGATACGGAGTGAAAGGGAGCAAGAGAGCGAGCGAGCGAGAGAGGGTGAGTGAGTTAACCTAGAGAAGGAAGGTAGGATGTATAGAACAGTTGTTTTTTCCTTCTCAGTCTTCTCCAATCCTCCACTGTAAGTTCCTGCAGAGTGAAAGTTAAGTTCCTTCAGGTTTTTGCTGGAGTTTCTGAGTCTGAGTCAGTGATTGACTTACTGCGTTTGCAGTAAACAGAGAAGGGGAGTGCTATAAACTGTTCTGGAGCTAGCCAGGCAGACCACATGGGCTGTGAGCAAGCATCTGGAGTATAGAGGGGGAAACACACACACACACACAGAGCCCGAGTGTTGTTACGGCCTTATGCCTTTCCCATGATCTCAAACCTCTGCTGCAGGAACACAGAGGAAGAGAAACAGGCCACTGTTGTTGTCAAAACACACACAGCAGATACACACAAAAACACACACAGTCTGGGTTTGGTGTTTATACATGGGTGTGAAGTCTATTGACATTGATCAGGCAATACAGTTAAATAAAAACGGATATAACTGTGCTGATTCGGGACTATCCCTTGAGAAAAATGTATTCGGACCTCAAAAAATGTTGTTACATCATATAATATGTGACTGACCGCCTTGATTAGGTCTTATGTAGCAAAATTTGAAATGGCGTTTTTTACATTGGATAAAATCAGAGACACAGAGCTACAAAATGGTATATCATACACTGAATTTAAGGGAACAATGGGAAAGTAATTCTGCTTTGAAAGTTGATAGACTTCTAATCTCACTTTTGAGAAAATGGCCTTTGAATGTTTTGGTACCTAGTGAAGAGCTCTTCTTTGTCTACACCCATTCAGCATCGTTCACACCCTCTTAAGCTTTAGCCCCACCCATCTTGTTTCGCTCTCGGAGCGTTCAGAGCGCACACTTTACGCTCTGGCCGATGAGTAGGGTTGATCCGAACGTTCTGACCTCACAACAGCAGTATCGCACCCAAGCTAACTGGCTAACATTGGCTAGCTTGCTATTTACTTTCAGACACAAAATTGGGATTATGGTTCATTGTTTACCTCTGGATAACATGAAAACAGCCTAATCAGCTCTGCTGGCAACAATTTCATTATGCTTTTTTGCATAATGAAATTATGACACCGGCCATATTCAATGGGCCATTGAATATGGCCGGTGTCAGTAAACGTTGGCAAAAAAGCATAATGAAATTGTTGCCAGCAGAGCTGATTAGGCTGTTTTCATGTTATCCAGAGGTAAACAATGAACCATAATCCCAATTAAGATTGCACTGAATGAGTTGTACAAGGCCATTAATCAACAGGAAAACGCTCATCCAGATGCAGCGCTCCTAGTAGCCGGGGACTTTAATGCAGGGAAACTTAAATCCGTTCTACCTCATTTCTACCAGCATGTTAAATGTGCAACCAGAGGGGAAAAAACTCTAGACCACCTTTACTCCACACACAAAGACGCATACAAAGCTCTCCCTCGCCCTCCATTTGGCAAATCTGACCATAACTCTATCCTCCTGATTCCTGCTTATAAGCAAAAACTGAAGCAGGAAGCACCAGTGATTCGGCTAATAAAAAAGTGGTCAGATGACGCAGATGCTAAGCTACAGGACTGTTTTGCTAGCACAGACTGGAACATGTTCCGGGATTCTTCAGACAGCATTGAGGAGTACACCACATCAGTCACTGGCTTCATCAATAAGTGCATCGATGATGTCGTCCCCCACAGTGACCGTACGTACATACCCCAACCAGAAGCCATGGATTACAGGAAACATCCGCACTGAGCTAAAGGGTAGAGCTGCCGCTTTCAAGGAACGGGACTCTAACCCGGACGCTTATAAGAAATCCCGCTATGACCTCCGACGAACCATCAAACAGGCAAAGAGTCAATACAGGTCTAAGATTGAATCATACTACACTGGCTCTGACGCTCGTCGGATGTGGCAGGGCTTGAAAACTATTACAGACTACAAAGGGAAGCACAGCCGCGAGCTGCCCAGTGACACAAGCCTACCAGACGAGCTAAACCACTTCTATGCTCGGCTTCGAGGCAAGCAACACTGAAGCATGCACGAGAGCACCAGCTGTTCCGGACGACTATGTGATCACGCTCTCCGTAGCCGATGTGAGTAAGACTTTTAAGCAGGTCAACATTCACAAGGCCGCAGGGCCAGACGGATTACCAGGACGTGTACTCCGAGCATGTGCTGACCAACTGGCAAGTGTCTTCACTGACATTTTCAACATGTCCCTGACTGAGTCTGTAATACCAACATGTTTCAAGCAGACCACCATAGTCCCCGTGCCCAAGAACTCTAAGATAACCTGCCTAAATGACTACCGACCCGTAGCACTGACGTCTGTAGCCATGAAGTGCTTTGAAAGACTGGTCATGGCTCACATCAACAGCATAATCCCAGAAACCCTAGACCCACTCCAATTTGCATACCGCCCCAACAGATCCACAGATGATGCAATCTCTATCGCACTCCACACTGCCCTTTCCCACCTGGACAAGAGGAACACCTACGTGAGAATGCTATTCATTGACTACAGCTCAGCATTCAACACCATAGTGCCCTCTAAGCTCATCACTAAGCTAAGGATCCTGGGACTAAACACCTCCCTCTGCAACTGGATCCTGGACTTCCTGACGGGCCGCCCCCAGGTGGTAAGGGTAGGTAACAACACATCTGCCACACTGATCCTCAACACGGGGGGCCCCTCAGGGGTGCGTGCTCAGTCCCCTCCTGTACTCTCTGTTCACCCATGACTGCATGGCCAGGCACGACTCCAACACCATCATTAAGTTTGCCGACGACACAACAGTGGTAGGCCTGATCACCGACAACGATGAGACAGCCTATAGGGAGGAGGTCAGAGATCTGGCCGTGTGGTGCCAGGACAACAACCTCTCCCTCAACGTGACCAAGACAAAGGAGATGATTGTGGACTACAGGAAAAAAAAGAGGACTGAGCACGCCCCCATTCTCATCGACGGGGCTGTAGTGGAACAGGTTGAGAGCTTCAAGTTCCTTGGTGTCCACATCACCAACGAACTATCATGGTCCAAACACACCAAGACAGTCGTGAAGAGGGCACGACAAAGCCTATTCCCCCTCAGGAGACTAAAAAGATTTGGCATGGGTCCTCAGATCCTCAAAAAATTCTACAGCTGCACCATCGAGAGCATCCTGACTGGTTGCATCACCGCCTGGTATGGCAACTGCTTGGCCTCTGACCGCAAGGCACTACAGAGGGTAGTGCGTACGGCCCAGTACATCACTGGGGCAAAGCTCCCTGCCATCCAGGACCTCTATACCAGGCGGTGTCAGAGGAAGGCCCTCAAAATTGTCAAAGACTCCAGCCACCCTAGTCATAGACTGTTCTCTCTGCTACCGCACGGCAAGCGGTACCGGAGTGCCAAGTCTAGGTCCAAAAGACTTCTCAACAGCTTCTACCCCCAAGCCATAAGACTCCTGAACAGCTAATCATGGCTACCCGGACTATTTGCACTGCCCCCCCACCCCATCCTTTTTACGCTGCTGCTACTCTGTTAAGTATTTATGCATAGTCACTTTAACTCTACCCACATGTACATATTACCTCAAGTACCTCAACTAGCCGGTGCCCCCGCACATTGACATTGACTATGCAACGGTACCCCCCTGTATATATAGCCTCCCTACTGTCACTTTATTTTACTGTATATATAGCCTCCCTACTGTCACTTTATTTTACTTCTGCTCTTTTTTTCTCAACACTTTTTTGTTGTTGTTTTATTCTTACTTTTTTGTTTAAAATAAATGCACTGTTGGTTAAGGGCTGTAAGTAAGCATTTCACTGTAATGTCTGCACCTGTTGTATTCGGCGCATGTGACCAATAAAATTTGATTTGATTTGATTTGATTTGTGTGTTTGTAAATTAATCAGTTATTTTGCGCTCTGGCATACTCAGACTGAATTTACGAACGCACCCGAAATGGTTACTTGCATAGTGGAGTCTTTTGTTAAGACATGTAGCTAGCTAGCTACGTAAACAATGAACCTAGCTAGGTAAACAACGTGTAAGATCATACACGTCATGTAACGTTAGCTAGCGAGCCAGCCAGATAACATTAGCTAGTTAAACAATTAACCATAGTGCCAAAACATGACGTTACTACCCTTGTATGAATCTGCTGGTATTGGTAGCTACTCAACTAGGTTCAATGTTAGCTAGCTAACATTAAGCTCATACTAGCCAAGCAAATGGCTATGAGATACAAAAAATAACATCATACAAGTAATGTTAGCTTGCGGGCCAGCCAGCTAACGTTAGCTAGCTAGCTAACAGTAGACTTTAACTTGAAATGAAACCACTTTCTGTCAAAATTTGAAACGTGTAATATCTGAAAATGTAGCTAGCTAGACTATCTTACCCGTATACATCATTATGCATGATGGATGCATCTCCCTGACACGGTTTCCCTTAGTTTGAAGAATTCCTTTCCCATTGTTCCTCAACTGCAGTGTATGATATACAATTTTCTAGCTCTGAGTCGCAACTTTAATCCAATGTAAAAAAACACAATTTCAAATGTTGCTACATAAGACCGAATCGAGCCAGTCGGTCACATTTGCTATTAGTTGACTATAATATATGCTTATACAGAGAAAAATGTTATATTTTTCCATACAAATAAATGTAGTTATTTGATCATTTAGATGTATTGAATTATTCTGCAGTGTAGGCTACAGTATACTGTCAGTAGTTGGTACGAAATCTAAACAATTGGAATTCCTTTATTTCTAGGTTTGTTTCTGGTAATTGCAACAATGAACATTAAAATGTAAGCCAATCCCACATTTGTAAAATGTTATTGAAACCACTGCGCTCCGAACTGGTGTGTTGCCCTGGTACGTCACACACACTGAAGATGGCCTTAAAGCCAAAATTGTTTTATTTTGTTCTTGCCTCAATGAATAAAAAAGCATAACATAACTTTTTATGAGAGCCAACCTACTACTTATAAATTAGATTTGAAGAGTGCCACTTCCTTATCAGAGGAGAAGTATGTGACAACGCTTAAACATTAATACATTAACTAAGACATTAATAACAGTATTACCAGCATCTTATAAAGAGAATTGAACTTGGAGCAGAGAGAAAGGGAAACATGGCTTGTTCAGACTGCAGTCCTCTATTGTTTGTTCCTACAAACTGCAGGGCCACATCAGAAGAGCTGTATGTGAACTTCAATTGACTGCGGTCTGTGGCTCTCCGTGTCATCTTTTCTGAAGTGCAAAAATAAATGGGCAAAAATATAAATGTTCAAATAACGAAACAAATGGGTTCAAATCATCGACAATCAGTATGTGTCCATATGTCAACACAACATTCGATTTGTTGCCAGAATACAGAACAGAACAGACTAGAACAGAGCGAGAGACAGAGAGAGAGAGAGAGAACGAGAGAAAGACAGAGGGAGAGTCATTGTTAATTCATGCAGGGACAATAAAGCATACCAGCATTCTGAGGTTTGTTTGATGGTCGCACGGAATGCAGCCCATCACTAATTGTGTCAAAGTGCTATAGTACCCCCCTGAACAGAGCGTGGGGTAGGGGGTTGCTGAAGGGTAACGAGGACATTAGACAAATTCCAGAATCCAGCTACTTGCCTCCATACAATCCTCTGTTTTACCAGAACAGATAGTTGTTCAAGATAGCTGTTCTTCCAATACAGATACAGTGTGGCAGTCAAATCACACCTCCATGGACTTGTTTCATACAACCTGAAACTGGGAAAATGCAGCACCCAATCTCTGCGTGATGTATGGCGGCTTGCCTGAACTGCCTGCCCGCTCCACATGACTACATTTAAATACATAGGCTGCGATCTAATTGGCACCCCTATTCCTTATCTTGAGCACTACTTTTGACTAGATATGATAGGGCTCTGGTCAAAAGTAGTGCACTATATAGGGAATAGGGTGCCATTTGGGACTCAAACAGTATGTCTCAGCTGGCTGGTCACTGGTCTGGTCATAACAATAAAAAAACTGGGTTTAGTTTGTGAAGACGTGATGGGCTAAAGGATTGGCTTGCAGTGTGAAAAACAACAACAAAACACCGCCACAGACCACGAAGGGTCATTAGAGAGGCAGGGGGACAGAGAGACTAATTACAAATGTGATTGAGGGGTCAGAGGGGAATGGGTAGAGAAATAGAGAGAGGTATGGAACTGATGAGTTGCAAAGTGCTCCAACAATGTGGACAGATTCATGTGTAGAAAAACATGCAGGGGAAAGATGTGATCGCTTTTGTCAGCTACGATCAATTAAGACACGCCTCCACTCGCAACAAAACATGAGATAAATAAGACAAGATCAAAGCCAGAAGAGAGAGAGAGAGAGAGAGATACTTTTACTTTTTGCATTTCTTTAATGAGCCAACCTCATTGTAATAAAAACACCACATTACCCCCCCCCCTAAAAACGCATTGTGTACCACCAAACCAGAGAGAGAGAAAGAGATAGAGAGAGCGAGAGAGGATCTATATAACCTAACGTAGCAGGCCTAAAATAAATGCTTGAGCAGATTGGAGGAAACCGGAAGCATCCGGTTTTCGAGCTTCGCCTCTTCCTCTCTGCTTTTCCCCTGAAAACCGGATGTCTGTGCTGACCCCGCTGAGCCTGCCCTCAATACAGTGCCAGCCACCATGGCTTGTGATGTTTCAACAAAACCAATTCACATGAAAACTACAACACGTGATAAGTAACTCTTCAACCTTTCGTAAACCAGGAAAGTGCTCGCATAGGACGTCCACCATGGCTCTTCGCCTCAACTATTTTCTGCGCAGGAGGGCTATTGCCTCTTCAGCCAGATATGTCTGTGAGAACAACTGATTATTTACAACAAAAAACACTGTGAAAATAACACACTGTCTTACCTCAATGTAGAGTAGAAAATCAGCTGACCTATGACTGGATTGTTGGATAGTGTGCAGGGCTGTATAATGCTCACAAAAAGGAAACGCTTGTTTACTGAGATGAATTCCAAATATGCTGGATAAGACCTTAAGAAACTCGCTAAGAAGTGGATATATATACAGTTGAAGTCTTTAAAACTTGGAGTCATTAAAACCTGTTTTTCAACCACTCCACACATTTCTTGTTAACAAACTATAGTTTTGGCAAGTCGTTTAGGACATCTACTTTGTGCATGACACAAGTAATTTTTCCAACAATTGTTTACAGACAGATTATTTCACTTATAATTCACTGTATCACAATTCCAGTGGGTCAGAAGTTTACATACACTAAGTTCACTGTGCCTTTAAACAGCTTGGAAAAATTCCAGAAAATTATGTCATGGCTTTAGAAGCTTCTGATAGGCTAATTGACATAATTTGAGTCAATTGGAGGTGTACCTGTGGATGTATTTCAAGGCCTACCTTCAAACTCAGTGCCTCTTTGCTTGACATCATGGGAAAATCAAAAGAAATCAGCCAAGACCTAAGAAATAAAATTGTAGACCTCCACAAGTCTGGTTCATCCTTGGGAGCAATTTCCAAACGCCTGAAGGTACCACGTTCATCTGTACAAACAATAGTACGCAAGTATAAACACCATGGGACCACGCAGCCGTCATACCGCTCAGGAAGGCGTAGAGTTCTGTCTCCTAGAGATTAACGTACTTTGGTGCGAAAAGTGCAAATCAATTCCAGAACAAGGACCTTGTGAAGATGCTGGAGGAAACAGGTACAAAAGTATCTATATCCACTGTAAAACAAGTTCTATATCGACATAACCTGAAAGGCCGCTCAGCAAGGAAGAAGCCACTGCTCCTAAACCGCCATAAGAAAGCCAGACTACGGTTTACAACTGCACATGGGGACAAAGATCGTACTTTTTGGAGAACTGTCCTCTGGTCTGATGAAAGAAAAATAGAGCTGTTTGGCCTTAATGACCATGGTTATGTTTGGAGGAAAAAGGGGGACGCTTGCAAGCCGAAGAACACCATCCCAACCGTGAAGCATGGGGGTGGCAGCATCATGCTGTGGGGATGCTTTGCTGCAGGAGGGACTGGTGCACTTCACAAAATAGATGGCATCAAGAGGAAGGAAAATGATGTGGATATATTGAAGCAACATCTCAAGACATCAGTCAGGAAGTTAAAGCTTGGTCGCAAATGGTTCTTCCAAATGGACAATGACCCCAAGCATACTTCCAAAGTTGTGGCAAAATGACTTAAGGACAACAAAGTCAAGGTATTGGAGTGGCCATCACAAAGCCCTGACCTCTATCCTATAGAACATTTGTGGGACAAATACTAATTGAGTGTATGTAATCTTCTGACCCACTGGGAATGTGATGAAATAAATAAAAGCTGAAATAAATCATTCTCTCTACTATTATTCTGACATTTCACATACTTAAAATAAAGTGGTGAGCCTAACTGACCTAAGACAGGGAATTTTTACTAGGATTAAATGTCAGGAATTGTGAAAAACTGAGTTTGAATGTATTTGGCTAAGGTGTATGTAAACTTCAGACTTCAAATGTACCTGCTGCAAGCTCCTGTCAATCAAGACTGACGATGTAACACCAAAGGATGGGAATGTCACTACACTCTGTGTACACAGCTCACTGCTTGGCATAGGATACACTACATTAGAATCGCCAACAACACTTTCATAATACTACTATTGCTACTACTACTACTTCCCAGTGGGGGAAAACTAGTTACAATGGCATCATTATGGCATCATGGTCAGGTTGTATACTGGTTGTATAACGTTAGGTCGTTATTAATAACGTCATATTCAAACATTCGATTCCCAGCTGGGGGGCAAGCCCGCAAACGTAATTGGAGTACATCTCTCAATATTGGCCACCATTTAATTTGATATTCCTTATGGAACCGCGGGGATTGTGAAGCATCACAAACATAGGCGCAGACACATGCATACACACACACGATAACATACGCACTATATCTGTGAATGTACTGTAATGTTTTTTAAATTGTATGAACTGCCTTAATTTTGCTGGACCCCAGGAAGAGTAGCTGCTGCCTTGGCAGCAGCTAATGGGGATCCATAACAAATACAAAAACAAATACAAATACAAATATTTGAGTGATATGAAATAAAAATCTACTTTACCTGACAAGTATGTGTAGTTTAGGTTAATTTTCCCATGTAGTGCTAGAAACAATGTTTGCCAGCTAGAAACGTTGTAAAGTCGCCTAAACATTATGGTAAGTTACCTACTTTCTTTCCTCCAACTAACATTCCTTAGCTAGCTAATATTATACCCCTTTCAACATTGATTTTAAGACTGTTTAATCACGATTGCTGGTGGAAAGCAACTTATACAGACATTGATTGATGGACCACGTCAAATTGTATAGCTGGCTAATGACAGATCACATCAATTTGGCTAGCTAACAGCTAGCTTTCAGTGGATAAACTAGCTAGTTAGCTATCTCTAAATATTGTTTGATTTGCTTGCCAGCTATGCCTATAGTAGTGATGACAGTAGTCAGACAGACAACTTTTCCAGAAAGAGTTTAGACTCAAAATATACAGTGAGGGAAAAAAGTATTTGATCCCCTGCTGATTTTGTACGTTTGCCCACTGACAAAGAAATGATCAGTCTATAATGTTAATGGTAGGTTTATTTGAACAGTGAGAGACAGAATAACAACAACAAAATCCAGAAAAACGTATGTAAAAATTTTTATGAATTGATTTGCATTTTAATGAGGGAAATAAGTATTTGACCACTCTGCAAAACATGACTTAGTACTTGGTGGCAAAACCCTTGTTGGCAATCACAGAGGTCAGACGTTTCTTGTATAAAAGACACCTGGGAGCCAGAAATCTTTCTGATTGAGAGGGGGTCAAATACTTATTTCCCTAATTAAAATGCAAATCATTTTATAACATTTTTTACATGCGTTTTTCTGGATTTTTTTGTTGTTATTCTGTCTCACTGTTCAAATAAACCTACCATTGAAAATATAAAACTGATCATTTCTTTGTCAGTGGGCAAACGTACAAAATCTGCAGGGGATCAAATACTTTTTTTCCCTCACTGTAGGCTACTTGCTGTCAAGCTCTTTCCAAAAGCCTTCTCTAATTAAGCAAGCTAAATTACACAAGTTCTTTGCTTAGCTACATGCCGAATGGATATGCTACCCTCACATAGCCCATGATCATGTAATAACTATGATATAGAGCTTAATGTTTTGCATGGAATAATAAGAAATTAGTAGTTCTGAGTTGACCATATTAACCAAATAATTGTCACATTTATTTGACAATCCCTTGAGAACAGCATGCAGTTGTCAATGGTTTTAGCAGACTTGGAGGTGCAAATCGAACGCTCTGCACCTTATTGTGATGTTTATGGATAACAGCCATAGAATTAGGAATTAGAATACTAATTAGTAATTTAATACTCAGAGTAGATCATGTCATAAGAAGGAATTTCCCTCGACCCCACCCACAAATTGGCGATAGCAAACATTAATTCTCATTATAAAAGAGACAACGTCATCATAGATTTTTAGTTATACAGAAATAACAAAACATGCCGAAAAGCTGCTGTGTTGTTGAATGTTCATGTAACCAGGTAACCAGTTAAAAATGCTCCCACGTAGGGAAATAGAGCCTCCGAGAAGAACCCTGTGGCTTCAGGTTATTCGACATGGGAGATTGGGAAATGTGGGGATCCGGTGTCCAAGTAAGTAGGCTACACGTATGTGTGTGGAATACATTTCATCACAGGTAAGACATTTATCTTGTTTAGTATAGTCTGTTTGTAACTCCAATCTCTACTTGTAGCTCTATAGTCCATTTGTTTGTGTTGTTGGTCTTGGCAAGCTTAATGTTCCGGTTGGTAGCTAGCTAGCACTGGGCGGATTCCATTATGCTGAGCCGTGGGGGGCACAGGTTTATGGCCCGTGACGTGAACGGGCAAAAGTGGTGAGGCAGGAGCACCCTTCCTAAAACAAACAGTAATCTGCACCGATCTGTCATGTTGTCAACAAGGCAGCATGGTGCATTGTCCAGAAACATACAACATCTCTTTTCCATAAAATACAGTGGGGGAAAAAAGTATTTAGTCAGCCACCAATTGTGCAAGTTCTCCCACTTAAAAAGATGAGAGAGGCCTGTAATTTTCATCATAGGTACACGTCAACTATGACAGACAAATTGAGAAGAAAAAATCCAGAAAATCACATTGTAGGATTTTTAATGAATTTATTTGCAAATTATGGTGGAAAATAAGTATTTGGTCACCTACAAACAAGCAAGATTTCTGGCTCTCACAGACCTGTAACTTCTTCTTTAAGAGGCTCCTCTGTCCTCCACTCGTTACCTGTATTAATGGCACCAGTTTGAACTTGTTATCAGTATAAAAGACACCTGTCCACAACCTCAAACAGTCACACTCCAAACTCCACTATGGCCAAGACCAAAGAGCTGTCAAAGGACACCAGAAACAAAATTGTAGACCTGCACCAGGCTGGGAAGACTGAATCTGCAATAGGTAAGCAGCTTGGTTTGAAGAAATCAACTGTGGGAGCAATTATTAGGAAATGGAAGACATACAAGACCACTGATAATCTCCCTCGATCTGGGGCTCCACGCAAGATCTCACCCCGTGGTGTCAAAATGATCACAAAACCAGTGAGCAAAAATCCCAGAACCACACGGGGGGACCTAGTGAATGACCTGCAGAGAGCTGGGACCAAAGTAACAAAGCCTACCATCAGTAACACACTACGCCGCCAGGGACTCAAATCCTGCAGTGCCAGATGTGTCCCCCTGCATAAGCCAGTACATGTCCAGGCCCATCTGAAGTTTGCTAGAGTTCATTTGGATGATCCAGAAGAGGATTGGGAGAATGTCATATGGTCAGATGAAACCAAAATATAACTTTTTGGTAAAAACTCAACTCGTCGTGTTTGGAGGACAAAGAATGCTGAGTTGCATCCAAAGAACACCATACCTACTGTGAAGCATGGGGGGTGGAAACATCATGCTTTGGGGCTGTTTTTTCTGCAAAGGGACCAGGACGACTGATCCGTGTAAAGGAAAGAATGAATGGGGCCATGTATCGTGAGATTTTGAGTGAAAACCTCCTTCCATCAGCAAGGGCATTGAAGATGAAACGTGGCTGGGTCTTTCAGCATGACAATGATCCCAAACACACCACCCGGGCAACGAAGGACTGGCTTCGTAAGAAGCATTTCAAGATCCTGGAGTGGCCTAGCCAGTCTCCAGATCTCAACCCCATAGAAAATCTTTGGAGGGAGTTGAAAGTCTGTGTTGCCCAGCGACAGCCCCAAAACATCACTGCTCTAGAGGAGATCTGCATGGAGGAATGGGCCAAAATACCAGCAACAGTGTGTGAAAACCTTGTTAAGACTTACAGAAAACGTTTGACCTGTGTCATTGCCAACAAAGGGTATATAACAAAGTATTGAGAAACTTTTGTTATTGACCAAATACTTATTTTCCACCATCATTTGCAAATAAATTCATTAAAAATCCTACAATGTGATTTTCTGGAGAATTCTTTTTCTCATTTTGTCTGTCATAGTTGACGTGTACCTATGATGAAAATTACAGGCCTCTCTCATCTTTTTAAGTGGGAGAACTTAAGTGGCTGACTAAATACTTTTTTCCCCCACTGTATCTGTTGACATTTTTTTTACTAGTTTTTATTGGGAAGACAGATTACATTATTTTATCAAAAGCAATCACTTTTGCATGTGAAAACACAGAATCCTACTCATTACTCCCCGTGCTTAATTACGTCACTTTTGTTTTTAACCGACTTCGCCGTGGGATTTGAATGGGCACGGGCAAGTAGGCAGCCCGGATCCAAAACGAATGCAATCAACTTTCACCCAGTGCAAAACACGCCTACAAGATCAATCAAATCAAATCCCCTTACTCACTCATGTGACTAATAGCACCGTCATGAAAAGGGGCATGAGGGAAGGCAATGGTGAAATGTAATCTTTAGACATGTTGTACTTTTCTTAAATGTATTTTTGTAATTGACTAAAACAAGTACACAACAAGAAAATTGGGTTACGTGTAATTACACTGTAACAAGTATTGTAGTTAACTGTAATAATTCTTAGCTACAGTGTAATAACATGTTACTGGTAGTAATTGCGGTCTGTAATTACAGAAGTGTAAGAAGGAATGCTTGTTACCATGCTTGTTACAAATGGCCAGGTTTCCACTAAATTCACCAGCTTATTGTTTTGTTTCTTCTCAGCTGCATCCGATTCATTAACAACTGGGACAAACGTTGGGATCCCTTGTGGACGCTCTGGATGTCTGAGAGATTATAGCCTATGCTCAATAGGCTCTAATCACTTAACCACGAATGTGCACGGTTCAAAATATATCTCCAGTCAACATTGTTGCTAGCAATTGCCGCTAAAATAAAGCATACCATCTGGGTTAACTTGGTTGAGCTTACAAAAACAGATCTAATACGAGTGTCATCCCAGATGAGGAATAAGACACTATTTCAAAGCATAGTACATGTAATGTTTGCCTAAGTACAATATAATTAACAGTTGTTACACAGGATTTAGCTAGTTAAAATATAGTGTATCTTGCAGGGTACTTACTTGTAACTAATGTGTACTTATACAGTACATTACCCATCCTGACAACCTGGCCTCATTTTTTTCTGGAAGCTCCATCCAAGTAGGAGAATAAACACACTAGTACACCATAGAGTACATGTAATATTCACATAGGATTTAGCTAGTTAAAATGAAGTGTATCTTGAGGGGTATTGACTTGTAATTATAGTGTACCTGCAAAGTACGTTACCCATCTTGACAATTATGACAATTTAGCATTAGACACTACAGTGAGGGAAAAAAGTATTTGATCCCCTGTTGATTTTGTTTGTTTGCTCACTGACAAAGAAATGATCAGTCTATAATTTTAATGGTAGGTTTATTTGAACAGTGAGAGACAGAATAACAACAAAAGAAATCCAGAAAAACGCATGTCAAAAATGTTATGAATTGATTTGCATTTTAATGAGGGAAATAAGTATTTGACCCCTCTGCAAAACATGACCTAGTACTTGGTGGCAAAACCCTTGTTGGCAATCACAGAGGTCAGACGTTTCTGGTAGTTGGCCACCAGGTTTGCACACATCTCAGGAGGGATTTTGTCCCACTCCTCTTTGCAGATCTTCTCCAAGTCATTAAGGTTTCGAGGCTGACGTTTGGCAACTCGAACCTTCAACTCCCTCCACATATTTTCTATGGGATTAAGGTCTGGAGACTGGCTAGGCCACCTTAATGTGCTTCTTCTTGAGCCATTCCTTTGTTGCCTTGGCCGTGTGTTTTGGGTCATTGTCATGCTGGAATACCCATCCACAACCCATTTTCAATGCCCTGGCTGAGGGAAGGAGGTTCTCACCCAAGATTTGATGGTACATGGCCCCGTCCATCGTCCCTTTGATGCGGTGAAGCTGTCCTGTCCCCTTAGCAGAAAAACACCCCCAAAGCATAATGTTTCCACCTCCATGTTTGATGGTGGGGATGGTGTTCTTGGGGTCATAGGCAGCATTCCTCCTCCTCCAAACACGGCGAGTTGAGTTGATGCCAAAGAGCTCCATTTTGGTCTCATCTGACCACAACACTTTCACCCAGTTCTCCTCTGAATCATTCAGATGTTCATTGGCAAACTTCAGACTGGCATGTATATGTGCTTTCTTGAACAGGGGGACCTTGCGGGCGCTGCAGGATTTCAGTCCTTCACGGCGTAGTGTGTTACCAATTGTTATCTTGGTGACTATGGTCCTAGCTGCCTTGAGATCATTGACAAGATCCTCCTGTGTAGTTCTGGGCTGATTCCTCACCATTCTCATGATCATTGCAACTCCACGAGGTGAGATCTTGCATGGAGCCCCAGGCCGAGGGAGATTGACAGTTATTTTGTGTTTCTTCCATTTGTGAATAATCGCACCAACTCTTTGTCACCTTCCACCAAGCTGCTTGGCGATGGTCTTGTAGCCCATTCCAGCCTTGTGTAGATCTACAATCGTGTCCCTGACATCCTTGGAGAGCTCTTTGGTCTTGGCCATGGCGGAGAGTTTGGAATCTGATTGATTGCTTCTGTGGATAGGTGTATTTTATACAGGTAACAAACTGAGATTAGGAGCACTCCCTTTAAGAATGTGCTCCTAATCTCAGCTTGTTACCTGTATAAAAGACACCTGGGAGCCAGAAATCTTTCTGATGGAGAGGGGGTCAAATACTTATTTCCCTCATTAAAATGCAAATCAATTTATAACATTTTTTACATGCGTTTTTCTGGATTTTGTTGTTGTTATTCTGTCTATCATTGTTCAAATAAACCTACCATTAAAATTATAGACTGATCATTTCTTTGTCAGTGAGCAAACGTACAAAATCAGCAGGGGATCAAATACTTTTTTCCCTCACTGTATGTTATCCTGTACTATTTATTTCTATTTGCATTTATTATGGATCCCCATTAGCTGCTGCCAAGGCAAGGTGTATGATATTATGTGTGTATGCATGTGTCTGTGCCTATGTTTGTGTTCCTTCACAGTCCCTGCTGTTCCATAAGATGTATGTTTATCTCTTTTTTAAATCTAATTTTACTGCTTGCATGAGTTACTTGATGTGGAACAGAGTTCCATGTAGTCATGGCTCTATGTAGTACTGTGCGCCTCCCATAGTCTGTTCTGGACTTGGGGACTGTGAAGAGACCTCTGGTGGCATGTCTTGTGGGGTATGCACGAGTGTCCTAGCTGTATGCCAGTAGTTCAAACAGACAGCTCGGTGCATTCAAAATGTCAATACCTCTTACAAAACAATTACAAGTACTGACGAAGTCAATCTCTCCTCCACTTTGAGCCAGGAGAGCTTGACATGCATATTATTAATGTTAGCTGGTTGGTGATGTGGACATCAAGGAACTTGAAGCTCTCAATCTGTTCCACTACAGCCCCGTCGATGAGAATGGGGGCTTACTCAGTCCTATTTTTGTTCCTGTAGTCCACAATCATCTCCTTTGTCTTGATCACGTTGAGTGAGAGGTTGTTATCCTGGCACCACACGGCCAGGTCTCTGACCTCCTTCGTATAGGCTGTCTCATCGTTGTCGGTGATCAGGCCTACCACTGTTGTGTCGTCGGCAAACTTGATGGTGTTGGAGTTTTGCCTGGCCATGCAGTCATGGGTGAACAGTCAATCAGCTCTTTAAAATCCAGTTTCAACTGTTCAGAGCTGCCCTTCATAATGTCATTAAAACCCACATGGACTACTATAGAATTAGTACATTCGGGAGCAGCTTAGTAATGTCATTTATTCGAGCTCCGAGATAGGACATTGTTTTTGCAACAGTCACACAGCCACATTTGGCTGGTGAGAAGGATGGGGAAATCCGCCCACTCCCACGCTTCACAGGATTCTGAGAACCCTTTAAGGATGGGTGAGAGGCAGGATAACTTGAGCCGTACCTCCTGGCGTCTGGTGAAAGCCTCCGACAGATGGAAAAGCCCCGCTCGATCCAGAGCAGGGACGTAAGGTTGCCGACGTCGACTTTGAAATCGTAGGGGAAGGAGTAGGAGTAGGCACAGCGGCCGCAGACACAGGTACCCCCAGCAACGAAGGTGCAGGAAGATGAGGCTCCAGGGCGCGAAACTCTTCATTGTTTGTTTCCGCTCTGGTCCTCTCGTTGGGAGCGTAGACTGCTTTGGGGGAGGCCACAGTCTTCGGCTTCCACGGCTCGTGACATGCGATGATCGTTGATTGCCATGCTCATCTTCTGTGCTCCTTTGACTCCCCTATGACAGGTTAGATGGGGAGCTTCGCTGCACAGCTATTTTCAGGTCTCTCCAGAGATTTTCGATCAGGTTCAAGTCCGGGCTCTGGCTGGGCCACTCAAGGACATTCAGAGACTTGTCCCAAAGCCACTCCTGAATTGTCTTGGCTGTGTGCTTAGGGTCGTTGTCCTGTTGGAAGGTGAACCTTCGCCCCAGTCTGAAGTCCTGAGCGCTCTGGAGCAGGTTTTCATCAAGGATCTCTTTGTACTTTACTCCATTCTCTTTCCCTTGATCCTGACTAGTCTCCCTGTCCCTGCCGCTGAAAAACATCCCCACAGCATGATGCTGCCACCGCCATGCTTCACCATAGGGATGGTGCCAGGTTTCCTCCAGACGTGATGCTTGGTATTCAGGCCAAAGAGTTCAATCTTGGTTTCATCAGACCAGAGAATCTTGTTTTTCATGGTCTGAGAGTCCTTTAGGTGCCTTTTGGCAAAATCCAAGCAGGTCTTTTACTGAGGAGTGGCTTCCATCTGGCCACTCTACCATAAAGGCCTGATTGGTGGAGTGCTGCAGAGATGGTTGTCCTTCTGGAAGGTTCTCCCATCTCCACAGAGGAACTCTGGAGCTCTGTCGGAGTGAGCATCGGGTTCTTGGTCACCTCCCTGACCAAGGCCCTTCTCCCCCGATTGTTCAGTTTGGCCGGGAGGCCACTCTAGGAAGAGTCTTGGTGGTTCCAAACGTCTTCCATTTAAGAATGATGGAGGCCACTGTGTTCTTGGGGACATTCAATGTTGCAGAAATGTTTTGGTACCCTTCCCCAGATCTGTGCCTTGACACAATCCTGTCTCGGAGCTCTACGGATAATTCCTTCGACCTCATGGCTTGGTTTTTTCTCTGACATGCACTGTCAACTGTGGGACTTTATATAGACAGGTGTGTGCCTTTCCAAATCATGTCCAATCAATTGAATTTACCACAGGTGGACTCCAATCAAGTTGTAGAAACATCTCAAGGATGATCAATGGAAACAGGAGGCACCTGAGCTCAATTTCGAGTCTCATAGCAAAGGATCTGAATACTTATGCAAATAAGGTATTTCTGTTTTTTTTGTTTTTATAAATTTGCAACAATTTATTAAAACATGTTTTTGCTTTGTCATTATGGGGTATTGTGTGTAGATTGATGAGGGGAAAAAATTATTTAATCAATTTTATAATAAGGCTGTAACGTAACACATCCTGACAACCTGGCCCTCAATTTAAAGCTTGTGGAAGCTAGATCCAAGTCGGAGAATAAGTACAATGTACTTATAGTGTACCTTTAACTAGTGGTCAAAAAAGTACTCAATTTTCATACTTGAGTAAAAGTAAATGATACCCTAATAGAAAATGACTGAAGTAAAAGTGAAAGTCACAAAGTAAAATACTCCTAGAGTAAAAGTCTAAAAGTATTTGGTTTTAAATATACTTAAGTATCAAATGTAAAAGTATAAATCATTTCAAATTCTTTATAGAGCAAACCGGACGGCACAATAAAATAATAAAAAAAGATTATGGATCGCCAAGGTCACACACATTTTTGCTAGAGCAATCTCTGCACAATGCACACACACACTTGCCCATTTGTATTGTCCACCATCATAAACAGCTATCAAAGTGTTTGCTATTTTGAATCCTTAAGAGTCTATTTGTATTTGTATTTATTAGGGTTCCCCATTAGCTGCTGCCAAGTCAGCAGCTACTCTTCCTGGGGTCCAATCACAAATCTGTTTTTTTGTATTTGATTCTACTGCTTGCATCAGTTACCTGATGTGGAATAGAGTTCCATGTAGTCATGGCTCTATGTAGTACTTTGTGCCTCCCATAGTCTATTCTGGACTTGGGGATTGTCACGAGACCTCTGGTGGCATGTCTTGTGGGGTTAAGCATGGGTGTCCGAGCTGTGTGCTAGTCGTTTTAACAGACAGCTCTGTGAATTCAGCTTGTCAACACTTCTTACAAAAACAAGTAGTGATGAAGTCTCTCCTCCACTTTGAGCCATGAGAGATTGACATGCATATAATTAATATTAGCTCTGTGTGTACTTTTAAGGGCCAGCCGTGCTGCCCTGTTCTGAGCCAATTGTAATTGTCCTAAGTCCCTATTTGTGGCACCTGACCACACGACTGAACAGTAGTCCAGGTGCGACAAAACTAGGGCCTGTAGTAGGACCTGCCTTGTTGATAGTGTTGTTAAGAAGGCAGAGTTACGCTTTATTATGAACAGACTTCTCCCCATCTTAGCTACTGTTGTGTCAAGATGTTTTGACCGTGACTGTTTACAATCCAGGGTTACTCCAAGCAGTTTAGTCACCTCAACTTGCTCAATTTCCACATTGTTTATTACAAGATTTAGTTGAGGTTTAGGGTTTAGTGAATGATTTGTCCCAAATACAATGCATTTAGTTTTAGAAATATTTAGGACTAACATATTCCTTGCCACCCATTCTGAAACAAACTGCAGCTCTTTGTTAAGTGTTGCAATCATTTAGTCACTGTAGTAGCTGAAGTGTATAGTGTTGAGTCATCCGCATACATAGACACACTGGCTTTACTCACACTGGCATGTCATTAGTACAGATTGAAAAAAGTAAGGGGCGTAGACAGCTGCCCTGGGGAATTTCTGATTCTACCTGGATTATGTTGGAGAGGCATCCATTAAAGAACACCCTCTATGTTTTGTTAGATAGGTAACTCTTTATCCACAATATAGCATGGGGTGCAAAGCCATAACACATAAGTTATTCCAGGAGCAGACTATGATCGATAATGTCAAAAACCACACTGAAATGGAACAAAACAGCCCCCACAATACTTTTATCATCGATTTTTTCAGCCAATCATCAGTCATTTTTGTAAGTCCTGTGCTTGTTGAAGGTCCTTCCCTATAAGCATGCTGAAAGTATGTTGTCAATTTGTTTACTGTAAAATAGTATTGTATCTGGTCAAAAAAATTTTTTCTAAATGTTTACTAAGGGCTGATAACAGGCTGATTGGTCGGCTATTTTGCCTCACCCCTCTCAACCATACAATTTTTCAATTCCTCATCTATCCAAGGGGATTTAATAGTTTTTACAGTCAATTTCTTAACCTCTATTGGATGGTTGTCCCGAAATCGGGACAGTTGTTGCTTAACACGTATAATGTAACTACATTGATGTTGTAAACAAAAGCACATTTTCACGGACATATAAACGTCTTAAATGGGCAGAAAGCTTAAATTATTGTTAATCTAACTGCAGTGTCCAATTTACAGTAGGTATTACAGCGAAAAAATACCATGCTATTGTTTGAAGACACTTCTATCAAGGCAACTGGTTTGATACATTCATCTCTGAAGGTAAATAATGTACTTACATTCAATAATCTTGCTCTGATTTGTCATCCTGAGGGTCCCAGACACAAAACATAGTGTTGTTTTGTTTGATAAAATCTATTTTTATATCCTAACACTGTTCATGTTGTATACAGAGTTTTGCCTGAATTCCGACTAGTTGAACGTGCAACGCAATATTTCAACGTAATATAAACGCTACACTTTGTTGTTTCACCCAGTCAAGTTCCGTTTTTTTCTATCCTCAAATACTCTAAAAGGCGACCAAACTTGTTTCACGATTCTGCATGACGCATTGGCTAAACAAAAGGTATATTAGCTCACCAAGGATTTACATGATTACGCTCCAATGAAACGGGCGGTGTTCACTTGATTGACTGTATCTTGGTCCAATGACCACCTATAGTTTTGAAACATAGCTAGCTAGATAGCCAATGAGCCGGGCTTTACATGAGTATGTGATGGTCCTTTGTGTGAGTAAAAGCCATTGTGCTGAGCTTGAGCGCAACAACCTACATTGGGCAGATAAAATCGAGAGAACAAAGAGGGACTCGTGTTACGCACGCACGCTCGATTAGTTGTTCCAAGTTTTTGCATGTATACTGATTTTGACGAGATTATTGCAGAAATCGATCGGGAAAGTGACATAGGGTGAGGGAAAAAAGTATTTGATCCCCTGTTGATTTTGTACGTTTGCCCACTGACAAAGAAATGATCAGTTTATAATTTTATAATAAGGAATGCTGCCTATGACCCCAAGAACACCATCCCCACCATCAAACATGGAGGTGGAAACATTATGCTTTGGGGGTGTTTTTCTGCTAAGGGGACAGGACAACTTCACCGCATGAAAGGGACGATGGACGGGGCCATGTACCATCAAATCTTGGGTGAGAACCTCCTTCCCTCCGCCAGGGCATTGAAAATGGGTTGTGGATGGGTATTCCAGCATGACAATGACCCAAAACACATGGCCAAGGCAACAAAGAAGTGGCTCAAGAAGAAGCACATTAAGGTCCTGGAGTGGCGTAGCCAGTCTCCAGACCTTAATCCCATAGAAAATCTGTGGAGGGAGCTGAAGTTTCGAGTTGCCAAACGTCAGCCTCGAAACCTTAATGACTTGGAGAAGATCTGCAAAGAGGAGTGGGACAAAATTCCTCCTGAGATGTGTGCAAACCTGGTGGCCAACTACCAGAAACGTCTGACCTCTGTGATTGCCAACAAGGGTTTTGCCACCAAGTACTAAGTCATGTTTAGCAGAGGGGTCAAATACTTATTTCCCTCATTAAAATGCAAATTAATTTATAACATTTATGACATGCGTTTTTCTTGATTTTTTTGTTGTTTTTCTGTCTCACTGTTCAAATAAACCTACCATTAACATTTTAGACTGATCAAATCAAATCAAATTGTATTGGCCACATGCGCCGAATACAACAGGTGCAGACATTACAGTGAAATGCTTACTTACATCCCTTAACCAACAGTGCATCTATTTTTAATAAAAAAGTAAAATAAAACAACAACAAAAAAGTGTTGAGAAAAAAAGAGCAGAAGTAAAATAAGATAACAGTTGGGAGGCGATATATACAGGAGGGTACTGGTGCAGAGTCAATGTGCGGGGTCACCGGCTAGTTGAGGTAGTTGTAGTAATACAGTGGGGGAAAAAAGTATTTAGTCAGCCACCAATTGTGCAAGTTCTCCCATTTAAAAAGATGAGAGAGGCCGGTAATTTTCATCATAGGTACACGTCAACTATGACAGACAAATTGAGGAAAAAAAATCCTGAAAATCACATTGTAGGATTTTTTATGAATTTATTTGCAAATTATGGTGGAAAATAAGTATTTGGACACCTACAAACAAGCAAGATTTCTGGCTCTCACAGACCTGTAACTTCTTCTTTAAGAGGCTCCTCTGTCCTCCACTCGTTACCTGTATTAATGGCACCTGTTTGAACTTGTTATCAGTATAAAAGACACCTGTCCACAACCTCAAACAGTCACACTCCAAACTCCACTATGGCCAAGACCAAAGAGCTGTCAAAGGACACCTGAAACAAAATTGTAGACCTGCACCAGGCTGGGAAGACTGAATCTGCAATAGGTAAGCAGCTTGGTTTGAAGAAATCAACTGTGGGAGCAATTATTAGGAAATGGAAGACATACAAGACCACTGATAATCTCCCTCGATCTGGGGCTCCACGCAAGATCTCACCCCGTGGGGTCAAAATGATCACAAGAACGGTGAGCAAAAATCCCAGAACCACACGGGGGGGACCTAGTGAATGACCTGCAGAGAGCTGGGACCAAAGTAACAAAGCCTACCATCAGTAACACACTACGCCGCCAGGGACTCAAATCCTGCAGTGCCAGAAGTGTCCCCCTGCTTAAGCCAGTACATGTCCAGGCCCGTCTGAAGTTTGCTAGAGTGCATTTGGATGATCCAGAAGAGGATTGGGAGAATGTCATATGGTCAGATGAAACCAAAATATAACTTTTTGGTAAAACTCAACTCGTCGTGTTTGGAGGACAAAGAATGCTGAGTTGCATCCAAAGAACACCATACCTACTGTGAAGCATGGGGGTGGAAACATCATGCTTTGGGGCTGTTTTTCTGCAAAGGGACCAGGACGACTGATCCGTGTAAAGGAAAGAATGAATGGGGCCATGTATCGTGAGATTTTGAGTGAAAACCTCCTTCCATCAGCAAGGGCATTGAAGATGAAACGTGGCTGGGTCTTTCAGCATGACAATGATCCCAAACACACCGCCCGGGCAACGAAGGAGTGGCTTCATAAGAAGCATTTCAAGATCCTGGAGTGGCCTAGCCAGTCTCCAGATCTCAACCCCATAGAAAATCTTTGGAGGGAGTTGAAAGTCCGTGTTGCCCAGCGACAGCCCCAAAACATCACTGCTCTAGAGGAGATCTGCATGGAGGAATGGGCCAAAATACCAGCAACAGTGTGTGAAAACCTTGTGAAGACTTACAGAAAACGTTTGACCTGTGTCATTGCCAACAAAGGGTATATAACAAAGTATTGAGAAACTTTTGTTATTGACCAAATACTTATTTTCCACCATAATTTGCAAATAAATTCATAAAAAATCCTACAATGTGATTTTCTGGATTTTTTTTCTCATTTTGTCTGTCATAGTTGACGTGTACCTATGATGAAAATTACAGGCCTCTCTCATCTTTTTAAGTGGGAAAACAATTGGTGGCTGACTAAATACTTTTTTTCCCCACTGTACATGTGGGTAGAGTTAAAGTGACTATGCATAAATAATTAACAGAGTAGCAGCAGCGTAAAAAGATGGGGTGGGGGTGGGGGGGCAGTGCAAATAGTCTGGGTAGCCATGATTAGCTGTTCAGGAGTCTTAAGGCTTGGGGGTAGAAGCTGTTGAGAAGTCTTTTGGACCTAGACATGGCACTCCGGTACTGCTTGCCGTGCGGTAGCAGAGAGAACAGTCTATGACTAGGGTGGCTGGAGTCTTTGACAATTTTGAGGGCCTTCCTCTGACACCGCCTGGTATAGAGGTCCTGGATGGCAGGAAGCTTGGCCCCAGTGATGTACTGGGCCGTACGCACTACCCTCTGTAGTGCCTTGCGGTCGGAGGCCAAGCAGTTGCCATACCAGGCGGTGATGCAACCAGTCAGGATGCTCTCAATGGTGCAGCTGTAGAATTCTTTGAGGATCTGAGGACCCATGCCAAATATTTTCAGTCTCCTGAGGGGGAATAAGCTTTGTCGTGCCCTCTTCACGACTGTCTTGTCTTGGTGACCATGATAGTTCGTTGGTGATGTGGACACCAAGGAACTTGAAGCTCTCAACCTGTTCCACTACAGCCCCTTCGTTGAGAATGGGGGCGTGCTCAGTCCTCTTTTTTTTTTCTGTAGTCCACAATCATCTTCTTTGTCTTGGTCACGTTGAGGGAGAGGTTGTTATCCTGGCACCACACGGCCAGGTCTCTGACCTCCTCCCTATAGGCTGTCTCATCGTTGTTGGGGATCAGGCCTACCACTGTTGTGTCGTCGGCAAATGTAATGATGGTTTTGGAGTCATGCCTGGCCATGCAGTCATGGGTGAACAGGGAGTACAGGAAGGCACTGAGCACGCACCCCTGAGGGGCCCCCGTGTTGAGGATCAGTGTGGCAGATGTGTTGGTACCTACCCTTACCACCTGGGGGTGGCCCGTCAGGAAGTCCAGGATCCAGTTGCAGAGGGAGGTGTTTAGTTCCAGGATCCTTAGTGATGAGCTTTGAGGGCACTATGGTGTTGAATGCTGAGCTGTAGTCAATGAATAGCATGTCTTTGTCAGTGGGCAAACGTACAAAATCAGCAGGGCATCAAATACCTTTTTCCCTCACTGTAGAAGTTGATGAGGACTCAGTTTGTGATTACACTGTAGACTCACGCTGATTTCTTTTGGATGGGATCGATGTAACTTTAGACTGGTAAGTAAAATACTTTATTTCTTTCATGCTAATGCCATTGTTTAAATGGTTGCATATTATTCATTTGAGATATTTTTCTTTGATTGCTATGTATACAGTGGGGAGAATTAGTATTTGATACAGTGCCGATTTTGCAGGTTTTCCTACTTACAAAGCATGTAGAGGTCTGTCATTTTTATCATAGGTACACTTCAACTGTGAGAGACGGAATCTAAAACAAAAATCCAGAAAATCACATTGTATGATTTTTAAGTAATTAATTTGCATTTTATTGCATGACATAAGTATTTGATCACCTACCAACCAGTAAGAATTCCGGCTCTCACAGACCTGTTAGTTTTTCTTTAAGAAGCCCTCCTGTTCTCCACTCATTACCTGTATTAACTGCACCTGTTTGAACTCGTTACCTGTATAAAAGACACCTGTCCACACACTCAATCAAACAGACTCCAACCTCTCCACAATGGCCAAGACCAGAGAGCTTTGTAAGGACATCAGGGATAAAATTGTAGACCTGCACAAGGCTGGGATGGGCTACAGGACAATAGGCAAGCAGCTTGGTGAGAAGGCAACAACTGTTGGCACAATTATTAGAAAATGGAAGAAGTTCAAGATGACGGTCAATCACCCTCGGTCTGGGGCTCAATGCAAGATCTCACCTCGTGGGGCATCAATGATCATGAGGAAGGTGAGGAATCAGCCCAGAACTACACGGCAGGACCTGGTCAATGGCCTGAAGAGAGCTGGGACCACAGTCTCAAAGAAAACCATTAGTAACACACTACGCCGTCATGGATTAAAATCCAGCAGCACACGCAAGGTCAAGCCAGCGCATGTCCAGGCCCATCTGAAGTTTGCCAATGACCATCTGGATGATCCAGAGGAGGAATGGGAGAAGGTCATGTGGTCTGATGAGACAAAAACAGAGCTTTTTGGTCAAAACTCCACTCGCCGTGTTTGGAGGAAGAAGAAGGATGAGTACAACCCCAAGAACACCATCCCAACCGTGAAGCATGGAGGTGGAAACATCATTCTTTGGGGATGCTTTTCTGTAAAGGGGACAGGACGACTGCACCGTATTGAGGGGAGGATGGATGGGGCCATGTATCGCGAGATCTTGGCCAACAACCTCCTTCCCTCAGTAAGAGCATTGAAGATGGGTCGTGGCTGGGTCTTCCAGCATGACAACGACCCGAAACACACAGCCAGGGTAACTAAGGAGTGGCTCCGTAAGAAGCATCTCAAGGTCCTGGAGTGGCCTAGCCAGTCTCCAGACCTGAACCCAATAGTAAATCTTTGGAGGGAGTATTGCCCAGCGACAGCCCCGAAACCTGAAGGATCTGGAGAAGGTCTGTATGGAGGAGTGGGCCAAAATCCCTGCTGCAGTGTGTGCAAACCTGATCAAGACCTACAGGAAACGTATGATATCTGTAATTGCAAACAAAGGTTTCTGTACCAAATATTAAGTTCTGCTTTTCTGATGTATCAAATACTTATGTCATGCAATATGCAATATGCAAATGAATTACTTAAAAATCATACAATGTGATTTTCTGGATGTTTGTTTTAGATTCCGTCTCTCACAGTTGAAGTGTACCTATGATACAAATTACAGACCTCTACATGCTTTGTAAGTAGGAAAACCTGCAAAATCGGCAGTGTATCAAATACTTGTTCTCCCCACTGTATATATAAAATCATTATAATGAAATACGTTTAGTACCACATCAGGGCACTATTAGTACATCATCATGCCATACGGGTTGCTCCATCAGTCTTCCAATCCTTTGTAGATTAGATTTTCAGGGACCTGCATGGTCAGGGTGTAGTGGTGTATATAGATGATATTCTCATATACTCCGCTACACGAGCCGAGCATGTGTCCCTGGTGCGCAAGGTGCTTGGTCGACTGTTGGAACATGACCTGTACGTCAAGGCGGAGAAATGTCTGTTCTTTCAAAAGTCCGTCTCCTTCCTAGGGCACCGCCTGTCCGCGTCAGGGGTGGAGATGGAGATTGACCGCATTTCGGCCGTGCGTAATTGGCCGACTCCAACCACGGTTAAGGAGGTGCAGCGATTCTTAGGGTTTGCAAACTACTACTGGGGGTTTATCCGGGGCTTTGGTCAGGTAGCGTGAGCTGTTAGCTGTGGTTAAAGCTCTGAAAGTGTGGAGGCATTGGCTTGAGGGGGCTAAACACCATTTTCTCATTTTGACTGACCACCGCAATCTGGAGTACATCCGGGCGGCGAGGAGATGTTTTTCACTCGTTTTTTGTTCACCCTTTTATACAGACCAGGTTCCCAGAACGTTAAGGCAGACGCCCTGTCCCGACTGTATGACACAGAGGAGAGGTCCATTGAGCCCACTCCCATACTTCCGGCGTCGTGTCTGGTGGCGCCGGTGGTGTGGGAGGTTGACGCGGACATCGAGTGGGCGTTACCTACAGAGCCCACTCCCCCCCAGTGTCCAGAGGGTCGTATGTACGTGCCATTAGAGGTCCGTGATCGATTGATCTATTGGGCTCACACGTCACCCTCCTCTGGTCATCCTGGCATCGGTCGGACATTGCACCGTCTTAGTGAGAAATACTGGTTGCCCACTTTAGCCAAGGACGTGAGGATTTATGTTTCCTCCTGCTCGGTGTGCGCTCAGTGTAAGGCACCTAGACACCTGCCCAGAGGGAAATTACAACCCCTACCCATTCCACAACGGCCGTGGTCCCACCTATCGGTGGATTTTGTTACGGACCTTCCCCCGTCTCAAGGGAACACCACGATCCTGGTCGTTGTGGATCGGTTTTCTAAGTCCTGCCATCTCATTCCTATGCCCGGTCTCCCTACGGCCCTACAGACTGCGGAGGCCCTATTTACACACGTCTTCCGGCACTACGGGGTACCTGAGGATATAGTGTCTGATCGGGGTTCCCAGTTCACCTCAAGGGTCTGGAGGGCGTTCATGGAACGTCTGGGGGTCTCGGTCAGCCTAACCTCAGGGTTTCACCCCAAGAGTAATGGGCAGGTGGAAAGAGTAAACCAGGATGTGGATAAGTTTCTGCGGTCCTATTGCCAGGACCGGCCGGGGGAGTGGTCGGTTTTCATCCCCTGTAAAGTACGTTTTCGATTAGCTCTGTGTCCTGCGCCTGACTTCGTACTACCGCATCACACTGACCGCCTGACAGTTTACCAATAGTAAATAGGGCTCTTGAAAACCATAGGCACAGCATGTGATAGTCAACATAAAATACACATTGGCTAGGGCTCACCCCCCTGCTAAAATAATTGATGCAGGGCTCACCCCCTGCTAAAATAAAGGTTCAATAAAATAAGTAATAGTAAACTTGAGTTCTTACTATATTTTCTAAATATTCTATAGTGCTAGAGGCTCAGTCAACGTAAAATACACAATGGCTATGCTAATACATTGTAGGTCTGTGCTCTATTTAATATTGGTAAACATATTTCATCATAGTGATTGTGTTCCCCAAACTCTATAATATATATGTTTACAAATATGTGTTGTTTATTTGATGTATTGATGCAGGGCTCATCCGTAAAAGTATTGATGCAGGGCTCACCCCCTGCTAAAATAAAGGTTCAATAAAATAAGTAATAGTAAACTTGAGTTCTTACTGATTTTGTGCTAGAGATTCTGACTCAGATGACCTCTGGGAGCCAACACCAAAGAGACCACATTCAAGTCCTCCAGTAGAAACTGGTTCATTCAGTCGGACCCCTGCTGCTGTCTCTGGCTCCACACCCACCCCGCCCGGGCATCTAGATGTGTGAAGGTTAGGGTCTTATGTAGGGTAGCTAATGATCCATCATATGGTTGACATTCCTGGGAGTGTGTAAACTAAATGTTATGTAGCTCGCTCATTCTTGAAGGTATCAGTCTGCAACTGTGGACATACACTGTTGAACTCTTGTGGACAACATCTAAATTACCTCCAGCTTCCTATCTGAATCTATAGCTTTTATATTTGATGTCAAAGATTATGCAACAAAAATAAAAATAGAAAACATATGTTTTTTTGTTTGTATTATCTTCAATAATAATAATAATATGCCATTTAGCAGACGCTTTTATCCAAAGCGACTTACAGTCATGCGTGCATACATTTTTGTGTATGGGATCTATTGTTTTATGTTCTCCTACATTAATTTCACATTTCCACAAACTTCAAAGTGTTTATTTTCAAATAGTATCAAGAATTTGCAGGTCCTGAGCTACAGGCAGTTAGATTTGGGTATGTCATTTTAGGCGGAAATTGAAAAGAAGGGTGTGATCCTTAAGAGGTTAATAGGTCAAATAAAATAAAATGGTATTTGTCACATACACGTTTAGCAGATGTTATTGCGGGTGTAGCGAAATGCTTGTGCTTCCAGCTCCGACAGTGTAGTAATATCTAACAAGTAATATCTAACAATTTCACAACATATACCCAATACACACAAATCTAAGTAAGGAATGGAATTAAGAATATATACATATATGGACGAGCAATGCTTATTAGTAACTGGAACAATGGAATCAATTTTTTTTTACAGTTTTTACAGTCAATTTCTTAATGGGTACATGCTTATTAGTAACTGGAATACTGTAACAATTTTTTTGTACATTTTTTGTTTTTTTTTATAGAACTGTGCCGGAGGGGATGGCTGCCGTTTTACGGGTTCATAACCAATTGTGCTATTTTGTGTGTTTTTTTCACATTGTTTGTAACTTATTTTGTACATAATGTTGATGCTATTGTCTCTTCTGAACGAAAAGAGCTTCTGGATATCAGAACAGCGAATACTCACCTCAAACTGGACAAAGATTTTTTCATTCATGAGTCGGACGTGAAGGATATAATGTTGCTCCCAGACAAGGTCCAAATCGCTGTCATTCCCATGAAGAAAATAAGGAAATACAGGGGGTGGAGATCAGGGTGCCTTGTGAGAATTCGTCGGCGAGTGGGTAACCCGCCTCTTCCATCCGTTCTATTAGCCAACGTGCAATCACTGGAGAATAAACTGAATGAGCTCCTCCGATGTCTAATATTAAGGTAGTCTCGAGGTATTGCTCGCCTGAGGAATGTACCTCATGATAAGCTGTAAACCACACTATCTACCAAGACAGTTTTCATATATATTTTTCGTAGCAGTCTATTTATCACCACAAATTGACGCTGGCACTAAGACCGCACTCAACGAGCTGTATAAGGCAATAAGCAAACAACAAAATGCTCATCCAGAAGCGCCGCTCCTAGTGGCCAGGGACTTTAATGCAGGCAAACTTAAATCCGTTTTACCTACTTTCTACCAGCATGTCTAGGTCCAAAAGGCTCTTTAACAGCTTCTACCCCCAAGCCATAAGACTGCTGAACAATTAATCAAATGGCCACCCGGACTATTTGCATTGACCCCCCCCTTTGTTTTTACACTGCTGCTACTCGCTGTTTATTATCTATGCATAGTCACTTTACCCCTACCTACAAGTACAAATTACCTAGACTAACCTGTACCTCTGCACATTGACTCGGTACCGCTATCCCCTCTATATAGCCTCACTACTGTTATTTTCTTGTGTTACTTTTTATTTTATTTTATTTTTTGACTTTATTTTATTTAGTAAATATTTTATTTTTCTTAAAACTGCATTGTTGGTTAAGGGCTTGTAAGTAAGCATTTCACCGTAAGGTCTACACCTGTTGTATTCGGCGCATGTGACAAATAAAAAATTTGATTGATTTGAATTGAATAAGCGTTTCATAAATGTGTCAAGTGCAGCGTCTGGTAGTTCCTCATTACACACCACAGACCAGCAAATATTATTTACATCATCAACATAAGACTCACTACAAAACTTATTGTATGACCTCACCCAGAAAAATATACCTCTCTGTTGATATCACATACAGTACATTATCAAGCATTTAACATATTATAAAGATACTGACTGTTAGCACTTGATGGTCTATAGCAGCTTCCCACAAGAATGGGCTTTAGGTGAGGCAGATGAACCTGTAGCCATATTACTTAAACAGTATTTAAACATGAGATCCTCTCTAAGCTTTACAGGAATGTGGTTCTTAATGTAGACCGCAACACCGCCCCATTGGCATTTCTGTATTTTCGGTAGATGTTATGACCATTTATTGCTACCACTGTATCATCGAAGGTATTATCTAAGTGAGTTTTAGAAATAGTCCGAATATTTTACATTTACGTCATTTAGCAGACGCTCTTATCCAGAGCGACTTACAAATCGGTGCATTCAACTTATGATAGCCAGTGGGACAACCACTTTTCTTTTTTTTTATGGGAGGGGGGTAGAAGGATTACTTTTATACTATTCCAGGTATTCCTTAAAGAGGTAGGGTTTCAAGTGTCTCCGGAAGGTGGTCAGTGACTCCGCTGTCCTGGCGTCGTGGGGGAGCTTGTTCCAACATTGGGGTGCCAGTGCAGCGAATAGCTTTGACTGGGCTGAGTGGGAAATGTGCTTCCGTAGAGGTAGGGGGGCTAGCAGGCCAGAGATGGATGAACGTAGTGCCCTCGTTTGGGTGTAGGGTCTGATCAGAGCCTGAAGGTAAGGAGGTGCCGTTCCCCTCAAAGCTCCGTAGGCAAGCACCATGGTCTTGTAGTAGATGCGAGCCTCAACTGGAAGCCATTGGAGAGTGCGGAGGAGTGGGGTGACATGAGAGAACTTGGGAAGGTTAAACACCAGACGGGCTGCAGCATTCTGGATAAGTTGTAGGGGTTTAATGGCACAGGCAGGGAGCCCAGCCAACAGCAAGTTGCAGTAATCCAGACGGGAGATGACAAGTGCCTGGATTAGGACCTGTGCCGCTTTCTGTGTAAGGTAGGGTCATACTCTGCGAATGTTGTAGAGCATGAACCTGTAGGATCAGGTCACCGCTTTGATGTTAGCGGAGAACGACAGGGTGTTGTCCAGGGTCACGCCAAGGTTCTTTGCACTCTGGGTGGAGGACACAATGGAGTTGTCAACAGTGATGGCGAGATCATGGAGCGGGCAGTCCTTCCCCGGGAGGAAGAGCAGCTCCGTCTTGCCGAGGTTCAGCTTGAGGTGGTGATCCGACATCCACACTGATATGTCTGCCAGACATGTAGAGATGCGATTCGCCACCTGGTTATCAGAAGGGGGAAAGGAGAAAAGTAGTTGTGTGTCATCTGCGTAGCAATGATAGGAGAAACCATGTGAGGATATTTACATTTTACATTTTATTCATTTAGCAGATGCTCAGGGATTAGAACCAGCGACCTTTCGGTTACTGGCACAACGCTCTTAACCACTAAGCTAAATGCCGCCCCAAGTGACTTGGTGTATAGAGAGAATAGGAGAGGGCCTAGAACTGAGCCCTGTGGGACACCAGTGGTGAGACAGATTCTCGCCACGCCACCTGGTAGGAGCGACCTGTCAGGTAGGATGCAATCCAAGAGTGAGCAGCGCCGGAGATGCCCAACTCAGAGAGGGTGGAGAGGAGGATCTGATGGTTCACAGTATCAAAGGCAGCAGATAGGTCTAGAAGGATAAGAGCAGAGGAGAGAAAGTTAGCTTTAGCAGTGCGGAGACCCTCCGTGACACAGAGAAGAGCAATCTCAGTTGAATGACCAGTCTTGAAACCTGACTGGTTTGGATCAAGAAGGTCATTCTGAGAGAGATAGCAGGATAGTTGGCTAGAGACGGCACGCTCAAGAGTTTTGGAGAGAAAAGAAAGAAGGGATACTGGTCTGTAGTTGTTGACATCGGAGGGATCGAGTGTAGGTTTTTTGAGTAGGGGTGCAGCTCTCGCTCTCTTGAAGACGGAAGGGACATGGCCAGCGGTCAAGGATGAGTTGATGAGAGAGGTGAGGTAAGAGAGAAGGTCTCCGGAAATGGTCTGGAGAAGAGAGGAGGGGATAGGGTCAAGCGGGGAGGTTGTTGGGCGGCCGGCCGTCACAAGTCGCAAGATTTCATCTGGAGACAGAGGGGAGAAAGAAGTCAAAGCATAGGGTAGGGCAGTGTGAGCAGGACCAGCGATGTCATTTGACTTAATACATTAGGCTCGGATGTCATCAACCTTCTTTTCAAAATGGTTGACGAAGTCATCCACAGAGCGGGAGGAGGGAGGGGGAGGAGGAGGAGGATTCAGCAGGGAGGAGAAGGTGGCAAAGAGCTTCCTAGGGTTAGAGGCAGAGGCTTGAAATTTAGAGTGGTAGAAAGTGGCTTTAGCAGCAGAAACAGAGGAAGAGAATGTAGAGAGGAGGGAGTGAAAAGATGACAGGTCTGCAGGGAGTCTAGTTTTCCTCCATTTCCGCTCGGCTGCCCGGAGCCCTGTTCTGTGAGCTCGCAATGAGTCGTCAAGCCACAGAGCAGGAGGGGAGGACCGAGCCGGCCGGGAGGATAGGGGACATAAAGAGTCAAAAGATGCAGAAAGGGAGGAGAGGAGGGTTGAGGAGGCAGAATCAGGAGATCGGAGGGAGAAGGATTTAGCACAGGGAAGAGATGATAGGATGGAAGAGGAGAGAGTAGTGGCAGAGAGAGAGCGAAGGTTGCGACGGCACATTACCATCTGAGTAGGGGCAGAGTGAGTAGTGTTGGAGGAGAGAGAGAGAGAAAAGGATACAATGTAGTGGTCGGAGACTTGGAGGTGAGTTGCAGTGAGATTAGTAGAAGAACAGCATCTAGTAAAGATGAGGTCAAGCGTATTGCCTGCCTTGTGAGTAGGGGGGACAGTGAGAGGGTGAGGTCAAAAGAGGAAAGGAGTGGAAAGAAGGAGGCAGAGAGAAATGAGTCAAAGGCAGATGTAGAGGGTTAAAGTCACCCAGAACTGTGAGGGGTGAGCCATCCTCAGGAAAGGAACTTATCAAGGCGTCAAGCTCATTGATGAACTCTCCAAGGGAACCTGGAGGGTGATAAATGATAAGGATGTTAAGCTTGAATGGGCTAGTGACTGTGACAGCATGGAATTCAAATGAGGAGATAGACAGATGGGTCAGGGGGAAAAGAGAGAATGTCCACTTGGGAGAGATGAGGATTCCTGTGCCACCGCCGCGCTGACCAGATGCTCTCGGGTATGCGAGAACAGATGATCAGACGAGGAAAGAGCAGTAGGAGTACCAGTGTTTTCTGTGGTAATCCATGTTTCCGTCAGCGCCAAGAAGTCGAGGGACTGGAGGATAGCATAGGCTGAGATTAACTCTGCCTTGTTGGCCGCAGAACGGCAGTTCCAGAGGCTGCCGGAGACCTGGAACTCCACGTGGGTCGTGCGCGCATGGACCACCAGATTAGAGTGGCAGCAGCCACGCGGTGTGAAGCGTTTGTACGGCCTGTGCAGAGAGGAGAGATCAGGGATAGACAGACACATAGTTGACAGGCTACAGAAAAGGCTACAATAATAATAAGATCGGAATGAAATTAACTAAACATCTGGGAAAGCGAGAGAGCGGGGCCTCCCTCACTTACGTTTCACTGAAACACTCAAATATACAGTGGGGAAAAAAAGTATTTAGTCAGCCACCAATTGTGCAAGTTCTCCCACTTAAAAAGATGAGAGAGGCCTGTAATTTTCATCATAGGTACACGTCAACTATGACAGACAAAATTAGAAAAAAAAATCCAGAAAATCACATTGTAGGATTTTTAATGAATTTATTGGCATATGATGGTGGAAAATAAGTATTTGGTCAATAACAAAAGTTTCTCAATACTTTGTTATATACCCTTTGTTGGCAATGACACAGGTCAAACGTTTTCTGTAAGTCTTCACAAGGTTTTCACACACTGTTGCTGGTATTTTGGCCCATTCCTCCATGCAGATCTCCTCTAGAGCAGTGATGTTTTGGGGCTGTCGCTGGGCAACACAGACTTTCAACTCCCTCCAAAGATTTTCTATGGGGTTGAGATCTGGAGACTGGCTAGGCCACTCCAGGACCTTGAAATGCTTCTTACGAAGCCACTCCTTCGTTGCCCGGGCGGTGTGTTTGGGATCATTGTCATGCTGAAAGACCCAGCCACGTTTCATCTTCAATGCCCTTGCTGATGGAAGGAGGGTTTCACTCAAAATCTCACGATACATGGCCCCATTCATTCTTTCCTTTACACGGATCAGTCGTCCTGGTCCCTTTGCAGAAAAACAGCCCCAAAGCATGATGTTTCCAACCCCATGCTTCACAGTAGGTATGGTGTTCTTTGGATGCAACTCAGCATTCTTTGTCCTCCAAACATGACGAGTTGAGTTTTTACCAAAAAGTAATATTTTGGTTTCATCTGACCATATGACATTCTCCCAATCCTCTTCTGGATCATCCAAATGCACTTCAGACGGGCCTGGACATGTACTGGCTTAAGCAGGGGGACACGTCTCGCACTGCAGGATTTGAGTCCCCTGGCGGCGTAGTGTGTTACTGATGGTTGGCTTTGTTACTTTGGTCCCAGCTCTCAGCAGGTCATTCACTAGGTCCCCCGTGTGGTTCTGGGATTTTTGCTCACCGTTCTTGTGATCATTTTGACCCCACGGGGTGAGATCTTGCATGGAGCCCCAGATCGAGGGAGATTATCAGTGGTCTTGTATGTCTTCCATTTCCTAATAATTGCTCCCACAGTTGATTTCTTCAAACCAAGCTGCTTACCTGTTGCAGATTCAGTCTTCCCAGCCTGGTGCAGGTCTACAATTTTGTTTTTGGTGTCCTTTGACAGCTCTTTGGTCTTGGCCATTGTGAAGTTTGGAGTGTGACTGTTTGAGGTTGTGGACAGGTGTCTTTTATACTGATAACAAGTTCAAACAGGTGCCATTAATATAGGTAACGAGTGGAGGACAGAGGAGCCTCTTAAAGAAGAAGTTACAGGTCTGTGAGAGCCAGAAATCTTGCTTGTTTGTAGGTGACCAAATACTTATTTTCCACCATAATTTGCAAATAAATTCATTAAAAATCCTACAATGGGATTTTCTGGATTTTTTTTTCTCAATTTGTCTGTCATAGTTGACGTGTACCTATGATGAAAATTACAGGCCTCTCTCATCTTTTTAAGTGGGAGAACTTGCACAATTGGTGGCTGACTAAATACTTTTTTGCCCCACTGTAACTCTCCCAACTTCCACTTTAGAAATTATAATTGTTGTAAACTACAGCGGTTCAATGTTTTCTAGGAATAGACTCTAACTTAGTTTATTCATCTAGCTAACTTGTTACAGTATTCTTCCTTGAAATCCTCCCAGGGCACCGTATCCTATGACGCCATAGCTAACTAGCATGCTAGCTTCCAATAACACGGTTTAGCATCAATACTCAGTTACAACAAACTACCAATGTTTGTTAATACGCTAAACAGATCATTTGTGTCCGTGTCTAACGTTGTGTAAAGTTTTGGGGTTAGTTTTGACAGTTTGAGTGAGTACGTCGTCAATTTATTCGGCCAGTTAGTTAGCTAGATAGAATAGTTAGCATATTAGCTAGCCATTGCTCTCTGTCAACGAACAAACCCCTCCTCCCACAATATGAAACACACAGAGAGAGCCAAGCTAATGTTAACTAGTCACCCATGTCTTGAATTCCTTTTGAACGACTCTGGTTACCAGTATGTAAAAATAAAAATAAAATAAATGTAGGTTATAACTTACCCTTAGTAGCTACTGTTAGCTAGTTAAGTGTAAAGCTAGCTACTGAAGCGATTTAGCCAGTTCGCGTCTGTCCAAACGGAGAGAAAGCGACTCCAAACATTACAGCTAGGTCGTTCCAGCTATTGTTTAGTTAGCGATCCAGGTAGCAACAAGCTAGCTACATTTCGAGTACAGTAGCTACTAACTACCTAACGTTAACAGGAAACATCCGCACTGAGCTAAAGGGTAGAGCTGCCGCTTTCAAGGAACGGGACTCTAACCCGGACGCTTATAAGAAATCCCGCTATGACCTCCGACGAACCATCAAACAGGCAAAGAGTCAATACAGGTCTAAGATTGAATCATACTACACTGGCTCTGACGCTCGTCGGATGTGGCAGGGCTTGAAAACTATTACAGACTACAAAGGGAAGCACAGCCGCGAGCTGCCCAGTGACACAAGCCTACCAGACGAGCTAAACCACTTCTATGCTCGCTCGAGGCAAGCAACACTGAAGCATGCATGAGAGCACCAGCTGCTCCGGACGACTATGTGATCACGCTCTCCGTAGCCGATGTGAGTAAGACTTTTAAGCAGGTCAACATTCACAAGGCCGCAGGGCCAGACGGATTACCAGGACGTGTACTCCGAGCATGTGCTGACCAACTGGCAAGTGTCTTCACTGACATTTTCAACATGTCCCTGACTGAGTCTGTAATACCAACATGTTTCAAGCAGACCACCATAGTCCCCGTGCCCAAGAACTCTAAGATAACCTGCCTAAATGACTACCGACCCGTAGCACTGACGTCTGTAGCCATGAAGTGCTTTGAAAGACTGGTCATGGCTCACATCAACAGCATAATCCCAGAAACCCTAGACCCACTCCAATTTGCATACCGCCCCAACAGATCCACAGATGATGCAATCTCTATCGCACTCCACACTGCCCTTTTCCCACCTGGACAAGAGGAACACCTACGTGAGAATGCTATTCATTGACTACAGCTCAGCATTCAACACCATAGTGCCCTCTAAGCTCATCACTAAGCTAAGGATCCTGGGACTAAACACCTCCCTCTGCAACTGGATCCTGGACTTCCTGACGGGCCGCCCCCAGGTGGTAAGGGTAGGTAACAACACATCTGCCACACTGATCCTCAACACGGGGGGCCCCTCAGGGGTGCGTGCTCAGTCCCCTCCTGTACTCTCTGTTCACCCATGACTGCATGGCCAGGCACGACTCCAACACCATCATTAAGTTTGCCGACGACACAACAGTGGTAGGCCTGATCACCGACAACGATGAGACAGCCTATAGGGAGGAGGTCAGAGATCTGGCCGTGTGGTGCCAGGACAACAACCTCTCCCTCAACGTGACCAAGACAAAGGAGATGATTGTGGACTACAGGAAAAAAGAGGACTGAGCACGCCCCATTCTCATCGACGGGGCTGTAGTGGAACAGGTTGAGAGCTTCAAGTTCCTTGGTGTCCACATCACCAACGAACTATCATGGTCCAAACACACCAAGACAGTCGTGAAGAGGGGCACGACAAAGCCTATTCCCCCTCAGGAGACTAAAAAGATTTGGCATGGGTCCTCAGATCCTCAAAAAATTCTACAGCTGCACCATCGAGAGCATCCTGACTGGTTGCATCACCGCCTGGTATGGCAACTGCTTGGCCTCTGACCGCAAGGCACTACAGAGGGTAGTGCGTACGGCCCAGTACATCACTGGGGCAAAGCTCCCTGCCATCCAGGACCTCTATACCAGGCGGTGTCAGAGGAAGGCCCTCAAAATTGTCAAAGACTCCAGCCACCCTAGTCATAGACTGTTCTCTCTGCTACTGCTTAACTCTGTTAAGTATTTATGCATAGTCACTTTAACTCTACCCACATGTACATATTACCTCAACTACCTCAACTAGCCGGTGCCCCCGCACATTGACTATGCAACGGTACCCCCCTGTATATATAGCCTCCCTACTGTCACTTTATTTTACTTCTGCTCTTTTTTTCTCAACACTTTTTTGTTGTTGTTTTATTCTTACTTTTTTTGTTTAAAATAAATGCACTGTTGGTTAAGGGCTGTAAGTAAGCATTTCACTGTAATGTCTGCACCTGTTGTATTCGGCGCATGTGACCAATAAAATTTGATTTGATTTGATTTGATTTAACGCTTCAATGAGGTTAGAAAAACAGCTGAATGGTAGGTAGCTAGCTGGCATAATTACAGGTACTCTTAAGCGTGAAATAACATTGGAAACAACTATCCACAGTTGCTAATGGTTACCAGTAGCTACCCGCTAGCTAGCTAGCTTTATTGGTCCAGGTAGTGGGTTAGCTAGCCTCGTGCTTCACCGGGCTCAGCCGAATACAATACTTACCTACAATAATTACCTACAATAACTACCTAGATAAACTACCTACCTACAATCTAAATACATGGTTTAAGCTTTACTCGACACCATATAAAGAAGAAGCCAAGCTTACCTCCTGCTTAGAGAAACACAACCTCACCCCATCGCCACCTGTTGATTACAGAATATGAATGTCATCTGTTACTAGCAAGTTATTGACTTCATGAACCTTGTTTCTTAGGCTACATATGTTAATATGGGCTAATTTTAGCACTTTTCTGGGATGCTTGATTGTTTTTAATGCTTTACTGCGAAGCTTATCAGAAGTAGACTTTCTCATGTTATTTATATTGGAGCTGATAGTGCAGGGTGAGCTGCACACAGTGGACCTCCTACTAGGGCTCACCACAGTGCTAACAGTATAACTCTGGTTCATAGTCACATTATTACTGCATACAGTAGCTGTAGGATCAACAGAGGTATTCAGGGCAGTTAGGGGGACATAAATTAAGTTACTTACATTGTGTCTGCCAACGCCCGTGGGATAATGTACATTTGATGCAGCATTATGACAACTCAGCGACACAATGGTAGGGATTAACTGTTGCTGGTCTTGGGTCAATCTAAGTAACGTAATAAAAATATCCCCATAAAAATCGGTCTGTTTAAGCTAGAGATATCCACCGCATCTGAATCCACCGCATCCGCCTATGTCGGCCTTCCGCATCTACGGTGGAAGGTGGCCGAGCTGCAGTGGTCTTTCTCAGACCATGAGCTACAACCTAATATGTTAAGGGAGGACTCTCACAAACATGATGGTGTTCTCCGTTTTGCTCTACGGACCCCCACAAGTGTCACGGGACTCATCTGAATGTAACCCCTACAAGCGTCATGGGACTCGTCTGAAGGTCACCCATAAAAACAAATGGAAGTATGGAGGTAGCTTTGTGCCAACAAAAATAATGGATTAAATATGGGTAAATAACTACAAAAATATTTCCTGAGCTTTCTTATGTCTCATAGATATAGGACAGACACTTCAAAACCTAATTCCTTATTATATATTTGCCATTTATGAACGTGTTATTCTATGTGTTTATATGTGCTATAGTAGTAGGCCAAATTCAGTATTTTATCAAATAATGTTTTACATATTTTATATATATATATATATATATATACACACCTCAAGGGGTCCTAAAATAAAACATTTAATTGCTAAATGATCCTAGGTATGACCACCTTAAAACAATTCCATGAAGCAGGCCTACTGGTTTCTGAAAGCAGAATGGGGGTGCTTTAACGAGCTGACAGCAGGCCAGAGTAGAAGACATGCGCACAAACACACAGAATAGGCAGCACTCTGCCCACAGCTGATGATGCCAACAGACATGGCAGCTCTGTTTCTAGCTCCTAAGCAACTTTTTGTGTGTTATTTCTTACATTATTAGCCCAGATTTTTTTTGTTTTGTTATTACATACAGCCGAAAATAACTTTTGGATATCAGAGCGGCAGTAACTCACCAGCATTACGACCATGAATACAAGTTTCCCGAATTGGATCCTGTGTTCGTACCCCCCAGGGAAATTGAACTTATCCCAGAGGCTACTCCAAGACGCCGCCGGTGGAGAAGAGGAATTTGGAGTGGACTTCTAGTCCGACTCAGGAAACGTGCACATCATGTGCCGCTTCCGAGTATATTACTCGCTAATGTTCAGTCGCCGGACAATAAAGTAGACGAGCTCAGGGCGAGGATCTCCTTCCAGAGAGACATCAGGGACTGTAACATACTCTGTTTCACGGAATCATGGCTCTCTCCGGATATACTGTCCCCGTCCATACAGCCAGCTGGGTTCTCAGTACATTGCGCAGACAGGAATAAAGAACTCTCCGGGAAGAAGAAAGGCGGTGGTGTATGTTTCATGATGAACTACTCATGGTGTGATCGTTGTAACGTACAGGAACTCAAGTCCTTTTGTTCACCCGACCAATAATACCTCCCAAGAAAATTATCTTTGGTTATAGTCACAGCCATGTATATTCCCCCTCAAGCCGATACCAAGACGGCCCTCAAGGAACTACACTGGACTTTGTGGAAACTGGAAACCACATATCCTGTAGCTGTGATTTTAACAATGCAAATTTGAGGAAAATGCTACTGAAGCTCTATGAACACATTGCCTGTAGTTCTCGCCTATCAAAAAATCTCAAACATTGTTACTCCCCCTTCCGGGATGGCTACAAGGCCCTCCCCAGCTCTCCCTTTAGCAAATCAGATCACGACTCCATCCTGCTCCTCCCTTCCTATAGGCAGAAACTCAAAAAGGAAGTACCGGTGCTAAGGTCTATTAAACGCTGGTCTGACCAATCGGAATCCATGCTTCAAGATTGTACTGATCACGCAGACTGGTATATGTTCCGGGTTGCCCCTGAGAATAACATTGATGTATACATGGACACGGTGAGAGAGTTCATCAGGAAGTGTATAGGGGATGTTGTTCCCACTGTGACTATTTAAACCTACCTAAACCAAAAACTGTGGATAGATGGCAGCATTTGTGCAAAACTGAAAGCGCAAACCACTGCATTTAACCACGGCAAGGTGACTGGGAATATGGTCGAATAAAAACAGTGAAGTTATTCCCTCCGTAAGGCAATCAAACAGGCAAAATGTCAGTACAGAGACAAAGTGGAGTCGCAATTCAACGGCTCAGACACAAGACGTATTTGGCAGGGTCTACAGACAATCACGGATTACAAAGGGAAAACCAGCTACATCGCGGACACCGATGTCTTGCTCCCGGACAAGCTAAACAACTTCTTCACCCGCTTTGCGGATAACACAATGCCACTGACGCGACCCGCTCCAAAGGATCGTGGACTCTCTTTCTCCGTGGCAGTGTTAACCCTCGCAAGGCTGCCGGCCCAGACGGCATCCCTAGCCGCGTCCTCAGAGCATGCACAGACCAGCTGGCTGGAGTGTTTACGGACATATTCAATCTCTCCCTATCCCAGTCTGCTGCCCCCACTTGCTTCAAGATGTCCACCATTGTTCCTGTACCCAAGAAAGCAACGGTAACTGAACTAAATGACTATCACCCCGTAGCACTCACTTCTGTCATCATGAAGTGTTTTGAGAGGCTAGTTAAGGATCATATCACCTCCACCTTACCTAGACCCAATTCAATTTGCATACCGCCCTAATAGATCCACAGACGATGCAATCGCCATCGCACTGCACACTGCCCTATCCTATCTGGACAAGAGGAATACCTATGTAAGAATGCTGTTCATTGACTATAGCTCAGTCTTCAACACCATAGTACCCTCCAAGTTCATCATCAAGCTCGGGGCTCTGGGTCTGAACCCCGCCCTGTGCAACTAGGTTCTGGACTTCCTGACAGGCCGCCCCCAGGTGGGGAAAGTAGGAAACAACACCTCCACTACGCTGATCCTCAACACAAGGGACCCACAAGGGTGCGTGCTCAGCCCTGTACTCCCTGTTCATCCATGACTGCATGGCCACGCACGCATGACAGACAAATTGAGGAAAAAAAATCCAGAAAATCACATTGTAGGATTTTTAATGAATTTATTTGCAAATTATGGTGGAAAATAAGTATTTGGTCACCTACAAACAAGCAAGATTTCTGGCTCTCACAGACCTGTAACTTCTTCTTTAAGAGGCTCTTCTGTCCTCCACTCGTTACCTGTATTAATGGCACCTGTTTGAACTTGTTATCAGTTTAAAAGACACCTGTCCACAACCTCAAACAGTCACACTCCAAACTCCACTATGGCCAAGACCAAAGAGCTGTCAAAGGACACCAGAAACAAAAGTGTAGACCTGCACCAGGCTGGGAAGACTGAATCTGCAATAGGTAAGCAGCTTGGTTTGAAGAAATCAACTGTGGGAGCAATTATTAGGAAATGGAAGACATACAAGACCACTGATAATCTCCCTCGATCTGGGGCTCCACGCAAGATCCCACCCCGTGGGGTCAAAATGATCACAGGAACGGTGAGCAAAAATCCCAGAACCACACGGGGGGACCTAGTGAATGACCTGCAGAGAGCTGCGACCAAAGTAACAAAGCCTACCATCAGTAACACACTACGGCGCCAGGGTCTCAAATCCTGCAGTGCCAGACGTGTCCCCCTGCTTAAGCCAGTACATGTCCAGGCCCGTCTGAAGTTTGCTAGAGTGCATTTGGATGATCCAGAAGAGGATTGGGAGAATGTCATATGGTCAGATGAAACCAAAATAGAACTTTTTGGTAAAAACTCAACTCGTCGTGTTTGGAGGACAAAGAATGCTGAGTTGCATCCAAAGAACACCATACCTACTGTGAAGCATGGGGGTGGAAACATCATGCTTTGGGGCTGTTTTTCTGCAAAGGGACCAGGACGACTGATCCGTGTAAAGGAAAGAATGAATGGGGCCATGTATCGTGAGATTTTGAGTGAAAACCTCCTTCCATCAGCAAGGGCATTGAAGATGAAACGTGGCTGGGTCTTTCAGCATGACAATGATCCCAAACACACCGCCCGGGCAACGAAGGAGTGGCTTTGTAAGAAGCATTTCAAGGTCCTGGAGTGGCCTAGCCAGTCTCCAGATCTCAACCCTATAGAAAATCTTTGGAGGGAGTTGAAAGTCCGTGTTGCCCAGCGACAGCCCCAAAACATCACTGCTCTAGAGGAGATCTGCATGGAGGAATGGACCAAAATACCAGCAACAGTGTGTGAAAACCTTGTGAAGACTTACAAAAAACGTTTGACCTGTGTCATTGCCAACAAAGGGTATATAACAAAGTATTGAGAAACTTTTGTTATTGACCAAATACCTATTTTCCACCATAATTTGCAGATAAATTCATAAAAAATCCTACAATGTGATTTTCTGGATTTTTCTTCTCATTTTGTCTGTCATAGTTGACGTGTACCTATGATGAAAATTACAGGCCTCTCTCATCTTTTTAAGTGGGAGAACTTGCACAAATGGTGGCTGACTAAATACTTTTTTTCCCCACTGTATACACACACTACCGTTCAAAAGTTTGGGGTCATTTAGAAATGTCCTTGTTTTCGAAAGAAAAGCAATTTTTTTGTCCATTACAATAATATCTAATTGATCAGAAATACAGTTTAGACATTGTTAATGTTGTAAATGGCTATTGTCGCTGGAAACGGCTGATTTGTAATGGAATATCTACATAGGCGTACAGAGGCCCATTATCAGCAACCATCAGTCCTGTGTTCCAATGGCACGTTGTGTTTGCTAATCCATGTTTATAATTTTAAAAGGCTAATTGATCATTAGAAAACCCTTTTGCAGTTATGTTAGCACAGCTGATTAAAGAAGCAATACAACTGGCCTTCTTGAGACTAGTTGAGTATCTGGAGCATCAGCAATTGTGGGTTCGATTACAGGCTCGTAAATGGCCAAAAACAAATAACTTTCTTCTGAAACTCGTCAGTCTATTCTTGTTCTGATAAATGAAGGCTATTCCATGTGAGAAATTGCCAAGAAACTGAAGATCTCGTACAACGCTGTGTACTACTCCCTTCACAGAACAGCGCAAACTGGCTCCAACCAGAATAGAAAGAGGAGTGAGAGGCCCCGGTGCACCACTGAGCAAGAGGACAAATACATTAGAGTGTCTAGTTTGAGAAACAGACGCCTCACAGGTCCTCAACTTGCAGCTTCATTAAATACTACCCGCAAAACACCAGTGTCAATGTCAACAGTGAAGAGGCGACTCTGGGATGCTGATCTAGGCAGAGTTGCAAAGAAAAAGCCATATCTCAGACTGGCCAATAAAAATGAAAGATGGGCAAAAGAACACAGACACTGGACTTTTTCTTTGCAACTCTGCCTAGAAGGTCAGCATCCCGGAGTCGCCTCTTCACTGTTGACATTGAGACTGGTGTTTTGCGGGTACTATTTAATGAAGCTGCCAGTTGAGGACCTGTGAGGCGTCTGTTTCTCAAACTAGACACTAATGTATTTGTTCTCTTGCTCAGTTGTGCACCGGGGCCTCCCACTCCTATAACGAGTCCTATATCGACATAACCTGAAAGGCTGCTCAGCAAGGAAGAAGCTACTGTTCCAAAACCGCCATAAAAAAGCCAGACTACAGTTTGCAACTGCACATTGGGACAAAGATCGTACTTTTTGGAGAAATGTCGTCTGGTCTGATGAAACAAAAATAGAACTGTTTGGCCATAATGACCATCGTTATGTTTGGAGGAAAAAGGGAGATGGCTTGCAAGCCGAAGAACACTATCCCAACCGTGAAGCACGGGGGTGGCAGCATAATGCTGTGGGGGTGCTTTACTGCAGGAGGGACTGGTGCACTTCACTAAATAGATGGCATCATGAGAAAGGAAAATTATGTGGATATATTAAAGCAACATCTCAAGACATCAGTCAAGAAGTTAAAGCTTGGTCGCAAATGGGTCTTCCAAATGGACAATGACCCCAAGCATACTTCCAAAGTTGTGGCAAAATAGCTTAAGGAGAACAAAGTCAAGGTATTGGAGTGGCCATCACAAAGCCCTGACCTCAATCCTATAGAACATTTGTGGGCAGAACTGAAAAAGCGTGTGCGAGCAAGGAGGCCTACAAGCCTGATTCATTTACACCAGCTCTGTCAGGAAGAAGGGGCCAAAATTCACCCAACTTATTGTGGGAAGCTTGTGGAAGGCTACCCGAAACGTTTCACCCAAGTTAAACAATTTAAAGGCAATGCTACCAAATACTAATTGAGTGTATGTAAACTTCTGACCCACTGGGAATGCGATGAAATAAATAAAAGCTGAAATAAATCATTCTCTCTACTATTATTCTGACATTTCACATTCTTAAAATAAAGTGGTGATCCTAACTGACCAAAGACAGGGAATTTTTACTAGGATTAAATGTCAGGAATTGTGAAAAACTGAGTTTAAATGTATTTGGCTAAGGTGTATGTAAACCTCTGACTGTGTTAAGTGTTAAACAAATATTTTATATTTGATATTCTTCAGATAGCCACCGTTTGCTTTGATGACAGCTTTGCACACGCTTGGCATTCTCTCAACCAGCTTCACCTGGAATGCTTTTCCAATAGTCTTGAAGGAGTTCCAACAAATGCTGAGCACTTGTTGGCTGCTTTTCCTTCACTCTGCCATCTGACTCATCCCAAACCATCTCAATTGGGTTGGTCGGGGGATTGTGAAGGCCAGGTCATCTGATGCAGCACTCCATCACTTTCCTTCTTGGTAAAATAGCCCTTACACAGCTTGGAGGTGTGCTGGGTCATTGTCCTGTTGAAAAACAAATGATAGCTTTACGGTGGGAACTACACATGCAGAGATCATCTGTTCACCCACATCGCGTCTCACAACGACACGGCGGTTAGAACCAAAAATCTCAAATTTGGACTCCAAATTGACAACTTTCCACCGGTCTAATGTCCATTGCTCGTATTTCTTGGCCCAAGCAGGTCTCTTCTCCTTATTGGTGCACACCTGTTAATTGAAATGCATTACAGGTGACTACCTCATGAAGCTGGTTGAGAGAATGCCAAGAGTGTGCAAAGCTGTCATCAAGGCAAAGGGTGGCTATTTGAAGAATCTCAAATATAGAATATATTTTGATTTGTTTAACACTTTTTTGGTGTTATTTCATAGTTTTGATGTCTTCACTATTATTCTACAATGTAAAAAATTGTACAAATAAAGAAAAACCCTTGAATGAGTAGGTGTGTCCAAACTTTTCACTGGTAGTGTTTATATAATCACTAATTAAATATGTGTATGAATAGCAAACAAGGCACTCGAAAACCACAGCCACAGCATGTCAAAGTCAACATGAAATATATATATATATATATACACATGCCAGTGGGTGCTGGTGACGGGAGGACGGCCCACAACAATGGCCGGAATGGAGTGGAATGGCTGGAATGGAGTGAATGGAACAACACGAAACAGATGTAAACCATGTGCTTGATATCATTCCACTCAACCCACCCCGGCCACCACTCCGAGCCGTCCTCCCCTCACCAGCCTTATTTACCATTGGTACACACACACATCATTACAGTGATTGTGTTCCCCCTACTCTATATAATTTTTCTGTTTATAGATATGTGGTGTTTATTTGATGTATTGATGCAGGGCTCATCCGTAAAAGTATTCTTACAAATGCTTCTTTTTTCTTCAGTCCGACCCCTGCTGCTGTCTCTGGATCCACACCTACCACCACCCGGCCATCTAGAGGTGTGAAGAGGCCAGCCCAGAAGCGGCACACTGTGCTAGAATATGATGTGGAGCCACTTCCACCAACATTTCGACCGAAAAGGCAGCCAGGACCTCAGCTGGACATAACTGGAAAGTACAGCCTCCTACCCCTGCCACCAGTGGTGTTCACCTGCCAAAATACATAACTGCTGACATGAATGTGCCTCAGGGCCAAAAGAGCACAGCAGGAGGCGTCGTTGTATTTGTATTTATTATGGATCCCCATTACTCTTCCTTGGGTCTAGCAAAATTAAGGCAGTACCTTTTATGTAGGGAAGCTAATGATCCATCATGTATGACATTCCTGGGAGTGTGTAAACTTGTATTTTTTATTACCATAGCATTTTTGTATGTTCTCTATAGTTATGTACTTGAAAATGTATCAATTTACCAATTCGGCCACTTGGAGGCCACTTGGGTACATTTGGGCAAACTCTTGAGGGACACCTGGGTGACTTCATACTAAATGTTATGTAGCTCCCTCATTCTTGAAGGTATCAGTCTGAAACTTTGCAGATACACTGTTGCCCTCTTGTAGACAACATCTAAATGACTGAATGTATGGCTTTTCTTTTTCATGTCAAAGATGATGCAACAAAAATAAAAATAGAAAACATATGTTTCTTTGTTTGTATTATCTTTAACTAGATCTATTGTGTTATGTTCTCCTACATTAATTTCACATTTCTACAAACTTCAAAGTGTTTCCATTCAAATAGTACCAAGAATATGCATATCCTTGCTTTAGGTCCTGAGCTACAGGAAGTTAGATTTGGGTATGTCATTTTAGGCGGAAATTGAAAAGAAGTGTCTGATCCTTAAGAGGTTCAATAGCCATCACTAGCCGGCTACCACCCCGTTACTCAACCCTGCACCTTAGAGGCCACTGCCCTATGTACATAGACATGGAATCACTGGTCACTTTAATAATGGAACACTAGTCACTTTAATAATGTTTACATACTGCTTTACTCATTTCAAATGTATTTGCGGTTTTCTACTGTATTTTAGTCAATGCCATTCCGATGTAGTTCATCCTAATATTTATATATTTCTTAATTCAATTATTTTACTTTTAGATTGGTGTGTATTGTTGTGAATTGCTAGATACTACTGCACTGTTGAAGCTAGGAACACAAGCATTTCGCTAGTTATACATTTTGAAAAACATTACAATACAGTCACAACAAATTTCACAACATATTAACTGTGTGCCCTCAGGCCCCTACTTTACTACCACATATCTACAACACAAAATCCATGTGTACGTGTGTATGTTATTGTGTGTTAGTATGCAGGTGTCTGTGCCTATGTTTGTGTTGCTTCACAGTCCCAACTGTTCCATAAGGTGTATTTTTGTCTGGTTTCTAAATCTAATTTTACTGCTTGCAGGAGTTCCTTGATGTGGAATAGAGTTCCATGCCACCCATTCTGAAACTAACTGCAGGTCTTTGTTAAGTGCTGCAGCCCTGGGGAATTCCTGATTCTACCTGAATTTTGTTGGAGAGGCTTCCATTTAAAGAACACCCTCTGTGTTCTGTTAGAAAGGTAACTCTTTATCCACAATATAGCAAGGGATGTAAAGCCTTAACACATACAGTACGTTTTTCCATTAAGTCTATGATCGATAATGTCAAAAGCCGCACTGAAGTCTAACAAAACAGCCCCCACAATATTTTTTTCATCAATTTCTCTCAGCCATTTCTCTCAGCCATCAGTCATTTCTGTAAGTGCTGTGCTTGTTGAATTCTATTCCCTGTAAGCGTGCTGAATGTCTGTTGTCAATTTGTTTACTGTAAAATAGCGTTGTATCTGGTCAAACACAATTTTTTACAAATGTTTACTAAGGGTTGGTAGCAGGCTGATTGGTCGGCTATTTGAGCAAGTAAAGGGGGTTTAATATTCTTAGGTAGGGGAATAACTTTTGCTTCCATCCAAGCCTGAGGGAACACACATTCTAGTGGGCTTAAATTGAAGATATGGAAAATAGGCGTGGCAATATCATCCGCTATTATCCTCAGTAGTTTTCCATCCAAGTTGTCAGACCCCTGTGGCTGTAATAGCAAATCGACGGCGCTTTTCCCGTGGTTCATTTTCATGCAATAACATTTGCTAAACATGTGTATGCAACCAATTAATTTTGATTTAGTCGTGTATAGGGCTGTTATGGTGAACGTATTACCATCACACCGGCAGTCAGGAGTCATGACAGCAGTCAAATTCCACATGACCGTTTAGTCAAGGTAAATAGGCTTCTCCAAGCTCTGATGCTGTTGATGGTCAATAGTAGCCTACCAAACGTGCTAACTGCTTGTTACTCAGCACTCTATTGTCCCTCTAATCACTCTGATCTCAATGCAAATGTGATAAAAAAAATAGAATAAAATACTTAATGAAAGCCTATGAGCTCATGTTGCGCAACATTTCTATAGGCTATGCAAATGTGTGAGAAAACATAGTGATTGTCTTTATTAAAAAGAGGAGGATCCCATCAGCTTTCTATAGCCTAGGCCTACTATATTTATTTCTCAACTTTCCTAATATTAAGCATATTGCTTCTCTTTACAACAGGAGTATAGCCTACCTGGCTCGCATGAAAATAAACCATGGGAAAAGTGTCCTCCATTCGCTATTTACAGTAAGTGCATAGATTACATGTATTTTTTACCCCGCTTCTCTTTACAACAGGAGTATAGCCGTGGTCCTCTGTAGCTCAGCTGGTAGAGCACGGCGCTTGTAACGCCAAGGAAGTGGGTTCGATCCCCGGGACCACCCATACACAAAAATGTATGCACGCATGACTGTAAGTCGCTTTGGATAAAAGCGTCTGCTAAATGGCATATTATTATTATTATATTATTACCTGGCTCACATGAAAATAAACCATGGGAAAAGTGTCCTCCATTCGCTATTTACAGTAAGTGCATAGATTACATGTATTTTATCTCCCTGGCCCTGTTTCGAGACAGGTGCATGATAATGGTCCATTCTAAATCAAAACAAATTTCACACATATATTATTTAGTATATGTAAAGACAAGATTAAATCAAGGACAGTCTGATGGGTGACAATATTAGCCTATCACTTGTGAATATATTAGCACTTGTGAATGATGCCCAGCTTGTGTACAGTAAGGCAGGAAACAGTGCATGCCTTTTTTTGCGACTTTTTCAAATCAGTCGCACACCAGCCCATAGACCCATAGTTTGTATCACAACTAAAGTGGGCAAATAACTTCTTAAAATGTAAGCACATTAATCCACTTTACAACAGGTGTAGAGCCTAACTGGCATACATACGCAGCACGAGTTTCAAGTTTGGGGAAGATCATTTTCACCATAAAAATCCACCTTTATAATAAAAGCATTACATTCATAATCGCATTTGCGGTCACTTTTGAGAATGGTGTTTTCCTGCTAATTGATTGCATTTTTAAACATTTGCCGTGTCCGCATTGCTGCGCTTATAATGTGAAGAAATAGCCTAATAGTGTATAAAGATGTTAAGCTAAACGTTCTGATCTGTTGCGTCAGCCTCATTGTGTAAAAAAAGTTTTTGGATGCTAGTGGTTGTATTAATTTGGGATCTATCGCATCCCACAACTGTCCCAGACTATGTTTGGAATATTTATTTCTAGCAAAGAATAGGTCAACTTTTGTACTATGGGGGATAGTAGATTGACAAAGGCAGTGTTAGGTTCTAAATTAACAGAGTAAAAAAACTAACGGACAACTAGTCAAAGCTCAAACCAAATGTATTCACCCACTGGGTCAAACAGCTGAAAAGAAAAAGACATGTTTCCACCAGCACAAGTGTTTATACCCTCCTTTAGGCGGAGTCTCTTCCTTGCACCTCTAGATAGCCAATACATCTTTGTTGCTAGGCAGGAAGTTAAGTGATGTGTGTAATAAAACTGTTCCATCTCCCTTCATCTGACCTGACCTTGTCCCTCATTCCTCACTAATCCATTGCTATCCAACCTTATCAGTGACAGAAACCAGGTGATTACCTTTTCCCTTACTTATTAACTTTTCAGACCCATACTTCTTATCCACCCTCCATTGACCCCACCATATACATGTAACCATTAACTTCTTGTATAGCAAGTATTTCCAACTACAACCCAACAGTCCCTCCTTTTTGAATAATAATTCCATACTGTTCAACATCATATCAACTTTGAAATTACTTATAAATACAAAAAATTATACATAATTAACATTCACAGTTGATTTGTATATTTACACCGAGACTTATGGCTTCTGATCTATAATTACACTATGCTCACTCTTATTTCCCTCTCTCGTCGACAACTGATAATGACATTTCAGCTGGAGCTTTTGTCTTCCTCCATTTCAGCTGGAGCTTTTGACTTTCTCAATTTCCTCCTTCGGGATCCTAAGAGTGATAGCACAAGACTTGAAAAGCAAAAAGAAACACAAAACATGACAAGTACTAATAATGCATTAAGCTATGCATATTATACATTTATATGCACAGGTTACAAAAGGTGCTCTAATGCCATATTATTTTCACTTCGCTCCCCACCTCCTCCTTCCTCCATCGTCACCCGATATACACGTGCGGTGACCTTAATCAAATCAGCACTGTATATACGTTTCAACATCAATGCCCTCAGAAGATGATATCCCAACAATGCTACCAAGGTAACCCCTGCTACCATTAACACTGCCCATGATGCATACGTCAAAATACCCCTCATTTGCGCAGTAGTCCAGTTCCATGCTGTTACTATAGCATCCTTCACCACTACTACTGCTCCTTCAGTTTTTTTTTCCCACCTTAATATAACCAGGTAGGCCAGTTGAGAACAAGTTCTTATTTACAACTGCGACCTGGCCAAGATAAAGCAAAGCAGTGCGATTAAAAACAACACAGAGTTAGATATGGGGTAAAAAAACATAAAGTCAAAAAATACAACAGAAAATATATATACAGTGTGTGCAAATGTAGCAAGTTATGGAGGTAAGGCAATAAATAGGCTATAGTGCAAAATAATTACAATTAGTATTAACACTGGAATGCTAGATGTGCAAGAGATTATGTGCAAATAGAGATACTGGGGTGCAAAATAGCAAAATAAATAACAATATAGGGATGAGGTAGTTGGGTGGGCTAATTTCAGATGGGCTGTGTACAGGTGCAGTGATCGGTAAGGTGCTCTGACAACTGATGCTTAAAGTTAGTGAGGGAGATAAGAGTCTCCAGCTTCAGAGATTTTTGCAATTCGTTCCAGTCATTGGCAGCAGAGAACTGGAAGGAATGGCGGCCAAAGGAGGTGTTGGCTTTGGGGATGACCAGTGAGAGATACCTGCTGGAGCGCAGACTACTTGTGGGTGCTGCTATGGTGACCAATGAGCTAAGATAAGGCTGGGATTTGCCTAGCAGTGATTTATAGATGGCCTGGAGCCAGTGGGTTTGACGATGAACATGTAGTGAGGACCAGCCAACAAGAGCGTACAGGTCAGAGTGGTGGGTAGTGTATGGGGCTTTGGAGACAAAATGGATGGCACTGTGATAGACTACATCCAATTTGCTGAGTAGAGTGTTGGAGGCTATTTTGTAAATGACATCGCCGAAGTCAAGGATCGGTAGGATAGTCAGTTTTACGAGGGCATGTTTGGCAGCATGAGTGAAGGAGGCTTTGTTGCGAAATAGGAAGCCGATTCTAGATTTAACTTTGGATTGGAGATTCTTAATGTGAGTCTGGAAGGAGAGTTTACAGTCTAACCAGACACCTAGGTATTTGTAGTTGTCCACATACTCTAGGTCAGACCCATCGAGAGTAGTGATTCTAGTCGGGTGGGCGGGTGCCAGCAGCGTTCGAGTTACTGTCCCTACGGTGACTGCCGTGAGAATAGCTATTGCATTGAATCTGTCTCCTGCTCCTGATATCCTATTGCTTTTGTGGTTCACTGATAGATCTAGGACTGAATCTTTCAGATACTCCCTACCTGTCTCCTATGGTTTTCTAGCCATCAACATCTCCAATGACATCCTATGTTCTGCTACAGTCAGTATCTGTAGATAATACTTCTCTGTGCTCAGGTTAGGCAGACCTCTCTCATCCCACGGCCAATCTACACCCAACCCCTTTGTGAACACTCTCGCTACATTGTAAACTTTGGGTCCCAATGGTTGATAAGCAGCCACCTTCTTTGACAAACCCCTCACTGAAAGTTGACAATAGTGTCTGAAATGACAACACTATCTCTGCTACTCCCACCATGATCTGGGTATGTGTATCGTTCAACTTGGTTTTTGGGACTCCATATAATACACTGATGTCGGTCCTGCCAGACTCTGCAACTAACACCCTTATGCAAACATTCTGTCTCAAACACAGCCCCCCCTCTGTACTTCGCCTCCGGCCACAAATACATTTGCACATAAATCATTCCATCTAACCCATAACACGTTAGTCACTAATGCTAGTCCACTTATATAGTTATAAACATACTAGTCAATTAGTCAATTTCCAACAATCTCTCCTCTGGAACAATGATCACTCATGTTCCACGCCACCTAGAAAACATATTGACTTAAACAAGGAAGAGAGAAAATACATGTTTAATAATTTCACACCACCCTTGATAAGAACCGTCCATCCATTCTGTTCTTTGCCAATGGGATGCTAGTCTCCATGCCAGTCTCCTTCATCCTCATCCTCAGGTGTCAAAGCAAGACACAGACTATGAGCTATGTACGTAATTAATTGTACTGTATCATCCAGAAAGCCATATGTATTGATGCGCTTTAACATTAGGATTCTGATGACATGGTAAACAAAACCCCTACTATCAATGTCCCATCATGGTTAGCCCAAGCTACCATCTAGTGGGTTCTCTAATAACCCTCTCGGAGGACACAAAAATATAAGGGTTCCTGGAAGGAAACCCTCCCTAGACTCAATAGATTTGAACAGTGCACCCTCCCCTCACTTTGTGGTCTCTCTTTTCTCGCCTTTCCGAATCATTAGAACTATTGATAACTTATTCAACCCAAATTTAGAATTACAGTCCTTAGAGCTTCACATTGAGTCTATCACTCGAATTCAAGACCCTCAACTTAGCACCTAACGACACGGTTTGAATGTACATTTACAGACAGGGAAAATATATAGACAATATGTACTACTTATATTACCAGTATTAATTTTTCTCATCACGGCCCACGTTTATCCCTGTCTTACACTGTCGCGAGTGCATGTTAATGACAGATCGGTATCTCAATGCATTTTAATCTAAATTACAATCAACTTCCCAGTGTGCAGACCTCCTCCAAAATCAACCTGATACCCCAAATAAACAGTTTAGGGCAACCCTAAATCAATTTACGGCACAGTTGACCACCCCCCTCCTTCCCGGCACTCTTCTTCTGGTGTCTCTTCATTTTCTTCTTCAGATAGCGTTACAGTTCATCCTCACAATGGCACATATGTAACTCATGCCTGTCAAAGTTGATGGCCCTTGATCATGTCCTGATTCCAATATTTGGGACATAATCAGATTTTCCCAAGCAAACAAATCTCTCACCTGAACCTCTACTACCATTCTGTACGATTCATTCTGACTAGTCCATTTCCCTACCAGTGCACCAGCAGCATGAGAGGAGTTTGGACGTGATCTCTCTCCATGCTCACTCCACATGCACGGTTTCAAGACCCATGCCGCACTACTGCTGCTCGTACACAGGTTGCTGGCTCGGACTCAGGTCTCAGTAGAAGTGGTGAAAGACAAGCTCGTAGTGAACGCCTTTGTCGCCATTACTTTAGCCGGTTAGAGGGGGTGAAGCTCACTGTTCTCGGTCAAATTATTCCTTCCATGCATCTAGATACCATCTGTAGTCACTATCACCATAACTTCGAGAGAGGACAGACCAAAACAACAGTCTAAGGCATTTCTGATTCAGAAAATTCAAACAACTATTCACCGTATGACAAATTATTATATTCCCAATTTTCTTAATACCAACATTTCTAAGAAAAATGTCAAAGAGCATAACACACACTGTTGAAACAATTTTGTAAATTGGCTTATACTCCCATATCATACTGCCAACCTCACCGCAGAGTTAATCTCAGGGAGTTAGAGAACTAACCCTTAGGAAGAAATCCCGATTTGTATTGAACCAAAGACAAAAACAAGAACAACCAAAACAACAACAGCAATACACTTCTTCATATTATACTTAAATCTCACCCAATGTCTCTCATTTCTAGTGAGGTTGATCAGGCCTCACCAGAATGTCAGGACAAAGGTCATTCAACACCATTAACTATTTCTTTCCCTTTTCTTTCACTGTACTTCAGACTCCTTATTTAAAAACATTTCACACATTTCAAACATTCTGTGTACCAGGTTTACATTGGGTTTCTCAGTACATTTCTTATCAGGAGCATTTACATGGGTGTAACCAACATTCGAGCCAGAGATACTTCAGAAAATGTCATTTGTGTGCCCTTAAGGTGCATCCTTTCTCACCCATGAAGAACCTACTACAACCAAATTAAAAAGACCCCACACAATAAATCAAACACTGTATTAACACCACTAACAAATATTCATAACCAGTGAGTTGTGTGTGCTGGTGTGTGTGGTAAAACGTAAGGCAAAAACAAACAAATGGCCAGGCCTTACTTATTTGGGTGCTCCCTTTACTGCAGAATTTCACTAACTGCTCTCCCAAGACAACAGCCTCGGGAAACATTTCAAAGAGAGATAGACACCCCATCCTCTCATGGAAGAGAGTGTTCATTTCGTTAGTATTCACTATGCTAAATGTTAATCAGCAACACAAAAGTTTTAATTACAAACAAAACATGATAATGGTAAGTCCACTGTCCTCCCTCCAATCATGAATCGTCCATCCCAACGTTTATGTACCCTTTATGTAGCCTTAGACACAGCAGCATTTCTCTCGCCCCCGAGTCTAACGATTTACTCCCGTGTATGACTGGTCTCTCTTTTCCCCCATGATTTTACGTGACCATCGCACTACAATGCCCTTCATGTTCATGAACAAAAAGGTAATTTTAGGTTTGGCAACCCCAATGCTGGCGCCTGACACAATTGCTTCTTTAGGTCGACAAATGCTTCCTCACACTTTTGACTCCACTCTATTTTCTCGTGACCCCTCTTCCCTTTCGTCAATTCTATAAAGATATTTCAGAATAAGATGGAATAGTGTCTCACAAGATTGAAAAACACCTAGGGTTTTCCTGAGTGTGCGAGGAGTGTTTGGTTGTGCCAAAGAACGCATTGTTCCTACTCGATCACGTATAATGTGCTTTGTGCCTTTTGAAATCGAAACCCCCAAATATGTTACCTTTTGTTTCGCTAGTTGTGCTTTCTCATATGATGATTTGTGACCCTGCTCTGCCAAATAGTTTACTAATGTGAGGTCTCGCATATGAGTTTCTTGGGTATTTTTACATTTACATTTACGTCATTTAGCAGACGCTCTAATCCAGAGTGACTTACAAATAGGTGCATTCACCTTATAGCCAGTGGGATCACCACTTTACAATGTTTTTTGTTTGTTTTTGGGTTGGGGTAAGGGGGGGGTAGAAGGATTACTTCATCCTATCCCAGGTATTCCTTAAAGAGGTGGGGTTTCAAATGTCTCCGGAAGGTGGTGAGTGACTCCGCTGTCCTGGCGTCGTGAGGGAGCTTGTTCCACCATTGGGGTGCCAGAGCAGCGAACAGTTTTGACTGGGCTGAGCGGGAACTATGCTTCCGCAGAGGTAGGGGAGCCAGCAGGCCAGAGGTGGATGAACGCAATGCCCTCGTTTGGGTGTAGGGACTGATCAGAGCCTGAAGGTACGGAGGTGCCGTTCCCCTCACAGCTCCGTAGGCAAGCACCATGGTCTTGTAGCAGATGCGAGCTTCAACTGGAAGCCAGTGGAGTGTGCGGAGGAGCGGGGTGACGTGAGAGAACTTGGGAAGGTTGAACACTAGACGGGCTGCGGCATTCTGGATGAGTTGTAGGGGTTTAATGGCACAGGCAGGGAGCCCAGCCAACAGCGAGTTGCAGTAATCCAGACGGGAGATGACAAGTGCCTGGATTAGGACCTGTGCCGCTTCCTGTGTAAGGCAGGGTCGTACTCTCCGAATGTTGTAGAGCATGAACCTACAGGATCGGGTCACCGCCTTGATGTTAGCGGAGAACGACAGGGTGTTGTCCAGGGTCACGCCAAGGCTCTTCGCACTCTGGGAGGAGGACACAACAGAGTTGTCAACCATGATGGCGAGATCATGGAACAGGCAGTCCTTCCCCGGGAGGAAGAGCAGCTCCGTCTTGCCAAGGTTCAGCTTGAGGTGGTGATCCGTCATCCATACTGATATGTCTGCCAGACATGCAGAGATGCGATTCGCCACCTGGTTATCAGAAGGGGGAAAGGAGAAGATTAGTTGTGTCGTCAGCGTAGCAATGATAGGAGAGGCCATGTGAGGATATGACAGAGCCAAGTGACTTGGTGTATAGCGAGAATAGGAGAGGGCCTAGAACTGAGCCCTGGGGGACACCAGTGGTGAGAGCACGTGGTGCGGAGACAGCTTCTCCCAACGCCACTTGGTAGGAGCGACCGGTCAGGTAGGACGCAATCCAAGAGTGAGCCGCGCCGGAGATGCCCAGCTCGGAGAGGGTGGAGAGGAGGATCTGATGGTTCACAGTACCAAAGGCAGCAGACAGGTCTAGAAGGACAAGAGCAGAGGAGAGAGAGTTAGCTTTAGCAGTGCGGAGAGCCTCCGTGACACAGAGAAGAGCAGTCTCAGTTGAATGACCAGTCTTGAAACCTGACTGGTTTGGATCAAGAAGGTCATTCTGAGAGAGATAGCAAGAGTTGGCTAAAGACGGCACGCTCAATAGTTTTGGAGAGAAAAGAGAGAAGGGATACTGGTCTGTAGTTGTTGACATCAGAGGGATCGAGTGTTGTTTTTTTGAGAAGGGGTGCAACTCTCGCTCTCTTGAAGACGGAAGGGACATAGCCAGCGGTCAAGGATGAGTTGATCAGCGAGGTGAGGTAAGGGAGAAGGTCACCGGAGATGGTCTGGAGAAGAGAGGAGGGGATAGGGTCAAGCGGGCAGGTTGTTGGGCGGCCTGCCGTCACAAGTCGCAAGATTTTATCTGGAGAGAGAGGGGAGAAAGAAGTCAAAGCATAGGGTAGGGCAGTGTGAGCAGGACCGGCAGTGTCATTTGACTTAACAAACGAGGATCGGATGTCGTCAACCTTTTTTTCAAAATGGTTGAATAAGTCATCCACAGAGAGGGAGGATGGGGGGGGTGGGGGGGATTCAGCAGGGAGGAGAATGTGGCAAAGAGCTTCCTAGGGTTAGAGGCAGATGCTTGGAATTTAGAGTGGTAGAAAGTGGCCTTAGCAGCAGAAACAGATGAAGAAAATGTAGAGAGGAGGGAGTGAAAAGATGCCAGGTCCGCAGGGAGTCTAGTTTTCTTCCATTTCTGCTCAGCTGCCCGGAGCTCTGTTCTGTGAGCTCGCAATGAGTCATCAAGCCACGGAGCTGGAGGGGTGGACCGAGCCAGCCGGGAGGATAGGGGACATAGAGAGTCAAAGGATGCAGAAAGGGAGGAGAGGAGGGTTGAGGAGGCAGAATCAGGAGATTGGAGGGAGAAGGATTGAGCAGAGGGAAGAGATGATAGGATGGAAGAGGAGAGAGTAGCGGGAGAGAGAGAGCGAAGGTTGCGACGGCTCATTACCATCTGTGTAGGGGCAGAGTGAGTAGTGTTGGAGGAGAGGGAGAGAGAAAATGATACAAAGTAGTGGTCGGAGATTTGGAGGTGAGTTGCAGTGAGATTAGTAGAACAACAGCATCTAGTAAAGATGAGGTCAAGCGTATTGCCTGCCTTGTGAGTAGGGGGGGGGACGGTGAGAGGGTGAGGTCAAAAGAGGAGAGGAGTGGAAAGAAGGAGGCAGAGAGAAATGAGTCAAATGTAGACGTAGGGAGGTTGAAATCCCCCAGAACTGTGAGGGGTGAGCCATCCTCAGGAAAGGAACTTATCAAGGCGTCAAGCTCATTGATGAACTCTCCAAGGGAACCTGGAGGGCGATAGATGACAAGGATATTTTGACGCCAATAACAAATCATCTACATACTGTATCAACACAGAAGCTTAAAATGTACACCATTTTAGCGATTGTTTCAATGCGGCATGATAGAAAGTTGGACTATTTGTAAACCTCATTGGTGCTCTCGCCCACACATACTGCTCCCCCTGGCAACAAAACCCAAACCAGTGTCGTGACTCCTCAGCCACCGGCACTGACCAAAATCTATTTCTCATGTCAAGCACACTGTACCATTCTGAGTCTGAGGGAATAGATGCTGTGGTATCTGGACAATTTATGACTTTGCTAATGGTTGCAAATGGTATTAGAGGATGTTGACTCAGCTTAAGGGAGCATCTGGAGAGTAGTTATATAGGGGCACCCTAAAACAGAGGAAGTCTGTTAGGTGGAGTCCTGGGATTGGTCTGTAGGGGAAAACACCCATATCAGGTTACATAGGATATATACTATGGTTTGGGACAAAGGACGGGGAGAATAACATATTAGAGATTGGAGCCGGTTATTCTCCAGATATCGGCAGATGTCTGTAAATTGACGCTGGAATCCTTTGATATAATAAACCTTTATAATCAAAGTACAGTGTCAGCGGATTTCCTTGTTCTCACAGCATAATTAGCATCGTTTTCTCGACACTACAATGCCAAAAGGTCTGCCAAATCCGCTACCATGTTTGTTAATGCTGAGAAAATCCACCGTAATACGCCATTTCAGTCCCTTTTTCATTGGGAACAAAGGGATGTTGCACAGAGCTGGTCCTCATACCACTATGCCTCGTTCAAGTAATATTGGAAGATCCTCCGCCACCGATTTCTCAGCCCCATTTTTAATGGGGTCTAGCTTCAGCGCTGGTGGCGGCGGCTCACCCCCCCACCCTCCACCAACCTTTAATCAGACCACAATCTAATGGGTCTTTTTGCCAATAGTGGATGATCCTGAAACAACAAGTGCTCGGCTTTCGCCGTTCGTACTGCCAATTTAAATTTGTTACCTTGTAGAATCCACTCTCCTGGCATCTCGCAAAGATTATCCAACCCCCAAATCGGTTCTATACCCGTCGCCATCTAAAATGATCCAGGTATTGTTACTGGTCTTATGTTCAAAGACATGGGTAGTAGCTGTATCGCTTTAGATTCTGCCCATTACCCCAATAAATATAATACTTTTTGTCATACATTTTGCCAATTTCGAGCTCCCTTGCCCCGTTACACTCACATTTCCAATGACCAATGGCCCCACACCTAAAACAAGGATCTATCGCCCTACGCTTCTGTATTTTTCCCAATGCAAATGTTGGTCCACTACCCCCGCAATAGCCGTTTTTATAACAGATTTCAAACCTGCCATCAAAGCAAATGTACACATTCTATCAATGTACTCACGTACCCAGTCTTTTTGATGCCGAGTAAATCTATTAATTTTGGTTTTATCGGTTTTGCTTCTCTTTTGATTGAACGCTGACATCAAAACGCTGGTCTATTGAGCTTTAGATTTTTCTTTTATGTCATTGTGCCAACTCACAATATCATCTCTGAATTATTTAGTAGATTGGATTTTTTCGTCAGCATGGAAATGCTGACCAATTTTGGTAAATGTTTTTGCTTGTGCGCCTATTTCAGTGCCTCTATGGCTTTATTAAACTTTTATTCCTCTAGCCCCCCTTTACAGGGAGAATCAGGGCGACCGGTCGCCAGTTCAATAGTTATTATTCCGACGCCTCTCCCGACGGTGTCCAGAGTGTTTTGATTTCCTCACCTCTAATACATGCCAATTTGAACTTTTTTTTAGGTAGTATTACACTTCACGGAGAGTAGTTACGGTATAGGTACCTAATAATTTGGTCACAGGACCTGATACCTTGTATTAGAAACAATACTGAAGGTCTGCCAATTTACTACTGGAGAATATGGGTGACTTAATGTCTTATACCCATGTTACGTCTCAAATATCACTGTTGTTGACAACACAAGTAACAAATTATTCACAGTTGTCTTCCTATTTCCACACAATATGTCACCGTTCCGTGTCCCAATAGGGCATAAACCAACCTCTCTCCTTATTGCTACTGCTAATACACTCAAATCATGTTCAAACAACGTTTGAATATCTTTTTGCTTTAATAACCATGGACGAAGTTCTCCTCCAGAACATACAGGCAACCTTTTATCACCATTCACATTCCCTCCTTTAGTCCATGGACTACTTCTCCACAACCTTTCGTACTAGTACACAAGCATGACAAGTTTCCATAGCCTCCGTTTCTGCCTGCGACAAGGGATATATATGACTCCTGGGTGGCACAGCGTCTAACCAGAGGTTTATCGCACAATCCCCCGAGCGATGGGGTGGTAATTTGGTCGCCTGCGTTTTGGAAAAGGCATGCGCCAGATCGAGGTATTCGGGGGGAATGCGCACAGTGGAGGCATTGTCTGGACTTTCCACCAACGGAAACAGCTAGACACCTAACCTGACACTCTCGCGACCACCCTGTGAGCCCTCTGCGGCCATGAAAAGGTGGGGTCGTGTAGTGTTAGCCACGGAAGGCCCAACACAACAGGGAAATCAAGGGACTCAATAATATGAAACGTGATTTGCTGATTTATGGGTCTCCTGCGTAATCATAGTGACTGGTGCTGTAACCTCCCTAACAAAATCTGACCATAATGGTCGATTGTCAAGTGCTTTGACAGGCAATGGAATAGACAGGTGAACCAAAGTAATATGTAGACTAAGAGCTAAAGACCTGTTCATAAAGTTACCAGCGACGCCTGAATCTACCAGAGCCTTACACTGGGGAACTACCGTGTAATCAGGGAAGTTTACGTGGATGGTTAAATGCGCAGCAGAGGGCTCTGAACGAGTGTGGGTTTGTGCTACCTGAGGTGACGGGAGAGTTCCCTGCCTGCCACCTCCAGAACCAGAAGAACTCTGACGACATCGTGCAGCAGAATGTCCTCTTCTGCCACAAGAGTGACACTGGATCTGTCGTCCTCCGTTCTCCCAGAACGCTGCAGCTCCCAGCTCCATCAGAACGTGAGCCGGATTGAGGGGGGGTGAAACGGAAAGGCCCCTTCCAGGACATCCTCTCGAAGCCAGCAGGTTGTCCAACCGGCTGGCCATGTCCACCAGTTGGTCGAAGGTCAGAGTGCTATCCCGGCAGGCTAGCTCCCTTCGGACGTCCTCACGCAGGTTGCATTGGAAATGGTCGATGAGGGACCGCTCGTTCCACCCAGACCCAGTCGCTAGAGTTCTAAACTCCAGGGCAAAGTCTTGTGCGGTCCTCGTCCCCTGCTTCAGATGGAACAGATGCTCGCCCTCCTCTCTTCCTTCGGGGGGATGATCAAAGACTACACGGAAGAGGCGAGCGAACTCTCCGTAGCTGTCCAACGCGTCTCCTCCTTCACTCCAGACCACGTTGGCCCACTCCAGGGCTTTCCCCGAGAGGCAGGAGACGAGGGTGGACACCTTCTCCCGATCCGATGGAGCATGGCTGATGGTGTTGAAGTAGGTTCAGCTGCAGGAGGAAACCATAGCGGCGGGCAGCTGTCCCGTCGAATTCCCTCGGTAGAGACAGGTGAATACCCCTGGTTGCTGGTGTGTAGGTGGCTGGATCCGGTTGCTCAGCTGGTTCCGCAGGGTCGGATCCTCTCTTCTCCAGGCCTGGAGAACCCGATCCATCGCTTCGCCCAAGCTGGCTAACATGTTGTAATGCTCCCGGACCCGCTCAATGACTCCAGGCATATTCCCCGCTCCTGCAGACTCCATGCTGTTTAGGTGTGTTATTCTGTAACAAGGAGAGTAGGACGGAACCAGGCGCAGGAGGTGTGAATCAAATAATATGGTGTATTTGGCCAATACAGCAGTCCGCAGCAATGCGTAAACCAAATACAGTGCGACTTAAATGCGTACTGGGAAAACAAAACACGTGTGAATATCCCGGCGATAAAAGTAACATAATGCTCAACACGAGCTAGTGACACCTCCACATGGAGCAATAACACACAAAGACATGGGGGAGCAGAGGGAATAATTATACAGAGACTGATGAGGAGATACAGTGGGGAAAAAAAGTATTTAATCAGCCAACAATTGTGCAAGTTCTCCCACTTAAAAAGATGAGAGGCCTGTAATTTTCATCATAGGTACACGTCAACTATGACAGACAAAATGTGATTTTTTTCCCCAGAAAATCACATTGTAGGATTTTTAATGAATTTATTTGCAAAATATGGTGGAAAATAAGTATTTGGTCAATAACAAAAGTTTCTCAATACTTTGTTATATACCCTTTGTTGGCAATGACACAGGTCAAACGTTTTCTATAAGTCTTCACAAGGTTTTCACACACTGTTGCTGGTATTTTGGCCCATTCCTCCATGCAGATCTCCTCTAGAGCAGTGATGTTTTGGGGCTGTCGCTGGGCAACACGGACTTTGAACTCCCTCCAAAGATTTTCTATGGGGTTGAGATCTGGAGACTGGCTAGGGCACTCCAGGACCTTGAAATGCTTCTTACGAAGCCACTCCTTCGTTGCCCGGGCGGTGTGTTTGGGATCATTGTCATGCTGAAACACCGAGCCACGTTTCATCTTCAATGCCCTTGCTGATGGAAGGAGGTTTTCACTCAAAATCTCACGATACATGGCCCCATTCATTCTTTCCTTTACACGGATCAGTCGTCCTGGTCTCTATGCAGAAAAACAGCCCCAAAGCATGATGTTTCCACCCCCATGCTTCACAGTAGGTATGGTGTTTGGATGCAACTCAGCATTCTTTGTCCTCCAAACACGACGAGTTGAGTTTTTACCAAAAAGTTATATTTTGGTTTCATCTGACCATATGACATTCTCCCAATCCTCTTCTGGATCATCCAAATGCACTCTAGCAAACTTCAGACGGGCCTGGACATGTACTGGCTTAAGCAGGGGGGACACGTCTGGCACTGCAGGATTTGAGTCCCTGGCGGCGTAGTGTGTTACTGATGGTAGGCTTTGTTACTTTGGTCCCAGCTCTCTGCAGGTCATTCACTAGGTCCCCCCGTGTGGTTCTGGGATTTTTGCTCACCGTTCTTGTGATCATTTTGACCCCACGGGGTGAGATCTTGCGTGGAGCCCCAGATCGAGGGAGATTATCAGTGGTCTTGTATGTCTTCCATTTCCTAATAATTGCTCCCACAGTTGATTTCTTCAAACCAAGCTGCTTACCTATTGCAGATTCAGTCTTCCCAGCCTGGTGCAGGTCTACAATTTTGTTTCTGGTGTCCTTTGACAGCTCTTTGGTCTTGGCCATAGTGGAGTTTGGAGTGTGACTGTTTGAGGTTGTGGACAGGTGTCTTTTATACTGATAACAAGTTCAAACAGGTGCCATTAATACAGGTAACGAGTGGAGGACAGAGGAGCCTCTTAAAGAAGAAGTTACAGGTCTGTGAGAGCCAGAAATCTTGCTTGTTTGTAGGTGACCAAATACATATTTTCCACCATAATTTGCAAATCAATTCATTAAAAATCCTACAATGTGATTTTCTGGATTTTATTTTCTCAATTTGTCTGTCATAGTTGACGTGTACCATTGATGAAAATTACAGGCCTCTCTCATCTTTTTAAGTGGGAGAACTTGCACAATTGGTGGCTGACTAAATACTTTTTTTCCTCACTGTATGTATCAGGTGTGTGTGAAAAACAAGACAAAACAAATGGAATGATGAAAAGAGGAGTGGCAGTGGCTAGAAGGCTGGTGATGACGAACGCCGAAGCCTGCCTGAAGGAGATGAGGCAGCTTCGAAGGGAGTCGTGACAGCACACTCTTGGCATTCTCTCAACCAGCTTCATGAGGTAGTCACCTAGAATGTATTTCAATTAACAGGTGTACTTTGTTAAAAGTTAATTTGTGACATTTCTTTCCTTCTTAACGTGTTTGAACCAATCAGTTGTGTTGTGAAAAGGTAGGGGTGGTATACAGAAGATAGCCCTATTTGGTAAAAGACCAAGTCCATATTATGGCAAGAACTGCTCAAATAATGAAAGAGAAACAACAGTCCATCACTACTTTAAGACATGAAGGTCAGTCAATACGCAACATTTCAAGAACTTTGAAAGTTTCTTCAAGTGCAGTCGCAAAAACCATCAAGCGCTATGATGAAACTGGCTCTCATGAGGACCACCACAGGAAAGGAAGACCCAGAGTTACCTCTGCTGCAGAGGACAAGTTCATTAGAGCCTCAGAAATTGCAGGCCAAATAAATGCTTCACAGAGTTCAAGTCACGGACACATATCAACATCAACTGTTCAGAAGGGACTGTGTGAATCAGGCCTTCATGGTCAAATTGCTGCAAAGAAACCACTACTAAAGGACACCAATAAGAAGAAGAGACCTGCTTGGGCCAAGAAACACAAGCAATGAACATTAGACCGGTGGAAATTTGTCCTTTTGGTCTGGAGTCCAAATTGGAGATTTATGGTTCCAACCGCTGTATCTTTGAGACGTGGTGTGGGTGATCGGATGATCTCCGCATGTGTAGTTCCCACCGTAAAGCATGGAAGAGGAGGTGTTATGGTGTGGGGGTGCTTTGCTGGTGACACTGTCTGTGATTTATTTAGAATTCAAGGCACACTTAACCAGCATGGCTAAGAAGGAGAGTGATGGAGTGCTGCATCAGATGACCTGGCCTCCACAATCCCCCGACCTCAACCCAATTGAGATGGTTTGGGATGAGTCGGATAGCAGAGTGAAAGAAAAGCAGCCAACAAGTGCTCACCATATGTGGGAACTCCTTCAAGACTGTTGGAAAAGCATTCCAGGTGAAGCTTGTTGAGAGAAGGTGCAAAGCTGTCAAGGCAAAGGGTGGCTACTTTGAAGAATGTCAAATATAAAATAATTTTTGATTTGTTTAACACATTTTTGGTTACTACATGATTCCATATGTGTTATTTCAGAATGTTGATGTCTTCACTATTATTCCACAATGTAGAAAATAGTAAAAACAAAGAAAAACCCTTGAATGAGTAGGTGTGTCCAAACTTTTGACTGGTACTGTATCTGTACCTATGATAAAAAATTACAGACCTCTACATGCTTTGTAAGTAGGAAAACCTGCAAAATCGGCAGTGTATCAAATACTTGTTCTCGCCACTGTATATATATAAAATAATGCCACGGAATTCTAAGCAAATCTTGTCTGCTAAATGAACTTGTGTAGCCCACAGCCATATGGCATAGCCAGGAGATGCTAAATGTGTTTGTTAATTAACGGTCAATTACTGTGAGACCGGCAGTTATTTGCTTGACAATCACCCGACTGACAAAATCTAGTGACCGCACAGCCCTAGTGGAGACAAATGTTTGCAGTTTTGAATATGATATCTGATGATCAATGGGGACACCCCCCTTGTATATTCTATTATTCTAACTATCAACAGTAAGTTGAGACCCTTACTGAGTTCCTTGGCGGCTGACATTTTTTAAATTTTAGCCAGAGCGACTTACAGTTAGTGAGTGCATACATTTTCATTTTTCATACTGGCCCTCCCGTGGGAATCGAACCCACAACCCTGGCATTGCAAACGCCATGCTCTACCAACTGAGCTACACGTGGGGCTACATAAAGGGGGGCACCAGTTGCCGATCCCTGTTCTATGTTATAAAACCTTATGGCAAACCCTACAGCATATAAAACTTATTCAAAGGCCTGATATAATCTTTGTATGAGGCAGCATTGTGCAGGGGGATGAGGCCTACTTTGTCCTGTTCGTCGTGTCGGCAAGCTCTCTGGGGCTCCGGTGGCCTGGAACACAAAGGTGAAATTGAATGAATGGCATGTGATTAACAATGTCAGCTGTCACACTCAAGCTAATGAAGGAATTTGAAAAGTTAATCCCTGTTTGCGTGAGTAGCGAGCGGAGTGTGAGGCATTCTATTTTTTGGAGGTGAAGGTGCAGCGGAAGCGTTGCTTTGGGCGTCAGGAGACTGAAATACACAGGAGGTCCTCAGGTAGGTGGCATGTGAACACAAACGGTAAATGACACTCACGCCAAACGAAATAAGTATGGAAAATATCATCCTTCTTTGCAGGGCCCTGCCAATGCTGTTCCCCCCTCCCCCCATTGTCTCCATTCTAATTGCAGATAAGATACTAGCCAATTACAGCCCGCCAGTGGGGTAGGGCTGCCGCACTGCTTCCGAGTCAGGGCACCTGAATATTACAAAAGCTCCCAGAACACAGCACACCCAGTGGCACACAATAACAGTAACACTTGAGCAGTATTCATAGTTCCATGTTCATAGTTCAATGCACAGTCAATGTTCAATAACTACTCACTCAGTTATGTTCAATAGTTATGTTACAGCTGCGACAGTCTCTGGATCCATAAGTAAATCAATAAAAGTAAAGGACACACACAGGTGGTTATCTGAGACTTCTAAAGAAATTATAAATTAATGGCCTCTCTTGATTTAAAGCCCACTCACTACGTCAAGGTACAGGCCATGAGTGGGTTGTTAGTAGTGACAATACAAAGGTGATGTTAGTTATGAGCATATTCACACTGAAAGCACACAGACAAACAGCCAAAACAAGAAAAGTCTAACAACAATAATGTAATAAATTAGGAAAAAATTGCAACTCTGTGTCACGGATTCCCCCGGTACTGCTGCTCATTCCGTTCACCAGTTCCGGAGGTCTACGTCACCGGCTATCTAGGCGTCACTGACCTAGTTCATTACCACCAACCCCAGACTGTCTTGTCTCATTACGCACACCTGGTTCCCATTCCCCCTGATTAGTATGTGTATATATGTGCCCTCTGTTCCCCGTTGTCCTTGTCGATTATTGTCCCATGTCCGTTGGTCTCGTGAGTACCGTGTATTGTGCTCTTGTTGTTTACGGGTCTCGTCCCGTGTATTTTGTAGAGGTTACACCTCGCTCTTTGTTTGGGTTACATCCCTTTTGTATATATTGTGGCATATCAGGGTGTTGGGTCAAGACGATTACACAGATCAGACACGGGCAGAGTATGATTAGCTCGGTTTCAAGGGTGTTTATTAATAAAATTATCAAAAGAAGACCCTCTCCAGGATACTGTCTCCAACTACACGGAAGTTACCTTACTTCACCATGTGCTGCCCTTCTGGCAGCTTTATGGGCCTTTCACAGCTGGTGAGCAATCCGCCCTTAATTACTCACCAGCTCCCAATCAGCCCCAATTAGTCCTGTCCGGGGAGCCCGTCGAGACCTGGCACGTCCAGCAGATGGAGCCACCTCCTCATGATGTATACTCCATCTGTTACCATGCCTCGACGAGTCCGCGTTTCGGTGCTTCGCCCCTGACCTGTGAACAACAGAAAAAGAGAAGTTTTGAAGGGACAAGAACCACCAGGTGACCCGATCGTTTGTGTCTTTTCCCCTGGCTTTTCACCAGGGGAGCATGGTCCGTGACCAGGGTGAAGTGGGTACCTAACAGGTAATACTTGAGTGTATAGCGCCCACTTCACCGCCAGACACTCTCTCAACAATTGAGTATTTTTTTCTCTCGGTATCAGCTTTCAACTGATGTACATGATGGGGTGCTCCTCCCCATCGTGTATCTGGGACAGAACGGCCCCTAGTCCCGTATCACATGCATCCGTCTGGACCACCATCGGCACCTGGAAATGGGGCGTTTATGAGAATCGGATGGGAGCACAGCACTTCTTTCAGACGGCTTAATGGCGCTTCTGTCTCGTCCGTCCATTTCACTGTTGTTTCCGGGAGGCGGGCCCTGGTTAGATCGGTGAGGGGGGAAACTATAGCCGCAAAGTTGGGGATAAACCGGCTATAGTATCCTGCCAGTCCCAGGAAGGACTTGACCTGTGTCAAGTTTGCGGTCAACCCGGCTTGTCTGAGCGCGTCCAGCACCGCCTGGATGCATGTCAGGTGCTCCTCCCAACCTTGGCTGTGGATGATGATATCATCCAGATAGGCCGCTGCGTACTGCTGGTGGGGTCGAAGCACTCTGTTCATCAGTCGCTGGAATGTGGGCGGGGCTCCGTGGAGACCGAACGGGAGCACCCGGTACTGGTACAGACCGTCTGGTGTCGAGAATGCCGTCTACTCCCGGGAGGAGGCTGCCAATCGTACCTGCCAATATCTGGTCAGGTCAAGGTTGCTGATATACTGGGCCTTTCCCAATCGGTCGATTAGCTCGTCCACCCTCGGCATGGGGTAGGCGTCGAATACGCTTATGTCGTTCACAACCCGGAAATCATTACAGAAGCGGAGGCTACCGTCCGGTTTGGCACCAACACGATGGGGCTGCACCATCCACTGTGGGATTCTTCAACGACCCCCATCCTCAGCATAGCCTCCACTTCTTGTTTCACAGCCTTCCGTCGGGCCTCCGGAATTCGATACGGCCTCTTTCTTACCGTTTCCCCGGGCCGGGTACAGATGTGGTGTTCAATGAGGGTCGTGCGGCCCGGCTTCACGGAGAACACCACCGTGTTCTGATCGACAAGCTCCCGGAGCTCTTGCTTCTGGGCCGGGTCGAGGTCCTCACTGCTTGGGACCACCACTGGTACCGTTGGCGTCCTGGGTCCCGACCATAACACGGCCAAGGCTGTCCTCTCGTGCCACTTCTTCAACAGGTTCACGTGGTAAATCTGAGGTTTCCGTCTCCCCGGTTGCCATACGCGGTAGTTGACAGGTCCCAGTTTCTCGACCACCTCGTATGGTCCGTGCCATGTTGCCAGGAACTTACTTTCGGCCGTGGGGATCAACACCAACACCCTGTCTCCCACCTGGAATTCTCTGGGCTGGGCTCCCCGATTGTAGAACTGGGATTGGGCGCGTTGGGCCTTCTCCATATGTTCCCTCACAACTGGCTATATGGCTGTCATCCGCTCCCGCATCGTCTCCATGTGCTCTACCACGCTGCGTAAGGGGATCGGTTGGGCTTCCCACACCTACTTTTGCGAGGTCCAGTAGGCCATGTGGCCTCCTCCCGTAGAGGAGTTCAAACGGGGGAAAACCCAGTGGAGGATTGGGGTACTTCTCGGATTGAGAACATTAGGTTGGGTAGTAGCTGGTCCCAGTTGGTCTGTCAGGATCTCGTTCAGGATGCCCACCCGGCTAAAGAGGTGGAACAGCTCCCGGGCGATTCCCTTGGATACCGCCGCCCGTAGGGGAATGGCCCCGGGATACTGGGTGGCATAGTCTACTATTACCAAGATGTACCTGTGTCCTCGTGCAGTCTTTACCAGGGGTCCCACTATGTCCATGGCGATGCGTTCGAAGGGCACCCCGATGATCGTCAGGGGGACCAGAGGGTTTCGGAAGTGTGCTTTCGGGGCAATGAGTTGACACTCCGGGCAGCTGTGACAGTAGTCTTCCACGGCCATCCTCATCCAGGGCCAGTGGTGGAAAATAAGTATTTGGTCACCTACAAACAAGCAAGATTTCTGGCTCTCACAGACCTGTAACTTCTTCTTTAAGAGGCTCCTCTGTCCTCCACTCGTTATCTGTATTAATGGCACCTGTTTGAACTTGTTATCAGTATAAAAGACACCTGTTCACAACCTCAAACAGTCACACTCCAAACTCCACTATGGCCAAGACCAAAGAGCTGTCAAAGGACACCAGAAACAAAATTGTAGACCTGCACCAGGCTGGGAAGACTGAATCTGCAATAGGTAAGCAGCTTGGTTTGAAGAAATCAACTTTGGGAGCAATTATTAGGAAATGGAAGACATACAAGACCACTGATAATCTCCCTCGATCTGGGGCTCCACGCAAGATCTCACCCCGTGGGGTCAAAATGATCACAAAAATCCCAGAACCACACGGGGGGACCTAGTGAATGACCTGCAGAGAGTTGGGACCAAAGTAACACAACCTACCATCAGTAACACACTACGCCGCCAGGGACTCAAATTCTGCAGTGCAAGACGTGTCCCCCTGCTTAAGCCAGTACATGTCCAGGCCCGTCTGAAGTTTGCTAGAGTGCATTTGGATGATCCAGAAGAGGATTGGGAGAATGTCATATGGTCAGATGAAACCAAAATATAACTTTTTGGTAAAACTCAACTTGTCGTGTTTGGAGGACAAAGAATGCTGAGTTGCATCCAAAGAACACCATACCTACTGTGTAGCATGGCGGTGGAAACATCATGCTTTGGGGCTGTTTTTCTGCAAAGGGACCAGGACGACTGATCCGTGTAAAGGAAAGAATGAATGGGGCCATGTATCGTGAGATTTTGAGTGAAAACCTCCTTCCATCAGCAAGGGCATTGAAGATGAAACGTGGCTGGGTCTTTCAGCATGACAATGATCCCAAACACACCGCCCGGGCAATGAAGGAGTGGCCTCGTAAGAAGCATTTCAGGGTCCTGGAGTGGCCTAGCCAGTCTCCAGATCTCAACCCCATCGAAAATCTTTGGAGGGAGTTGAAAGTCTGTGTTGCCCAGCGACAGCCCCAAAACATCACTGCTCTAGAGGAGATCTGCATGGAGGAATGGGCCAAAATACCAGCAAGTTTGTGAAAACCTTGTGAAGACTTACAGAAAAAGTTTGACCTGTGTCATTGCCAACAAAGGGTATATAACAAAGTATTGAGAAACTTTTGTTATTGACCAAATACTTATTTTCCACCATAATTTGCAAATAAATTCATTAAAAATCCTACAATGTGATTTTCTGGATTTTTTTTCCTCATTTTGTCTGTCATAGTTGACGTGTACCTATGATGAAAATTACAGGCCTCTCTCATCTTTTTAAGTGGGATAACTTGCACAATTGGTGGCTGACTAAATACTTTTTTCCCCACTGTATGTTTCAATGTCATCGTCTTCCGTTAGCTTGATTTAAAAACTGGTTGGGATGGGATTCAGGAGACGCTACTCCTTGCAGCTTCCTGACTTCCTCCACGAGGTGGACGTTTTCTAGTCGCTGTTCATCCAGCATTCGTTCCTGAACCGCCTGTTGTGCTTGTTGAGCCCGGACGAACTGAGCTATCAACTTGTCCATGCTGATGCTGTGTAAACGTCAACCCCGATACGACAACGTTATCAAGATGCCCGCATTCTCCACCACTTGTGGCAGATTAGAGTGTTGGGTCAAGACGTTTACACAGATCAGACACGGACAGAGTATGATTAGCTCAGTTTCAAGGGTGTTTATTAATAAAATAATCAAAAGAAAAGGATAGGTCTCCCCCATGAGACCCTCTCCAGCATACCGTCTCCAACTACACAGAAGTTACCTTATTTCCCCCAGTCCTTCCCCATGTGCTGCCCTTCTGGCAGCTTTATGGGCCTTGCACAGCTGGTGAGCAATCCGCCCTTAATTACTCACCAGCTCCCAATCAGCCCCAATTAGTCCTGTCCGGGGAGCCCGTCGAGACCTGGCACGTCCAGCAGATGGAGCCACCTCCTCGTGATGTATACTCCATCTGTTACCAGGCCTCGGCGAGTCTCCCCCTGGTGGCTGACCTGCTGTACGCCACAATATATACGTGTTTGTTGGGTGGAGTAATAAAACCCCTAATACATATTCCTGCGCCTGTCTTCTAATCATTATACAACGTGACACTCTGTACATGTTTAGTATAAGGTATTTGAAAGTGCAACTATAAAAATGAAATGTATGAACATTTACAGTATATGCAGAAATACAACAAACACAAGTGTGACACAAAACAGGACATTATTAACTTTTTTAGGAATGCAAATGTTATTTTTGGTGTTTTATATAAGTGCTGTCAGATAATAAAATAACATTTAGAACCTACAACTAACTATACACAGCAAAACAGATGGCTAAGGTCATCGTCATGTCTGAAGTGGATAAGTGGTTACGTAGGTAAGGATAGAATGCAATGTTCAGTAAAAACTTGGGCCCCATGATGCTGACTCCAAGTATTACAATGAACAGTGTCTTCCTGTGGTTTTCTTTATTTTGCAGACAGAATATTCAGTAAAGACTTGAGCCCTGTGATGCAGTTTTACAATGAGCCACTGCCTTTAGTTCTATTTCAACAGGGGTTGGCGCCAATACATGGGTATGTAGTAGCTGGCTTTAAAGTGCTCATGTGAGGATGTTGTCCAGAGTAATTTTCACTTTCAAAGGTGAAAGGATTGTTCAACTGATAAATATGTGCATATTAATTCATATTGCACAAATGTATAAAGGACAGGACGCAGAAATCTAGACACAAATATGATATATATATATATATATATATATATATGTATGTGTATATATATGTGATATATATATATATATATATATATATATATATATATATATATATATATATATATATATATATACTGTATATATGGGACATACAGAAATAAGACAACAGTAATATGGAATACAAACACATACACTCAGTGGCCAGTTTATTAGGTACACCCATCTAGTACCGTTTCGGACCCCCCTTAGCCTCCAGAATAGCCTGAATTCTTCGGGGCATGGGAACTTTTGGTATTGTGCTGGAACATTTTATGTTGGTGCTTTTCTACCGGACTGCCCCGGTAGAGCTCCTGATCGACATGTGTACTTTGTGCATTGAGTTGGTTGGAACCTCTCCAGCGCGCTGATAATAAACAATGATTCAGCTAAGATTGATTTTGAGTGTCCCTATGTAAGAATTTCCACGACAGTATCAATAGACCTAACGTGTGCCAGGAAAACATTACCCTTAACATTACACCCCCGCCACCAGCCTGTACCGTTGACACCAGGAAGGATGCGGCCATGGACTCATGCTGCTTACGCCAAATCCTGACTCATCAGCATGAAACAACAGGAACCGGGATTTGTCGGACCAGGCGATGTTTTCCCATTCCTAAATTGTCCAGTGTTGGTGATCGCATACCCACTGGAGCCGCTTTGTCTTGTTTTTAGCTGATTGGAGTGGAACCCGGTGTGGTCGTCTGCTGCAATAGCCCATCCCTGACAAGGACCGACGAGTTGTGCATTCCGAGATGCCATTCTGCACACCAAGGTTGTACTGCGCCGTTATTTGCCTGTTTGTGGCCCACCTGTTAGCTTGCACGATTCTTGCCATTCTCCTTTGACCTTTCATCAACAAGCTGTTTTCACCCACAGGATTGCCGCTGAATGGATGTTTTTTGTTGTCGCACCATTCTCGGGAAACCCTAGAAACTGTTGTGCGTGAAAAGCCCAAGAGGCCGGCAGTTTCTGAGATACTGGAAACAGCGCGCCTGGCACTGACGATCATACCACGCTCAAAGTCACTTTGGTCACTTGTTTTGCCTATTCTAATGTTCAATCGAACAGTAACTGAATGCTTTGATGCCTGTCTGCCTGCTTTATAGTGCAAGCCACGGTTATGTGACTCAGTCTATAGGAGCAAAACATTTTCGCGAACAGGGTGGTATACCTAATAAACTGGGCAGTGAGTGTATATATCATAACATTCAAAGATATGGAACCCACACACATAGGGACATACAAAAAAGTAGGAACAACACTCTCACTACTCGTGATAAAAATGAATCAACTTGGTCATCTTTTGTCGAAAAAGTGTAATTTCTCTGTTAATTTCGCTTTCCCTTCTTGCCAAGTGTTGCATCCTGATTTTGCAGTACATGGAGGATGCCTTTTTCCCCAAGAGATGTACAGTGGCTTGCGAAAGTATTCACCCCCCTTGGCATTTTTCCTATTTTGTTGCCTTACAACCTGGAATTAAAATTGATTTTGGGGGGGGGTTGTATCATTTGAATTACACAACATGCCTACCACTTTGAAGATGCAAAATATTTTTTGTTGTGAAACAAACAAAAATAAGACAAAAAAACAGAACTTGAGCGTGCATAACTATTCACCCCCTCCAAAGTCAATACTTTGTAGAGCCACCTTTTGCAGCAATTACAGCTGCAAGTCTCTTGGTATGTCTCTATAAGCTTGGCACATCTAGCCACTGGGATTTTTGCCCATTCTTCAAAGCAAAACTGCTCCAGCTCCTTCAAGTTGGATGGGTTCCGCTGGAGTATAGCAATCTTTAAGTCATACCACAGATTCTCAATTGGTGTCACGTTCGTTGAGTACAGGATTGGACCAAGGTGCAGCGTGGAATGCATACATGTGTTATGATTTAACTGGATAGAACCCAAATGCAGACAAGTACACCAAGCCAGAGAAGGTTTAACAGGTTTATTTACAATGTTCAATAGTCCAGGTTTCCAATAATAGGGGAAGAGCAAGTCCAGGTTACAGGGAGGGTAACAGATCCAGGTCAGGGCAGGTGTGGTACCGTAATGGCCTAGTGTCCGTGGTGTGTCCAAAAGGGAGGTCCGGTAGTGGAGAGCAGGATGGTGGTGGCAGGAGTGAAGCGGAGGCAGGAGTCAGGTTCCTAATATATGGTCGTCTTGACTATGATCTGACGATGAGTGGTAAGTTTGACCGGGTCTTAAAGGCTGAGGTGATTATGGTGAATGAGCTGCAGCTGGAACCCTGACTCCCGCACACCAGACTTCACTCCTGCAATCAAGGACAGACAGAGGGGAGGGAGAGAGCAGAGAGAGAGCTACCTAGCAGCAGTAGGCCTAACAGTACCCCCCTCTACGGACGCCACCTGGCGGCCGACGGGGTTTATCGGGATGTAACCTATGAAACTCTCGGACCAGAGCAGGATCCACAATGAAGCTCCTGGGCACCCAGGAACGTTCCTCAGGACCATAACCCTCCCAATCCACCAGGTACTGGAAACCACGACCCCGGCGGCGAACATCCAGAAGTCGCCGGACAGTGTAGACCGGACCCCCACCCACGATCCTGGGCGGAGGAGGGGGACGAGAGGGCGGGCACAGAGGGCTAACCGACACAGGCTTAATCTGGGAAACATGAAAGGTGGAATGAACCCGTAGGGAGGCAGGAAGCTGTAGCTTAACCGCGCAGGGGGTTAACAATAGACAGTATCTTGAACGGTCCTATAAAACGAGGCGCCATCTTCTTAGACTCCACCTTCAATGGAAGGTCCCGTGACTTCAGCCATACCTCTTGACCAGGAGAGTAACCGGGAGCCTGGGACCGGTGACGGTTGGCTTGCCTCTGCATATACGCCGAAGCTCGGGACAGAGCTACCCTGGCCTTCCTCCAGACCTTGAAGCAGCGGCGCATGTGGGACTGCACCGAGGGTACCGCCAGTTCCCTCTCTTGAGAAGGGAACAGGGGAGGTTGATAACCCAGAGCACACAGAAAAGGAGACAAACCAGAGGAAGCGTTAGTCAAGGTGTTATGAGCATATTCCACCCAGGGGAGCATGGAGCTCCATGACCCAGGGTTAGACCCTGTGACACAGCGAAGAGCGGTCTCCATCTCCTGGTTCGCTCTCTCGGCTTGCCCGTTGGTCTGAGGGTGATATCCAGAGGACAGGCTGGATGTAATGCCCAAAGCTTTACAGAAAGCTTTCCACACCTGGGAGACAAACTGGGGACCCCTGTCAGAGACAATATCCGTGGGTAGACCATGAGAGCGGAACACATGTTCAACCAAAATATCAGCCGTCTCTCTGGCAGTGGGCAGTTTAGGTAGGGCCAAAAAATGAGCGAACTTAGAAAAACGATCAATCACCGTAAGAATGACAGTCTTTCCAGACGAGGGGGGAAGTCCAGTGACAAAATCCATAGCGATATGTGACCAGGGCCGGCTGGGTATAGGTAGAGGTCGTAGATGACCAGCGCTGGCCTGGGTGGAGTTCTTACTTCGTGCACATACCGCACAAGCAGCAATGAAGGCTCGAGTGTCCGCCTCCATCGTGGCCCACCAGAACTTCCGTCGCACAAAGTCAAGGGTCCGCGAAACTCCAGGGTGACAGGTAAGGGGAGACGAGTGAGCCCACTGAAGTACCTGGGAGCGAGCAGACTCAGGGACAAACATCCGGTTAGGAGGACCCCTCCCAGGGTCAGCTTGATGATGTTGAGCCTGTCTAACAATCCCCTCGATGTCACATGTGATGACCGCAATACTGCAGGTAGGAGGCAAAATGGGTTCAGGGTTACTACCAGTATCAACAGCCGAATGAACACGAGACAGAGCGTCAGGCTTGACGCGTGCGTGACCCAGGACGGTAAGACAGAGAAAAAATTGAATCTCCCAAAAATAGTGCCCACCTGGCTTGACGGGGGTTGAGCTGCTTCGCTGACTGGAGGTAAGCCAGATTCTTATGATCCGTCCAAACGATGAAGGGTTGTTCCGCCCTCCAACCAATGTCGCCACTCCTCGAGAGCCAGCTTAACGGGCGAGCAGTTCACGATTGCCAACATCATAATTCCTCTCTGCCTGAGAAAGTTTCCTTGAGAGAAAAGCACAGGGATGCAGTTTGTTGTCTTCAGGAGAACGTTGTGACAACACCGCACCTACCCCAGTGTCGGATGCATCCACCTCCACGACAAACTGGCGGTCGGGGTCCGGCTGCATCAGAATGGGAGCCGAGGCGAAGCGATGTTTCAGTTCTTCGAACGCTGATTCGGCCCCTTCATTCCAAGCGAACGGTCGTGAGATGGAGGTGAGAGCGGTGAGTGGCGCCGCAATGCGGCTGTAGTCCTTGATGAACCTCCTATAGAAGTTCGCAAACCCCAGGAATCGTTGAAGTTGTTTGCGGGTAGAGGGGGCTGGCCAGTCCGTGACAGCAGAGATCTTAGCTGGGTCCATCCGCAACTCCCCCTGAGCTATGATGTAACCCAAAAAGAGGTCTCAGACACATGAAATTCACATTTCTCCATCTTCACAAACAGTTTGTTCTCCAACAACCTTTGCAACACCTGGCGCACATGCAGTTCATGTTCCTGGGAGGACTCTGAGAAAATCAAGATATCATCCAGATAGACAAAAACAAACCGATTCAACATGTCCCGAAGGACATCATTGACTAGTGCCTGAAAAACAGCAGGGGCATTGGACAACCCAAAAGGCATAACCAGATACTCAAAATGTCCCAAGGGTGTGTTGAAGGCAGTCTTCCATTCATCACCCTTACGAATGCGCACCAGGTGATACGCATTTCGTAGATCCAGTTTCGTAAAGATGGTAGCACCATGAAGGAGGGGAAAAGCAGAATTAATCAAAGGCAGAGAATACTTGTTCTTAATGGTGATGTTGTTAAGTCCACGGTAATCAATACAGGGTCTGAGGGTCTTATCCTTCTTAGCAACAAAAAGAATCCCGCTCCTACAGGTGACGAGGAAGGACGCATAATACCTGCCGCCAAGGAGTCCCGAATGTAGTTCTCCATAGCCTCCGTCTCCGGCCGGGAGAGATTGTACAGGCGACTGCTGGGGGAGCGGGGCTCCTGGCTGGAGGTCAATGGCGCAGTCGTAAGGCCGGTGAGGAGGAAGAGAAGTAGCTCTGTGTTTGCAGAAAACGGATGCCAGGTCATGATACACGTCAGGAACAGCAGAAAGATCAATGGACTCCAGTGGAGGTTGAGGCACAGTACTGGCAGGAGTCTGAGCAGAACACAAACAATTCACATGACAAAATGTGCTCCATGAAACAATTCTACCTGTCACCCAATCAATGTGTGGATTGTGTCTTATGAGCCAGGGGATACCAAGGACCAGGGGGGTCTGTGGGAAGTCGATAATATGGAATTGAATGTTCTCCTGATGATTTCCCGACACTCTAAGACAAACAGGAACAGTCTGATGGGTAATACGGGTCAACAATTGTCCATTTAGACCCTTAGCCTGCAGCGGACAGTCCATAGGAACAGTCTCCAAATCCATTTGTTGAGCCCACTCTCTATCCAAAAAGCTTTCGTCGGCACCAGAGTCAATCAGCGCACTAACCGAGAAATTCTGGGACTGCCACTGGAGGGATGCCTGGAGCAGAATGCGGGGAGAAGAGGAAGAATCCGCTGCTCGGCTCACCAAAACTTCTCCCATTAATGATGAGCCGGCCCTTTTCCCGGACGAACTGGGCAGGAAGGAACGAAATGACCAGCTTCTCCACAATACAGGCAGACCCGAGCCTGAATACGACGTGCACGCTCCTCTGAGGACAACCGTGCACGACCCACCTCCATGGCTTCGGGTTCAGTGCTCCTCGTATCACCTCGGGAAGACACGGCTTTCTCCGTAGGGAAGATGCGGGGAGGAGTTTGTTGATGACAGACAGGTTGCTTGGAACTAACACTCCTCTCCCGGCGGCGCTCCCGAATCCGATTATCCAACCTGATGGTGAGTGAAATAAGATTATCCAGCGTAGGCGATTCATCATATGACACCAATTCATCTTTTAAAGTCTCAGACAAAGCATTGATGAACACTCCTTGTAATGCCTCGTCATTCCAACCACTCACTGCTGCTAAAGTCCGAAACTCCACTGCCATCTCCGCCACACTGCGAACCCCCTGCCGAAGAGAAAACAACCGTTTCGCAGCCTCCTTGCCTCGTACGGGGTGGTCAAAAACCTTCCTCATCTCAGTGGTGAAGGCAACGTAAGCGTTGCAAATGTCCGACTGACTCTCCCAGACCGCGGATCCCCAGGCACGAGCGGAACCGCTAGTAGAGTTGATAAGGTAGGCAACACGGGCTCTTTCTGAGGCGTAGGTGAGGGGCTGTTGTTCAAACACTAACGAGCATTGAGTCAAAAAATCGCCACAGGTTCCCATGTTCCCGTCATAGCGCTCTGGAGCAGGAACAAAAGGCTCTCTGATCTGGCCTGAAGGGGTAGTAAGGGCAGACACTTGATTGGTGAGTAATTGAACCTGATTAAGCAGCACCTGACTGTCCTCAGCAATCGTCTTAAACAGGGTATCATGTTGGCCAAGTAAAATGCCCTGATTGGCTATGGCAGTCCAAATTTGAGTGCACTCTGGGGTGGTATCCGAGCTACTGTCTGCTGGGTTCATGTTGGTCAGATCATACTGTTATGATTTAACTGGATAGAACCCAAATGCAGACAAGTACACCAAGCCAGAGAAGGTTTAACAGGTTTATTTACAATGTTCAATAGTCCAGGTTTCCAATAATAGGGGAAGAGCAAGTCCAGGTTACAGGGAGGGTAACAGATCCAGGTCAGGGCAGGTGTGGTACCGTAATGGCCTAGTGTCCGTGGTGTGTCCAAAAGGGAGGTCCGGTAGTGGAGAGCAGGATGGTGGTGGCAGGAGTGAAGCGGAGGCAGGAGTCAGGTTCCTAATATATGGTCGTCTTGACTATGATCTGACGATGAGTGGTAAGTTTGACCGGGTCTTAAAGGCTGAGGTGATTATGGTGAATGAGCTGCAGCTGGAACCCTGACTCCCGCACACCAGACTTCACTCCTGCAATCAAGGACAGACAGAGGGGAGGGAGAGAGCAGAGAGAGAGCTACCTAGCAGCAGTAGGCCTAACAACATGTTTATTTATAAAGTAAACACACGACAAAACAACAAAAGCAACGTAACGTGAAGCTCACAATGGCTACACACACGCAAGCCAAACAAGAGTCAAGATCCCACAACTAAGGTAGGCAAAATGGCTACCTAAGTATGATCCCCAATCAGAGACAACGATCGACAGCTACCTCTGATTGGGAACCACACCCGGCCAACATAGAAATACAATGACATAGAATGTCCACAGAAATTCACACACATAGATATTCACACCCTGACTAAACCAACTAGCGAACTCTATGTCAGGGCGTGACAGTACCCCACCCCCCAAAGGTGCGGACTCCGGCCGGAAAACCTAACTTAACAGGGGAGGGTCCGGGTGGGCATCTAGCCTCGGTGGCGGCTCCGGCTCCGGGCGTGACGTCCTCTCCCTCACTGCCTCCCCGTTGCACCCCTGGTCCGGTCTGGACCTCGGCGCGATGCTTCCCCTCTCAGTCCTTCCACGATGCACCAAGCCCTGTCTGGACCCTGGTGTGGGAGGTCCCAACCCTGGAGAGGGGTTGACGTCTGGTTCTGGAGTGGAGCAGCTGACCGGAGCTGGACTGGGCACCAGTGGAGCGGACTGCTCTGGCACTGTAGTGGAGCAGCTGACCGGAGCTGGACTGGATACACGCACCACTGGTTTGGTGCGGGGAGCAGGTATGGGCCGTACCAGGCTGGGGAGGCGCACTGGTGACAGTGCGTAGAACCGGAGCAGGATATACTGGACCATGGAGGCGTATTGGAGGTCTGGAGTGTACAGCTGGCACAACCCGTCCTGGCTGGATGGCCACTTTCGCAAAGCACGTGCGGGGCGCTGGCACAGGACGGACTGGGCTGTGAACGCACACTGGCGACAGTGCGTAGGACTGGCACAGGGTATACTGGACCGTGGAGGCGCACTGTATCTCTGCATACCTTGGTTCCTCAATGAACACACGTTCCTTTTGTTGCCTGACCAGCTCCTCTCTCCGTGCATCCACTACTTCCTTCTCCCTACGGGCCTCCTGCAGTGCCTCCTCTTGAAGGGAGCTCTCCTGCTCTATCGAATTGGATTGAGGTCTGGGCTTTGACTAGGCCATTCCAAGACATTTAAATGTTTCCCCTTAAACCACTCGAGTGTTGCTTTAGCAGTATGCTTCGGGTCGCATTGTCCTGCTGGAAGGTGAACCTCCGTCCCAGTCTCAAATCTCTGGAAGACTGAACCCGGTTTCCCTCAAATGTACCTGTATTTAGCGCCATCCATCATTCCTTCAATTCTGACCAATTTCCCAGTCCCTGCCGATGGAAAAAAACTTCCCCACAGCATGATCCTGCCACCACCATGCTTCACTATGGGTATGGTGTTCTCGGGGTGATGAGAGGTGTTGGGTTTGCGCCAGACATAGTGTTTTCCTTCATGGCCAAAAAGCTCAATTTTAGTCTCATCTGACCAGAGTACCTTCTTCCATATGTTTGGGGAGTCTCCCACATGCCTTTTGGCGAACTTTTTGCTTCTTTTTTTCTTTAAGCAATGTCTTTTTTCTGCCCACTCTTCCATAAAGCCCAGCTCTGTGGAGTGTATGGCTTAAAGTGGTCCTATGGACAGATACTCCAATCTCTGCTGTGGAGCTTTGCAGCTCCTTCAGGGTTATCTTTGGTCTCTTTGTTGCCTCTCTGATTAATGCCCTCCTTGCCTGGTCCGTGAGTTTTGGTGGGCGGCCCTCTATTGGCAGGTTTGTTGTGGTGCCATATTCTTTCAATTTTTTAATAATGGATTTAATGGTGCTCCGTGGGATGTTCAAAGTTTGGGACATTTTTTTATAACCCAAACCTGATCTGTACTTCTCCTCAACTTTGTCCCTGACCTGTTTGGAGAGATCCTTGGTCTTCATGGTGCCGCTTGCTTGGTGGTGCCCCTTGCTTAGTGGTGTTGCAGACTCTGGGTCCTTTCAGAATATGGGTTGACTTTATTTAACTAATTATGTGACTTCTGAAGGTAATTGGTTGCACCAGATCTTATTTAGAGGCTTCATAGCAAAGGGGGTGAATACATATACACGCACCACTTTTCCGTTATTTATTTTTTAGAATTTTTTGAAACAAGTTATTTTTTTCATTTCACTTCACCAAGTTGGACTATTTTGTGTATGTCCATTACATGAAATCCAAATAAAAATCCAGTTAAATTACAGGATGAATACTTTTGCAAGGCACTGTACGTGATTGTCTTCCACAGTGGTGTGAAACATGTGGCTATCCGGCTCCGGGAAGAGGGCCTTATCAGCACCCATCAGCTAGTACTTGATTGGCAATGGATGCTTTTTTATTCCGGGTCCCTGGGGTAGCTTGCCAGAGTGTCTTTACACACTGCAACAATCCCTGGTGATGGTTTTTGGAACCCTTCACGATCTTTCAAGGTGACAAAGGGATATACAGAGGAATCTGAACTTAAAGCCTCGGAGCAAGGCATACAAGTGTGTTGTTCCTTGATTTTTTTGTTAACCATGAAGCCAATTAATGTAGGTAATGGCAGCATCTTTGAATTCAGAAACTTCATCAACATTCGGGCAGTGTTGATAATCATGGTAAGAATTTTCAGGCTCCACAGGCTTCAGGTCAAACCTACGAGCAGTGTTTGCTGACGCAGATGTTGCCTCCAACATGGTGGTGTTGCCTCGAAGGATACAGTTGCCTGTGCCTTTCTTCTCCTGTTCCCGCCCCAGAAGGCATTTGTATGCGGCTTTGAACTGTCTGGCAGTTGGGTTGTTGTTGAATCCCCCACGTGCTCTGACGGCGCAGAAGAGCTCCATGGGATCTTGACAGCTTGTAGGTGAGGTGGTACCAACATTGGTAATCTAGTATTTCTACAAGGTCATGGAAAACATTCAGTATGCTCCTGCAACTGGCAATAAATCCAATTACACACACTTTTCAGCTTAAAGCAGAAAGGCTTCTTTGCGTTTTTTGATTGATGTCCTCATTGGGGTTAGGTATCTCAGGGTGGGACAAAAACATGGTGAAAGCATTCACGCACATACTCATATTCTATCGCAAAGTAGAATCATAGCGAAAGACAGCAATTCCTCTGACAATTCTTTCGGACTTTTGCATAACCATGATCATTAACCCAAGTATCATGGACCTCTGACGCCACACTTTCCTCACATACATCCACCACACTTTCTTCACATACATCCACTGTCATAGCTATACCATGGTGATGTCATTATGCACATCCAACATCAGTGATATTGCTGTGATCAATGGCTGCATCATCATCAGCATCATCAAGTATTTAATCAAATACCTCAACCTCATCAAGTACCTCAAACACAACACAGTAAGCGTGATCATGTGCAGCAGATGCTTTCGCATGGTCAACGTTGCCACTTACCTCTGTACCTCCTGTATTCCTTAGTCTTTCCCTGTGGCGTTGCAACTGCTTTTGTAGATGAGAAAATGGTGGGCACAGCAGTCGGGGTGAGGCAGACTTTTCCGTTATCATCCCGTTAGCACTCATCTTCCGTTAACACTCATCTTGAAAGTGATGGGCACAGAGACGAGTGTTGGGTTGGTTTCCAATTAATCCACCGGAGATTTGCTACCCACTGCTGCAGCCTGGGCTTGTCATACAGTGGGAACCTGTGGAAAAAGATGATGTATTTAATAGTACACTAGGTCTTAGCCAAGTCTAAACAGTAAACGACAAAGGAAGAATGAATATTTTTTTTTCAGTTGCCTTGTTGTTTCAGTTTATACTACTCAACTGTTAAACATTGCACAAATAAAGTAGGCCAACATCACTGGTGACAAATTAAACAGACAGTGGACAGTGACAGTAAAAGTAAAATAGTGTGTCTTTTGTACATTCAAGCATTTTAACATTAAAGGAGATCATTAGAGACCTAAGAAAACCACATACGGCACCAATGTAATCAACCATTACACCTCCAATAGATAGCCTACTTCAGGGGTTCTCATTCTGCACACAACCCCAGATTAACACTAGAAAATGCAGGGTACCCCCACCTGAAAAAATCGTCTTGCTCATACAAACCATAGCTTAATGATAACAATTATAAAAACCTAGTAAACATTAGGCTATATCTTGATCTATTTATATGTAAATTAGATTATTGAAATCAAAACACAACTTATAGTCATATAATGAATATTATACAGTGAGGGGAAAAAAGTATTTGATCCCCTGCTGATTTTGTACGTTTGCCCACTGACAAAGAAATGATCAGTCTATAATTTTAATGGTAGGTTAATTTGAACAGTGAGAAACAAAATCCAGAAAGACGCATGTCAAAAATGTTATAAATTGATTTGCATTTTAATGAGGGAAATAAGTATTTGACCCCCTCTCAATCAGAAAGATTTCTGGCTCCCAGGTGTCTTTTATACAGGTAACGAGCTGAGATTAGGAGCACACTCTTAAAGGGAGTGCTCCTAATCTCAGCTTGTTACCTGTATAAAAGACACCTGTCCACAGAAGCAATCAACCAATCAGATTCCAAACTCTCCACCATGACCAAGACCAAAGAGCTCTCCAAGGATGTCAGGGACAAGATTGTAGACCTACACAAGGCTGGAATGGGCTACAAGACCATCGCCAAGCAGCTTGGTGAGAAGGTGACAACAGTTGGTGCGATTATTCGCAAATGGAAGAAACACAAAAGAACTGTCAATCTCCCTCGGCCTGGGGCTCCATGAAGATCTCACCTCGTGTTGTTGCAATGATCATGAGAACGGTGAGGAATCAGCCCAGAACTACACGGGAGGATCTTGTCAATGGTCTCAAGGCAGCTGGGACCATAGTCACCAAGAAAATAATTGGTAACACACTACGCCATGAAGGACTGAAATCCTGCAGCGCCCGCAAGGTCCCCCTGCTCAAGAAAGCACATATACATGCCCGACTGAAGTTTGTCAATGAACATCTGAATGATTCAGAGGAGAACTGGGTGAAAGTGTTGTGGTCAGATGAGACCAAAATCTAGCTCTTTGCCATCAACTCAACTCGCCGTGTTTGGAGGAGGAGGAATGCTGCCTATGACCCCAAGAACACCATCCCCACCGTCAAAGATGCAGGTGGAAACATTATGCTTTGGGTTGTTTTTCTGCTAAGGGGACAGGACAACTTCACCGCATCAAAGGGATGATGGACGGGGCCATGTACCGTCAAATCTTGGGTGAGAACCTCCTTCCCTCAGCCAGGGCATTGAAAATGGGTCGTGGATGGGTATTCCAGCATGACAATGACCCAAAACACACGGCCAAGGCAACAAAGGAGTGGCTCAAGAAGAAGCACATTAAGGTCCTGGAGTGGCCTAGCCAGTCTCCAGACCTTAATCCCATAGAAAATCTGTGGAGGGAGCTGAAGGTTCGAGTTGCCAAACGTCAGCCTCGAAACCTTAATGACTTGAAGAAGATCTGCAAAGAGAAGTGGGACAAAATCCCTCCTGAGATGTGTGCAAACCTGGTGGCCAACTACAAGAAACGTCTGACCTCTGTGATTGCCAACAAGGGTTTTGCCACCAATTACTAAGTCATGTTTTGCAGAGGGGTCAAATACTTATTTCCCTCATTAAAATGCAAATCAATTTATAACATTTTTGACATGCCTTTTTCTGGATTTTTTTGTTGTTATTCTGTCTCTCACTGTTCAAATAAACCTACCATTAAAATTATAGACTGATCATTTCTTTGTCAGTGGGCAAACGTACAAAATCAGCAGGGGATCAAATACTTTTTTCCCTCACTGTATATAATTGCACTTATTCACCACGTTTTCTTTATCTTCTTTTGAAAAGTTTTGTTAACATCACACGTCATTGCATTGGATATAATAAATGCTGAATACCGCATGTTATTAATTTTCAAAATTGTTGTTGACATATTTCTTATTTAAGACTGAAAATTCACATGCAGCACAACTCTTTGTCAAACACATGTTAAATTTCAGATTTTATCATTATTACAAAAAAAAGCAACACAAACATTTAATAAACATTTCCATAAATGTCATGATCTAACAAAACTATTTGGATCCATCAATTCACTCAAACATGCATTCTCTTCCATTCTCATCTTCCACTCTCAGGTCAGGTATTCAGCACAGCACCCAGCACAAGCAGGTCTCGGTTGAGTGGTCGAGTGAATGATTTCCATTGTTTTGTCTTAAGCGTGTGCATGTGACACAAGCTCGTCCACTTGGGCATGACGTCACAGCATGAACATAACATTTTAATGTCTTCGGCTGTGAGTGATGGGGGATTTATTTTTCGCCTCAGCGACAATTATTGGAATAATTCAATGGATGTTTTGTGCACAAAGGTGATTAATAAAGTGTCTTATTAGGAATTTTCAAATATGACTTCTCTATGTGGCCGTGTGTGGAAATTGTCTTTCTGAGCCGGGCATCAGTTAAACTGCAGTACCGAAGCAAAACTGTAGGAGCAGTCAAAACTGTGTTTCTAGACCAGAACCCTGGCCCCTTGATGAGAACAGGCTGAACAATCATCGGTAGTTTCCAAACTTTCTATGGAGCCTCCAGACCCCCTTGTTCTCACATATTTTTCCTCCATATACAGGGTACTAGAGTTATGAGGAGTTTCCAAGCTTTGTGAATTCCCTTATCATCAGGACCCAACAGAGATGGTGCGCTGGCTGTAACTAAACATATATTGTTCTTATTTCATGAGGGGTGAATCTGAATGCATTTCATTGTGACATCAACCTCTTTCACACTTGCACACTGGCACATTGTTGTGGCTGGGCGGCCAGTGGAACTTGGCAGGGACAGGAGCAGTGGTAGGGGGAATAGGGCTGAGGTTTGGACTGGAGCTGGGGTAGGGAGCAGGGAATGAGACTTGGACTGGAGCTGGGGTAGGGAGCAGGGAATGAGACTTGGACTGGAGCTGGGGTAGGGAGCAGGGAATGAGACTTGGACTGGAGCTGGGGTAGGGAGCAGGGAATGAGACTTGGACTGGAGCTGGGGTAGGGAGCAGGGAATGAGACTTGGACTGGAGCTGGAGGCTAGGACAGGAGCTGGGGTTAGTAGGGGCAGGGGCTGAGGGTAGAGACATAGGCAGCAGTAGGGACTGGGTTATAGGGGATGGGGCTGGGTAGAGATAGTAGGTATATTGTTATGGCCAGGCCGGTGGACTATGCAGGGGCAATGACAGGGCTGGGGGATGGGTTGAGGCCTGGACAAGAGCTGGGGCAGGGACATACTGTAGGCAGTTGTAGAAGCTGGGACAGAGGCAGGCCTACTGTTGTGGCCAGGATGGTTAGAGGCTAGGACTGAAGCTGGAGTAGGGGCAGGTACAGTAGAAACTGGGGTTGTGGCAGGAGTTGAGGCATAAGCCGTAACCGGGACAAGGACAGGAGCAGGTAGGAAGCGAGGTAAGGGCAGGAGCTGGAGAGGTGGTGAGCAGCCAAGGCTGATTGCTCCTCTGCAGAGAGATTGTGACACTTTTGGGTCCACTACTGAATGATTAACAGGCAGCTAGGATTAAGGGCAGTCTTTACAGAGGTCTGTTTATGTGCGTGCGCCTCCGTACATGGAATTGCGCATGTGTATGTGTCTGTGTGTGTGCACATGGGTTTGCCCGTGCGTGTGTGTCTCTTTCTGTGTGTGTTTGTCACATGCACACATTCCTCCAGTGGGCTCCTTGGCTCAAATCAAATCACATTTTATTGGTCACATACTCATATTTAGCAGATGTTATTGCGGAGTGCCTTAATTTTGCTGGACCCCAGGAATAGTAGCTGCTACCTTGGCAGCAGCTAAATGGGGATCCATAATAAATACAAATACAAAAGTGCATAGATGACATGTATCTTTTTCCCCTGCCCCTGTTTCGAGACAGGTGCATGATAATGGTCCATTCTAAATCAAAACAAATTTCACACATACGTATATGATTTAGTATATGTAAAGACAAGATTAAATCAACAATAGTCTAATGGGTGACAATATTAGCCTATCACTTGTGAATGATGCCCAGTGTAAGGCAAGAAACAATGCATACCTTTTTCTTGCGACTTTTTCAAAATCATAGTCACACACCATGTAGCCTAGCCCATAGGCCTATATGTTTTGATAAGGTTTGTTTTACAACTAAAGTGGCCAAATAACTTCTAAAAATTAAGCACATTAATCCGCTTTATAATGGGTGTAGAGCCTAACTGGCATACATACGCAACGCGCGAGTTTAAAGTTTGGGGTAGATCATTTTCACCATGAAAATGCACCTTTATAATAAAAGCATTACATGCATAATCCCATTTGCGGTCACTGTTGAGAATGGTGTTTTCCTGCTAATGGAACATTCACACTTATAGCCTACTGCCGTGTGCGGATTCCTGCGCTTATAATGTGAAGAAATAGCCTAATAGTTTAGCAACATTTTAAGCTAAACGCTCTGATCTGTTGCTTCAGCCTACTTGTGTAAAAAAGGTTTTTTTATGCTAGTGGTTGTATTAATTTGGGATCTATCGCATCCCACAACTGTCCCAGACTCTGTTTAGAATATTTATTTATTGCACAGAATAGGTCAACTTTTGTACTATGGGGGATAGTAGATTAACATAGGCTAGTGCTTTTGCCTACTCACCTTGTTGGCCGACAAAAAGTAAATGTGGACAGTTCTTCCAATTTCATCAATATGCGACTCAGAATCAGATGTCCTCACTTGTAGCCTGTGAGAAAGAACTGATCAAGTGATGGAGAGCCATGTGAGTGAGAGGTGCTTCGGAGCACGCAGCATGCAGTTCCTTCAAGTTGGATGGGTTCCGCTGGTGTACAGCAATCTTTAAGTCATACCACAGATTCTCAATTGAATTGAGGTCTGGGCTTTGACTAAGCCATTCCAAGACATTTAAATGTTTTCCCTTAAACCACTTGAGTGTTGCTTTAGCAGTATGCTTAGGGTCATTGTCCTGCTGGAAGGTGAACCTCCGTCCCAGTCTCAAATCTCTTGAAGACTGAAACAGGTTTCCCTCAAGAATATCCCTGTATTTAGCGCCATCCATCATTCCTTCAATTCTGACCAGTTTCCCAGTCCCTGCCGATGAAAAACATTGTGTTCTTAGGGTGTTGAGAGGTGTTGGGTTTGCGCCAGACATAGCGTTTTCCTTGATGGCCAAAAAGCTCAATTTTAGTCTCATCTGACCAGAGTACCTTCTTCCATATGTTTGGGGAGTCTCCCACATACCTTTTGGCGAACACCAAACGTGTTTGCTGATTTTTTTCTTTAAGCAATGGCTTTCTTCTGGCCACTCTTCCGTAAAGCCCAGCTCTGTGGAGTGTACGGCTTAAAGCGTTCCTATGGACAGATACTCCAATCTCCGCTGTGGAGCTTTGCAGCTCCTTCAGGGTTATCTTTGGTCTCTTTGTTGCCTCTCTGATTAATGCCCTCCTTGCCTGGTCCGTGAGTTTTGGTGAGCGGCCTTCTCTTGGCAGGTTTGTTGTGGTGCCATATTCTTTCCATTTTTTAATAATGGATTTAATGATGCTCCGTGGGATGTTCAAAGTTTCTGATATTTTTTTATAACTCAACCCTGATCTGTACTTCCCCACAACTTTGTCCCTGACCTGTTTGGAGAGCTCCTTGGTCTTCATGGTGCAGCTTACTTGGTTGTGCCCCTTGCTTAGTGGTGTTGCAGACTCTGGGGCCTTTCAGAACAGGTGTATATATACTGAGATCATGTGACACTTAATTTGTTAAATGAAGTCCACCTGTGAGCAATCTATGTGACTTCTGAAGGTAATTGGTTGCACCAGATCTTATTTAGGGGCTTCATAGCAAAGGGGGTGAATACATACAGTGGGGAAAAAAAGTATTTAGTCAGCCACCAATTGTGCAAGTTCTCCCACTTCAAAAGATGAGAGAGGCCTGTAATTTTCATCATAGGTACACGTCAACTATGACAGACAAATTGAGAAAAAAAATCCAGAAAATCACATTGTAGGATTTTTTATGAATTTATTTGCGAATTATGGTGGAAAATGAGTATTTGGTCACCTACAAACAAGCAAGATTTCTGGCTCTCACAGACCTGTAACTTCTTCTTTAAGAGGCTCCTCTGTCCTCCACTTGTTACCTGTATTAATGGCACCTGTTTGAACTTGTTATCAGTATAAAAGACACCTGTTCACAACCTCAAACAGTCACACTCCAAACTCCACTATGGCGAAGACCAAAGAGCTGTCAAAGGACACCAGAAACAAAATTGTAGACCTGCACCAGGCTGGGAAGACTGAATCTGCAATAGGTAAGCAGCTTGGTTTGAAGAAATCAACTGTGGGAGCAATTATTAGGAAATGGAAGACATACAAGACCACTGATAATCTCCCTCGATCTGGGGCTCCACTCAAGATCTCACCCCGTGGGGTCAAAATGACCACAAGAACGGTGAGCAAAAATCCCAGAACCACACGGGGGGACCTAGTGAATGACCTGCAGAGAGCTGGGACCAAAGTAACAAAGCCTACCATCAGTAACACACTACGCCGCCAGGGACTCAAATCCTGCAGTGCAAGACGTGTCCCCCTGCTTAAGCCAGTACATGTCCAGGCCCGTCTGAAGTTTTCTAGAGTGCATTTGGATGATCCAGAAGAGGATTGGGAGAATGTCATATGAAACCAAAATAAAACTTTTTGGTAAAAACTCAACTCGTCGTGTTTGGAGGACAAAGAATGCTGAGTTGCATCCAAAGAACACCATACCTACTGTGAAGCATGGGGGTGGAAACATCATGCTTTGGGGCTGTTTTTCTGCAAAGGGACCAGGACGACTGATCCGTGTAAAGGAAAGAATGAATGGGGCCATGTATCGTGAGATTTTGAGTGAAAACCTCCTTCCGTCAGCAAGGGCATTGAAGATGAAACGTGGCTGGGTCTTTCAGCATGACAATGATCCCAAACACACCGCCCGGGCAACGAAGGAGTGGCTTCGTGCGAAGCATTTCAAGGTCCTGGAGTGGCCTAGCCAGTCTCCAGATCTCAACCCCATAGAAAATCTTTGGAGGGGAGTTGAAAGTCTGTGTTTCCCAGCGACAGCCCCAAAACATCACTGCTCTAGAGGAGATCTGCATGGAGGAATGGGCCAAAATACCAGCAACAGTGTGTGACAACCTTGTGAAGACTTACAGAAAACGTTTGACCTGTGTCATTGCCAACAAAGGGTATATAACAAAGTATTGAGAAACTTTTGTTATTGACCAAATACTTATTTTCCACCATAATTTGCAAATAAATTCATTAAAAATCCTACAATGTGATTTTCTGGATTTTTTTTCCTCATTTTGTCTGTCCTAGTTGACTTGTACCTATGATGAAAATTACAGGCCTCTCTCATCTTTTTAAGTGGGAGAACTTGCACAATTGGTGGCTGACTAAATACTTTTTTTCCCCACTGTATGCACGCACCACTTTTCCGTTATTTATTTTTTTGAATTTTTTGAAACAAGTTATGTTTTTCATTTCACTTCACCAATTTGGACTATTTTGTGTATGTCCATTACATGAAATCAAAATAGAAATCCATTTAAATTACAGGTTGTAATGCAACAAAATAGGAAAAACACCAAGGGGGATGAATACTTTTGCAAGGCACAGTATACAATACATAGCCTACCGCAAATGACGCATGGCAGAAAAACATTTTAAAAATAACTGATTTAGAATGTCTTTGGAACATAATTGGTCTAGCCAATACTCTAAAATTAAACAAATTCTAATTATCGCCTTTGAGTGTGGACTGTATTATTATGCAAACTGAATGGACTGGTTAACTTATGCTACGCTCCAAACTTTCTATCCACGAGTCTGGGAGAGAACGTATAGGCCTAAGCGATGCTGTTTGGTTCATTGATTGTGCAGGGCGGCTTACAGCGTTAGCCTACAATTATAGTGAATTTGTATTTGATTTAGAATAAGAGGGAATTTTTTATATTTTCGTAAGTCATAGGCTGACATTACCTTCAGCTACAGAATCTCACCACCATGCGTTTCCATCTCCTCCTCTCTCTCCTTCATTCCTTCCTCGAGCATGCAGAGAGAGGGGCTGTCAACAGTTTAATTAAATATGTTTTGTTGTGAAAACATGTTACTATCAATGTTCCCGAACAGATTTGGTTTCCCAAATTAAGCATTGGGTAGCTGCAGGAACATGATTGGAGAGCCCATGGCATACAGAGTTTTGGTGGAATATCACCTGTGGTTGATGCATGAAATAAAATGTTCTTAAAAGCCCAGACATTTCTAAATGCAATCCCGTGTGAAAGGAGAGTTTTGATGGTTGCCATTAAAAAGAGGATCCCAGCTGCTACTATATTTATTTCTCAGCTGCTAATATTAAGCACATGCACCACTATAAAAACAGGAGAAGCCTACCTTGCATGTTTGAAAAACGAAAAAGCTTTTTTTGCGACTTTTTCAAATAGTCAATAGCCTATAGTCATGCAGTCATGTTTTGATTTCTAAGACATTCTAAGGTTTGTATAATTCACAACAAAATTAGCCAAATAAACTCAGAATCTAGCGTATAGGGCCTGTTTCAAATGATCACTTTTATGCTCAGCATAGCTACTTCATATGCACACTCGCTCTGGAATGGGAAAAATATCCTTTCATTTTATTCAGCTAAGTTCAATTATATTCTTCTTACTATAAAATCATATAATATAAAATAATGGCATGGGACTGAGAACCATACAGTGAGGGAAAAAAGTATTTGATCCCCTGCTGATTTTGTACGTTTGCCCACTGACAAAGAAATGATCAGTCTATAATTTTAATGCTAGGTTTATTTGAACAGTGAGAGACAGAATAACAACAAAAACGCATGTCAAAAATATTATAAATTGATTAGCATTTTAATGAGGGAAATAAGAATTTGACCCCCTCTCAATCAGAAAGATTTCTGGCTCCCAGGTGTCTTTTATACAGGTAACGAGCTGAGATTAGGAGCACACTCTTAAAGGGAGTGCTCCTAATCTCAGATCGTTACCTGTATAAAATACACCTGTCCACAGAAGCAATCAATCAATCAGATTCCAAACTCTTCACCATTGCCAAGACCAAAGTGCTCTCCAAGGATGTCAGGGACAAGATTGTAGACCTACACAAGGCTGGAATGGGCTACAAGACCATCGCCAAGCAGCTTGGTGAGAAGGTGACAACAGCGATTATTTGCAAATGGAAGAAACACAAAAGATCTGTCAATCTCCCTCGGCCTGGGGCTCCATGCAAGATCTCACCTCGTGGAGTTGCAATGATCATGAGAACGATGAGGAATCAGCCCAGAACTACACGGGAGGATCTTGTCAATGATCTCAAGGCAGCTGGGACCATAGTCACCAAGAAAACAATTGGTAACACACTACGCCGTGAAGGACTGAAATCCTGCAGCGCCCGCAAGGTCCCCCTGCTCAAGAAAGCACATATATAGGGCCGTCTGATGTTTGCCAATGAACATCTGAATGATTCAGAGGAGAACTGGGTGAAAGTGTTGTGGTCAGATGAGACCAAAATTGAGCTCTTTGGCATCAACTCAACTCGCCGTGTTTGGAGGAGGAGGAATGCTGCCTATGACCCCAAGAACACAATCCCCACCGTCAGACATGGAGGTGGAAACATTATGCTTTGGGGGTGTTTTTCTGCTAAAGGGACAGGACAACTTCACCGTATCAAAGAGATGATGGACGGGGTCATATACCGTCAAATCTTGGGTGAGAACCTCCTTCCCTCAGCCAGGGCACTGAAAATGGGTCGTGGATGGGTATTCTAGCATGACAATGACCCAAAACACACGGCCAAGGCAACAAAGGAGTGGCTCAAGAAGAAGCACATTAAGGTCCTGGAGTGGCCTTGCCAGTCTCCAGACCTTAATCCCATAGAAAATCTGTGGAGGGAGCTGAAGGTTCAAGTTGCCAAACGTCAGCCTCGAAACCTTAATGACTTGGAGAAGATCTGCGAAGAGGAGTGGGACAAAATCCCTCCTGAGATGTGTGCAAACCTGGTGGCCAACTACAAGAAACGTCTGACCTCTGTGATTGCCAACAAGGGTTTTGCCACCAAGTACTAAGTCATGTATTGCAGAGGGGTCAAATACTTATTTCCCTCATTAAATTGCAAATCAATTTATAACATTTTTGACATGCGTTTTTCTGGAATTTTTTGTTGTTATTCTGTCTCTCAATGTTCAAATAAATCTACATTTAAAATTATAGACTGATCATTTCATTGTCAGTGGGCAAACGTACAAAATCAGCAGGGGATCAAATACTTTTCCCCCCTCACTGTATCTTGTCTGCTAAACGAACTAGGCTACAGCCTATGGAATGGTGCATACAGTAGGCTGACTCATATTTGGTTATTCTGAAATACATTTTCTTCATATTATGTTTCGGTCCCGCTTTATTTGAAGTGAATCTTATGAAGGCATGATAAAGTATTCATATATGCTTCATAAGCACTACATGAATGGGTTCCAAATGATCTATAACCATATGTGACTCATTTTTTTTTTTTTAACTAGGCGTATGTCGCGGGTCACTAATTCACAGGAAAGCCATTTGAACAAACTTTTTCTTTTATCAGAATGTGTTTTTTGGCAAAAAAAAATTCTGGAACATGTGAACTTTCATGTGCCTTAACAACAAACTTGTATGCCATCTGTAAATAAGAATACAATTGTTAAATTACAAGCCTTATTGGTTAACCCACAGAAAGAGACAGCAACCTTCACACTAGCCATGATTGGCTGAGGTAAAGAGTGGGCTGGACATGCCGAGAGAGGAGTTTGGATTGGTGTGCCACATAGAAGGCTTCTGTCTATTTAAGCTGGTCAGTATGTGTAGGTAATCCTGTCTAACGCGGCTTTTTAAAAAATGTATTGTGTAGTGGAGCTGCATAAGTGTTGCTCTCCACTTTCTGGAGGATCGAGTTTTGAAATCAGTGGAATTAGAGTATGATAGCTAAAGAGATGGAGAAAACACCTGTCTCCGGATTACATTTTCAGATATTACAAATTTCTAATTTTGACAGAAAGTGGTTTCATTTCAAGTTAAAGTGTACTGTTAGCTAGCTAGCTAACGTTAGCTGGCTGGCACGCTAGCTAACGTTACGTGTATGATCTTATTATTCGTATATCAGAGCCATTTGCTTGCTAACATTGAATCTGGTTGGTTAGCTACCAGCAGATTCATGCAGAGTAGTAACGTCATGAATTGGGATTATGGTTCATTGTTTAGCTAGCTAGCGAACGTTAGCTGGCTGGCTCGTTAGCTAAGGTTATGTGACGTGTATGATCTTACATGTTGTTTACATAGCTAGGTTAATAGTTTACCTAGCTAGCTAGCTAGCTAGCTACGTCTTAACAAAAGACTTCACTATGCAAGTAACCATTTCGGGTGTGTTCGTAAATTCAGTCTGAGTATGCCAGAACGCAGAATAACTGATGAATTTATGAACGCACAACACCCATTGAATATGGCCTGTGTCAGTAAACGTCAGCAAAGAAAGCATAATTAAATTGTTGCCAGCAGAGCTGGTTAGACTGTTTTCATGTTATCCAGAGGTAAACAATTAACCATGATCCCAATTTTGTTTCTGAACGTAAATAGCAAGCTAGCCAATGTGAGGCCAGAACGATCGGGTCAACCCTACTCATCAGGCCAGAGCGTCAAGTGAACGCTCAGAGAGCAAAACGAGATGGGTGGGGCTAAAGCTTAAGAGGGTGTGAACGATGCTGAATGGGTGTAGACAAAGAAGAGCTCTCCAGTATGTACCAAAACACAGGCCACTTTCTCAAAAGTGAGATTACAAGTTTATCAACTTTCAAAGCAGAATTACTTTCCCATTGTTCCCTTAAATGCAGTGTATGATATACCATTTTGTAGCTCTGTGTCTCTGCTTTTATCCAATGTAAAAAACACCATTTCAAATTTTGCTAGATAAGACCGAATCAAGGTGGCTGGTCACATATTTCATGCTCTGTAAAGGATTCATAAATGTGAACAAATAAATTAATGGTTATGTCACACAGTTATGCCACATTATGAATCTTTATAGAGCATGATATACGGTTATAGATGATTTGTGAAGCATTTATGTAGTGCTTATGAAGCCTATATGAAGGCTTTATGAAGCTTTCATAAGATGCTTTTTTTTTTAAATGTATTGTCATTTGAATGACAACCGGCTGACAAAATGTTATAACCACCACAGCCCTAGGTGAAATGCACAAACTCCTCTTCAGGGTACCTCAACACCACAACTATAGCGGGTCAGAATTCAGCGATACAAGGAACTTGTATAAACAGCTAGCTAGAGCTATCTGAGCTATCACCTGCTAGTACTTAATGCTGATTGTTAAGGTTCTGAGTCACTACATGCTGTCCGGCAAGAACAAGGCAGATATGTCCATATCCAGAGTTTTATTGGCTCTTGGTCACCACCAGACATTAGCACACACAGACTATAAGTGATCTTCATGTTACAATTAGCAATGGACTTGTGGTTCTAAAGGAAAGGAAAATATACATATGACAGTATTAATAAAGTTCAATAGGAATATAAAGGGCATTCAAAAAGTATTCAGAACTTTTTCCACATATTGTTATGTTACAGCCTTATTCTAAAATTGATTAAATAAAACATATCCAGATCAATCTACGCACAATACCCCATAATGACAGAGCAAAAACAGGTTTTTAATTTTTCTGCAAATGTATTAAAAATAATAGAAATACCTTATTTACATCAATATTCAGACCCTTTGCTATGAGACTCGAAATTGAGCTCAGGCGCATCCTGTTTCCATTAATCATCCTTGAGATGTTTTTACAACTTCATTGGAGTCCACCTGTGTTAAATTCAATTGATTGGACATTATTTGGAAAGGCACACACCTGTCTATATAAGGTTGCACAATTGACAGTGCATGTCAGAGCAAAAACCAAGCCATGAGGTCGAGGGAAATTGTCCATAGAGCTCCGAGACACGTACATATCTGGGGAAGGGTACCAAAACAATTCTACAGCATTGAAGGTCCCGAAGAACACAGTGGCCTCCATCATTCTTAAATGGAAGAAGTTTGGAACCACCAAGACTCTTCCTAGAGCTGAGCAATCGGGGGATGTCCCCAGCTCATGGAATAACCTTCAGGCCACCTTAGACTCGCTGGTCTATATTGGACATGACATAAGTATTTGATCACCTACCAACCAGTAAGAATTCCGGCTCTCACAGACCTGTTAGTTTTTCTTTAAGAAGCCCTCCTGTTCTCCACTCATTACCTGTATTAACTGCACCTGTTTGAACTCGTTACCTGTATAAAAGACACCTGTCCACACACTGAATCAAACAGACTCCAACCTCTACACAATGGCCAGAGAGCTGTGTAAGGACATCAGGGATAAGATTGTAGACCTGTACAAGGTTGGGATGGGCTACAGGACAATAGGCAAAAAGCTTGGTGAGAAGGCAACAACTGTTGGCGCAATTATTAGAAAATTGAAGAAGTTCAAGATGACGGTCAATCACCCTCGGTCTGGGGCTCCATGCAAGATCTCACCTCGTGGGGCATCAATGATCATGAGGAAGGTGAGGTATCAGCCCAGAACTACACGGCAGGACCTGGTCAATGACCTGAAGAGAGCTGGGACCACAGTCTCAAAGAAAACCACGCTGTCATTGATTAAAATCCTGCAGCAAGGTCCCCCTGCTCAAGCCAGCGCATGTCCAGGCCCGTCTGAAGTTTGCCAATGACCATCTGGATGATCCAGAGGAGGAATGGGAGAAGGTCATGTGGTCTGATGAGACAAAAATATAGCTTTTTGGTCTAAACTCCACTCACCGTGTTTGGAGGAAGAAGAAGGATGAGTACAACCCCAAGAACACCATCCCAACCGTGAAGCATGGAGGTGGAAACATCATTCTTTGGGGATGCTTTTCTGTAAAGGGGACAGGACGACTGCACCATATTGAGGGGAGGATGGATGGGGCCATGTATCGCGATATCTTGGCCAACAACCTCCTTCCCTCAGTAAGAGCATTGAAGATGAGTCGTGGCTGGGTCTTCCAGGATGACAACGACCCGAAACACACAGCCAGGGCAACTAAGGAGTGGCTCCATAAGAAGCATCTCAAGATCCTGGAGTGGCCTAGCCAGTCTCCAGACCTGAACCCAATAGAAAGCTGAAAGTCCGTATTGCCCAGCGACAGCCCCGAAACCTGAAGGATCTGGAAAAAGTCTGTATGGAGGAGTGGGCCAAAATCCCTGCTGCAGTGTTTGCAAACCTGGTCAAGACCTACAGGAAACGTATGATCTCTGTAATTGCAAACAAAGGTTTCTGTACCAAATATTAAGTTCTGCTTTTCTGATGTATCAAATACTCATGTCATGCAATAAAATGCAAATTAATTACTTAAAAATCATACAATGTGATTTTCTGGATTTTTGTCTCTTACAGTTGAAGTGTACCTATGATAAAAATTACAGACATCTACATGCTTTGTAAGTAGGAAAACCTACAAAATCGGCAGTGTATCAAATACTTGTTCTCCCCACTGTATGTGTGTATATATATTTTTTATATATATATATATATATATATATATATATATATATATATAAAATGTTTGGTGTCTCTTCATTGTCAGTATAAATGCTTTGCCATCTGAAGTGGCAAGTGAGCTTTTGTTGATTTAACCCTCAGTGGGCCTTGATTTCCTGTCTGTCTGTCCGTCCAGCTGGTAGACATGCAGTGGAAGCTGGTGAGCTCCGACACCTGTCGCTCTCACAACTCCCTGTCTCTCTTCTGCTGAAGATAGCAGACACCTCCGGACATATTTCCCAACTGTCCTTTGAAATTGCTATTCCACAATTCCAGGTCAGTTTATTCTTCATCTAAAAGCTATGGATGAATGATCTTAGATATGATTGAAGGGTTTGTTTATATGGGTTTGTTTATACTCTATCCTCCAAATATTGGACCAACTCAGATGAGTTAGTGCTGTAAGTAGCACTAACCCCCAATTCCTGCTCTGATGCTAACCCAGCCTGTCGTGTGTGTATTTGTAATTATTAGGGATCCCAATGGGATTATTATTAGGGATGCCAAAGCAGCAGCTACTCTTCCTGGGGTCCAAACACATTAAGGCACTTACATTACACATATTATAAAACAAAATAAAACATTATTACACAACTACATATCTACAATACAAAATGTATAATACCACCATAAAACAATATTACAATGTACCTGTGTGTAGAGTGTGTGTGATAGCGTTTGTGTGCGTATACATGTGTCTGTACCTGTGTGTGTCTCTTCACAGTCCCCGCTGTTCCAGACAATATATTTGTATCTGTTTTTTTAAAATCTGATTCTACTGCTTGCTTCAGTTACCTGATGTGGAATAGAGTTCCATGTAGTCATAGCTTTTTGTAGTACTGTGCACCTCCCATAGTCTGTCCTGGACTTGGGGATTGTGAAGAGACCTCTGGTGGCATAGCTTGTGGACTATGCATGGGTGTCCGAGCTGTGTGCTAGTAGTTTAAAAGAGACAGCTCTGTGCATTCAGATTGTCAAACAAGTAGTGACGAAGTCAATATCTCCTCCACTTTTAGCCATGAGATATTGACATGCATATAATTAATGTTAGCTTCCCGTGTACATTTAAGGGCCAGCCGTGCTGCCATGTTCTGAGACAATTGCAATTTTCCTAAGTCCCTCTGTGGCACCTGACCACACGACTGAACAGTAGTCCAGATGTGACAAAACTGGGGCTTGTAGGACCTGCCTTGTTGATAGTGTTGTTAAGGCAGAGAAGCGCTTTATTATGGACAGACACCTCCCATCTTAGCTACTGTTGTATCAACATGTTTTGACCAAGACAGTTTACACTCCAGGGTTCCTCAAAGCTGTTTAGTCACCTCAACTTGCTCAATTATCACATTATTCATTGCAAGATTTAGTTGAGGTTTAGTGAATGATTTGTCCCAAATACAATGCATTATTTATTTATTTGTTATATTTTAGGACTAACTTATTCCTTGCCACGTATTCTCAAACTAACTGCAGCTCTTTGTTAAGTGTTGCAGTCATTTCAGTTGCTGTAGTAGATGACGTACAGTATATAGTGTGGAGTCATCCACATAGACACTCTGGCTTTACCCAAAGCATGTTATTAGTAAAGCCTTGACAGCTGCCCTGTGGAATTCCTGATTCTACCTGGATTATATTGGAGAGGCTTCCATTAAAGAACACCCTCTGTGTTCTGTTAGACAGGTAACTCTTTATCCACAGTATAGCAGGGGGTGTAAATCCATAACACAAGTTTTTCCAGCAGCAGACTATGATCGATAATGTCAAAAGCCAAACTGAAGTCCAACAAAACAGCCCCCACAATCTTATCTTCAATTTCTCTCAGCCAATCATCAGTCATTTGTGTAAGTGCTGTGCTTGTTGAAAGTCCTTCTCTATAAGCATGCCGAGAGTCTGTTGTCAATTTGTTTACTATTCTTAGGTAGCGGAATTACATTTGCTTCCCTCCAGGCCTGAGGGCACACACTTTGTAGTAGGCTTAAATTGAAGATATGGCAAATATGAGTGGCAATATCGTCCACTGTTATCCTCAGTAATTTTCCATCCAAGTTGTCAGACACCGGTGGCTTGTCATTGTTGATAGACAACAATAACTTTTTCACCTCTTCCACACTCACTTTACAGAACTCAAAATTACAATGCTTGTCTTTCATAATTTGGTTAGATATACTTGGATGTGTGGTGTCAGCGTTTGTTTCTGGCATGTCATGCCTAAGTTTGCTAATATTGCCAATAAAATCATTCAAGTAGTTGGCAATATCATTGGGTTTTGTGATGAATGAGCCATCTGATTTAATGAAAGATGCAGCTGAGTTTGCCTTTTTGCCCAAAATTTCATTTAAGGTGCTCCTATGCCTTTTACTATCATTCTTTATATCATTTATCTTTTTGTTTCATAGTACAGTTTATTGACATGATTTCTCAATTTGCAGTACGTTTGCCAATCGGTTGTGTTCCCAGACTTATTTGCCATACCTTTTGCCTTATCCATTTCAACCATAAAATGTTTAAATTCCTCATCAATCCATTGGGATTTAACCGTTTTTACAGTCATTTTCTTAATGGGTGCATGCTTATTAGTAACTGGATTTTCATAAATGTGTCAAGTGCAGCGTCTGGTTGCTCCTCGTTACACACCACAGGCCAGCAAATATTCTTTACATCATCAACATAAGAATCACTGCAAAAGTTATTGTATGACTAGGGCTGTGGCAGTCATGAAATTTCGTCAGCAGGTGATTGTCAAGCAAATAACTGGTCGGTCTCATGGTAATTGACCGTTAATTTACATAAACACATTTAGCATCTCCTGGCTTCCACACACAGCCTACAAGCCATTTCAAAAAGTCGAATAAATCCATGTAATATAGCCTACACCTTCACAATAAATCCATTATTTATTTTAGACTTGTCTAAAGAAGCATGATATGAAGAAAATGTAGTCTATTTCAGAAGAAAAGAATAGCATACTCTGAGTTGTCCTTATGTTAGGTCCTGATGTGGCTATGCCAAATGGCTGTGGGCTACACTAGTTCATTTAGCAGACAAGGATTTGCTTATAATTCCGTTACATTATTTTATAGTATGAAGAATACAATTGAACAAAGCTGAATAAAATATAAATATCTCCAAACAATGAGGGAGTGGGCACATGCGGCTATTCTGTGTTGAGCGGTTAACAAAGAAATAGGTTCTCCTATATGCTTAATTTAGGGTTATTAATGTAACTTTGGTTATTCTACAAACGTTGGGCTATATGTTTAGATTTTTAATACATTGTAAGGCTGCATGATGAGACTAATGATGATTTTAAAAAGTCGCTTGAAAGGCATGAGCTCTGCTTAGTTTTTTTGCGCAGGCTGTACACACGCCAATAGTCTCTCATTCACAGTGGCATCCCCTTTGTGGCCGTAATGCACGCAAAAAAAAATCCATGCCTTTTGAGGCCCTGTGTTGCGTTGTGCCCTTCTCCCTGTGTGCTGCGCAATCCGAAGCGTCTCTCACTCACAAAGCTCTCTGTCATGTGATCTGGTCTTTCTCACAGGCTACAAGTTAAGACAGATACTGCGTGCATCCTAATGAAATTCCTATTGGCTATTTCTTCACATTATAAGCGCAGCAATGCGCACATGGTAGTAGGCTATAAGCGCAAAATGTTCCATTATCAAATCTGGCCGTTCCAAATAAAATTTAATAATTTTTTCTCATAATTTACAAAAAACTGTTCGCTAGGCGTAGGCAAGACCATAAGCAAATAGGTAAACTCGGATAATACTAAAGAGTTAATCAGGGTGATTTTTCCACAAATTGACTGGTATTTACCTTTCCATGGTAGCAAGATCTTATCTATTTTTGCTAACTTTCTATTAAAATGTATTGGAGTGAGATCATTTATTTCATTTGGGATATGTATTCCGAGTATATCCACATCACCATCAGACCATTTTATTGGTAAACTACATGATAATGTAAAATTCTTATTTTTTTGTGATCCAATACGTAATATAGTACAATTATCATAATTTGGTTGTAATCCAGAGAGATTTGAAAATGTATCTAGATCCTCTATGAGGCTGTGGAGGGATTCAAGTTGTGGATTTAAAAGAAAACATGAATCATCAGAGTACAATGACACCTTTGTTTTTAAGCCCTGGATTTCTAATCCTTTGATATTATTGTTGGATCTGATATTAATAGCTAACATCGATGGCCATAATAGATATGCCGATAGTGGACAACCTTGTTTCACTCCTCTTGACAGTTTAAAACTTTCTGAGAAATAGCCATTATTTACTATTTTACACCCATTTTATAAGAGATTCTCCAAAATTGAAACGCTCCAGGCATTTATATATAAACCCCAGTTGTACTTTATCAAATGCCTTTTCGAAGTCTGCTATGAATAGCAGGCCTGGTTTCCCAGATTTTTCATAGTGTTCTATTGTTTCCAGTACTTACCTTATATTATCTCCAATGTATCAAACCTGTGTAAAAAACCTGTCTGATTAGAATGAATAATGTCCAACAATACCTTTTTAATTCTATGAGCTTTACATTCAGGGCAGTTAGGTGGACTTGTTGATGTAAATAATATTTGTTGGTCCATTGTGTGTAATGAGGAGCAAACAGATGTTGCACTTGACACATTTATGAAATTGCTTATCCCAGTTACTGATAAGCATGCACCCATTAAGAAAATGACAAAAAACTGTTAACACCCTGTGGATGGATGAGTAAAAAAATTAAATGTATGGTTGAGAGGGATGAGGCAAAAGGAATGGCAAATAAGTCTGGCTGCACAACCGATTGGCAAACATACTGCAAATTGAGAAATCATGACTAACCTGAATAAAAATAAGAAGAAACTACGCTATGAAGCAAAGATAAATTACATAAAGAATGATAGTAAAAAGCTTTGGAGCACCTTCAATTACATTTTGGGGAAAAAGGCAAACTCAGCTCCATCATTCATTGAATCAGATGGCTCATACATCACAAAACCCACTGATATTGCCAACTACTTTAATGATTTTTTCATTGGCAAGATTAGCAAACTTAGGCATGACATGCCAGCAACAAATGCTGACGCTACACAGCCAAGTATACCTGACCAAATTATGAGAGACAATAATTTTTCTTTTGAATTCCTTAAAGTGAGTGTGGAAGAGGGGAAAAAATAATTGTTGTCTATCAACAATGACAAGCCACCGGTGTCTGACAACTTGGATGGAAAATTACTGAGGATAATAGCGGACAATATTGCCACGCCTATTTGCCATATCTTCAATTTAAGCCTACTAGAAAGTGTGTGCCCTCAGGCCTGGAGGGAAGCAAAAGTCATTCCGCTACATAAGAATAGTAAAGCCCTCTTTACGGGCTCAAATAGCTGACCAATCAGCCTGTTATCAAGTCAAGATTTTGATTTTTTTTTGTATTTGACCAGATACAATGCTATTTTACTGTAAACAAATTGACAACAGACTTTCACCACGCTTATAGGGAAGGACATTCAACAAGCACAGCACTTACACAAATGACAGAGAAATTGATGAAAAAAAGATTGTGGGGGCTGTTTTGTTAGACTTCACTGTGGCTTTTGACATTATCGATCATAGTCTGGTGCTGGAAAAACGTATGTGTTATGGCTTTACACGCCCTGCTATATTGTGGATAAAGAGTTACCTGTCTAACAGAACACAGAGGGTGTTCTTTAATGGAAGCCTCTCCAACATAATCCAGGTAGAATCAGGAATTCCCCAGGGCAGCTGTCTTTTTAAAAATCTTTACTAACGACATGCCACTGGCTTTGAGTAAAGCCAATGTGTCTATGTATACGGATGACTCAACAATATACACGTCAGCTACTACAGTGACTGAAATTACTGCAACACTTAAAGACTTGCAGTTAGTTTCAGGATGGGTGGCAAGGAATAAGTTAGTCCTAAATATTTCAAAAACTAAAAGCATTGTATTTGGGACAAATCGTTCACTAAACCCTAAACTAAATGTTGTAATAAATAATGTGGAAATTGAGCAAGTTGTGGTGACTAAACTGCTTGGAGTAACCCTGGAATGTAAACTGTCATGGTCAAAACATATAGATACAACAGTAGCTAAGATGGGGAGAAGTCTGTCCATAATAAAGCGCTACTCTACCTTCTTAAGGCAATACGCTTGACCTCATCTTTACTAGATGCTGTTCTTCTACTAATCTCACTGCAACTCCCCTCCAAGTCTCCGACCACTACTTTGTATCCTTTTCTATCTCCCTCTCCTCCAACACTACTCACTCTGCCCCTACACAGATGGTAATGCGCCGTCGCAACCTTCGCTCTCTCTCTCCCGCTACTCTCTCCTCTTCCATCCTATCATCTCTTCCCTCTGCTCAATCCTTCTCCCTCCAATCTCCTGATTCTGCCTCCTCAACCCTCCTCTCCTCCCTTTCTGCATCCTTTGACTCTCTATGTCCCCTATCCTCCCGGCCGGCTCGGTCCTCCCCTCCAGCTCCGTGGCTTGATGACTCATTGCGAGCTCACAGAACAGAGCTCCGGGCAGCTGAGCGGAAATGGAAGAAAACTAGACTCCCAGCAGACCTGGCATCTTTTCACTCCCTCCTCTCTACATTTTCTTCTTCTGTTTCTGCTGCTAAGGCCACTTTCTACCACTCTAAATTCCAAGCATCCGCCTCTAACCCTAGGAAGCGCTTTGCCACATTCTCCTCCCTGCTGAATCGCCCCCCCCTCCTCCCTCTCTGTGGATGACTTCGTCAACCATTTTGAAAAGAAGGTTGACGACATCCGATCCTCGTTTGTTAAGTCAAATGACACTGCCGGTCCTGCTCACACTGCCCTACCCTATGCTTTGACTTCTTTCTCCCCTCTCTCTCCAGATAAAATCTTGCGACTTGTGACGGCAGGCCGCCCAACAACCTGCCCGCTTGACCCTATCCCCTCCTCTCTTCTCCAGACCATCTCCGGTGACCTTCTCCCTTACCTCACCTCGCTGATCAACTCATCCTTGACCGCTGGCTATGTCCCTTCCGTCTTCAAGAGAGCGAGAGTTGCACCCCTTCTCAAAAAACCAACACTCGATCCCTCTGATGTCAACAACTACAGACCAGTATCCCTTCTTTCTTTTCTCTCCAAAACTATTGAGCGTGCCGTCTTTAGCCAACTCTCTTGCTATCCCTCTCAGAATGACCTTCTTGATCCAAACCAGTCAGGTTTCAAGACTGGTCATTCAACTGAGACTGCTCTTCTCTGTGTCACAGAGGCTCTCCGCACTGCTAAAGCTAACTCTCTCTCCTCTGCTCTTGTCCTTCTAGACCTGTCTGCTGCCTTTGATACTGTGAACCATCAGATCCTCCTCTCCACCCTCTCCAAGCTGGGCATCTCCGGCGCGGCTCACTCTTGGATTGCGTCCTACCTGACCGGTCGCTTCTACCAAGTGGCGTGGCGAGAAGCTGTCTCCGCACCACGTGCTCTCACCACTGGTGTCCCCCAGGGCTCAGTTCTAGGCCCTCTCCTATTCTCGCTATACACCAAGTCACTTGGCTCTGTCATATCCTCACATGGCCTCTCCTATCATTGCTACGCTGACAACACACAACTAATCTTCTCCTTTCCCCCTTCTGATAACCAGGTGGCGAATCGCATCTCTGCATGTCTGGCAGACATATCAGTATGGATGACGGATCACCACCTCAAGCTGAACCTCGGCAAGACGGAGCTGCTCTTCCTCCCGGGAAGGACTGCCCGTTCCATGATCTCGCCATCACGGTTGACAACTCCGTTGTGTCCTCCTCCCAGAGTGCGAAGAGCCTTGGCGTGACCCTGGACAACACCCTGTCGTTCTCCGCTAACATCAAGGCGGTGACCCGATCCTGTAGGTTCATGCTCTACAACATTCGGAGAGTACGACCCTGCCTTACACAGGAAGCGGCACAGGTCCTAATCCAGGCATTTGTCATCTCCCGTCTGGATTACTGCAACTCGCTGTTGGCTGTGCTCCCTGCCTGTGCCATTAAACCCCTACAACTCATCCAGAATGCCGCAGCCCGTCTGGTGTTCAACCTTCCCAAGTTCTCTCACGTCACCCCGCTCCTCCGCACACTCCACTGGCTTCCAGTTGAAGCTCGCATCTGCTACAAGTCCATGGTGCTTGCCTACGGAGCTGTGAGGGGAACGGCACCTCCGTACCTTCAGGCTCTGATCAGTCCCTACACCCAAACGAGGGCACTGCGTTCATCCACCTCTGGCCTGCTGGCTCCCCTACCTCTGCGGAAGCATAGTTCCCGCTCAGCCCAGTCAAAACTGTTCGCTGCTCTGGCACCCCAATGGTGGAACAAGCTCCCTCATTATGCCAGGACAGCGGAGTCACTCACCACCTTCCGGAGACATTTGAAACCCCACCTCTTTAAGGAATACCTGGGATAGGATAAAGTAATCCTTCTACCCCCCCCCCAAAAAAAAATTAAAACAAAAAAATTTACAAAAATAAAATAAAAGAAAAAATGGTAAAGTGGTTATCCCACTGGCTATAAGGTGAATGCACCTATTTGTAAGTCTGCTAAATGACGTAAATGTAAATGTTAACATCACTATCAACAAGGCAGGTCCTACAGGCCCTAGTTTTGTCGCACCTGGACTACTGTTCAGTCGTGTGGTCAGGTGACACAAAGAGGGACTTAGGAAAATTGCAATTAAGTGGCCCAGCCAGAGCCGGGACTTGAACTCGATCGAACATCTCTGGAGAGACCTGAAAATAGCTGGGCAGCGACGCTCCCCATCCAACCTGACAGGACTTGAGAGGATCTGCAGAGAAGAATGGGAGAAACACCCCAAATACAGGTGTGCCAAGCTTGTAGCATCATAGCCAAGAAGACTTGAGGCTGTAATCACTGCCAAAGGTGCTTCAACAAAGTACTCAGTAAAGGGTCTGAATACATATGTAAATGTGATATGTTTTTTTATTTGTAATAAACTTGCAAAATTTTCAAAAACCTGTTTTTGCTTTGTCATTATGGGGTATTGTGTGTAGATTGATGAGAGAAAAAACAATTTAATCAATTTTAGAATAAGGCTATAACGTAACGACATGTGGAAAAAGTGAAGGGGTCTGAATACTTTCCGAATGCACTGTATAAATATGAAATGTTCCTTTGCCTTTTACTTATTTTTTGCAATTTGACCAGGGTACTACATCTTTATCACTTTATGTCTGTAATGTTGTCTGTACTGTTCAGCAGGAAAGGACTGAATAACATGCAAATACATGCGTTTCATTTGATATAGCCATTGGGTTTTGGGGTCAGTTCCATTTCAATTCAGGAGGCAAATTGAATTTCCAACCCCAGAATTGAAAAGAGCCATTTTATTTTCAACAAATGTGAGACAGTGTGAGCCATTATGTTGCTGATAACTGTGACCCAGTATGTGTGTGCACCTGGAGAAGGTAGATTTCAGTGTGAGCAGTTCAGTCAAATGCCAGATGGGCTGGTCTATCTTTAACCCAGTGGTCCTGTCTAAATTGGGGGTTTTGCACTGAATTATCATTATTTGGCTAATAATGGGGACTCAAGGGAAAAAAGGTTGGCAGGTGTGGTGGCCTCGAGGAAAAATAAAATGGGCCAATGGGGTTAGAAATACCCAGGCCGATTTCTGGTTCCAGACGGTCCCTCGTGGTCCGCCATGTGGACGGTGAGTGGCAAGCTGATGATGAAGTCACATTTACTGCATGTCTCGTCTATTTTTGGGAGTAAGGGAGCTTGCAACCATGACATCTGGTTTCAGGCCTCAGATAAAAACTTCCCTATGGCAGCATGGCTGTCAATTTTTTTTGTTGCTAAATCTAGCTAGCTGTATCAATTAATGGAACACTCACACATACCCTCTATACATGGCTGCCCATGTTCGTCCAAGAATGTACTGTTCCTTTGAGAAAACAACAGCAGATTCAAATGGGTTTTGGCGGGTATTCAAACACTTGAGCTATGAGGCTGCTGGTTTTGGTAGCCATGAGGCCTTTTGTTTTCTAGGCATCTTAGGCCTAGCTACATGGTCTGTAACCTGATTGAATGTGTGCAAAATATGAGAAGTAAGCATATGCGACCAGCTGTTGACTGCACGTACCCAGGAGACAGCGACCTTACCTTGGGTCCAGGGCCAGCTCTGTCTTGACTGCTTGGTCGGCCAGTCCAATAAAATTAGTAGCAGTTCAAAGTAGTGACCCAAAATAAACGTAAACAAAAAGAAAACCACAAAAAGGCATGCCTAAACGAAAGATTCAAAACCAAATGAAAGGCCTCACATGGCCACCAAAACCAGTAGCCTCACGGCTCTCCAAACTGGCACTGATTGACCATCACCTTAATTGACCACAGTGGAGTAATTATAAAGGCTTCCTGGTATAGCACAACCCTTGACCCAGTTGGTGCTGCCACCTGGGGGATGGAGTGTTTCCTGAATAGTGTTGCCTACCTGTGTGCTAACACTAAACTACCCCCCATATCATAACATTAGGTACACATACTAAATTCGGAGTGGCTGCGGATCTGACTTCTATTACATAGTTACACATCATACATGTTTTTGTATATATATTTGTCATTTTAGTGTTTTTAATGGTTGCAAAGGCGAGGGACGCAAATGCCACTGTATTTCAAAATCGACTCACATGGATTAGACTTAGGACTCTGAGTTTTCACATGGAAAAGTGTTGTTTGCTCTTGATAAGATAAGACATGCTTTCTGGATTCCCAAGAAAAAGTTGTTAGAAAATTCAAACATACATTTTATGGAAAATACATGTTGTGTGTTTCTGAATGTTGCTGCCTTGTTGACAATATGAATGGGTGCCGCAGATTATGGTTCAATTTGAGAAGCGCATTTGATTTAGGGAGATTCTCAATTGGATTTGCTTGACTCCTCGTTTCCTCTCCTCCGTCCTCTCCTCGCCTCCTTTTGAAAAAGGTCAATGGTAATCGAGGAGATGAGGGGAGGTGAGGAAATGTGGAAACAAATGAGCTTGTATGAAATGAGACTCTTCAGCTGAGTTTACAGAGGAAGCCCAATTCTGAGCTTTTGCCCAGTTATTGGTAAAATAACTGATCTGATTGGTCAAAAGACAAATTAGTGAAAAAAATATCAGCATTGGGATGTCTGTGTAAACGTAGCCTCCTTGTCCACTAGTGCATCATCTGGCAAATGACGTTTACAGAGGAGGAATCCCCAAATATATACAGTGGTAAGAAGAAAATGAGCTGATTGCTGACCTGTTCCCACGCCTAAATCCCCCATCCTCAGACTTTTTCTCACTCCTTACCTTGCCATATAACCACCTTCTCTCCTCCTGAACGCTAGCAATGCTTTCATGGTGATGCCACGGCACGGCATATTCTCCCTTCCTTTTGTGAATGAAAGAATAAGTGCTTTTTGTCATTATATTGTAGGAGTGCAATATGTAACTTTTTGGGCGACCTGACCAAATTCACATAGAAATGTGTTATAGATATGTCACTTTCATTGAAAGTCTAAGACGCGGTAGATCTCTTCTCTGTGCACTATTTATATTCTTCCCGTTCTTAAGTTTTGTTTTTGCGTCTTTTACTTATATTCCACAGCCGTTTAGGTGATAGAATGATTCTCTACCCCCCTCAAACTCAACTCTGGACCTCAAAGCCAGTTCCACTGCATTTTTTCATTGTTCCCCTCTAATCAGGGACTGATTTAGACCTGGACACGAGGTTTGTGCAATTAATTATCAGGTAGAACAGAACACCAGCAGGCTCCGGACCTCGTAGGGTAAGAGTTGCGTACCCCTGCTACACTATACTTGCTTGTTTTGTCACATAAACTGAAATGAGGAGAACTATTAGAATTTTAGCAACCAGGAAATGCTATGTATTATGCTGCCAGATCTCTAGTCTATGTTATCCCTTTTTGATGATGTTCATGCTCTGTGTGTTATGCCATGTGCTCCTTTGTTCTAGTTAATGTTCTGCGGTTTTCTATGTTTATTATACATGTTACTGTTAAGCCATTTCCCTCCTGATTATTCACCCGGCACTACTTGCAGCAGATTAGCAGAACTAACACAGCAGGTTAGGAGAATGAGATTAAGGTTAGGAAAAGGGTTAAGGTTAGGAAAAGGGTTAAGGTTAGGCTGAGCTAAAATGGTAGTTGTCAACAACTCCTGACCCCGACGCGACAACTAAATGGACCTGTACTCCATCTAGCCACTACCATAGAAACCATCAGTCTCATAACACCGGTATATGCCCACACCATTCTGTTGTTGGGGTACACCCATACAATTCAAACATAGAAAATCTGTTTTTTAACTAACTTAATTACCTATTTCACTCATATTGTAATTAAGTATTACAATGACGTAAATGTAAGTATAGATCATATTTCATAGAAATCTGGAAACACTGGACATTCTCTCTCTCTGCATTGTGGGGAAGGGCCGTAAGTAAGCATTTCACTGTCTACACCTGTTGTTTACTAATAAGCATGTGACAAATACATTTGATTTTAATTTGAGCTCCTTTAAAACTCATTTTGATATCATGCATGGTCAGTCATGCATGATCAGTATCCATAGCTCTGTCCATGAGTTTCAGAGTGGTTACATTTCTCCAGCCCCATCCCTCAGCTGTTTACCTAATCAGTGGCGGGGTTTCACATTGTTATTGTTTGAACTACAGATAGCCCCTTTAATGTGGGTGCCCTGTCACATGCGTTCTCTCCTGCCATTTGTTGAAGTGGCATAGCCCACTCCTTGCGCACATGTGACTAGTAGGTGGGTGTTTGAGGGTTTCTCCAAAGATTTTGATAACTGAACCAAGATAGTCCACAGCCAGTCGTTTCCAATGGGAACAAATGAGCCATCGTGAGCAGAACAAGCAAGGAGGGGGCAGAGCCAAGCACGAGCTAGCGAGATCCTATTGGCGCGTTCTACAATCATCTGCATATTTCCTATAGGGAACGCCTACTACGTGAAGTGCGCGTGTGCAATAACTCGATTCGCTTTGGCACTCTTTCCAAACAACGCGATTTTTTAAAACGTTTGCAAAGTCTACAAACATTTGTCCACTATGTTCATAACATATTCTAGTTTTGGGAACATAACTGTATTGAGATTAAATGTTTCATCGATGAGAATTTGCAGAATGTCGGCCAAATCTCTCGGTCCATCTTCTCCACTGCCCCGCAAGTGGGCTTCCTCTCACTATCATATTTGGTAGTGAGTGGAACTGCCAAGCGGATGCTTCACATTTAAACATCTAGTGAAATATCTGTCTCATTGTTCTATCTTTCTCGCGCACGGCCAGTCCGTGAATGAATGGTGGGTCTAGCAGTCTCACCACGACATCGAAGAGAACGCTAAATAAACACAACAACGTGGAGCTTTTCGGTGACAACTGACATACAGACAGACTCGTGAAGGACGGCTTTTCTTTGCAAAGGAACATATATTCTCTCGTTGTCACTGCGGTTTTGGGAAAGCCAGTTGAAAAGTCTGTTTTTCCCGGGCCGTTCAATGTTTACACATCGCTCCAGATGCCACGATTTAGCACACTGGACAAACTCAACACTGTTTGAAAAGCTCGGTCCTTGTGCAAATAGTTACTTTGCAACACAAGTAAACACCAAACGGAGCTGTCATTTCGATGGTTTCGGCAGTAAAGTTTTCTACAAATTGATGACTCCAGTGGAAGAACAAACAATATCAGCCACCACCCTGTGACAATCTGGGCAGCGAGTGCTGCAGTTGTTTCTAACGACACGAGGAACGCATGCTGTCTTTGTTGCAATAACTTTCTCTCCTCAACAAGGACTTCGTGAATTATGGGTTATTAATTGTTGCCATATAGATATTTAAAGGTGTATCTAGCCAATTGGTTTTGCAGGTGAATTGGGCACAGCACAACATTGATACATTATTGATTATCGAATGTTACTAATCGATTATTAGGGGCTGTATCATTGAATTTAACAATTAGGCTTTGAATAGTTTATTCTCTCCATTGTCCTAATTAAACAGAGATGGCGGGTCGGGATGACAAAGAGAAGCCAGATATTAAAAGGTTTTCCCTCTGGTACATCGGCTGGTCCTCTTTGGACAGGCGGACTACCCTGCCTATGTTGCCGTGGCTGGTGGCGGAGATCCGAAGGAAAAGTGAGAAGAACGAGTCTGGACGCGAGACGGGTCCTGTCCAGGCCAGGGAAGTTCAGCTAGTGCTCACGCCGCCGTTAATTCGATGTATCCCCGCCAACAATGCCACCAACTCGTCCGTCTTCATCTTTGAGCATAAAGTACAGTTTATCTCGCGGTTCATCCACAACAGTAATGACCTCACCTATTTCGCCTACCTTATCCGGAGCCAGCCCGACAACCCCAAGTCGGAGATGACATGCCATGTCTTCAGGGCGAACGACCCAAACCAGGTAGGTTGTCATAATTTACTTACAGGTGTGTCACTGTCAGAATTGCCGTTATGCTTTACAGGTGTTTGCCTACACTCAAGTTTTAAAAACGTCAATTTCCCCTAAATGATGACCTACACTGAATGTACAAAACATTAACAACACCTTCCTAATATTGCGTTGGCACCTTCTACCATACCCCGTTCAAAGGCACTTAAATATTTTGTCTTGCCCATTCACCCTCTGAATGGCACACATACGCAATCCATGTCATCTCAAGGCTTAAAAAAAAATCCTCCTTTAACCTGTCTCCTCCCCATCATAGCTTTCACCTGGTTAGACTGTCATGGAAAGAGTAGGTGTTCTTAATGTTTTGTATACTCAGTGTGTATTCTTTCATTTGCAAGGATGTGGAGGTATGGTACCACCTGATTCATGATCCATTTTAAATGGGTCAAGTACAATTGCCAGACAGTTGCACCAGCTACTCTCAAGCATAAGCCATAAAACAATGGGCAACCTCTGGAGAACTCAGAACTTTACCACAGTGGTCCTCTTTCTCTAGAGTAGGCCTAGCTCTTGAGAACCGAAGGGGGCCCAATGGGGCTTGCATGCTGACTACGTGCGTGCGTCTGCATGTTGATTTTGTCTATCCCCACCAGACGTGATCGTGACACGCAGGTTAAAATACCAAAATCAATTGTGAATCAATTATATTAATTTAGGGGCAGGTCGAAATACACATGAAACATTCAGCGCGTGGAGCATCTGAAATAAAACCAAGTTCTATTTTAGTGCTTGGATATGCAGACACTCGCAAGCAGTGTGGGTGAAATGATGAAATAACGCGTTTGTTATCGCTCATGCATGCAATGTGGCCGGTGTGGTTTGCCTTTTACAGATTCCCCTCTTAAATGTCGTGTAGCGGTTATTTCTCAATGCCAGAAATACATATAATAGTAAGCTAGTAAGCTGAATTCAGATAATGCATGTCATAACAACAACAAGATGCCCAGCGCTTTAAGCCAAGCCTCCTCCACCCGCAAAATTCCAGTCACTTCCCGCGCCCTATACTCGTCTGTCCAATGCATGTAAATAGCTCACCCGCTCCATAGCAAGCTGCTCTATCCGCACAAATTTTTAAAGCAATTTTAAATTGAGCTAAATGTTTTTAAAAAATGATTTCAGATGTTTCAAAAGGAACGATATAAACTGTTATTTTTGGAGGGTTCGAACCGTTTCAGAACTTTTATTTTGCTGGTCGGAACGGAACCAACAAAAATAATGGTTCTGTTCAGAAGGAAACAAGTGGAAAATAATTTTGGTTCCAAGCCCTGGTTAATATACCGCATCAACTACATAAATATCTGATAGGGTCCATTATCTGCCACCTGGACTGTAAGGGTTCTCAGCTGATCCTATGGAGGGAACTACAAGCCTGACGCTCGGTTTTAATATTTAGAATTGCTTGCGATACGGCTTTCGACATCAACGAGAAATAATAGTTCAAATAAAAAATCTACACTTAATGTAGCGGTTTTGCACAGATCCATACAGCTATTTGTGCCTCCTTCCGTCAAAACTACAGTTCCCCAGTTACGCTTACACATAGGTGTTCGGAGCACGCTAGACTGCTAATTAGCACAGGTGGTCACCTCTATTTTCTGTAAACAAGCACTGTAACATGGAGATATGGCCATGTGTACACTAAGCCGAGGTGCTCCCGAGTGGCGCAGCACTGCATCTCAGTGCTAGAGGCGTCACTACACTCAAAAAAATAAAGGTTCCTGGAGGATCCTTTAGGGGTTCTTCATATTGAAACTGTGGGGGAACCTCCATAACTTCTTCGAATAACTCTTTAAAAGGGTTCTTCAAAGAACCCCTTTTAATGGATCTTCAAAGAATCGTTTGAATAACCTTTTTGTGGTTAATTTTTGAACTACTCCCCCCTCTCTTATTATTATTATTAGTAGTAGTAGTAGTAGTAGTACTCTGTAGCTCAATTGGTAGAGCATGGAGCTTGTAACGCCAGGGTAGTGGGTTCGATCCCCGGGACCACCCATATGTAAAAAATGTATGCACACATGACTGTAAGTCGCTTTGGATAAAAGCGTCTGCTAAATGGCATATTATTATAGTACGCTTAACAATAACAACAATACCACAATATTTTAGTTGTCAGTGTTTTATTAGGATTTTAGTGGCAAAGCAGAATAAAAAAATCAAAATATAAGGTAAACTCCCAGCAGAGCCAATGGGTCCAATGGGTATACAGTGGGGGAAAAAAGTATTTAGTCAGCCACCAATTGTGCAAGTTCTCCCACTTAAAAAGATGAGAGGCCTGTAATTTTCATCATAGGTACACGTCAACTATGACAGACAAAATGAGATTTTTTCCCCCAGAAAATCACATTGTAGGATTTTTAATGAATTTATTTGCAAATTATGGTGGAAAATAAGTATTTGGTCACCTACAAACAAGCAAGATTTCTGGCTCTCACAGACCTGTAACTTCTTCTTTAAGAGGCTCCTCTGTCCTCCACTCGTTACCTTTATTAATGGCACCTGTTTGAACTTGTTATCAGTATAAAAGACACCTGTCCACAACCTCAAACAGTCACACTCCAAACTCCACTATGGCCAAGACCAAAGAGCTGTCAAAGGACACCAGAAACAAAATTGTAGACCTGCACCAGGCTGGGAAGACTGAATCTGCAATAGGTAAGCACCTTGGTTTGAAGAAATCAACTGTGGGAGCAATTATTAGGAAATGGAAGACATACAAGACCACTGATAATCTCCCTCGATCTCACCCCGTGGGGTCAAAATGATCACAAGAACGGTGAGCAAAAATCCCAGAACCACACAGGGGGACCTAGGGAATGACCTGCAGAGAGCTGGGACCAAAGTAACAAAGCCTACCATCAGTAACACACTACGCCGCCAGGGACTCAAATCCTGCAGTGCCAGACATGTCCCCCTGCTTAAGCCAGTACATGTCCAGGCCCGTCTGAAGTTTGCTAGAGTGTATTTGGATGATCCAGAAGAGGATTGGGAGAATGTCATATGGTCAGATGAAACCAAAATATAACTTTTTGGTAAAAACTCAACTCTTCGTGTTTGGAGTACAAATAATGCTGAGTTGCATCCAAAGAACACCATACCTACTGTGAAGCATGGGGGTGGAAACATCATGCTTTGGGGCTGTTTTTCTGCAAAGGGACCAGGACGACTGATCCGTGTAAAGGAAAGAATGAATGGGACCATGTATCGTGAGATTTTGAGTGAAAACCTCCTTCCATCATTGCCAACAAAGGGTATATAACAAAGTATTGAGAAACTTTTGTTATTGACCAAATACGTATTTTCCACCATAATTTGCAAATAAATTCATATAAAATCCTACAATGTGATTTTCTGGATTTTTTTTCTCATTTTGTCTGTCATAGTTGACGTGTACCTATGATGTAAATTACAGGCCTCATCTTTTTAAGTGGGAGAACTTGCACAATTGGTGGCTGACTAAATACTTTTTTCCACCCACTGTATCCTCTGGCATGTTGATGTTAATGTCTGATGTTCTCCGTATCCATAGCCAGAATGATTTTGCAGTGCATGGTGATCAAACAGGTTTCCTGTTATATTCATCAGAGGTGTAGGGAGGGTGAAGTCTGTGAATCCAAAAAATATTAATTATACAGATGATTAACAAAACATGCACATGACAGTACTCATACCTTGGTATTTGTGGTAAATGTGAATGAAAAAAACCATTTTGATAATGGTTTTTATACACATACCTTGTCCATAATGTAGAGGCCTATGGGATTTTCATTGAAGAGGTAAGGGAGGAGGATGGTAAATGTGATCTGCATAACATACCAATACCAATTGACATACCTTTGTATGCCTCCTCGTCTGTAAACCTGCAGACACAGACACAAAAGTGAGCAGTTCAGTCATTTGCACCCAATACAGCTAGCCTTCAACATATTCTTATAGCATACATATTCTTACCTCTTTGTTGATTGATATCCATTGAATTGTATCTATTTTCTGTTTTGCACAAATATGAAAAGATATTGGTTTTATGATGATACCATCTATCAATTTAGATCCTACAAGGGACAACCCTTACCTTAAATTAAGGAGTTAATCTTTACATTGTTCAGTTAAGTGCCTGCACTTCAAAGAACTTTGAGGATCTTAGAAGAACCCTTGTTGAACCCCTAATTTTTAGAGTATACAGACCCTGGTTCGATTCCAGGCTGGATCACAATCCGGCCGTGATTGGGAGTTCCATAGGGCGGCGCACAATTGGCCCAGCGTCGTCCGGTTTGGCTTGGGTAGGCCGTCATTTTAAATCAGAATTCGTTTTTAACTGACTTGCCTAGTAAAATAAAATAAATAATAATAACCTTAACCTGTAAAGGTGTGTAGTAATTTATTTGTTGCTGATATGAAAGGATACTTTGTTTCCAAACCATCCCGCAAGCAATGTGTTTTAACGTTCAGACCGAGCATTAAAAAAGTCCCTCTGGAAGAAGATCCTTTCATCAATAGGCGCTAAATGTAGTTTAGTTTGAGTGGGCTGGAGTAGGCCTAGTGATAACACACTCTCTTTAGAATCATGAAAAAAGAAGACTATTTAATTGGTCAATTAAAACATGTTTTGGCTGCGGTATTAAGTATTTAGGCCATTGTGGTGGTGGGATAGAATAGGCAACTGGATTTAAATATAGCCTAGGCTAAGATAATCCAGATCAGGGCTGTATCCGTAAGATACAGGGGATCAAACATCTCTGACAGACTGTGTTTTGACAAGGGATTCATAGACCCAAAATTGAATCAGCAGCTTTTATATGCAATGATCAACACATCATGAGTGTTGCCTCATCGCCTGGTACTTGTTGTTCAGGAAGGGGAGCAGCACTGACTGGACTAGAAGAATCAATTTCCCCATTATCATCTCTACTTCTTTGTGAAAAGTGTTCTGCATTATCCAACTTGCATAGGTCTAGAGACTAGCAAATATTGTGCTAGTTCCAATAGTTTAAAAAAATTAACTATTTGCATCAACTTTTTGAGTATTTCCAACATGAATTATAATATACAGTGAGGGAAAAAAGTATTTGATCCCCTGCTGATTTTGTACGTTTGCCCACTGACAAAGACATGATCAGTCTATAATTTTAATGGTAGGTTTATTTGAACAGTGAGAGACAGAATAACAAAAAATAAATCCAGAAAAAGGCATGTCAAAAATGTTATAAATTGATTTGTATTTTAATGAGGGAAATAAGTATTTGACCCCTCTGCAAAACATGACTTAGTACTTGGTGGCAAAACCCTTGTTGGCAATCAGAGGTCAGACGTTTCTTGTAGTTGGCCACCAGGTTTGCACACATCTCAGGAGGGATTTTGTTCCACTCCTCTTTGCAGATCTTCTCCAAGTCATTAAGGTTTTGAGGCTGACGTTTGGCAACTTGAACCTTCAGCTCCCTCCACAGATTTTCTATGGGATTAAGGACCTTAATGTGCTTCTTCTTGAGCCACTCCTTTGTTGCCTTGGCCGTGTGTTTTATTGTTTAACATTGTTTTCTGTTTTTGATTATTAGCCATTTTAACCTACTTTCGCAGGCATTGTTGAGCATAGTACTAAATCCACTAGCAGTAGCCTAAGTGGAGGTAGAGCTGCAGGCATTGTAGGATGCTGCATTTGTGCGCATGACCTTGTCGATTGTTGGGAATGGGTGTTGTCATCTTTGAGCGTCAATTTGTCCGACGGTTTTGATATCCGTTCATCATGATCCATTACACCTCATAGCACAAACTGCTTACTACTAATATAGAAATATCATTTTATTTCTGTAAAATAATCATAGTCTGACATTTTTCAATTACCCACAATCTTCTAAAAAAACAGAGCCAAATGATAAATTGTAAGAACTTAATTCTTACGTTGATAGAAAATATTATAAAAATTGAGTAAATTAAACAATTTTTTTTACTCCAAAATAATCATTCAGATTTTTCATTATATTCAATTGAATTTGCATTTTCAAATGTCATGCATTTTTGAACACTCTAAAAATAGGTAAGGTATTTAAATATTGAAGTCAAACCGGAAACCTGCATTTCTAGATTTGTTGGGGTAATATTTACAAAGTCCCTGAATAGTTTTTACAGTGCATTCTTATTCTGGCCCCTTCGCTTTTTCAAAAATTTGTTAGGTTACAGCCTTATTCTAAAATGGATAAAATATAACATTTTCCTCATGGAAAAAAAAAAGATACCTTATTTACATAAGTATTCAGACCCTTTGCTATGAGTCTCAAAATTGAGCTCAGGTGCATCCTGTTTCCATTGATCATCCTTGATGTTTCTACAACTTGATTGGAGTCCACCTGTGGTAAATTCAATTGATTGGACATGATTTGGAAAGGCACACAGCTGTCTATATAAGGTCCCACAGTTGACAGTGCATGTCAGAGCAAAAACCAAGCCATGAGGTCGACGAAATTGACCGTATAGCTCCGACATAGGATTGTGTCAAGGCACAGATCTGGGGAAGGGTACCAAAAAATGTCTGCAGCATTGAAGGTCCCCAAGAACACAGTGGCCTCCATTTCTAAATGGAAGAAGTTTTGTTAGCACCAAGACTCTTCCTAGAGCTGGCCACCCGGCCAAACTGAGCAATCGGGGGAGAAAGGCCCTTGGTCAGGGAGGTGACCAAGAACCCGATGGTTGCACTGACAGAGCTCCAGAGTTCCTCTGTGGAGATGGGAGAACCTTCCAGAAGGACAACCATCTCTGCAGCTCTCCACCAATCAGGCCTTTATGGTAGAGTGGCCAGACGGGAGCCACTACTCAGTAAAAGGCACATGACAGCCCGCTTGGAGTTTGCCAAAAGGCCCCTAAAGGACTTTGACCATGAGAAACAAGATTCTCTGGTCTGATGAAACCAAGATTGATCTCTTTGGCGTGAATGGCAAGCGTCACGTCTGGAGGAAACCAGGTACCGCTCATCACCTGGCCAAGAATGGCGGTGGCAGCATCATGCTGTGGGGATGTTTTTCAGCGGCAGGGACTGGGAGACTAGTCAGGATCGAGGGAAAGATGAAGGGAGCAAAGTACAGAGAGATCATTGACGAAAACCTGCTCAAGACCTCAGATGGGGGCGAAGGTTCACCTTCCAACAGGACACTGACCCTAGGCACACAGCCAAGACAATGCAGGAGTGGCTTCGGGACAACTCTGAATGTCCTTGAGTGGCCCAGCCAGAGCCTGGACTTGAACCCGACCGAACATCTCTGGAGAGACCTAAATATAGCTGTGCAGCGACACTCCCCATCCAACCTTACAGAGCTTGAGAGGATTTACAGAAAATAATGGAAGAAACTCCTCAAATACAGGTGTGCCGAGCTTGTAGCGTCATACACAAGGAGACTCAAGGCTGTAGTCACTGCCAAAGGTGCTTCAACAAAGTACTGAGTAAAGGGTCTGAATACTTATGTAAAACTGAAATATTTGTGTGCAAACATTTCTAAAAACCTGTTTTTGCTTTGTGGTTATGGGGTAATGTGTGTAGATTGATAGGGGGGCTATTACTGAACAAAATGTGAAAAAAGTGAAGGTCTGAATACTTTCTGAATGCACTGTATATCCTAACCACATTTCTAATGATCTGTGTGTGCGCGTGTGCATGCCTTCCATGCCCTGGCTTGTGTTTCATGTTACAGTTGGATCACGTGATATGGGGTAGCCTAGTGCCAACTGCCAATGTCATACCAGAGGCATCTTAACACCTCCAAAGATATACATAACTACGCTGACTCTCTCACCCTCAGTCCATTTATACCTCATTTTTACAGCAGTCTCTTCGATTTTAAAGGTCATGAACAGTCAAAATCATGTTTTTCATGACATTTGATGTTATTTGGATGAAACCAGATCAAAGTATGATGACCAAAGTATAAAAAATGACTTTGATCATAAAGTTACTGGTCCCCTCCCCTGTGTCAAACACTTGTATTAAGGAGGCAGGATTATTAAGGGGATAGTGACATCACTAACTCTCTCATATTAATACACCAATGGTAACATGATATTGCATCCAAGTTGTTTGACATAGGCATTTCAAAGAGCTGTCAGTCAAGGCGAGCTCATGAATATAAGGTCCCGCCTAGCCTGTCTTTTCCTGGTAAATTGAGCATTTCTATCGAAAACAAATGTTATGGGTGAAAGTTTTGTCCCTCAAAAGGCTATTTTACATGGGAATTAGAATGACTGACTGTTCGGGACCTTTTTAACAATAAAAGCCTGTCTCAAATAGTTCTCACACACAAGCATACAGTAGTGTTCAAGTTTTTAAAGGCCCTATACTGGCCTGTTTTTACTGTATCATGTTTCCGTGGTATGTGCAAGGCCAGACCAGGCTGTTTGTCTGCTGGTGAAAGCTGAGAGTCACAGTGAGTGAGGCAGAGAGTAAATGCTTGGAAAATAGCACCAAAACTTTTTTACTTTTGAGGTGTTGTTGGGCCTCTCAGCTACATACATACATACATACATACATACATACATACATACATGATGCAGCACTAGGAAAGGCAACATTAGCAGCATGTCCCTGTTTAGCTTGCTAGCGTTGTTGTTATGCAAGTTTAACTGGCTGGGTAGCAACATGTGCCAGATGGACCATGAGGAATGCACCTTCACCCACACCAACTGGGCTGTGTTCCCCTGGCTAGCTACCTCTCTGCACTTATCGGACTACCACACGCACCAAACTGTCCTTTCCTTTTTATGGGAGTCATTGATCACTGTGTGTTTCTAAAGTGCTTTGTTTTGACACGTTGTATTCCAAGTTTGAAGTAGGCCTACACCTGGAACACCTAGGTGTGTTTTTCACTGCGTTGAAGAAGGAGTAGACATGTCCAGACTCCTCTTACCCAGTTATTTTAGGACACTGAATTTAACCACTCTTCTGCAGGACAAAGCAGGACTAGGAGACACACCGAAGCACACTCAGAATATCTATTCTTGAAGTTTGTTTTAGAAATAGCTTATAGACAGATATTGTCAAGCTTAAACATTTGATCATGTTAACCCATGTCTTTAAAAAAGGTATAATCTTTGTAAATGATGTCATACATAGGACTGGTGGAGTTATGTCACATGCAGCTATGAAAGATATATGGAAATGTCTGCTCTACCCAAACTTACAACCAACTAATTGCAGCATTACCGCAAACATGGAAGAGGCATTTGGAAGGGGGAAAATATAAGGAACTTGTCTGTCGGCCCTGCATTAAAAACCAAAATTGGTTAACTAAAATTATGATAAATAAAAAAATCTATACCCGTTTCATTTAATGACCCAAAATTGACAGCTGTGCCATATATATTGCAAAATAGTTGGGAAGAGATTTTCAATGTACCGATTCCATTGTTTATGAACTGATAAGGAAAACGACGCCGTATTCAAAACGTAGCATTTTACAATTTTAATTATGTAACAAATTCTAGCAACCAATAGAATGTTTTTTATATATGGGGGATACAACCTTCCCAGCTCTGCAGATTTAGCTGCGAAGAGACAGTCAGTTTGATAATTTATTTTGTTACTGTCCATATGTAGCTTGTTTTTGGTCACAGGTCCAGGAATGGCTGAAGAATTGCAACATTTACCTGGAGCTAACTCTGCAGATAGCAACACTGGGTGATTCGAAAAGTCATAGTCAATCGTGATGTCTATCTTTGCTTGACATCATGGGAAAATCAAAAGAAATCAGCCAAGACCTCAGACATTTTTTTTTAGACCTCCACAAGTCTGGTTCATCCTTGGGAGCAATTTCCAAACGCCTGAAGGTACCACATTCATCTGTACAAACAATAGTGCGCATCGATAAACACCATGGGACCACACAGCCGACATACCGCTCAGGAAGGAGACGTGTTCTGTCTCCTAGAGATGAACGTACTTTGGTGCGGAAAGTGCAAATCAATCCCAGTACAACAGCAAAGGACCTTGTGAAGATGCTGGCGGAAACCGGTACAAAAGTATCTATATCCACAGTAAAACGAGTCATATATCGACATAACCTGAAAGGCCGCTCAGCAAGGAAGAAGCCACTGCTCCAAAACCGCCATAAAAAAGCCAGACTACGATTTGCAACTGCACATGGGGACAAAGATCGTACAGTTTCAACCGCAGACCACGTGTAACCATGCCAGCCCAGGACCTCTACATCCGGCTTCACCTGCGGGATCGTTTGAGACCAGCCACCCGGACAGCTGATGAAACTGTGGGTTTGCACAACCTAAGCATTTCTGCACAAACTGTCAGAAATCGTCTCAGGGAAGCTCATCTACATGCTCGTCGTCCTAACCAGGGTCTTGACCTGACTGCAGTTTGGCGTCGTAACTGACTTCAGTGGGCAAATGCTCACCTTCAATGACCACTGGCATGCTGGAGAAGTGTGCTCTTCAGGATGAATCCCGGTTTCAACTGTACCGGGCAGATGGCAGACAGCATGTATGGCGTCGTGTGGGCGAGCAGTTTGCTGATGTCAACGTTGTGAACGGAGTGCCCCATGGTGGCAGTAGGGTAATGGTGTGGGCAGGCATAAGCTACGGACAACAAACACAATTGCATTTTATTGATGGCAATTTGAATGCACAGAGATACCGTGACGAGATCCTGAGGCCCATTGTCGTGCCATTCATCCGCTGCCATCACCTCATGTTTCAGCATGATAAGCTAGAAAATGTCCGTCCCGTCCATATCCGAGAAATCCTATTTCAGCAGGCTCTAGATGGACAACCAAGAAGGCCAATCGCAAGAGGCGGCAAGCAAAGCACATCCACAAGTGATAACAACGGCCACCATTAAAGCCTGATTCAACTATTCACTGGAAAGCATCACCAAATATGTGGATTTCTGACCAACAAGCCACACTTAAAGGTAACACTAACGAACAGATGCAAAAGTTATTCCAATCATATGAAATCCATAGACTAATACCTTATTGAAATTGACTGATTTTATATGAACTGAAACTTTGAAATTGTTGCGTTTTATATTTTTGTTCAGTATATTAAGACAGGCAAGTCCACATTTCTCACGTAATTTAGAATGTAATAATAATTTGAATATCATTGGCAAGGCGTTAAACAAAATGCATTACTCTGAAAGTAATGATACACACAAAATTTTTCGCGGGTGATCCAAGAAAATTGGATGACCTGAGCTCAATGAGATTTCATAGCAAGGGGTGTGAAAACAAAATTATAAAAACAAAGGAACACTCAAATAATCCAGATCTGAATGAATGAAATAATCAAATTAAATACTTTTTTCTTTAAAAGGTGAATGGGCTGACAACAAAATAATACAAAAATAATCAATGGAAATCAAATTTATCAACCCATGGAGGTCTGGATTTGGAGTCGCCCAAAATTAAAGTGGAAAACCACACTACGGCTGATCCAACTTTGATATAATGTCTAAAACAAGTCAAAATTAGGCATCAGTAGTGTGTGTGGCCTCCACGTGCCTGTATGACCTCCCTACAACACCTGGGCATGCTCCTGATGAGGTGGCGGATGGTCTCCTGAGGGATCTCCTCCCAGACCTGGACTAAATCATCCGGCAACTCCTGGACAGTCTGTGGTGCAACGTGGCGTTGGTGGATGGAGCGAGACATGATGTCCCAGATATGCTCAATTGGATTCAGGTCTGGGGAACGGGCGGGCCAGTCCATAGCATCAATGCCTTCCTCTTGCAGGAACTGCTGACACACTCCAGCCACATGAGGTCTAGCATTGTCTTGCATTAGGAGGAACCCAGGGCCAACCGCACCAGCATATGGTCTCACAAGGGGTCTGAGGATCTCATCTCGGTACCTAATGGCAGTCAGGCTACCTCTGGCGAGCACATGGAGGGCTGTGCAGCCCCCCAAAGAAATGTCACCCCACACCATGACTGACCCACCCGCAAACCGGTCATGCTGGAGGATGTTGCAGGCAGCAGAACGTTCTCCACGGCGTCTCCAGACTCTGTCACGTCTGTCACATGTGCTCAGTGTGAACCTGCTTTCATCTGTGAAGAGCACAGGGCGCCAGTAGCGAATTTGCCAATCTTGGTGTTCTCTGGCAAATGCCAAATGTCCTGCACGGTGTTGGGCTGTAAGCACAACCCCCACCTGTGGACGTCGGGCCCTCATACCACCTTCATGGAGTCTGTTTCTGACCGTTTGAGCAGACACATGCACATTTGTGGCCTGCTGGAGGTAATTTTGCAGGGCTCTGGCAGTGCTCCTCCTGCTCCTCCTTGCACAAAGGCGGAGGTAGCAGTCCTGCTGCTGGGTTGTTGCCCTCCTACGGCCTCCTCCACGTCTCCTGATGTACTGGCCTGTCTCCTGGTAGTGCCTCCATGCTCTGGACACTACGCTGACAGACACAGCAAATCTTCTTGCCACAGCTCGCATTGATGTGCCATCCTGGATGAGCTGCACTACCTGAGCCAATTGTGTGGGTTGTAGACTCCGTCTCATGCTACCACTAGAGTGAAAGCACCGCCAGCATTCAAAAGTGACCAAAACATCAGCCAGGAAGCATAGGAACTGAGAAGTGGTCTGTGGTCACCACCTGCAAAACCAGTCCTTTATTGGGGGTGTCTTGCTAATTGCCTATAATTTCCACCTGTTGTCTATTCCATTTGCACAACAGCATGTGAAATGTATTGTCAATCAATGTTGCTTCCTAAGTGGACAGTTTGATTTCACAGAAGTGTGATTGACTTGGAGTTACATTGTGTTGTTTAAGTGTTCCCTTTATTTTTTGAGCAGTGTACATATTTCTGTGTTTCATTTTCAATAGATTTGTAAAAATGTCTTAAAATTGTTCTATTTGTCATTATGGGGTATGAATACATTCTGGGTATGAATACTTTCTGAAGGCACCAAATTTTCCAGTCTTGGCTAGAACACAAAGATATATCAAGATATTAACAATTGGTTCAGTAAAAGTCTAAATAATACATCCCAGTACAAGTCCACAAAATTGGGGGAGTGCACAAGCTTGTGAAGCTAAGATATGATACAGTACATCAATATGCATCACATCTACAACCGTTATGATGTTATGGATATCATAATGCTGTAAAAGGATACTGACAATGTAAAGAAACAATTTATAGACCATATAAAATCTTGATGAAAGTTAGCTTTACAGAGAAAGTTTCAAGATGGAAAAAAAAAACTGTATCTAGAAAATGTTATATTTGCATTTTAGTCATTTAGCAGACGCTCTTATCCAGAGCGACTTACAGTTAGTGAGTGCATACATTTTTCATACTGGCCCCCCGTGGGAAACGAACCCACAACCCTGGCGTTGCAAGCACCATGCTCTACCAACTGAGCTACAGGAGGCCTCTTCCCCATCAGGAGGCTGAATTTTCTTTGGCATGGGTCCCCAGATCCTCAAAAGTTTATATAACCGCACCATTGAGAGCATCTTGACTGGCTGCATCACCGCTTGGTATGGCAACTGCTTGGCATCCGACTGTAAGACGGTTAGTCGAGGTAATTGAGGTAATATGTACATGTGGGTAGAGTTAAAGTGACTATGTATAGATAATAAACAGAGTAGCAGCAGCGTAAAATAGTGGGTGGGGTGGCAATGCAAATAGTCTGGGTAGCCATGATTAGCTGTTCAGGAGTCTCATGGCTTGGGGGTAGAAATTGTTAAGAAGCCTTTTGGACCTAGACTTGGTGCTCCGGATGTGACATTGCCTATCCCAGTCTTTAAAAGACTGTAGAACACGCAAACAAAACTCAAGACACTTTGAAATGGTCTGCATTGCTTCATTAACCATATCATATTCATAACTAACACTGGGGGACGTCTGTGAGTGGAAAAACAAGCTTTATGAGCTAACTAAAATACATAAAATTACCCTGTAATGGTGTAAATTCATGCCATTTCCTGCTTAAACTGTGTAGGCTTATTAAAGCATGCGGGAGCAGCATGTACCAAATACCAGGCTCTCTTTTTCTTTACTCAACATAGCTCTATTATTGGCCCGGCGGCAACAGTGATGTGTTGATCAGGGATGAGCACACATCTCTCATTCATTCTTGTGCAACTGGGTGACCCTTAGCATGGATTCCACCCTCTGCTGTGCCCCAAGGCCTGTCCTATTCTGTGTCTGAGCCAGTCAACTCAAGGTCCCAGTGACACCTGGGGGGCTGCCTTGTCTAGTCCCCAAGCCAAGTCAGAGCAAGAGTGAGGAGCGTGACCAGGTTGGTGCTAAAACCACTGACCCAGAATGGCTGAGGTCATCATAATGGGACTAAATGGAGTTAAGGCCTAATCCTTACTTGAGAAACGTAGGCTAAATCTATTACCAACATTTTCTTATTCTAAAATAATTAATTATGATAATAGGAGATTTAAGTCAAAATTTGCATGCATCACAGTTAGGAAGGGAACTGCCTTGAATTGTGTTTCTCTTGCAAAGAAGTTGGGCTTGCCTCCAGCCTGGTAACAGTGTTGACATTGTTTCAGATGCTAATTTGGACAGCGTCAAACCGCTGACCAAGGTCGAATCATATATCATATCATATCTGATGATCAGTGAGTGGGCTAACTGAATGACTAAACTGCCTTGTCATGTTTTACCTGTCTGTCTCCTCCATGTTAAAAATAAAATTGTTAACCCTGTTGTATTTATAACCACTTTGGACTGATAGTTGACCAAAGTCACAAATCAAACCATTCTTAGTAGTTATTTTGATGGAAAAATCAGCCTGTTCATTCATTATTTGAACTGTCTTATATAATTAAGCAATAAGGCCTTAAGTGGTGAAGTATATGGCCAATATACCACGGATAAGGGCTGCTCTTATGTACGACGTGAAGTGGAGTGCCTGGACACAGCCCTTAGCCGTGGTATATTGGCCATATACCACAAACCAGAGGTACCGTATTGCTTTTATAAACCGGTTACCAATATATTTAAACAATGAATTACATTTTTTCTTTTTTTTTCTTTTGAGAAATAAATTCATACTATTTCATCCTTCCACCAGAGGATATAGTCTGCACAAAGATCTGGTTGCTAATACCCTTTGCAAGTGATGTCATAGTTCTGGGGTCATGTCCTGGGTCTTTTTGAATGGGCTTCAAGATCATATAATAAAATTCATGAAAATGCGGCCATTTAAAGCTAGAGTCCTTAGTTGCTACATTCATTTTTGGATTTACAGTGCCTTCAGAAAGTATTCACACCCCTTGACTTTTTAAACATTTTGTTGTGTTACAAAGTGGGATTTAAAATGGATTTAAATATAATTGTTTTGTCAACAATCTACACAACATACTCTGTCAGTGAAAGAAAAATTCTAACATTTGTAAAAAAAAGTATGAAAAATAAAACACTAATATACTGTATTTTTATTAGATTCAACCCGTCGAGTCATTACATGTTAGAATAATCGTTGGCAGCGATTACAGCTGTGAGTCTCTAAGAGCTTTCCACACCTGGATTGTGCAACATTTTCCATTTATTATTTTCAGAATTCTTCAACCCTTGTCAAATTGGTTGCTAGACAACCATTTTCCGGTCTTGCCATAGATTTTCAAGTAGATTTAAGTCAAAACTGTAACTCAGTCACTCAGGAACATTCACTGTCTTCTTGGTAAGTAACTCCAGTGTATATTTGGCCTTGTGTTTTAGATTATTGTCCTGCTGAAAGGTGAAATCGGGTCCCAGTGTCTTGTGAAAAGCAGACTGAACCAGGTTTTCCTCTAGGATTTTGCCTGTGCTTAGCTCCATTCCATTTATTTTTATCCTGAAAAACTCCCCAGTCCTTAACGTTTACAAGCATACCCATAACATGATGCAGCCAGCATATGCTTGAAAATATGGAGAGTGGTACTCAGTAATGTGTTGTATTGGATATGCCCCAAGCATAACACTGTATTCAGGACAAAAAGTGAATTGCTTTGCCACATTTTTTGCAGTATTACTTTAGAGCCTTATTGCAAACAGGAATCATGTTTTGGAATATTTTTGTTCTGTACATGCTTCCTCCTTTTCACTCTGTCAATTAGGTTGATATTGTGGAGTAACTACAATGTTGATCCTTCCTCAGTTTTCTCCTATCACAGCCATCAAACTCTGTAACTGTTTTAAAAAGTCACCATTGGCCTTATGGTGAAACCCCTGAGCGGTTTCCTTCCTCTCCGGCAACGGAGTTAGGATGGACGCCTGTGTCTTTGTTGCGACTGGGTGTGTTGATACACCATCCAAAGTGTATTCAATAACTTCACCATGCTCAAAGGAATAGTCAATGTCTGATTTCTTTCTACCAATGGGTGCCCTTCTTTGAGGCATTGGAAAACCTCCCTGGTCTTTGTGGTTGAATCTGTGTTTGAAATGCACTGCTTGACTGAGGGTCCTTACAGATAATTGTATGTCTGGGGGTACAGAGATGATGTAGTCATTAAAAAAATCATGTTAAACACTATTATTGCACACTGAGTGAGTCCATTCAACTTATGTGACTTGTTAATCACATTTTTACTCATGAACTTATTTAGGCTTGGCATAACAAAGGGGTTGAATACTTATTGACTCAAGACATTTCAGCTTTTCATTTGTTATTCATTTGTAAAATTTAGAAAAACATAAATCCACTAACATTATGGGGTATTGTGTGTAGGCCAGTGACAAAAAAAAATCTAAATGTAATCCATTTTAAATTCAGGCAGTAACACAGCAATATATGGAAAGGGTCAAGGGGTGTGAATAATTTCTGAAGGCATATTAATGTTAAACAGTGCATTCGGAATGTTCTCAGAACCGTTGACTTTTTCCACATTTTGTTATGTTTCAGCCTTATTCTAAAATGGATTAAATATATATTTTCCCTCATCAATCTACACAGAATAGCCCATAATGACAAAGCAAATACAGGTTTGTCGAAATTTTAGCAAAAAATATAAATATATAAACGGAAATATAACATTTACATATAGACCCTTTACTCAGTACTTTGATGCAGCACCTTTTGCAGTGATTACAGCCTCAAGTCTTCTTGGGTATATAATATAATATAATATGCCATTTAGCAGACGCTTTTATCCAAAGCGACTTACAGTCATGCGTGCATACATTTTTGTTGTGTATGGGTGGTCCCGGGGATCGAACCCACTACCTTGGCGTTACAAGCGCCGTGCTCTACCAGCTGAGCTACAGAGGACCAGGGTATGACGCTACAAGCTTGGCACACCTGTATTTGGGGAGTTTCTCCCATTGTTCTCTGCAGATCCTCTCAAGCTCTGTCAGGTTGGATGGGGAGCATCGCTGCGCTGCGCTGCTATTTTCAGGTCTCTCCAGAGATGTTCGATCGAGTTCAAGTCTGGCTGGGCCACTCAAGGACATTCAGAGACTTGTCCCAAATGCACTCCTGCATTGTTTTGGCTGTGTGCTTAGGGTCATTGTCTTGTTGGAAGGTGAACCTTCGTCCCAGTCTGAGGTCCTGGACGCTCTGGAGCAGGTTTTCATCAAGGAACTCTCTGTACTTTGCTCCGTTCATCTTTGCCTCGATCCTGACTAGTCTCCCAGTCCCTGCCGCTGAAAAATATCCCCACAGCATGATGCTGCCACCGCCATGCTTCACTGTAGGAATGGTGCCAGGTTTCCTCCAGACCTAACGCTTGGCATTCAGGCCAAACAGTTCAATCTTGGTTTCATCAGACCAGAGAATCTTGTTTCTCATGGTCAGAGTCCTTTAGGTGCCTTTTGGCAAACTCCAAGCGGGCTGTCATGTGCCTTTTACTGAGAAGTGGCTTCATTCTGGCCACTCCACCATAAAGGCCTGATTGGTGGAGTGCTTCAGAGATGGTTGTCCTCCTGGAAGGTTCTCCCATCTCCACAGAGGAACTCTGGAGCTCTGTCAGAGCGACCATCGGGTTCTTGGTCACCTCCCTGACCAAGGCCCTTCTCCCCCGATTGTTCAGTTTGGCCGGGCAGCCAGCTTTAGGAAGAGTCTTGGTGGTTCCAAACTTCTTCATTTAAAATGATGGAGGCCATTGTGCTCTTGGGGACCTTTAATGCTGCAGAATGTTTTTGGTACCCAGATCTGTGCCTCGACACAATCCTGTCTCGGAGCTCTACGGACAATTGCTTCGACCTCATGGCTTGGTTTTTGCTCTGACATGCACTGTCAACTGTGGGACCTTATATAGACAGGTGTGTGCCTTTTTACGAATCATGTCCAATCAATTGAATTTACCCCAGGTGGACACCGTTCAAGTTGTAAAAACATCTCAAGGATGATCAATGGAAACAGGATGCACCTGAGCGCAATTTCGAGTCTCATAGCAAAGGGTCTGAATAATTATGTAAATAAAGTATTTATGTTTTTTATTTTTAATAAATTAACCAAAATGTCTAAAAAACTGTTTATTTTAACGTCATTATGGGGTATTGTTTGTAGAATAAGGCTAACTTAACAAAATGTGTAAAAAGTCAAGGGGTCTGAATACTTTCCGAATGCACTGTATATGCATTGTGAATATTACTTATAAATGCCTCATGAGCTTAGTTCAACAGTCATACCCCACCAGAACCCAAAGTATAATCTTTTTTTATTCCAATGTTTGTAAACAATGTAAATGTAAACAAACTGTATAGCCTCAAAACATGGTTATAATGATAATGTTGATATCATGGCTGGTCGGTCCTTGCATCCATAGCTCTCTCTATGAATTTGAGTGGTTACATTTTTCCTGGCCCATCCCTGAGCTTTTTTACCAAAAGCGAGGCTTGGGTGCCCACTTTAATTGTTTCAAGTGCGGATTCTAGCAATGAGATGTATATCAAGTGTCATTTCCTTTTTGTGAATTGATTTAATCATACCCGATGCCTTTCATCAAAACATTTGAAGCCCAAGAAGTGAGACACATTGGCAAATTTAGAAAAGTCTAATTTGAACGACATTTCCTGCAGCATTGTAGGCATGCTGAGGACTTACAGGATGTTAAGAACCTTTTAGTTACTATCAATTTCATGTGTTTCATATTAGATTCTGCTGCTTAATGTTTTTATTGAACGTTGCCAGCTAGTGCTTTTAGAAAATGCTAAAACAAATATATTTTGTAAACCATCGTTGTCAAAACATTTGTAGTTCGTGTGTAGTTCAAATGAAACGGTTGTAACTTTCTGGCTTCGTGCTTCTTCTTGGGCATCAAATACGTTGAAAACACACACATACATTTTTATATTTTTAATAACTGCGTGATGCAAATTTGAAGTCAATTCTTAGCCTACAAAACGAGGACTATGGAAGTAAAATTGCTGTCTAGCCATCTACGGCTAACTGACAATGTTCATGTCCAGCTTCTCAAAACACGTCATCTGAAACTTTCCAGTGAGTTCGTTCTGTCCCTTGGCACGTTGCAGATATGCAGTACAATAACCTGCTCACGCATGGCAACACCTCAGGCAGCAAGTGGAAAGGCACGGGGTGGAAGTGAAGTCTGTCTAAAGGGTGCAGCTGGAAACATACAAGGAAACAAAGTCAAGGTGCCTTTACAATCAGTTCAATCTACGTTTCATGCCACTTAAGTAACTGCAATTCTCCGTAAATCTCTAGGCTGGGTACAGTAATAGCCTAGCAACTGCTTGTGAATTTCAATGCTCTCATAAGATTTGATGCATTTTCGCACGTTCAAATATTTGTTTTTTATTGATCGCTTAGGCCTTGTCAGAATTGAATTGTTTTTTTTTGCAATCAGCATGTATGGCATATCTGGTCCATAGAGTTTAAAGTTTATGCAACAAGCCAACTGTTCGTCTATAGACTTAGTGTGTGGCACAAGGCCTACATGAAGTGGGTTAGGGTTACCTAACCTGCAAACAGTATTGACCTTCTGCCCACATTGCTGGTTTGCTGACGGGCTATTATCTAATTGGAACCATCCAAGCTATTTAGATTGAACTTGCTCAATATTTAACGCAGAGTACAGTAATACATAAAAGCCATCATAGAAGAATATTGAACCCACCAGCAGTTTTACCATTTTGTTTATTGTCCTGTATCCCACACAACCATGGCATTTTCCATGCTTTGTTTTTGTGTGTGCTTTGGACAGGCCCTAAGATGATACTATCCACATGAGCTTTGACTTTTCGCTTTTTCACCTATTTGTATATTTTGTATTTATTAAGGATCCCCATTAGCTGGTGCCAAGGCAGCAGCTACTCTTCCTGGGGTCCAGCAACTTTAAGGCCGTTTCATATCACTTTTCACAACACATTAAGTGTGTGCCCTCAGGCCACTACTCCACTACCAAATATCAGCAATACAAAATCTGTGTGTGTGTGTAGAGTGCGTGTGTTATCATGTGTATGCGTGTGTCTGTGCCTGTGTGTCTCTTCACAGTCCCCTCTATTCCTTAAGGTGTATTTTTATATTTGTATTCTTGCATAGTTACCTGATGTGGAATAGAGTTCCATGTAGCCATGTCAGTGGCATGGCATTAGTAAAGATTGAAAAAGTAAGGGGCCTAGACAGCTGCCCTGGGGAATTCCTGATTCTACCTGGATTATGTTGGAGAGGCTTCCATTAAAGAACACCCTCTGTGTTCTGTTAGACAGGTAACTCTTTATCCACAATATAGCAGGGTGTGTAAAGCCATAACACATACGTTTTTCCAGCAGCAGACTATGATCGAAAATGTCAAAAGCCTCACTGAAGTCTAACAAAACCGCTCCCACAATATTTGTATCATAATTTTCTCTCAGCCAATCATCAGTCATTTGTGTAAGTGCCGTGCATGTTGAATGTCCTTCCCTATAAGCGTGCTGAAAGTCTGTCAAGTTGTTTACTGTAAAATAGCATTGTATCTGGTAAAACAGAATTTCTTCCAAAAGTTTACTAAGGGTTGGTAACAGGCTGATTGGTTGGCTATTCGAGCCAGTAAAGGGGGCTTTACTATTCTTGGGTAGTGGAATAACTTTTGCTTCCCTCCAGGCCTGAGGGCACACCCTTTCTTGTAGGCTTAGATTGAAGATATGGCAAATAGGAGTGGCAATATCATCTGCTATTATCCTCAGTAATGTTCCATGCAAGTTTGCCAGTTCTTTTGCCTCGTCCCTTGCAACCATACCATTTTTCAATTCCTCATCAATCCACTGGGATTTAAGTGTTTACTGTCATTTCCTTAAGGGGTGCATGCTTGTTAGTAACTGGAATAAGCAATTTCATAAATGTATCAAGTGCAACGTCTGGTTGCTCCTCATTACACACCACAGAACAGCAAATATTATTTACATAATCAACATAGGAATCACTACAAAACTTGTATGACATATTATACACTATATTAGGCCTGGCCTTTGGAACTTTGGTTTTCCAAGATATGGCTACTATATTGTGATCACTACATCCGATGGATGTGGATACAGCTTTAAAGCAGATTTATGCAGCATTAGTAAAGTTATCAAGCATTTCACACACATTATCCACATGCTGACTGTTAGCACTTGGTGGGCTATAGCAGCTTCCCACAAGAATGGGCTTTAGGTGAGGTAGGTGAACCTGTAGCCACATTACTTCAACAGTATTTAACATGAGATGCTCTCTAAGCTTTACAGGGATGTGGCTCTGAATATAGACTGCAACACTGCCCCCATCGTCATTTCTGTCTTTTCTGTAGATGTTATAACCATGTATCATCAAAGGTATTATGTAATTGGGTTTCAGAGATAGTCAGTGAGAATATTAATGTCATCTGTTACTAGTAAGTTATTTAATGAACCTTGTTTCTTAGGCTACATATGTTACTGTGGTCTATTTTTAGCACTTTTCTGGGATGGTTGATTGTTTTTATTGCTTTACTGGGAAGCTTATCAGAAGTAGACTAGACAATGTTATTTATGTTTGAGCTGCACACAGTGGACTTCCTACTACGGCACACCGCCTCAGTGCTTACAGTATAACTCTGGTTCATAGGCACATGATTACTGTATACAATAGCTGTAGGATCGACAGAGGCATTCAGGGGAGTTAGAGGGACATAAATGTGGTTACTTACATTGACTGCCAACGCCCCTGGGACAATGTACATTTGCTGCAGCATTATGACAACTCAGCGACACAATGGAAGGGATTATCTGAGCTGGGCTTGGGTCATTGTCTCAACCCAGCCTTGAAATCTGTGGACAGAGTCCAGGAGCCAAGATGATTTGGATGGACTCCATCATTCCTGTAGAGCAACTTCTGTTTCCAGAAGGTGTCAAAGTTATCTATAAAAAGAGCTACAGTAATCTTTTAGCCAGGTGTGTAATGCCAGTAGCCTGCTGAAACTTTCAAACCCATGGCCCAACAATGGTACCAGACCTGAAATAATTGGCCGCTTTTTGGAAACTTTCAGAGCTAGAATCAGTTATTTTAAAGTCAATTTTCATCAGTGTTGACCTATCCCCTCCTAATGTCGTTTGACCCGGCAGCTGTCGTAGAACGGTCGGAAGCAGCCTTGTAGTGTCCCGTGCTCGTGCTCCAGGATAGCTCAGGGTTTTTGCCCTGAGAACCGTGATGTTTCTTACCATAGAGCTGCCGATGATAACAGCTGGTGCAATGGCTGAGGAGGTCCGGCCGTTCTTTCGCTTCGAGTGGTTTCACAAAACCATCGAGGACTGAAATGCAGTGTGGCTCGATGGACCCAAGCGGTATCCATCATGGATGACATATGGGCATGAGTCTTAGACAGCCTCACGGTCTGATGAAGGGGGAGCTCTGATGATCTCAACCTGAGGTAGAAGCCACCGGAGAGGGAAAAAGAATAGAGGAAGAAGCCGCAGGTCCCTCTGTATCTGATCTCGAATCGGAAGCCCCCAGGGAAGATGGCGCCGGAACCTCTTGATCCAGGGCGGCAAAGCTGTGTCTAGTCATTGTCCGATCCGGGCTTACCTTTGCCAAGGAGGCCCCCGTTGCCAGATTTAGCTGTTTTCGACCAAGGTGAGTGACATATCTCCATGGCTGGTTGGTAGGATCGAGAACAGGAACATCCACTAAGTATTTCACGAGCATCCGACTAACCCCATTCTCCAGGGAAGGGGGAGACCCATTCGGGGAGGGATCCCTGCAGAGTACCTGCCAGTCGGCTGTGGAGAGCTGACACGGCAGGTAGGAAGCCAGAGCGGCATCCAGCTACTGGGGTAGAAAAGAAAGACAAAGTATGCGACGTGGATTCCCCAGTAGCTTGTGTGAGTTTGCTACTTGTTTGCTAAGAGTAGCCACTTTGCCCCTGTAGTCCTCTGCAAGCAAACAGTTATTACATTGAAAGTCCGGGCGGTCCACATTGTCCCGGAATAAAGCAAAATAAACGCAGCTCCTGCAGTGTTGAAAAAATTTATTAGCGTTCTCCGTTTGAGGCTACAGGCTAGCCAGGCTAGCTAGGCTTCCGTGTCTCTTCTTGACATGGAATTCTCAACGTGTCCGAGAGAGAATTAAACAGCTATCAAAAATGTCAGGCCAAGGTAAGCCTACACCAAGCAAATAAAATACAATCACATTTTATTTGCCACATGCGCCGAATACAACAGGTGTAGACATGACAGTGAAATGCTTACTTACAAGCTCATTAACCAACAATGCAGTATTTAAGAAAATGGTTATGTAAAAAATAGATAAGTAAAAAATTGCTAATAATTAAAGAGCTGCAGTAAAATAAAAAAACATTAGCGAGGCTATATACAGGGGATACCGGTACAGAGTTAATGTGCGGGGGCACCGTTTAGTCGAGGTAATATGTACAGTTGAAGTCGGAAGTTTCCAAACATCTTGGCCAAATACATTTAAACTCAGTTTTTCACAATTCCTGACATTTAATCCTAGTAAAAATGCCCATGCCCCAGTTATGATCACCACTTTATTTTAAGAATGTGAAATATCAGAATAATAGTAGAGAGAATTGTTTATTTCAGCTTTTATTACTTTCATCACATTCCCAGTGGGTCATAAGTTTACATACTACCAAATACTAATTGAGTGTATTGCCTTTAAATTGTTTAACTTGGGTCAAACGTTTCGGGTAGCCTTCCACAAGCTTCCCACAATAAGTTGGGTGAATTTTGGCCCATTCCTCCTGACAGAGCTGGTGTAACTGAGTCTTTGCTCGCACACGCATTTTCAGTTCTGCCCACACATTTTCTATAGGATTGAGGTCAGGGCTTTGTGATGGCCACTCCAATACCTTGACTTTATTGTCCTTAAGCCATTTTGCCACAACTTTGGAAGTATGCTTGGGGTCATTGTCCATTTGGAAGACCCATTTGCGACCAAGCTTAAACTTCCTGACTGATGTCTTGAGATGTTGCTTCAATATATCCACATAATTGTCCTTCCTCATGATGCTGTCTATTTAGTGAAGTGCACCAGTCCCTCCTGCAGCAAAGCACCCCAACAGCATGATGCTGCCACCCCCCGTGCTTCACGGTTGAGATGGTGTTCTTCGGCTTGCAAGCTACCCCCTTTTTCCTCCAAACATAACGATGGTCATTATGGCCAAACAGTTCTATTTTTGTTTCATCATACCAGAGGAAATTTCTCCAAAAAGTACGATCTTTGTCCCCATGTGCAGTTGCAAAACGTAGTCTGGTTTTTTCATGGCGGTTTTGGAGCAGTGGCTTCTTCCTTGCTGAGCGGCCTTTCAGGTTATGTCGATATAGGACTCGTTTTACTGTGGATATAGATACTTTTGTACCCGTTTCCTCCAGCATCTTCACAAGGTCCTTTGCTGTTGTTCTGGGATTGATTTGCACTTTTCGCACCAAAGTACGTTCATCTCTAGGAGACAGAACACGTCTCCTTCATGAGCGGTATGACGGCTGCGTGGTCCCATAGTGTTTATACTTGCGTACTATTGTTTGTACAGATGAACGTGGTACCTTCAGGCGTTTGGAAATTGCTCCCAAGGATGAACCAGACTTGTGGAGGTCTACAATTTCTTTTATGAGGTCTTGGCTGATTTCTTTAGATTTTCCCATGATGTCAAGCAAAGAGGCACTGAGTTTGAAGGTAGGCCTTGAAATACATCCACAGGTACACCTCCAATTGACTCAAAATGTCAATTAGCCTATCAGAAGCTTCTAAAGCCATGATATCATTTTCTGGAATTTTCCAAGCTGTTAAAAGGCATAGTCAACTTAGTGTATGTAAACTTCTTACCCACTGGAATTGCGATACAGTGAATTATAAGTGAAATAATCTGTCTGTAAACAATTGTTGGACAAATTACTTGTGTCATGCACAAAGTAGATGTACTAACCAACTTGCCAAAACTATAGTTTGTTAACAAGAAATGTGTGGAGTGGCTGAAAAACGAGTTTTAATGACTCCAACCGGTGTATGTAAACTTCAAACTTCAACTGTACATGTGGGTAGAGTTAAAGTGACTATGCATAAATAATAAACAGAGTAGTAGCTGTGTAAAAGATGGGGTGGGGTTGGTGGGGCAATGCAAATAGTCTGGGTAGCCATGATTAGCTGTTCAGGAGTCTTATGGTAGAAGCTGTTAAGAAGCTTTTTGGACTTAGACCTGGCGCTCCGGTACCGCTTGCCGTGCGGTAGCAGAGAGAACAGTCTATGACTAGAATGGCTGTAGTCTTTGACAATTTTTAGGGCCTTCCTTTGACACTGCCTGGTATAGAGTTCCTTAATGGCAGGAAGCGGTCGGAGGCCAACCAGTTGCCATACCAGGCAGTGATGCAACCAGACAGCTGCACCATCGAGAGCATCCTGAATAACCTTTTGAGGATCTGAGGACCCATGCCAAATCTTTTCAGTCTCCTGAGGGGTAATATGCTTTGTTGTGCCCTCTTCACGACTGTCTTTGTGTGTTTGGACCATGATAGTTTGTTGGTGATGTAGACACCAAGGAACTTGAAGCTCTCAACCTGTTCCACTACAGCCCCGTCGATGACAATGGGGGCGTGCTCAGTCTTATTTTTTTCCCTGTAGTCCACAATCATCTCCTTTGTCTTGATCACGTTGAGGGAGAGGTTTTTATCTTGGCACCACACGGCCAGGTCTCTGACTTCCTCCCTATAGGCTGTCTCATCGTTGTCTGTGATCAGGCCTACCACTGTTGTGTCGTCGGCAAACTTAATGATGGTGTTGGAGTCGTGCTTGGCCAAGCAGTCATGGGTGAACAGGGAGTACAGGAGAAGACTGAGCACGCACCCCTGAGATGCCCCCGTGTTGAGGATCAAGGTGGCAGATGTGTTGTTACCTACCCTTACCACCTGGGGGCGGCCCTTCAGGAAGGACGTGATCCAGTTGCAGAGGGAAGTGTTTAGTCCAAGGGTCCTCAGTTTAGTGATGAGCTTTGAGGGCACTATGGTGTTGAATGCTGAGCTGTAGTCAATGAATAGCATTCTCACGTAGGTGTTCCTCTTGTCCAGGTGGGAAAGGGCAGTGTGGAGTGCAATAGAGATTGCATCATCTGTGGATCTGTTGGGGCGGTATGCAAATTGGAGTGGGTCTAGGGTTTCTGGGATAATGGTGTTGATGTGAGCCATGACCAGCCTTTCAAAGCACTTCATGACTACAGACGTGAGTGCTACGGGTCGGTAGTCATTTAGTCAGGTTGTCTTAGTGTTCTTGTGCACAGGGACTATGGTGGTCTGCTTGAAACATTACAGACTCAGTTAGGGACATGTTGAAAATGTCAGTGAAGACATTTCCAGTTGGTCAGCGCATGCTCTGATTACACGTCTTGGTAATCCGCCTGGCCCTGCAGCCTTGTGAATGTTGATCTGCTTAAAAGTCTTACTCACATCAGCTATGGAGAGCGTGATCACATAGTCATCCGGAACAGCTGATGCTCTCATGCATGCTTCAGTGTTGCTTGCCTCGAAGCGAGCATAGAAGTGATTTAGCTCGTCTGGTAGGCCTTTGTCACTGGGCAGGACGCGGCTGTGCTTCCCTTTGTAGTCTGTAATAGTTTTCAAGCCCTGCCACATCCGACGAGTGTCAGAGCCGGTGTAGTACGATTCAATCTTAGTCCTGTATTTACTCTTTGCCTGTTTGATGGTTCGTCAGAGGGCATAGCGGGATTTCTTATAAGCATCAGCTCTACCCTTTAGCTCAGTTCGGATGTTGCCTGTAATCCATTGCTTCTGGTTTTGGTATGTACGTACTGTCACTGTGCGGATGACGTCATCGATGCACTTATTGGTGAAGCCAGTGACTGATGTGGTGTTCTCCTCAATGCTATCGGAAGAATCCCGGAACATATTCCAGGGTGCTAGCAAAAATTTCCTGTAGCATAGTATCTGCGTCATCTGACCACTTCCTTATTAACCGAGTCACTGGTGCTTCCTGGTTGAGTTTTTGCTTATAAGCAGGAATCAGGAGGATAGAGTTATGGTCAGATATGCCAAATGGAGGGCGAGGGAGAGCTTTGTACGCATCTCTGTGTGTGAAGTAAAGGTGGTCTAGAGTTTTTTAAATTTATTTTTAATTTAATTTTTTTCTCTGGTTACACATTTAACATGGTGATAGAAATTAGGTAGTACGGATTTAAGTTTACCTGCATTAAAGTCCCCGGCCACTAGTAGCGCTGCCTCTGAGTGTTTTCCTCTTTACTTATACAGCTAATTGAGTGTGGTATTTGTGCCAGCATCGGTTTGTGGTGGTAAATAGACAGCTTCGAAAAGTATAGATGAAAACTCTCTTGATAAATAGTGTGGTCTACAACTTATCATGAGATACTCTACCTCAGGCGAGCAAAACCTTGAGACTTCCTTAGTATTAGATTTTATGCACCAGCTGTTGTTTACAAATATACACAGACCGCCACCCCTTGTCTTACCGGAGTCAGCCGTTCTATCCTGCCGATGTAGCGTGTATACCGCCAGTTGTATGTTGTCCATGTCGTCGTTCAGCCACGACTCGCGAAACATAAGATATTACCGTTTTTAATGTCCCGTTGGTAGGATAACCTTAATCTTAGGTCGTCCGATTTATTTTCAAATGATTTAACTTTGGCTAATAGGATTGATGGAAGAGGCATTTTACTCGCTCGCCGTCAGATCCTTACAAGGCACCCCGACCTACGTCCACGATATCTCCGTCTCATTCACATGCGAATGACGGGGATTTGGGCTTTGTTGGGTGTCTGTAGGATATCCTTTGCATCCGACTTGTTGAAGAAAGAATCTTCATCCAATACGAGTTGAGTAATCACTGTCCTGATATCCAGAAGCTCTTTTTGGTCATAAGAGACGGTGGCAGAAACATTATGTACCGAATAAATCACAAATAATGCAAAAAACACACATAATAGTACAATTGGTTAGAGGGCTGTAAAACGTCAGCCATCTTCTCCGGCGCCATTACAGAGCACACAATTAATTAGAATTTTTGTAAAATTCACGATTTGAAAATGAATGGCAGTGTAGAGTATTGTAACTCAGGCTAGTAAAACACATTTCGTCAACAACAAGTTCACATTGAGGGGCGTCTGTCAGGCAAGAAAACAAGCCCTAAGATGATACTATCAACATGAGCTTTGACTTTTCACCTTTTAATCTTTTTTATGAGGTCATGACAAAAGATCTGCGATGACCTTATGTTCACGCGACATCCGATAGGTCCTTGTCTTTTCCATTGACAGCTCTTCTATATTAAGTATTGGAAGAGCGCTAACTTATGTCACTCAGAGGGCTAATTGTCACATAATCACACTCAATACGCTGTGGACATTCCCCCATCACTGTGCTTTGTCAGGTCTCCCATTGTTTTCCTATGATTTGATTGTTTGGCAAAGTGGACAAAGGCAGAAAAGAGCGCTCTAGCCTGATTTGTACAGTATGCCCTCCAGTCTGTTCATTGTATACCAGCCATTCAATTTGATGGGTTGCAAACCTGGGTTCAAAATCAAATAGTATTGTTCTCAAAGCTGCACTTTGACTGTGCTTGCCTGGCACAATGGATCAGTCCCTAAAGTACGAAACTTCCGATCAAACAGTATTTGCAAAAAAACGATACTATTTGAACCCGGGTTTGATGGATTGTTATTGTAGGGACGTTTTGGGAGACAGAGACGAGCTGACTCACTGGAAGAACAAAGGGCTCAGGGAGCTCAGCAGAGACTATCCTCCTGTTAGTTTTGGGCTAAGCTCTAAATCTGCACACAGCTATTTGTGCTAATATGTAGGCTTTAGCCTAGTGTTACTTCACCGTGTGTTGTTGATGTCTGTATTGGACAGTGTCTGCCTCCACAGTACAGTTGGCAACTGGTGGCACTATTGAGTCTTGGGGATTGTTTGCCTTTTGGACCGTACAGAATTTCCAACTGCATCATCTCTCTTTCATTTCTTCGTATCTAGCTCATTGGGTAGAACACATGGGCTGTAATCTACAGGTGACTGATGATAATGACTCACACACAACATAAAGTCTGTCATCGAGGTGAGAATGAGTAACTTGTGAGAGAGGCAGGGAGAGAGCGAAGAGTGTGAGAGAGGGAGCAAGACATCACACAGTGGGACAGTTTTCACAGAGAGGATAGAAACCAGTAGTAAATGTATCCTACTATCTCTGTTTTCTCTCTGGGCCTTAAAATTAGTCTCAAATCCCTTCTCTCTTACCTTGGCGCTACAGCCCACTGCTACGGACTATACTAGACCTAGGGAACCAGTGCCTTCATGTCACTGCCTGGGAATTGGGTTCATCGCAAATAATACATAGGTAAAGTGATGCTACGGCATCACTTTACCTATGAAAAACCCATGAACTGTTTAATTGTTAAACAGACAGCCTGTGTCATGTTTTCTATCAGTGGCCTAGAGGTGCTAGACAACACATGGCTTACCAAGGCCAGATAGGCTAGCTGTGATTCCTAGACATGACTACATGCTTCTAAGGGAGGAAGGGTTGTGAAACTAGGCACCAGACATAAGAGAGAATGTTTTCAGTGTTTTTTAACTATTTCATTTGTGTGGTTTACGGTTGATATTCACTTTGATTCACTGCAGATCATACAATCCTAAATATGCATGACGTCTTTCTACTGCAAAAATAGCTTGTGTAATGTTACTGGGAAACTGAAAATTAAATTGGCTAATTCAGCCAGATATTCCTATGGTAGCCTATACTTATTCAGTATTTACTGGGTGTGAACAGCGATAGCAAAATGTGCCAGGGATATCACAATATAACATTATTTGGAGAGCTCAGGGTTGGCGGCAGTTTGTCCAGCAACGTCATGTCACAGATTTGGTGGATATCTTTGAGTATGCCTTAGAGATAAGCCAGTCAAGTTATGCTAGTCGAGCCAGTTAAAAACAAGCAGGCACACCCTTGCCCTTACAAGTTACTACTGCATGAGAAAAGAGATGGTTGTGTGTGTTCGATATTTCCCCACTCTCTCTATCTCTATCTCAATAGACCATTCTGTCTCGAGTCCTGCTTGGTTTCTACCCTGGGGGTAGCTAGCGACTTTATGGCTTGACCTTAAAACAGCACACGTAACCACAGCAACAACATGGAAGGTGTCAGGGCAAATATTTTATCTAACTCCCATCTGTCATGTGGATAACTGGAAGTTTCCACGTGAAGAGTTGAGGTATCTCCAAATATTTACTTAATAATATTCCAAATAATTAGTAAAACGTACTTACATAATTATTTGGAATATTATTAAGTAAATGTTTTGAGATATTTGCCCCAACAAATCACCTGCCCTTCTTATCAGAGTTAGTGAGATGGAAGGGTGCGCAACGCTGCAGATACCGGGAGGTTTAGTTTGCTTTAACCTTCATTGCCACCTTAAACAAGTAGTTTGTTTGACCTTGGGCTGTGATTCAGAGAAGCACTCTTGCTTTTTAAAGAGTTGGCCATTCAGTCACAATTACTCGTGCTGTTGTGTCTGGCAGATTTAAGGCGGAACACTCTTATTGATCTGTTACTTTTTTTCACACCACTCCCTTTTTTCCTTTCTTCTACCCGGGCTGTAAAATGTCTGGAGAGAAACAGATGGAGATCATTCACATTCCCTAGAATTGCCAAAAGGATAGACGGCGTTGACTAACAAAGATGAGCAATAATGACTGTATAAAATAAATAATTCAAATACTGAGCTATATTGTATGAAAAAAGTTGGAAGTTATATTATTTTGTACTATTACAATTGCTCAGAGAAAGAGATTTTGTTTAAGAAGTAATACTTATTTTCTCAAAAAGGTAGGGATCAAAAATATTCTTATAAGTAAGTAGTCAAGTTTTTAGTATTTGGGCCCATATTCCTAGCATGCAATGTCTACAATTGTATCTTACAATTGTATTTGTGGGGTACAGAGATGAGCTAGTCATAAACAAATCATGTTAAACATTATTATTGCACACAGTGATTCCATGCAAATTATTATGTGACTTGTTAAGCAAATTGTTTTATGCCTGAACTTTATTTAGGCATGCCATAACAAAGGGGTTGAATACTTATTGACTGAAGACATTTCAGATTTTCATTTTTAAATAATTCAAAATACATAATTCCACTTTGACATTATGGGGAATTGTTTGTAATATGCCAGTGACAAAATATCTAAATTGAATCCATTTTAAATTCAGTCTGTAGGCACTGTATGTTGTAAGAATTCCGATATCACTAACAGTATTTGTGATATCGGCTTTCCTAGTGTTAATATTTATGTGCACTAATATTATATACAGTGAGGGAAAAAAGTATTTGATCCCCTGCTGATTTTGTACGTTTGCCCACGGACAAAGAAATGATCAGTCTATAATTTTAATGGTAGGTTTATTTGAACAGTGAGAGACAGAATAACAACAAAAAGATCCAGAAAAACGCATGTCAAAAATGTTATAAATTGATTTGCATTTTAATGAGGGAAATAAGTATTTGACCCCCTCTCAATCAGAAAGATTTCTGGCTCCCAGGTGTCTTTTATACAGGTAACGAGCTGAGATTAGGCGCACACTCTTTAAAGGGAGTGCTCCTAATCTCAGCTTGTTACCTGTATAAAAGACACCTGTCCACAGAAGCAATCAATCAATCAGATTCCAAATTCTCCACCATGGCCAAGACCAAAGAGCTCTCCAAGGATGCCAGGGACAAGATTGTAGACCTACACAAGGCTGGAATGGGCTACAAGACCATCGCCAAGCAGCTTGGTGAGAAGGTGACAGCAGTTAGTGCGATTATTCGCAAATGGAAGAAACACAAAAGAACTGTCAATCTCCCTCGGCCTGGGGCTCCATGCAAGATCTCACCTCGTAGAGTTGCAATGATCATGAGAACGGTGAGGAATCAGCCCAGAACTACACGGGAGGATCTTGTCAATGATCTCAAGGCAGCTGGGACCATAGTCACCAAGAAAACAATTGGTAACACACTACGCCGTGAAGGACTGAAATCCTGCAGCGCCCGCAAGGTCTCCCAGCTCAAGAAAGCACATATACAGGCCCATCTGAAGTTTGCCAATGAACATCTGAATGATTCAGAGGAGAATCGAAGAATGGCGCCGGAGAAGATGGCTGCCGTTTTACAGCCCTCTAACCAATTGTACTATTATGTGTGTTTTTCCGCGTTATTTGTAATTTATTCTGTACATAATGTTTCTGCCATCGTCTCTTTATAACCAAAAAGAGCTTCTGGATATCAGGACAGCGATTACTCACCTCGTATTGGACGAAAGTTCTTTCTTCAACAAGTCGGACACGAAGGATATCCTACAGACACCCGACAAGGCCCAAATCCCCGTCATTCACATGTGAATGAGACGGAGATATCGTGGACGTAGGTCGGGGTGCCTTGTAAGGATCTGACGGCGAGCGAGTAAACTGCCTCTTCCATCAATCCTATTAGCCAATGTTCAATCATTGAGAATAAATGGGATGACCTAAGATTACGGTTATCCTGCCAACGGGACATTAAAAACTGTAATATCTTATGTTTCACCGAGTCGTGGCTGAACGACGACATGGACAACATACAGCTAGCGGGCTATACGCTACATCGGCAGGATAGACCGGCTGACTCCGGTAAGACAAGGGGTGGCAGTCTGTGTATATTTGTAAACAACAGCTGGTGCACAAAATCAAATACTAAGGAAGTCTTGAGGTTTTGCTCGCCTGAGGTAGAGTATCTTATGATAAGCTGTAGACCACACTATATACCAAGAGAGTTTTCATCTATATTTTTCATAGCTGTCTATTTACCACCACAAACCAATGCTGGCATTAAGATTGCACTGAATGAGCTGTATAAGGCCATAAGTGAACAGGAAAACGCTCATCCAGAGGCAGCGCTCCTAGTGGCCGGGGACTTTAATGCAGGGAAACTTAAATCTGTTCTACCTAATTTCTACCAGCATGTTAAATGTGCAACCAGAGGAGAAAAAAACCTCTAGACCACCTTTACTCCACACACAGAGACGCATACAAAGCTCTCCCTCGCCCTCCATTTGGCAAATCTGACCATAACTCTATCCTCCTGATTCCTGCTTATAAGCATGAACTAAAGCAGGAAGCACCAGTGACTCGGTTAATAAAAAGGTGGTCAGATGACGCAGATGCTAAGCTACAGGACTGTTTTGCTAGCACAGACTGGAACATGTTCCGGGATTCTTCAGATAACATTGAGGAGTACACCACATCAGTCACTGGCTTCATCAATAAGTGCATCGATGATGTCGTCCCCACAGTGACCGTATGTACATACCCCAACCAGAAGCAATGGATTACAGGCAACATCCGCACTGAGCTAAAGGGTAGAGCTGCCGCTTTCAAGGAGCGGGATTCTAACCCGGACGCTTATAAGAGATCCCGCTATGCCCTCCGACGAACCATCAAACAGGCAAAGAGTCAATACAAGACTAAGATTGAATCGTACTACACCGGCTCTGACGCTCGTCGGATGTGGCAGGGCTTGAAAACTATTACAGACTACAAAGGGAAGCACAGCCGCGAGCTGCCCAGTAACACAAGACTTCCAGACGAGCTAAACCACTTCTATGCTCGCTTCGAGGCAAGCAACACTGAAGCATGCATGAGAGCATCAGCTGTTCCGGATGACTATGTGATCACGCTCTCCGTAGCCAATGTGAGTAAGACTTTTAAGCAGGTCAACATTCACAAGGTCGCAGGGCCAGACGGATTACCAGGACGTGTACTCCGAGCATGTGCTGACCAACTGGCAAGTGTCTTCACCGACATTTTCAACATGTACCTGACTGAGTCTGTAATACCAACATGTTTCAAGCAGACCACCATAGTCCCCGTGCCCAAGGACACTAAGATAACCTGCCTAAATGACTACCGACCCGTAGCACTGACGTCTGTAGCCATGAAATGCTTTGAAAGGCTGGTCATGGCTCACATCAACACCATTATCCCAGAAACCCTAGACCCACTCCAATTTGCATACCGCCCCAACAGATCCACAGATGATGCAATCTCTATTGCACTCCACACTGCCCTTTCCCACCTGGAAAAGAGGAACACCTATGTGAGAATGCTATTCATTGACTACAGCTCAGCATTCAACACCATAGTTCCCTCAAAGCTCAAAGCTCATCGCTAAGGATCCTGGGACTAAACACCTCCCTCTGCAACTGGATCCTGGACTTCCTGACGGGCCACCCCCAGGTGGTAAGGGTAGGTAACAACACACCTGCCACACTGATCCTCAACACGGGGGCCCCTCAGGGGTGCGTGCTCAGTCCCCTCCTGTACTCCCTGTTCACCCTGACTGTATGGCCAGGCACGATTCCAACACCATCATTAAGTTTGCCGACGACACAACAGTGGTAGGCCTGATCACCGACAACGATGAGAAAGCCTATAGGGAGGAGGTCAGAGACCTGGCCGTGTGGTGCCAGGATAACAACCTCTCCCTCAATGTGACCAAGACAAAGGAGATGATTGTGGACTACAGGAAAAAAAAATAGGACTGAGCACGCCCTCATTCTCATCGACGGGGCTGTAGTGGAACAGATTGAGAGCTTCAAGTTCCTTGGTGTCCACATCACCAACGAACTATCATGGTCCAAACACACCAAGACAGTCGTGAAGAGGGCACGACAAAGCCTATCCCCCTCAGGAGACTGAAAAGATTTGGCATGGGTCCTCAGATCCTCAAAAAATTATACAGCTGCACCATTGAGAGCATCCTGACTGGTTGCATCACCACCTGGTATGGCAACTGCTCGGCCTCTGACCGCAAGGCACTACAGAGGGTAGTGCGTATGGCCCAGTACATCACTGGGGCCAAGCTTCCTGCCATCCAGGACCTCTATACCAGGCGGTGTCAGAGGGAGGCCCTACAAATTGTCAAAGACTCCAGCCACCCTAGTCATAGATTGTTCTCTCTGCTACCGCACGGCAAGCGGTACCGGAGTGCCAAGTCTAGGTCCAAAAGACTTCTCAACAGCTTCTACCTCCAAGCCATAAGACTCCTGAACAGCTAATCATGGCTACCCGGACTATTTGCACTGCCTACCCCCACCCCCCACCCCATCTTTTTACGCTGCTGCTACTCTGTTAATTATTTATGCATAGTCACTTTAACTCTACCCACATGTACATATTATTTCAACTAGCCGGTACCCCCTCACATTGACTCTGCACCGGTACCCCCCCGTATATATAGCCTCCCTACTGTTATTTTATTTTACTTTCAACACTTTTTTGTTCTTTTATTTTACTGTTTTCTAAAAAAATTAATGCACTGTTGGTTAAGGGCTGTAAGTAAGCATTTCACTGTAATGTCTGCACCTGTTGTATTCGGCGCTTTTGGCCAATAAAATTTTATTTGATTTGAAGAACTGGGTGAAAGTGTTGTGGTCAGATGAGACCAAAATCGAGGTCTTTGGCATCAACTCAACTCGCCATGTTTGGAGGAGGAATTTTGCCTATGTCCCCAAGAACACCATCCCCACCGGGGGTGTTTTTCTGCTAACGGGACAGGACAACTTCACCACATCAAAGGGACGATGGATGGGGCCATGTACCGTCAAATCTTGGGTGAGAACCTCCTTCCCTCAGCCAGGGCATTGAAAATGGGTCGTGGATGGGTATTCCAGCATGACAATGACCCAAGACACACGGCCAAGGCAATAAAGGAGTGGCTCAAGAAGAAGCACATTAAGGTCCTAGAGTGGCCTAGCCAGTCTCCAGACCTTAATCCCATAGAAAATCTGTGGAGGGAGCTGAAGGTTTGAGTTGCCAAATGTCAGCCTCGAAACCTTAATGACTTGGAGAAGATCTGCAAAAAGGAGTGGGACAAAATCCCTCCTGAGATGTGTGCAAACCTGGTGGCCAACTACAAGAAACGTCTGACCTCTGTGATTGCCAACAAGGGTTTTGCCACCAAGTACTAAGTCATGTTTTGCAGAGGGGTCAAATACTTATTTCCCTCATTAAAATGCAAATCAATTTATAACATTTTTTACATGTGTTTTTCTGAATGTTGTTGTTGTTATTCTGTCTCTCACTGTTCAAATAAACCTACCATAAAAATTATAGACTGATCATGTCTTTGTCAGTGGGCAAACGTACAAAATCAGCAGGGGAACAAATATTTTTTTCACTCACTGTAGGCCTAATTCAATTGGTGCTTATTCACCACCTGAGAAAGTGGAAACTCAAAACACATTAGCTAGATCACTGACTCTAAATATTGCTCCTACTGCTAGCAGCGATGTATTAATGTAACAGTAAATGTAATGTCCTAAAAAAACGTTGAAGCCTAGTGCACTTGCGATGGCCAATGCACAGTTTCGCGCGCTCTGTACTGCAAAGCCATATCAAATACCTTGATTTTAAAACGGTGTGCTTTGAGCTCAATAATGATAATTGAGAAATACAAATTATACCTACACGAAGTGGAGAGCCTCCTCTTTTTATTATGAACAACTAGTTGTTTCCAGTTTTGCAGATGCATCATGGTTTTGTAACTGAATTTTCTAAAGACATTTTAAAACTGGTTTCATGAGAATCATAAAATTTTTGTGCATTTTGAAATTTTATACAATCTCAAGGGGTGCACTAGGAGAGAGGCTGTAAAATGCTCGCTCATTCCAGCAGCTTGACCCAGTGAAACAGGCATGCAAAATTGTCAAAGACTCCAGCCACCCTAGTCATAGACTGTTCTCTCTGCTACCGCACGGCAAGCGGTACCGGAGCGCCAAGTCTAGGTTCTTAACAGCTTCTACCCCCAAGCAATAAGACTCTGGAACAGCTAATCAAATGGCTACCCGGACTATTTGCCAGTGTGTCTTATTTATGCGGATGACTCAACACTATACACATCAGCTACCACAGCAAGTGAAATCACTGCAACACTTAACAAAGAGCTGCAGTTAGTTTCAGAGCAGGTGGCAAGGAATAAGTTAGTCCTAAATATTTATAAAACTAAAAGCATTGTATTTGTGACAAATCATTCACTAAACCTCAACTAAATCTCGTAATAGATAAATGTGGAAATTGAGCAAGTTGAGGTGACTAAACTGCTTGGAGTAACCCTGGATTGTAAACTGTCATGGTCAAAACATATCGATACAACAGTAGCTAAGATGGGGAGAAGTCTGTCAATAATAAAGCGCTGCTCTACCTTCTTAACAGCACTATCAACAAGGCATGTCCTACAGGCCCTAGTTTTGTCGAACCTAGACTATTGTTCAATCGTGTGGTCAGGTGCCACAAAAAGGGACTTAGGAAAATTGCAATTGGCTCAGAACAGCGCAGCACGGCTGGCCCTTGGATGTACACAGAGAGCTAACATTAATAATATGAATGTCAATCTCTTCTGGCTCAAAGTGGAGGAGAGATTGACTTCATCACTACTTGTATTTATGAGAGGTATTGACATGTTGAAAGCACCGATCTGTCTGTTTAAACGACTAGCACACAGCTCAGACACCCATGCATACCCCACAAGACATGCCACCAGAGGTCTCTTCACAGTCCCCAAGTCCAGAACAGACTATGGGAGGTGCACCGTACTACATAGAGCAATGACTACATGGAACTATATTCCACATCAGGTAACTGATGCAATCATTAGAATCAGACTTAGAAAACTGATAAAAATACACCTTATTGAACAGCGGGGACGGTGAAGCAACACAAACACAGACACATGCATACACACACATGATAACATACACACTATACACACACGTACACTTGGATTTTGTGTTGTAGATACAGTGCCTTGCAAACGTATTCATCCCCCTTGGTGTTTTTCCTATTTTGTTGCATTACAACCTGTAATTTAAAATGATTTTATTTATTTGGGTTTCATGTAATGGACATACATAAAATAGTCAGAATTGGTGAAGTGAAATGCAAAAAATGACTTGTTTCAAAAAATTCTAAAAAATAAAAACGGAAAAGTGGTATGTGCATATGTATTCACCCCTTTTACTATGAAGCCCCTAAATAAGATCTGGTGCAACCAATTACCTTCAGAAGTCACAAAATTAGTTAAAGTCCACCTGTGTGCAATTAAGTGTCACATTATCTCAGTAAATATACACCTGTTCTGAAAGGCCCCTGAGTCTGCAACACCACTTAGCAAGGGGCACCACCAAGCAAGTGGCACCATGAAGACCAAGGAGCTCTCCAAACAGGTCAGGGACAAAGTTGTGGAGAAGTACAGATCAGGGTTGGGTTATAAAAAAATATCAGAAACTTTGAACATCCCACGGAGCACCATTAAATCCATTACTTCTCTCCAAGATGGCGTAGCAGTACGGTCGCTTTTATTTTTCGTCCTGTGTAAATATCCCGTTTCTTGTTTTTTTTGTCTATATTTCTAAATTTTTTACTTTCACTCTTTAACTAAATATACTCTCCTGCAACCCGCCTCACCCAACGTGGAAAGGATTCTATTATTTCTTTATAACTTTCATCAAGAACCGTAAGCTGAAACGTGTGTAGCCGCAATCTGAATTGGCTACCTGCTATTAGTTACCGTTAGCGTCTCCACCACTGTCCGTGGCCTACACTATCCACCAGCCAGCTCTAGCTAGCCTGGACAATTCGTCGGCCAGTCTGCACAGCGTGCTATCGACCCAGCGTGCTATCGACCCATAGCTTATTGGACTTTCTGCCGGAATCACTGGACCCTAGCGCCGGATCATCACAACCAGCTAGCTAGCTGCAACTAAATGGCTACGTGTTATTAGTCACTGTTAGCGTCTTCATCTTTGTCCGTGGCCTACACTATCCACCAGCCAGCTCTAGCTAGCCTGGACAATTCGTCGGCCAGTCTGCACAGCGTGCTATCGACCCAGCGTGCTATCGACCCATAGCTTATTGGACTTTCTGCCGGAATCACTGGACCCTAGCGCCGGATCATCACAACCAGCTAGCTAGCTGCAACCTGTTGCTGGCTGATACCATTGCCATATAGCAAGCACCAGTTAGCCTTGAGCTAGCCTGCTAGCTCCCTGCTAGCTGTGCTGAAGCACCAATTTGAACTGCTCTCGGACTCACATATTGCTGTTCACTGGTCCTTATGATCACTCAGCTGCACAGCTGATGCCTGCTGGACTGTTCCTTTACACGGTACTCTGTCCTGTTTTTTCTGTTTAGTCTTAGCCCAAACGTTATCGCTATTTCCAGTTGTGTCTTAGCTCTCTCTAATAACACGTGACTGCTTTATGCCTCTCTCCTATGTCAATTATGCCTTGCCTATTGCTGTTTGGGTTAGTTCTTATTATACAATTTCAATGTAGAACCCCTAGTCCCTCTCAAACTGTCTCATATAGTTCCTTTGTTCCCCCCCATACACGCCGAGACCGGCTCAATCGATGCCTCCAATGATGCTATCTCTTTCATTGTTACCCAACACTTAGGATTACCTGAACTGTACTCATATCCTTCCATATCCTTTTCTGTACATAATGCCCTGAATCTTTTCTACAACGCCCGGAGAACTGCCCCCTTTATTCTATGTACCCAACGCACTAGAAGACCAGTTCTTAAAGCCTTTAGTCGTATCCTTATTCTACTCCTCCTCTGTTCCTCTGGTGATGTAGAGGCTAACCCAGGCCCTGCAGCCCCCAGTATCACTCCTACTCCCCAGGAGCTATCATTTATTGACTTCTGTAACCGTAAAAGTCTTGGTTTTCTGCACATAAATATCAGAAGCCTCCTTCCTAAGTTTGAGTTATTCACTGCGTTAGCACACTCCGCCAACCCTGATGTTCTAGCAGTGTCTGAATCCTGGCTTAGGAAGGCCACCAAAAATTCTGAAATTTCCATCCCCAACTATAACATTTTCCGTCTAGATAGAACTGCCAAAGGGGGTGGAGTTGCAATCTACTGTAGAGATAGCCTGCAGAGCTCCATCATACTATCCAGGTCTGTGCCCAAACAGTTTGAGCTTTTAGTTCTAAAAATCCACCTTTCCAGAAATAAATCTCTCACTGTTGCCGCTTGCTACAGACCCCCCTCAGCCCCCAGCTGTGCCCTGGACACCATATGTGAACTGATTGCCCCCCATCTATCCTCAGAGTTCGTACTGCTTGGTGACCTAAATTGGGATATGCTTAATACCCCAGCCATCCTACAATCCAAGCTAGATGCCCTCAACCTCACGCAAATTATCAACGAACCTACCAGGTACAACCCTAAATCCGTAAACATGGGTACCCTCATAGATATCATCCTGACTAACTTACCCTCTAAATACACCTCCGCTGTCTTCAACCAGGATCTCAGCGATCACTGCCTTATTGCCTGCGTCCGTAACGGGTCCGCGGTCAAACGACCACCCCTCATCACTGTCAAACGCTCCCAAAAACACTTCAGCGAGCAGGCCTTCCTAATTGACCTGGCCCAGGTATCCTGGATGGATATAGATCTCATTCCGTCAGTAGAGGATGCCTGGTTGTTCTTTAAAAGTAATTTCCTCTCAATCTTAAATAGACATGCCCCATTCAAAAATACAGAACTAAGAACAGATATAGCCCCTGGTTCTCCTCAGACTTGACTGCCCTTGACCAGCACAAAAACATCCTGTGGCGTACTGCATTAGCATCAAATAGCCCCCGTGATATGCAACTTTTCAGGGAAGTTAGGAACCAATATACACAAGCAGTTAGGAAAGCAAAGGCTAACTTTTTCAAACAGAAATTTGCATCCTGTAGCACTAACTCCAAAAAGTTTTGGGACACTGTAAAGTCCATGGAAAATAAGAGCACTTCCTCCCAGCTGCCCACTGCACTGAGGCTAGGAAACACTATCACCACCGATAAATCTACAATAATCGAGAATTTCAACAAGCATTTTGCTACGGCTGGCCATGCTTTCCACCTGGCTACCACTACCCCGGCCACCAGCTCTGCACCCTCCGCTGCAACTTGCCCATGCCCCCCCGCTTCTCCTTCACACAAATCCAGACAGCTGATGTTCTAAAAGAGCTGCAAAATCTGGACCCCTACAAATCATCTGGACTAGACAATCTGGACCCTTTCTTTCTAAAACTAGCCGCGAAATTGTCGCAACCCCTATTACTAGCCTGTTCAACCTCTTTCGTAACGTCTGAGATCCCCAGAGATTGGAAAGCTGCCGCGGTCATCCCCCTCTTCAAAGGGGGTGACACTCTAGATCCAAACTGTTACAGACCCATATCCATCCTGCCCTGCCTTTCAAAAGTTTTTGAAAGCCAAGTCAACAAACAGATCACCAACCATTTCGAATCCCACCGTACCTTCTCTGCTATGCAATCCGGTTTCCGAGCTGGTCATGGGTGCACTTCAGCCACGCTCAAGGTCCTAAATGATATTATAACCGCGATCGATAATAGACAGTACTGTGCAGCCGTTTTCATTGACCTGGCCAAGGCTTTCGACTCTGTCAACCACCGCATTCTTATTGGCAGACTAAATAGCCTTGGTTTCTCTAATGACTGCCTCGCCTGGTTCACCAACTACTTCTCAGATAGAGTTCAATGTGTCAAATCGGAGGGCCTGTTGTCTGGACCTATGGCAGTCTCTATGGGGGGTGCCACAGGGTTCAATTCTTGGGCCAACTCTTTTCTCTGTGTATATCAATGACGTCGCTCTTGCTGCTGGTGACTCTCAGATCCACCTCTACGCAGACGACACCATTTTGTATACATCTGGCCCTTCATTGGACACTGTGTTAACAAACCTCCAAACGAGCTTCAATTCCATACAACACTCCTTCAGTAGCCTCCAACTGCTCTTAAACACTAGTAAAACAAAATGCATGCTCTTCAACCGAACGCTGCTTGCACCCGCCCACCCGACTAGAATCACTACTCTAGACGGGTCTGACCTAGAGTACGTGGACAACTACAAATATCTAGGTGTCTGGTTAGACTGTAAACTCTCCTTCCAGACTCACATTAAGAATCTCCAATCCAAAGTTAAATCTAGAATCGGTTTCCTATTTCGCAACAAAGCCTCCTTCACTCATGCTGCCAAACATGCCCTTGTAAAACTGACTATCCTACCGATCCTTGACTTCGGCGATGTCATTTACAAAATAGCCTCCAACACTCTACTCAGCAAATTGGATGTTGTCTATCACAGTGCCATCCGTTTGTCTCCAAAGCCCCATATAATACCCACCACTGTGACCTGTACGCTCTTGTTGGCTGGTCCTCACTACATATTCGTCGCCAAACCCACTGGCTCCAGGCCATCTATAAATCACTGCTAGGCAAATCCCCGCCTTATCTTAGCTCATTGGTCACCATAGCAACACCCACCCGTAGTCTGCGCTCCAGCGGGTATATCTCACTGGTCATCCCCAAAGCCAACACCTCCTTTGGCCGCAATTCCTTCCAGTTCTCTGCTGCCAATGACTGGAACAAACTGCAAAAATCTCTGAAGCTGGAGACGCTTATCTCCCTCACTAACTTTAGGCATCAGTTGTCAGAGCACCTTACCGATCACTGCACCTGTACACAGCCCATCTGAAATTAGCCCGCCCAACTACCTCATCCCTATATTGTTATTTATTTTGCTCATCTGTACCCCAGTATCTCTATTTGCACATCATCTCTTGCACATCATTCCAGTGTTAATACTAAATTGTAATTATTTTGCACTATAGCCTATTTTATTGCCTTACCTCCATAACTTGCTAAATTTGCACACTGTATATTAATTGTATTTCTGTTGTATTTTTTTTGATTTTTGTTTTGTTTTACCCCATATGTAACTCTGTGTTGTTGTTTTTATCGCACTGCTATGCTTTATCTTGGCCAGGTCGCAGTTGTAAATGAGAACTTGTTCTCAACTGGTTTACCTGGTTAAATAAAGGTGAAATAAAAAAAAAAATATTTAAAAAATGGAATGAATATGGCACCACAACAAACCTGCCAAGAGAGGGCCGCCCACCAAAACTCACGGGCTAGGCAAGGAAGACATTAATCAGAGAGGCAACAAAGAGACCAAAGATAACCCTGAAGGAGCTGCAAAGCTCCACAGCGGAGATTGGAGTATATTTCCATAGGACCACGTTTGGTGTTCGCCAAAAGGCATGTGGGAGACTCCCCAAACGTATGGAAGAAGGTACTCTGGTCAGATGAGACAAAAATTGAGCTTTTTGGCCATCAAGGAAAGCGCAAACCCAACACTTCTCATCACCCCGAGACCACCATCCCCACAGTGAAGCATGGTGGTGGCAGCATCATGCTGTGGGGATGTTTTTCATCTGCACGGACTGGGAAACTGGTCAGAATTGAAGGAATGATGGATGGCGCTAAATACAGGGAAATTCTTGAGGGAAACCTGTTTCAGTCTTCCAGAGATTTGAGACTGGGACGGAGGTTCACCTTCCAGCAGGACAATGACCCTAAGCATACTGCTAAAGCATTTAAATGTCTTGGAATGGCCTAGTCAAATCCCAGACCTCAATCCAATTGAGAATATGTGGTATGACTTAAAGATTGCTGTACACCAGCGGAACCCATCCAACTTGATGGTGCTGGAGCAATATTTCCTTGAAGAATGGGCAAAAATCCCAGTGGCTAGATGTGCCAAGCTTATAGAGACATACCCCAAGAGACTTGCAGCTGTAATTGCTGCAAAAGGTGGCTCTACAAAGTATTAACTTTAGGGGGGTGAATAGTTATGCACGCTCATGTTTTCTGTTTTTTTGTCTTATTGCTTGTTTGTTTCACAATAAAAAAAATATTTTGCATCTTCAAAGTGGTAGGCATGTTGTGTAAATCAAATGATACAAACCCCCCAAAAATTGATTTTAATCCAGGTTGTAAGGCAACAAAAAAGGTAAAAAGCCAAAGGGGGTGAATACTTTCGCAAGCCACTGTATGTGGTAGTGGAGTAGGGGCCTGAGGGCACACACTTAGTTTGTTGTGAAATCTGTTATCTTGTAATGTTTTTAAAATTGTATAACTGCCTTAATTTTGCCGGACCCCAGGAAGAGTAGCTGCTGCCTTGGCAGCAGCTAATGGGGATCCGTAATAAATACAAATACAGATTTCGGTTTTGTATATACTTAGAAATCATACAGCTGGTTTATAATGTATTGATTTCTGCCATTTACACTACACTAGGCTAATTGATCTAATATTATAGAGCTCACATTGCTTCTCAGCAGGAGGCAACACCATTTAATGTGTCATTTAGATTAATGAATAGGCTAGTCTCTAATAGTTTTGTTATGAAGTCTCTAGCTGATGGTTTAATGGCTGAGATGTTGTTGAACCTTCCTCATATATTGATCACTTCATTGACTGAGATACCACTCTCTTCCCATCCTCCCTGTCTTCCCTTTATGACACACTTTTCCCCTCTCCCCCTTCTATTAATCACTCCTTCTCCTTCCTCTTTATTCTCTCCTATCCTCTCTACCACTTTTGCCAACTTCTTCCCTTTCTCCCCTCCTCCAACCCCTCTTCTAATATCTCCATCTTTTCCCTGTTCCTCTCTCCTCCCTCCATCTCTCTCCCTCCCTCCATCTCTCTCCCTCCCTCTCCCAGGTACCAGAGGTGATCAGTAGTATCCGTGCGGTATCAAAGTCAGCCCTAAAGGAGGACTCCAAGCCCAAGCAGGAGACTGACGAGTCCTTCTATAACTCCCAGAAGTTTGAGGTGCTTTACTGCGGCAAGGTACAGGACCACTACAGGATACGTTTTCAACTTTACTGTGTGCTTATCACCAATAATTTGACATGAATCAAAGCCATATCTTTAGGTAGTTATGTGTTTGGGATGACTAACTGACTGACTAATCGAACAAAGAATTGTTTCATCATATGTGACTGATCAGTCTCTGTTGAATTTGTGTGAATGTGCAGTAGATCTAGGACAGGGATGGGTATCTGGTGGTCCCTTTTGTAGGCCCGCAGATCAATTTCCAAAAATGGACCAAATGTTCAACTTACTGTCGAGAGTTAGAATAGTAGAATACGAAATGTGGTTGTGCATAGCAGTTTTTCTCTTACGTCAGTCACTGACAGTCACTCAACTAGCCAATATCAGCTAATATTTTTTAAGTTAGCTGGCTAGACTAATTTACCAGTCTAACTATCTAATTATTTTGTAATCATGGACCAATTACCGACCGGAGGTCCCCCATTGATTTTGTTAGTCACTCTCACTCAGATATCATATTAAGAACAGCAAACATTTCTCTCCACCCTATGGCAAAATGTGTAGAATTACAGGAAATTAGAGCAGAAGTTTACTGTATCGCCCATTTTTATGTAAATGTCATGTCATAGAAGGCACCAGACACTTTTTTTTGTGATTTCACTTTTTTTTGAGAAACTTACCCCAACCAACGATTCACTTCCTCATCCTCGTTGTGCAGTACGAGGGTTATGGAAAAACATGAACGAATGCTCCAAAAACACCCAAATACGTCCTTTTAGAACAGAAACGCTGTCAGTATAGTGATGCAGGTCTTTAGATGTTGTATACCAGAAATTGTCATTCTGGACTTTATCCACAACGTTATATTCCATTTTGTGCCACTCAAACCGTTTCCCCAATCCAGCTGTTCCATTCTCCATGTAGCCTGCTGCTAGAGTGGATGGAGAGGTATCGCTCGAGTTGCAACAAAATGGAATATAACCTTGCGGATAAAGTTCGTAATTACACAATTTCAAATGTACAACATCTAAAGACTTGCATCGCTATATTGTGAGCTTTTTTATTTGGGTGTTTTTGGAACATGTGTTCATGTTTTTTCAGAGCCCCCGTACTGCACACAAGGATGAGGATGTGGTTGGGGTACATTTCTCAAAAACATGTGAAATCGCAAAAAAAAGGTGTCTGGACATGCCATTACATCAAAAATAGCGATTTTCTTATAAAAAAGGAACATTCTCATAACTCTTAAAACGTTATTTTTTTCTCTCTCCGCTGTCAAGAGGAGGGCCGCTAAAATAATTTGCTCTCAAGGTGGGGTGGGGGAGCCTGCATGTGTGGGTATGCAGACCCGCGAGCCACCGCGGCCCCTCATGAGGAGTTCAGATTTTTTGTGTGGCCCCCACCCCAATCAAAGTTGCCCATCCCTGATCTAGTAGATTAAATGAATCCGTCATTGTATCAATGGATAAATTGTATTAATTAATCAATCAATTAAAGGTGACTGTCAGCCACAAGAAGGCTCCCTCCACCCTCATTGATGACTGCATCGACAAGTTCCGCCAGCACGAATTGGAGAGCAAGTGCATGCACCTCCTCAGCGGCCAGCAGGTGTCCACAGAGAGCACCCCCGTGGAGCTCATCGTGGGGGGTGACGGAGACCCCCTCTCCTCAACCACTCTCAGTGAGGGGCTGGAGGATGATGATTTCACTAACGGAGGAGATTTTGGCGGTAAGGACCTCTCCCAGTAAAGTGTCCAAACAATTCTTGATGATGGCAGCTTGTTGCTGAAATGTACCACACAGAGCATGGTAGATTGATACAAATATATAAAACTGTGACCTTAAAGCGTACTTTTCTTAAAATTCCCTTTTTTAGTTGAAAACTGATGTTCTAGGCTTAGTTGAAGTAAAATACATCATTCCAGGTTTTAAGTTTTATTAGTCGTATGTAGGGGATACACATGGTATACATCATCCAATGAAATGCTTACTTGTAGGTTCCTTCTCGACAATGCAACAACAATAAGAAATAGTAAAAAATACGAATAAGAACATAAAGTAAATGGTAGTAGAATAGAATAAACATTTTAGCATAAGTATAATACAGGAAGGCACAATTTATGGTACAATGTTTACGTGTATTGGGGAAGGGTGGGATGGGGGGCGTGTATAATAAGAGTCTGGCAGCAGCAGTTGTGGTGTGTGCTAAGGTGCGGAGAATCAGAGCAGGTGGTCAGTCTCGTTCAAGTGTTCAGCAGTCTGATGGTCCATTGTCCATATGTAGGTGCAAAAATGGTATGAACTTGGGGTTGACGACGACGTCTCAGAGATTTTGCAGCCAATTGGAACATGTTGAATTACATAAGAGATAACTATCCAAACGTGTATGAGGGCTCCGTGATGGACAGGTGTTTAATTCAAGTCTAATTAATAATTTTTCACAAGAGCCCTGTGAATAGAAATGTGGTGTTTTACCTACAGTCTAGTATATGACTCATCCTTACGTTTTCTCCGTAGTGAAGAGCATGTCTGGGGAGCCTGCGGATATGTGTATGTGTGTTTGGGGGCAGTTAAAGGCCTGTCCATAGAGGGTATTGACTCGTCCTTATGTCTTCTCCCCCCCAGGGACGGGCATGTCCAACAGCCCCAGCCTGGGTAGCCTGCGTGGGACCTTTCCTGAGTGCATCCTGGAGGACTCTGGCTTTGAGGAGCAGCAGGAGTTCCGGACACGTTGCAGCAGCCTGGTCGGCATCCTGCAGCGGAAGCCCGGGGAGGGGGCGCTCAAAGCCGCCCCTGCACGCCGCCGCCACGCCAGTGCCCCCACCAACGTCCAGCCCTCGGACGCCGACAAAAACCGCACCATGCTCTTCCAGGTGGGGATCAATAATTATGCTTTTATGTTTGGATAAAATAGTAGGGCTTTGAATGAGTAGGTCTCTGAATTATTTTAAATATATGGGGGTAGGTAACGCTCGCCGTTTCCATCCCAACTATTGAGGATAAACTACTAAGTCAAATAGTAATACTCGGGAAGAGTACCATGTAGTATATACACTGAAAAAAAATACAGGTCTCCCGGAGCGAAGAGGCTATCCTGTTAGCTGACGTTACCAATAATAGTTTTTCCTGTCTGATTGAACACGTCTAGGTCCTAAAAGTTACAACTTCAGCAACCTAGACCGTTATTTAGCTAGCTAGCTATTTATTATTATATCAGAAATACGATCTGGCTATACATTGCTTTGACCTAGCTAGTTAACGTTATCAACCAGTGAGACATTGAAGCCTTAGCTACGATTCCTAGCTAGTTGTCTAATGCTAGTTGTAAACAGGCGAGTTTACTTCCTATTTTACACTGAACGCAACATGTAAAGTGTTGGTCCCTTGTTTCATGAGCTGAAATAAAAGATCCCAGAAATGTGTGCAGATTTTGTGAAGAAATTTGTTTACATCCCATGCCAAGATAATCAATCCACCTGACCGGTGTGGCATATCAAGAAGCTGATTAAACAGCATGATCATTACAAAGTTGCACCTTTTACTGGGGACAATAAAAGGCCTGTCTAAAATGTGTCACAACACAATGCCACAGCTGTCTCAAGTTTTGAGAGAGCATGCAATTGGCATGCTGTCTGCAGGAATGTCCACCAGAGCAGTTGCCAGATAATTTAATGTACATTTTTCTACCACAAGCCACCACCGGCGTTTTAGAGAATTTGTCAGTACGTCCAACCGGCCTCATAACCGCAGACCACATATGACGTTGTGTGGGCGAGCAGTTTGCTGATGTCAACGTTGTGAATAGAGTGCCCCATGGGTTATGGTATGGGCATGAATAAGCTACGGAAAATTAACACAATTGCATTTTATCTATGGCGATTTGAATGCACAGAGATACCGTGACAAGAACCTGAGGCCCATTGTCGTGCCATTCATCCGCCACCATCAACTCATGTTTCAGCATGATAATGCATGGCCCCATGTCGCAAGGATCTGTACCCAAATCCTGAAAGCTGAAAATATCCCGTTCTTCCATGGCCTGCATACTCGCCAGACATGTCACCCATTGAGCACGTTTGGAATGCTCTGGATCGAGGTGTACGACAGCATGTTTCAGTTCCCACCAATATCCAGCAACAACCATTGAAGAGGAGTGGGAAAACATTCCACAGGACACAATCAACAGCCTGATCAACTCTATGCAAAGGAGAAGTGTTGCACTGCATGAGGCAAATGGTGGTGACCACAGATTTTCTGATCCATGCCCCTATCTTTTTTTTTAAAGGTATCTGAGACCAACAGATGCATATCTGTATTCCCAGTCGTGAAATCCGTAGATTAGGGCCTAATTAATTATTTAAATTGACTGATTTCCTTATATGAACTGTAACTCAGTAAAATCTTTTAAATTGTTGCATTTATATATTTTTTCAGTATAGTAGTAACATACAGTATAGGTCGTTATTAATAAAATGTCACAAAAAGGTGCAGAACGTTCGATTTGCCTGCTGGGTGGCAAGGAGACCCCCAGCTCCGCTAAAACCATTGACAACTGTGTGCTGTTTTTAAGGGATTGTTCAAATAAATGTTATAACTATTTGGTTGGAATATCATCACCTCTTGAAGAAAATATAACTAAAAATGTCTAATTATTCCATGCAAAACAATTACGCACATTTAGCTCTATCAGAGTTATAAAGCAAGTAACTACATGCTTTTCATGATAACTAAACATCAATTGATCATGTAATTTCATATGTGAGGGTAGCCTATCCATTTGGCATGTAGCTAGCTAGCTACAGCAAACAACTTGTCATTTAGCTTGCTTCATCAGGGATTAGGCTTTTTGGAAAAAGGTTGACATCGGCAAGTAGCCTATTTTTATTCACAACTCATCCTGGTAATGTTGTCAGTCTTACTACGGTCATCACTACTATAGATGGAAAGCAAATCAAACAATATTTGGATATAGGTATCTAGTTTATCTCCTGAAAGTTAGCGTGTTAACTAGCATTATTGACGTGATCTGTCATAGCTCTAGCTAGCCAATTTGACGTGGTCCATCAATCAATGTAGCTAGCCTATCATGTCTTTCAGCAGGGATTTGTGATATGTGATATTTCAATAATTGTTTTATACATTTGCAAAAAATTCTAAAAACCAGTTTTTGTTTTGTCATTATACGGCGTATTGTGTGTAGATTGATGAAAAACAATTGAAGAATATCCTGACTCTTCGCTTTGTCACCGAACCCCGTCCCTTTCCCGATGTTGTCGAATTTCATGAGCATTACATTTTATATTATGCCGTCTTCAAACAGGATTTCATCTTGAGCTACGTAAGGGCTGCCGGTAGCCTCGAGGTTACAGCGTTGGACCAGCAACCGAAAGGACGCTGGGTCGAATCACGGGGCCAACAAGGTGGAACAAATCTGTTGTTGTGCTCTTGAGCAAGGCACTTAATCCCAATTGCTCCAGGGGTGCTGGACAATGGTGACCCTGGCCATGACCCCACTCCCTGCGGGTGTCTCAGGAGGATTTGGGATATGCAAGAAACATATTTCCATTGCATGCTTGTGTGTAACAGGACAAATATAAGCACCCCCCATATTATTATTATTAGTAGATTCTGGGTTTCTGTTTAATTTTTTCAAGTTTTGAGTACAAATATTTTACGTAACAGAATTTCTCTATAACATTGATATACTTGACAAATATTGCAGTCCAGTCAATATCATTCTGGAGGACATCAACTAGTCCTGCAGGTCGGGCATAAAGACAATGCTATTGAGTTGTCCTTCTATGGCTGCATAGTCATTTTCCCAAAAAATCTGAAAGAAGCAAGCACACTAATTTCTTGACCTGATTGGGCATTTGAATGCGGAGGAGTCCAAATCTATGTGAAGAACTGTGAAAGACCACACAACATACCTGATCTATAAGGCTTGCTTGAAGTGTCAAATTTAAATCATTGGCTGCTGTTTTATGATGAAGCAATGCAGCTCGCTGCCTTCTGGCTCACACACATTGTCAGAACACCATGCTACGCTGCCTGCCTGTGAACTGTTTCTTATTCAACCCTCTCCCACATTTAGTCTCGCCAGTTCCCTGTACTGCAAATCATTTTAATGCCAAGTAGCTGTCCTTTACAATATACAGGCTATCTGGACCCTATATTATAGCATCATTTAAAAGGGCAATTACAGCGCCAGAGTAGTAGTTACCACAAAATGATTATTCGGTGTGGTTCAGTGTGCTTCTCTATGATTTAGCAGACCTGGGTTCAAATAGTATTTGCAATCACTTTAATATGTTGGGTTTTTCATTTAAGTCTGTCAGGAGTGCCAGATGGGTGGGGTTTTTTGCACTTTTTGGACTGTTCTGTTGATCCCATCACGGCAGGCAAGCTCCATCAAGCCCAGCTCAAGTATTTGAAAGAAAATGGATACAATTTTAAACCTCGTATGAAGGTCAGGTTCCTCATTAGTGTGTCTGTGTGTGTGTGTGTGTGTGTGTGTGTGTCCGTTGTTTCTCAGGTCGGACGCTTTGAGGTGAACCTGATCAGTCCAGACAGTAAGACGGTGGTGCTGGAGAAAAAATTCAAAGACATCTCGTCCTGCTCTCAGGTTGGTAAACCTGGGTTTGTTTTTTCACTCGACTGTTCCGTATTTACATTCAAGTTTATCCAGCTAATCTCATCTCAATGCTACAGCGTTCTCCCCAGATGCACATTCCGAAAACTTAACTCCCTCTCAAACATGCCCACTTCATGAGTTAATAAATGCGTTGGTTTGGGGGCTTCAACGTCAGAGGATAATTTATTCGTTATTTTAATTTAATTACAAACGCACATTGCTTTCTGTTCATTGTCAAGGACTTACTTTGTTAGTACTACTGCTAATATGATTACAAATGGTGTCCTGTGATATGTCATGGAAAAAGTTTGACTTTTGAACAAAAAATTGCTTATAAAACATTAAAAGAACAGTAGCTATAGGCCATATTTGGGGGCAAGATAATGCTCTTGTATTACTGTTTACACTAGGCGTTTATAGCCTAATACGTTTCAGCTATGCATTGTTTAAACCAGGGACAGCCACTCATAGTCCATAAAGACTGCATTACATAGGATCGCCTTCTTTCTCCAACTGCACGTGATATTGTGTTGTATTCAGGAATTAAATTGATTTATAGAACATTCAATCTGTTTATAGAAGGTTGAGTAACTTCCCTCCAAGCAGACCTGGGTTCAAATAAAATAACTTTGACCATTTGATTAAGCTTGCCTGGAGTGCCAGAAAGCTGCAGTTTGTATTTTTGGGACTATTCCATTGTGCCTGGCAAGCTCAATCAAGCTCAGCTAAAGTATTAGAAAGAAAACAATACCATTTGAACGTCTGCCTCAAACATATACTGTACTGCATACATACAGTATGCAGTAGCAATGTACTGTATCGTCTGTATTGTAGCGTGTAATGATCTTTGGTTGTATAGAACGGTTTGTTGTTCACTCAGGGTGTAAACAAGACGGACCACTTTGGGTTTATCTGTCGCGACCCGGGGGAGTCTGGTCCGGGCCAGTATGTGTGCTATGTCTTCCAGTGTGCCAGCAAATCCCTGGTGAGTATTAGCTAGCTCCTCTCACTGCACACTCCCTGTGTAAATCTAATTTGTCCCTGACTGACTCCCTGTGGTTCCAATGGCTCAGTGCATTAGAGCAGGGTTCTCCAACTCCAGTCCTGGAGATCTACTGGGTGTGCAGGGTTTTGATCCAGCCCTACTTTAACGCCACCGATTTAGCTAGTCACAGTTCAGAGAGAAGCCGTGGATAAGTTGAATGTTTTAATCATGTCTTACAGCAGGACTGAATCGAAAGCCTTCACACTCGATATCTTGAGATGGAGAACCCTTTTAGCATGGCAACAGGGTTTTGAGTTTGCTTCCCACTTGGGCCACATAATATACAGAGTGCCAAAAGTATTGGGACAGTGACAAATTTTTTGTTGTTTTAGCTCTGAAATTATACAATGGCTATGGGGTTAAAGTGCTGACTGTCAGCTTGGATGTGATGGTATTTTCATCCATATTAGGTGAACCGATCAGAAATTACAGAACTTGTTGTACAAAGTAGTGGGACAAATTCACTTATACAGTATGTGTATTAAAGTGGTCAAAGGTTTAGTGTTTGGTACCATATTCAAGCTTGTGACTCTACAAACTTGTTGGATGTATTTGCTGTTTGTTTTGGTTGTGTTTCAGATTATTTTGTGCCCAATAGAAATTAATGGTAAATAATGTATGTATTACTTAATGTGTATGCTGCCATGATTATGGATAGTCCTGAATGAATTGTGACTAATTATGAGTGAGAAAGATAGACACACAAATATCATACCCCCAAGACATTCTAACCTCTCAGCATTACAATAACAGGGGAGGTTAGCATTTTGGGAGGGGGGGGGGGATGATATATTTGCGACTAACTTTCTCACTCATCATTATTCACGATTCACTCAGGACTATCCGTAGTCATGGTCCACATTAATGTACAAGTGTTTTGAAACATAGTCTGTTCTTATATACAATAAAAGTGACTTCAAAATGACACATGGGCATTAAATAATGATGATGACGTAATCATTGCATGCTAGGAATATGGGACCAAATACTAAAGTTTTAGCTACTTTAACGCACATATAAGTACATTTTTCCCAATACTTTTTGGTCCCCTAAAATGGGGGTGACTATGTACAAAAAGTGCTGTAGTTTCTGAACGGTTCACCTGATATGGATGACAATACCCTCAAATTAAAGCTGACAGTCTGCACTTTAACCTCATAGTCATTGTATCATTTCAAATCCAAAGTGCTGGAGTAAAATGTGTCACTGTCCCAATACTTTTGGAGCTTACTGTATGAACTGTTGCTATTAGTCACTATTATAACTGGGCTATATCCAAATGTTTAACTAAAGCTGTAATACACAACCAAATCTACTGTAGGTCTACCAGGGCTCCAGACTAACATTTTCCCCTCGTGGCTTTGGTGCTACTAACTTTTTCAGTTGGTGGCACCAGCCCATGATTTGGTGACATCACGCCCCCCAAAAATCTGCAGCATCACACAATATAATACATTTGAGCATCATCTTATAAAGTCATTAGAAAGTAATTCACAATGCTTTATTAAGAAGTGTAATAGACTACTGAGATGTAACAATGTATTAATTTAATACCATGTCCAAGCAGGAATGCATGATTACAAATATTTTGATATGGAACCTAATTGTCATGATTGTCATGCATTTTGGGTTGAAAATTAGGCTGTTTTTGCTATCAAAATAGGGCTCCAGAATTTTCCCGATTTTGTTCAATAGAGATTAATTTGCTTCATCTTTATGTGCACTATTATTATATATACGGTAGGCCTAATTCAATTGGTGCTAATTCACCACCTGAGGTAATGCTAAATCAAAACACATTCGCTAGAATGCTAACTCTAAATATAACACCTTCTGCTAGTAGCCATGTATTAATCTAACAAAAATGAAATTATGCGTAGTGCACTCGTGATGGCCGATGCGCAATTTCGCACGCTCCGTATTTCAAAGCCATATGGGATATTTTATTGTAAAACAGTGTGCTTTGAGCTCTAATGATAATTGAGAAATAAATTATACCTACAGAAAGCTGAATCCCTCCTCTCTTTAATATGGACAACTTGTTGCTTCCAAAGTAGTTTTTTTCCCGAAATTGCATTTTAAAATATTATACAATCATGAGGGGCCCACGAGGGGGAGAGAGAGTCTGAGAGGCTCGCTCATTACAGCAGCCGGCCCCAGCGAAACAGGCAGGCACAGATTTATGTGGTGTTTGCTTTTATTAGCTTTCAGGAATCATGAGGATAATGCACTTTACTGTTTAACAAACTCATGGTTTTAGCCACCCAAAATATAGAACATTTTGATTGAGGTAACCTAGTAGAATGTGCAGCTGGCAGCAGTGCGACCAATATATATATATTTTTACTCGCACAGCCAAGTCACAGGGTCGCAAAATGTGACAAATGGTCGCAGTCTGGAGCCCTGCTTACCAGTATTACAAAAACATTGTCCAGAATGTATTGGGTTCTGAAATACTCTGGAGGAGAATGGTTATTTGGAACGCTAGGAATCCAGATTTATGTTGTGTTTACTTTAAGTTAGGCTGCATTTTTAGTTTTAGTTGCTTGCAACTGAGTTGCTTCTTGATTGCTTCGTGAAACACCCCCTGCAACTAATAACTCATCTACAACTTGGTTGCATCCAGTTGCAACCTTTGAACTTTGTGCAACTAGTTGCAAGCAACAGCCAATCAAAACAAATGCTTTTGTCACATGATCCGTTTGAAGGTTCGGGACTCCGGCCCGGTTGTCATGTCAACAACACAGCTGTCAGTGCTGCGGGAACCATGATCAAGGTGGACTGAAGAGACATTACTGAAAATACTGGCATCAGGGCTAGTCAAAGTTTATGTACACTACCGGTCCAAAGTTTTAGAACACCTACTCATTGAAGAATTTGTCTTTATTTGTATTATTTTCTACATTGTAGAATAATAGTGAAGACATCAAAACTATGAAATAACACATATGGAATCATGTAGAAACCAAAAAAGTATTAAACAAATCAAAATATATTTTATATTTGAGATTCTTCAAATAGCCACCCTTTGCCTTGATGACAGCTTTGCACACACGCTCGTGCCAATAGCTAGCCTATTTTGAAAAACTGTTTGCTCAAAATTGGGAGTTGTTGAGAAAAGATTTGGTAGCTTCTACAGACTGATTATCCTAGTCTTCTCTCTTCAGCAATAGATTGAATTTCGAACCATAGAACTAGAATCCGTGAATGGGAGTGCCCATACAAGTCAGGACTGGCAGCCATTTTGATTGTACCCATGAGTTTACCAGTCAAATTTCCAGAGTTAAAGTTCCATTAACCTTCTATGGATTCTATTTCTAAGGCTGCAGCGCAACAAGCTATTCGATATTTGGCACACATGCTGCCCAAATTGCGGACAAATTGGGAAATGTATTTCAATTTATCAGATGGTGCTGCAGCACCTTCAGCACCCCTACTTCCTGTGGCTATGGCTGTTGCATGCAATTTCAATTGCATTCAAGTTGCTTCATGTAACAGCAAAGTTGCTTGAGATGATGTCACCTGCAACCTGCAACGCAAGTTGCGTCGTGTAACTGCAGCCGGCTACTTTGTGTATGTGTGTGTTTGTGTGTGTGTGTGTTTGTTCCTGCCTGCCTATAGGTGGATGAGGTGATGCTGACTCTGAACCAGGCCTTCAGTACGGCTGCAGCTCTGCAGAGTGCCAAGACTCAGGTCAAGCTGTGCGAGGCCTGCCCTATGCACGACCTGCACAAACTCTGCGAGAGGATCGAGGGTACACCATTGTATATATATTTTATTGCTTTCAAAATAGCAAGAAAAGGACAGGGGACAATAATAGCATCTGTTATCTACACAATACAGATTGGAAAAGTCTAATTGTATTATACCTACATAAGGACCTAATGATGCATTCATAATTCATAACCCATTCATAAGCAGTGTTTCATTTATGCTCTATTTATTCAACCTTCATGTTGTTATCAAATATTGAAAAAAGACTCCCACACACACTTTTCATCTCGGCCTGTCTGTCAATTCAACAGGTTTTGCCGGTTTGAACCACTTTTTAGACAGCACATTTTTCTACCTCAGTTTGTGAGAAAATGTTGCTCCACATTTTGAGTTTGAGAACTCTGTCTGCGGTTGACTCACTTGGTTGTGTGCGGCATTCAATTATCTTCTTCCCAGTCTATTCTTTTTTGGGGGGGCTCAATGGTAACTCATTTGGTTCCTGTGTTTGTGAATCCAGGTCTGTATCCTCCCAGGGCCAAGCTGGCCATCCAGAAGTACCTCTCTCAACTGACTGACAACGAACAGGTGGACATTTTTGAGCGAGTTCAGGTAAGGACCAGAACTGGGTTCAAATACAGCAACGCTGTCGAAGGCTGTCACCGAAACGTGTCCATTTGTTCTGACCTCTGCTGCTAAAACAAATACATTCAAACGTAATGAATATTTCACTCAGTGTGGGGTTTTCCTTTCTTCAAATACAACAAACCTTGTCCATCTGGAACCAGGCAGGCTAAAGCAAACACTTAATGTATATAAAATATTTGAACCTAGGTCTGATGAGGACTGTGTGAGACTCAATATAACAAAGAACAATCATTTTCTCAACTGTCAAAACTGATTCTCTGTACAGCTGGGCGGTATACCGTATTTGATTATATACCGGTATTGATGCATAGAACGGTTTGGGTTTTTACTTTACTTTCTATAACGGTATTTCAATGTTTGGTTAGTTAAATGTCAAACTCCACTCCGGCATGTGTAATGTCAGTTTTTATAGTTTACTCCGTTTGCTACTTGAGTCGTATCTCTCCATCTCCTACTGCATGCCGCTTCCCCATGCACTTTCCACACCAAGCCCTGCCCCCTGTCACTCGACCACTTGTTGTACCCTCTCTCTGCACGGTCAGATGCAACAAGATGTTGGTGACCACGATGCTGATTTCCACTTTGCTTCTTAATATAAATCCCACAAGTGTTCTATAATTACACTATTACTTTGTGTATCTTACTGTCTGCAAACAGCTAGTTTGTCTTTTCTTAGCAAGTTGTGGCTAAAATAAATGTTGCCGCTAATCGCTAGTTAGCTGGCTAGCTAGCTAGCTAAATGTACAAGGAGTCAGAGCAAACATAGCTAACTAATACAGCCTCTAATACAGCTAGCTAATACACCTAATATATGGAATTGTTTTAAGATGGTCATACCAAGAATCTTAGGACGCCTTTAGGTAGATAAAAAAACATGGAACATTGAATTTGGCCTTACTGCTATTAGCTCATAGAAATGGATAACATATTTGTACATGGAAAAACAGAAGAAAATAAAATAATCTGTCCTATATCTGAGAGATATGAAAGATCAAGAAAGTATTTTAAAAAATGTGAGCAAAACAACTGACAACAACCAACATCCTATAGCAAAACAACCGACGTGTTCTTGAGTCTCTCACCTTTCCATAGAGGGGTCATCTTAGTGTGTAGGCCAAACTTTTCGGCTGCTACAGACATAATTTGGCAGATAGGCGTTACCGACTTCAGACGAGTCCTGTGGCGCTTGTTGGGGTCGTAGAGCAAAACGGAGAACACCATTGTGTTTGTGAATTATCTTTCCATAGAGGGGTCATAGTCAATAGTTTCTAGGCCAAACCATTCGGACGCTACAGAAGTTTTTGTGAGGAGACCGATTTTTGGGATGTCTCATGGTCTGACAAACACCGCTGTAGCTCTGCCACCTTTCACCGCAGATGCGGAAGGCCGACATCGGTATCTCTAGTTTAGACAGATTTTGATGGGGATTTTTGTATCATGCTAATGCGATTTTCACCGGGGCTCGGACATCGACTCTAGGGCCTAGAACAGTATAAAGCAATCAGAATGGAGAAAGCTCCATTGAAATCACTTAGAACTTATGTGTTGCCACCCTAGGGTCATGAACTACTCATAAATCATATTTAGATATGATAGTTTGGCCATATCGCCCAGCCCTGATTTTATGTTTCTTAATCAGATCCTCCATGGAGAGAATGAGAGCAGCAATAATAGAAATCTGTAATATCTATTTTTAGAGCACTATCTTTGACAAAATGGAGTAGAAGCTATATTTAGGCCTAATAGTTTTTTCAACCCCTTTTAGAAGATGAGAAAATCTGTTGTATCTTTTTGTTTTGTATTCAATGACACCAATAGACCAAATAGGCTGCGTTTACACAGGCAGCCCGATTATGATCTTTTTTTTGCTAATTGGTCTTTTGACTAATCAGATCAGCTCTGAAAAAGATCTGATATGAAAAGATCTGATGTGGTTGGTCAAAAGACAAATAAGTGGAAAAGAAATCAGAATTGGGCTGCCTATGTAAGTGCAGCCATATACAGTGCCTTCGGAAAGTATTCAGACCCCTTGTATTTGTATTTATTATGGATCCCCAATTTTTCCTAGCCACTGTGCTCTCGCTTCTACTTTTTTTTGATCTTTGGAGTCTAGGTCGAGTTCATGTAAAATCACTTTGTAAAAACTGCTGATTTAAAAGAGGGCTTTTATAAATACATTCGATTTTTTGATTGATTGACTAATACACGTTGTATTCATTCCTATAGAAGATGAAGCCTGCGTCAGACCAGGAAGAGAATGAGCTGGTGATTCTCCACCTCCGCCAGCTATGTGGAACCAAGCAGGGGTTCCACCTCCACATCGGAGAGGCCCCCCAGGTACAGTGCTATACCCTAACCTGTATTATAGACCTGCCTATGTGTTCAACCTGTCTGTCAATCAAAAGAAGTGCTGCGATAGGTCCGCTCAGCGGTCCCATTTGCGCTCCATAGTTCAAACTATAGTGTGAGAGACTAGCACGTCCTTGATTAGGAAACTCGCTCATGCAGAGTGGAGTTTCATCTCTTTCTCTCTCTCTACCCCTCTCTCCCTCTTTCCTGTCACTCACTCACTTGCCCACACTCTGACTCACCAGTTTGACAACAGCAGTGCAGAGCACAGTCAGTTGAATGGAGTTTTTAATGGTCAGACTGTACATTGAGACAAAACGCGAAACCTCTTTCCGTAAGCCCCGTCTCGAGGGAGCTCACTCAGGGCTCAACGAGAGCACTTCTAGAAGTTAAATAGCTACAGACCTCTTGTCTTGCAGACCTTTTACTGCTTCTGTGTTTTTACAGGGAGGTAGAGGAGCATAAACACACTCAAACTCCGACGGTAGTGTCAAATGCTCCAGTCGAGTGTACATTTTGTATGTGGAGATTTAATAGCGGTCAAGTTATTTGCCTGGTGTTCTGTGTTCACCCTTCTTTATGTTACTACTGCATCCTAGCTTACTTACTAAATGTGTCGTCTGCTCTGATTCTTGAAAGTTTGGCAAAGTTCGGTAAAGGTGCTCCTCAAGGTAAACGATAACGTTCAGTAATAAGTCTTTATTATTTTTCCTTGAGGAGCACCTTGAGGAGCATCAGGTACTGCTGGAGTGTCTACCAATGGCACGTCCATCTTTTTGTGAGAAATTACACTGGTAGCTCAAAACATGTATAAAGTATTTATAAAGTATAAATACCCCTCACTTTAGATTAGGGACTGCAAAAATACTTTGGTTTATAAGGACCTACAGTACCAGTCAAAAGTTTGGACACCTACTCATTCAAAGGTTTTTCTTTATTTTTTAAACTATTTTCTACATTGTAGAATAATAGTGAAGACATCTAAACTATGAAATAACACATATGGAATCATGTAGTATCCAAAAAAGTGTTAAACAAATCAAAATATATTTTATATTTGAGATTCTTCAAAGTAGCTACCCTTTGACTTTGTATTTGTATTTATTAAGGATCCCCATTAGCTGGTGCCAAGGCAGCAGCTACTCTTCCTGGGGTCCAAACATATTAAAGCATTTACATTACATATAAAATATAAAACAGTACATCATATGACATTATTACACCACTACCTGTCTACAATATCACGATGTGTTTTATGCATGTGTCTATAATATAATAATAATAATAATAATAATATAATATGCCATTTAGCAGACGCTTTTATCCAAAGCGACTTACAGTCATGCGTGCATACATTTATTTATTTTTTGTGTATGGGTGGTCCCGGGGATCGAACCCACTACCTTAGCGTTACAAGCGCCGTGCTCTACCAGCTGAGCTACAGAGGAGCTCTCTATACCCTTGTGTGTGTCTCTTCACAGTCCCTGTTGTTCCACACGGTGTATTTTTGTCTGTTTTTGAAAAAAAATCTGATTCTACTGCTTGCATCAGTTACCTGATGTGGAATAGAGTTCCATGTAGTCATGGCTCTATGTAGTACTGTGGACTTGGGGACTGTGAAGACCTCTGGTGGCATGTCTTGTGGGATATGCATGGTTGTCCGAGCTGTGTGCCAGTATTCCAAACAGACAGCTCGGTACATTCAGCTTGTCGACACCTCTCACAAAAACAAGCAGTGATGAAGTCCATCTCTCTTCCACTCTGAGCCAGGAGAGACTGACATACATGTCATTAATGTTAGCTCTCCGTGTACTTTTAAGGGCCAACTGTGCTGCCCTGTTCTGAGCCAACTATTTGTGGTATTTTACCCCCTTTTTCCCCCCAATTTTGTGGTATCCAATTGGTAGTTACAGTCTTGTCCCATCGCTGCAACTCCCGTACGGATACAGGAGAGGCGAAGTTCGAGAGTCGTGCATCCTCCGAAACACAACCCAACCGAGCTGCACTGCTTCTTGACAAAGTGCCCTCTTAACCCGGAAGCCAGCCGCACCAATGTGCCGGAGGAAACACCGTACACCTGGCGACCGAGTCAGCGTGCACTGCGCCCGACCCGCCACAGGAGTCGCTAGTGCGCGATGGGACAAGAACATCCCTGCCGGCCAAACCCTCCCCTACCCTGGACTGCGCTGGGCCAATTGTGCGCCGCCTCATGGGTCTCCCGGTCGCGGCTAGCTGCGACAGAGCCTGGACTCGAACACGGATCTCTATTGGCACAGCTAGCACTGCGATGCAGTGCCTTAGACCACTGATACTGTTTATTAAAAGTCTTATACATTCCTTACAAATGGTTTATACTGAACGTTATTAGAAAGTGTTACCAACATTTATTTGTGACTATATACACGTTAGGTGTTATACAATATGATTACTTTTTTTAAGACATGTTTTTGAACACTTTCTTTTCTATGCTATATTGCATTAGTCTTGGAACATCACTGTTTCTGCATTTAAACAACGTTGTTGCCTCAAATAGAACGAGGCTGTAGTGTTTTTGACAGTCAACCTGGTTTAACTTCTGACCTTCAACCTTTATCTGTCTCTACCAGAATGCCCCTAACACCGCGGCAGCACCAGCAGACGGCACAGGGGCGACTGGTGGCCGCTTTAAACTGGACATCCTGAAGAACAAAGCCAAGAGCTCTCTGACCAGCTCACTGGAGAACATCTTTTCACGGGTACTACCTCTATTTCGGTCTGTCTCTGTGTTTTCTTTATAGATCTCTATTTATTTTTCTCTTTCTCTCTCGCTCACTGTCGCGCTCTCTCTTCCCTCTCGCTCTCTCTTCCCTCTCGCTCTGTTTCCAAAGCCATGGAGAACATCTTCTGAAGGGTCCCAAATATCTGTCTTTTCCTCCCCCCCTCCCTGTCTTTGTCTCTTGTCTTGGTCTCTTTCTGTGTTGTGGACGTCCATGGGATTTGGGTTGACCCATTTATGCCACTAAGACTGCTGAATAATACCTCCTGTAAATCCGAGACCTTTGCTGCCATCTGTTACTATTGTAAAGACATCCTTAGAATGTATAAGTTAACAATAGAAAGTGGATATTGAGACAGTAGATCTCAATCCCTAACCTTGACCCTTTTATCACCCCTAATCTTAACCTTAAAGCCAACCCAAATCCTAAACCTATTCTAATCTCTAACTCCCGACACTAATTTAACATTACTGTTAGATCTGCCGGTTGACCCCTCCCACAAAATGTTGTCATGGGTTAGCATGGTTTAATTATTTCATTCTTTGAATTATAAGGTTTTCTTTGTAATCGGCAGTTTAGTTCGAGGAAATGTTGCAATGTATGTGAGAACGTACTTATTAATTGAAATCAGGTTCAGTTATGTAATGTGCGACTCAGAAGAAGTTCACACATTTACATCAACGATATGTCCCTCTTCTATCCTCAGGGTGCCAACCGGATGAGAGGCCGCTTGGGAAGCATGGGGAGCTTTGAGAGAGTGAGTATTCCATAGTGAATGTGATAATTCCCAGAGCCTCTCTCTCGATGGTAGCAGTCGCTCTCGCTCGCTCGCTCTCTCGCTCGCTTTCTTCCTTCCAATTCATCCCAAAGGTGTTTGATGGGGTTGAGGTCAGGGCTCTGTGCAGGCCAGTCAAGTTCTTCCACACCGATCTCGACAAACCATTTCTGTATGGACCTTGCTTTGTGCATGGGGGCATTGTCATGCTGAAACAGGAAAGGCCCTTCCCCAAACTGTTGCCACGAAGTTGGAAGCACAGAATCGTCTAGAATGTCATTGTATGCGGTAACGTTAAGATTGACCTAAGGAACTAAGGGGCCTAGCCCTAAGCATGAAAAACAGTCCCAGACCATTACTCCACGTCCACCAAACTTTACAGTTGGCACTATGCATTGGGGCAGGTAGCGTTCTCCTGGCATCCTCCAAACCCAGATTTGTCCGTCCGACTGCAAGATGGTGAAGCGTCATTCATCAATCCAGAAAACGCGTTTCCACTGCTCAAGAGTCCAATGGCAGCGAGCTTTACACCACTCCAGCCGACGCTTGGCATTGCGCATGGTGATCTTAGGCTTGTGTGCAGCTGCTCGGCCATGGAAAGCCATTTCATGAAGCTCCCGACGAACAGTTCTTGTGCTGATGTTGCTTCCAGAGGCAGTTTGGAACTCGGTAGTGAGTGTTGCAACCGAAGACAGGCGATTTTTACGTGCTTCAGCACTCGACGGTCCTGTTCTGTGAGATTGTGTGGTCTACCACTTCGCGGCTGAGCAGTTGTTGCTCTTAGACGTTTACACTTCACAATAATAGCACTTACAGATGACCGGAGCAGCTGTAGCAGGTCAGAAATGTGATGATCTGACTTTCTAGTGCAAATTTTTGTCTATGGAGATTGCAGGGCTGTGTGCTCGATTTTATACACCTGTCAGCAACACGTGTGGCTGAAATAGCCGAATCCACTCATTTGAAGGGGTGTCCACATACTTTTGTATATACTGTATAGTGTATCTGTTGAAAAGCAACTGCTTGCTAAGGTTGGGTTTAGAATAAGGATAGGGATAGGGTAAGGGTTAAGGTTTAGTAGATAGATAGATAGATAGTTAGTTGAAATGTTACTGATAGTCTGTAGAACATCTACAGATTTGTATTTGTATGTATTATGGATCCCCATTAGCTGCTGCCAAGGCAGCAGCTACTCTTCCTGGGGTCCAGCAAAATTATGGCAGTTATACAATTTTAAAAACATTACAATACATTTACAGAAAGTCTGTTCTGGACTTGTGGACTATGAAGAGACCTCTGGTGGCATGTCTTGTCGGGTATGCATGGGTGTCCGAGCTGTGCTCCAGTAGTTCAAACAGACAGCTCGGTGCATTCAACATGTCAATACCTCTCATAAATACAAGTAGTGATGAAGTCAATATCTCCTCCACTTGGAGCCAGGAGAGATTGACATGCATATTATTAATGTTAGCTCTGTGTGTACATTCAAGGGCCAGCCGTGCTGCGCTGTTCTGAGCCAATTGCAATTTTCCTAAGTCCCTTTTTGTGGCACCTGACCACACGATTGAACAATAGTCTAGGTTCGACAAAACTAGGGCCTGTAGGACCTGCCTTGTTGATAGTGCTGTTAAGAAGGTAGAGCAGCGCTTTATTATTGACAGACTTCTCCCCATCTTAGCTACTGTTGTATCGATATGTTTTGACCATGACAGTTTACAATCCAGGGTTACTCCAAGCAGTTTAGTCACCTCAACTTGCTCAATTTCGACATTTATTTATTACGATATTTAGTTGAGGTTTAGTGAATGATTTGTCACAAATACAATGCTTTTAGTTTTATAAATATTTAGGACTAACTTATTCCTTGCCACCTGCTCTGAAACTAACTGCAGCTCTTTGTTAAGTGTTGCAGTGATTTAATTTGCTGTGGTAGCTGATGTGTATAGTGTTGAGTCATCCGCATAAATAAGACACACTGGCTTTACTCAAAGGTGCCCTGGGGAATTCCTGATTCTACCTGGATTATGTTGGAGAGGCTTCCATTAAAGAACACTCTGTGTTCTGTTAGACAGGTAAATCTTTATCCACAATATAGCAGGGGGTGTAAATCCATAACACACATGTTTTTCCTGCAGCAGGCTATAAACGATAATGTCAAAACTGTGAAGTTTAACAAAACAGCCCCCACAATCTTTTTATCATCAATTTCTCTCAGCCAATCATCAGTCATTTGTGTAAGTGCTGTGCTTGTTGAATGTCCTTCCCTATAAGCGTGCTGAAAGTCTGTTGTCAATTTGTTTACTGTAAAATAGCATTGTAACTGGTCAAACAAACAATATTTTCAAAAAGTTTACTAAGGGTTGGTAACAGGCTGATTTGGTCGGCTATTTGAGCCAGTAAAGGGGACTTTACTATTCTTAGGTAGCATTATTACTTTTGCTTCCCTCCAGGCCTGGGGGCACACACTTTCTAGTAGGCTTAAATTGAAAATATGGCAAATAGGAGTGGCAATTTCGTCCGCTATTATCCTCAGTAAGTTTCCATCCAAGTTGTCAGACCCCGGTGGCTTGTCATTGTTGATAGACAACATTCATTCTTTCACCTCTTCCACACTCACTTTACGGAATTCAAAATTACAATGCTTGTCTTTCATAATTTGGTCAGATATACTTGGATGTCAGCATTTGTTGCTGGCATATCATGCCTAAGTTTGCTAATCTTGCCAATGAAAAAAAAACATTAAAGTAGTTGGAAATATCAGTAGGTTTTGTGATGAATGAGCCATCTGATTCAATTAATGTTGTAGCTGAGTTTGACTTTTTCCCCAAAATGTCATTTAAGGTGCTCCAAAGCTTTTTACTCATTCTTTGTCATTTATCTTTGTTTCATAGTGTAGTTTCTTCTTCTTTTTATTGTTTAGTCACATGATTTCTCAATTTGCAATAGGTTTGTCAGTCGTTTGTGCAGCCAGAATTATTTGCCATTCCTTGTGCCTCATCCCTCTCAACTATAAACATTTTAAATTCCTCATCTCTCCACGGGGATTTAACAGTTTTTACAGTCATTTTGTTAATGGGTGCATGCATATTAGTAACTGGAATAAGAAATTTCAGAATTGTGTCAAGTGCAGCATCTGTTTGTTCCTCATTACACACCACGGACCAACAAATATTATTTACATCAACAACATAGGAATCACTACAAAACATATTGTATGACCTCCTATACACTATATTAGGCCCAGCCTTTGGAACTTTGGTTTTCCTAGATATGGCTACTATATTGTAATCACTACATCTGATGGATCCGCCACCAGAGGTCTCTTCACTTTCCCCAAGTCCAGAACAGATTATGGGAGGCGCACAGTACTACATAGAGCCATGACTACATGGAACTCTATTCCACATCAGGTAACTCATGCAAAGTATAATCCGATTTTAAAAAACAGGTAAAAATACACCTTATGGAACAACTGGGCCTGTGAAGGGACACACACAAAGGTATAGACACATGTATATGCACACATTGAGATTTTGTTGTATGGTGGTATTAAACATTTTGTATTGTAGATAGGTAGTGGTGTAATAATGTTATATGATGTACTGTTTTATATGTAATGTAATTGTTTTAATATGTTTGGACCTTGGCAGCAGCTAATGGGGATTCTTAATAAATACAAAATACGAGTACAATTACAAAATACTGCTTTAAAGCACAATTCTGCAGCATTAGTAAAGATGTGATCAATACATGTTAATGATTTCATTAATGTGCTGTTTGTAACTACCCTGTTTGGTTGACTGATAACCTGAACCAGGTTGCAGGCACTGGTTACAGTTTGATGCTTTTTCTTGAGTGGGCAGCTTGATGAAAGCCAGTCAATATTTAAATCACCCAGAACATATACCTCTCTGTTGATGTTACATACATTATCAAGCATTTCACACGTTATCCAGAAACTGACTGTTAGCACTTGGTGGTCTATAGCATCTTCCCACAATAATGGGCTTTCGGTGAGGCAGATGAACCTGTAGCCATATTACTTCAACAGTATTTAACATGAGATCCTCTCTAAGGTTTACATGAATGTGGTTCTGAATATAAACAGCAACACCTCCACCATTGGCATTTCTGTCTTTTCTTTAAATGTTATAACCTTGTATTGCTACCACTGTATCGTCAAATGTATTATCTAAGTGAGATTCAGAGATAGTCAGAATATGAATGTCATCTGTTACTAGCAAAGTATTGATTTCATGAACCTTGTTTCTTAAACTACATATGTTAACGTGTCTATTTTGTGCACTTTTTTTCTGGGATGCTAACTTGTTTTCATTGCTTTACTGGGAAGCTTAGCAGAAGTAGATATTCTCATGTTATTTATGTTAGAGCAGGGTGAGCTGCACACAACGTCCTTCCTGCACACAGCACACTGTGCTAACAGTATATATCTGGTTCATAGGCACATGATTACTGCATACAATAGCTGTAGGATCAGCAAAGGCATTCAGGGCAGTTAGAGGGACATAATCTAGGTTACTTACATTGTCTACCAACTCCCCTGGTATAATGTACATTTGCTGAAGCATTATGACAACTCAGCGTCACAATGGTAGGGATTAACTAAGGTGGGGTTGGGTCATTGATAAGTAATTGTCTCAACACCACCTTATAATGCTGTGAAAGGATCCAGGAACCCAAATGATTTGGGGGGATCCCATCCTCCTTATAAAATGTGTTTTGTTTCCAAAAGGTATCGAAATTGGCAACAAAATGTACACCCATTGATCTGCAATAATCACGTAGGCAGTTGTGAAGAGAAAGAATCCTGCTAAAGCGTTCAATGCCACGATTCAGAGAGGGCACAGGGCCAGGTATGATGGGTCTTTTATTAGTGTCTAGCATAGAGTCAATCAGCTCTTTAAAATCCAGTTTCAACTGTTCAGAGCTTCCCTTCATAATGCCATTGAAACCCACATGGACTACGATAGAATCGATTTCCATGTCCTGACGTACTTTCGGGAGCAGCTTAGTAATGTAATTTACTCGAGCTCCTGGATAGGACTATCCAAATAGTGTTACCCTGTAAATCATAGTAGGACCACACACACACGTATGAGATCTCACATGCCCCAGGAGTGTGAGTTAGTTTGCTTCATCCTGTAAAAACATCACAAGCTGTAAAACACAAGCGCATTTAAAAAACAGAAAAATACACCTTATGTTACAGCGGGGACTGTGAAGCAACACAAACATATGCACACAAACACACAATAACATACACACTATACACACGTACACATTGTGATGTCACGAGAGGCTGTGTCCTGGAGGGACGTTACATCCCCCTGAGATGGCTGCAAACCCAGACAGCTATGGCTCCATCTGCTGGTAGGGTCGGGAACTCCACCCCTCTATGGCCAATCTTCCCACGCAGCTGAAACAAATGAGGAGCTGATGAGCTGAAGTTTTTGGGAAGGGAAGAGACACACTGAGGGAGTGTGTGGGGGGTGAAGAGACACAGTCTCCAACCTGGGCTCTCTGGAGGACAAGAGTGCTGCACGTCCACTTCCATGAGGAATATAAGGATTTGGAGATACTTACCTTTGGGGAAATACTCACCTTTGGATATATGCACCTGTGGAAATACGTGTGGGACATTTGGAAGGACGTTTTGCTGGGTTGGCCACTAGCTGCAACGTGGAATACAGTAAGACTGGGGAAAAGTTATTTGAGCGAGGGAGAGTTATGATTTTGGATGTGGAAGAGACATCCCTGAACTGTTAACCCTTAAAGAGCCACCAGAGAACAGAATTGTGTTATACTTTCGTTAGTTTCCCAAGACCTTTAATAAAATCCTTGTTTTGGTTGAACCTGGTCTCCTTGCACTACTTGAGCAATCCCGCTGAAAGCTGTGTAGCCTCTCGTGACATCACAGATGGTGGAGAATACGGGCACGCTCAAGCGTTAATAGTGCATGTCAGAGGAGGATACCGAAGGTTTGATCACCCAGTTTTCCAAGTTGGCCGTAGGCTCCCCGCCGACTGAAATGGAGGACATATTGAAAGCCCTTGTTGCTGGCCAGCACGCCCAGATGCAAGCAAACGTGGCTCTCTTGGAGGAGCAAAAGAAAGCCAACCTTCTGAAGGCAGAGGAATTGCAGTTGCAGAGACAGAGGGTGGTCCAAAATACCCGCCCAATAAAGGCAAGTGACTTTATATCTAAGATGGGAGCTACCGATGACATTGAGGCATACCTGCATGCATTTGAGGCCACGGCCACTAGGGAAGCCTGGCCCAAGCAACAGTGGGTTGGTCTGTTAGCCCCCTTTCTAACCGGGGAAGCGCTGAATGCTGTCCGGGACCTGGGCCCTGACCAGGTTACTGACTATGATGCCCTGAAGTCTGAGATCCTCAGCAGATATGGACTCACAAAGTTTGGTATGGCCCAGCGCTTTCACAGCTGGACCTTCCAACCAGACCAACCTCCTCGGGCGCAGATGCATGAACTTGTCCGAATCGCAAGGAAATGGCTGGATCCGCAGAGGAATACAGCAGCGGCGGTGGTGGAGGCCGTTGTGGTGGATCGTTACCTACGCGCCCTGCCTTATGAGGCAAAAACGGTTCATCAGTCAACAGGCCTTGACCACGGCTGATCTGACCGTGGAAGCTGTGGAAAAGTACCAGGCCACAGCGGAGATGCTGAATGCTTCCCGAAAAGACCCCAGGAGTGCGGCCCCACCACAAATGGGAAGAACCCGTCCAAAGGACCCCAAGGTCTCGAACCCAGCCACGTCAGGACTTATCCCGGCTCCAGGGGGGAGCCAGAAACCAGGCGGGTCCAAGAAGAGTACACCAGGAGGGGGAAACTCGACAGTGTTACCGGTGTGGGGAGATGGGACATATCTCCTGGCAGTGTGGGAAACCAGCCGATGAACCTATGCCCACTGCGGAGTCCTCCAGCTCAGCACCCACACACCGTTTTGCCTCGCTCTTGGGAGTCGTAGATGGCGGCCCAGATCGACCCCCCACCTGCCCGGTAACTGTGAATCACCATGATGTGGAGGCCTTACTGGATTCTGGTAGCCGGGCCACCCTGGTGCGTAAGGATTTGGTGGGCCCAACGTGTCTGACCCCGGGAAAGTCCTCCCAGTTTCCTGTGTCCATGGGGACACCAGAGAATACCCCATTACTGAACTTACAATGACCAGCACACGGGGAACCATACACACGACGGCGGGGGTGGTTGATTCCCTCCCCGTCCCTGTCCTAATTGGACGAGACTGCCCAGCCTTTTACCCACTCTGGAGAGAGTCTCAGGAGAGGATAACCCGAGTACCTCGGAAACGGAGAGGCAAGACTCATCCTGGGAAGGCTCCGGTGCAATCCTCCGAGTTACTCACTCCCGCCCGGGCTCTGATAGGGATGGCAGGTGCCCAGACCGACACAGAGACGGAGCTACAGAATCTGGACAAAGAACTGTCTGGTCTGAAGGGGACCGCTGAGAGGTATCGTTTGTTAAAGCAACAGTTAGACATGAAGACAGAAGAGTTAGATATCCTCCAGGCTAAACTCCAACAGAGCTCCTTCCCTAAGCAACAGGAGGAGCTGGAGAGGCTGCGCAGGACCATCGAGGAGTGTGAGGAGACCCTGCGCAGTAGTAAGGAGGTCCAGAAGAAGGCAGAGGAGAAGTACAAGGTGTTGGAGAACAAGATGAAGAATGCGGAGGCAGAGAGAGAGAAGGAACTGAAAGCTGCTCAACAGAAGCTAAACTCTGCTAAAACCAAGGCTGATGCGTTCAGTAAGAAACTCAAGGAGAGACAACAGGAGGCTGAGTCCCTGGTCCTAGAGGTGGAGGAGTTGAAGAGAGAGCAGGCTGGCAAGCACCACGGCAATGCGGACGCCCTCTCCCGGCGTGATGCCTTCTTCGCTGCCTTTACCCCGACGAGGACGTCGGTCCCGAGGAGGGGGATGTGTGATGTCACGAGAGGCTGTGTCCTGGAGGGACGTTACATCCCCCTGAGATGGCTGCAAACCCAGACAGCTATGGCTCCATCTGCTGGTAGGGTCGGGAACTCCACCCCTCTATGGCCAATCTTCCCACGCAGCTGAAACAAATGAGGAGCTGATGAGCTGAAGTTTTTGGGAAGGGAAGAGACACACTGAGGGAGTGTGTGGGGGGTGAAGAGACACAGTCTCCAACCTGGGCTCTCTGGAGGACAAGAGTGCTGCACGTCCACTTCCATGAGGAATATAAGGATTTGGAGATACTTACCTTTGGGGAAATACTCACCTTTGGATATATGCACCTGTGGAAATACGTGTGGGACATTTGGAAGGACGTTTTGCTGGGTTGGCCACTAGCTGCAACGTGGAATACAGTAAGACTGGGGAAAAGTTATTTGAGCGAGGGAGAGTTATGATTTTGGATGTGGAAGAGACATCCCTGAACTGTTAACCCTTAAAGAGCCACCAGAGAACAGAATTGTGTTATACTTTCGTTAGTTTCCCAAGACCTTTAATAAAATCCTTGTTTTGGTTGAACCTGGTCTCCTTGCACTACTTGAGCAATCCCGCTGAAAGCTGTGTAGCCTCTCGTGACATCACAACATGGATTCTGTGTTATAGATATGTGGTAGTAGAGTAGGGGCCTGATGGCACACACTTAATATGTTGTGAAATCTGTTGTAAATGTATTGTAATTTTTTTTTTTTTATGTATAACTTACTTAATTTTGCTGGACCCCAGGAAGAGTAGCTGCTGCCTTGGCAGCAGCTAATGGGCATCCATAATAAATACAAATACCTACAACGAAGTCGCCTCTTTCGCTCACAGTCAACCCAGGACATGACATGGAAATATAGTATTACTCTTAACCCAGCAAACGGGACATTCGGTGGCATTCCCATTAGGTCCCTTTAAGGGTTTCAGCGAGACATTATCCCACTGACGTTCTGAGAACCTTCTAGGAACATTAATACATGACGTTAACCTCGGGAACATAATAGGACGTTCAGTACAGGTTGCATTTTGGTCGCAGTATGACACTATAATAAGGTGTTTTGATGTCCATTATGGAACATCATGAAAAGGTTCCTATTGGGTTCTTATAGGTAGTTATCCATGGGACATTCATAGACTACAAGGGGACATTTCATGATTGTCAAGGGGAAACCCTTGTACAGAAACCCAGCCTAAACCCCAAACAGCAAGCAATGCAGATGTAGAAGCAGGGTGGCTAGGAAAAACTCCCTAGAAAGGCAGGAACCTAGGAAGAAACATAGAGAGGAACCAGGCTCTGAGGGGTGGCCAGTACTCTTCTGGCTGTGCCGAGTGGAGATTATAACAGTACATGACCATTAAGGCCAGATTGTTCTCCAAGATGTTCAAACGTTCATAGATGACCAGCAGGGTCAAATAATAATCACAGTGGTTGTAGAGGGTGCAACAGGTCAGTACATCAGGAGTAAATGTCACTTGGCTTGAAAACCTCAGGTCTGGGACATGGTAGCACATCCAGTGAACAGTTCAGGGTTCCATAGCCGCAGGCAAAACAGTTGAAACTGCAGTAGCAGCACGACCAGGTGGACTGGGGACAGCAAGGAGTCATCAGATCAGGTAGTCCTGAGGCATGGTCCTAGGGCTCAGGTCCTCCGGGAGGGGAGGGAGGGAGAGAAAATTAGAGGGAGCATACTTAAATTCACACAGGACACCGGATAAGACAGGAGAATTACACCAAATATAACATACTGACCCTAGCCCCCCCCCCGGCACATAGACTATTGCAGCGTAGATACTGGAGGCTGAGACGGGACATCGGGAGACACTGTGGCCCCATCCGACGATACCCTCGGACAGGGCCAACCAGGCAGGATATAACCCCACCCACTTTGCCAAAGCACAGCCCCCACACCACTAGAGGGATATCAACAGACCACCAACCTACTACCCTGAGACAAGGCTGAGTATAGGCCACAAATATCTCCTCCACCGCACGAGCCCGAGGGGGCGCCAAACCGGACAGGAAGATCACATCAGTGACTCAACCCACTCAAGTGACACACCCCTCCTAGGGACAACGTAGAAGAGCACTAGTAAGCCAGCGACTCAGCCCCCGTAATAGGGTCAGAGGCAGAGAATCCCAATGGAGAGATGGGAACCAGCCAGGCAGAGACCGCAAGGGCGGTTCGTCACTCCAGTGCCTTTTCATTCACCTTCGCACCCCTGGCCCAGACTACACTCAATCATAGGACCTACTGAAGAGATGCATCTTCAGTAAAGACTGTAATGTCGAGACCCAGTCTGCGTCTCTCACATGGATAGGCAGACCATTCCATAAAAATTGAGCTCTATAGGAGAAAGCCCTGCCTCCAACTGTTTGCTTAGAAATTCTAGGGACAATAAGGACGTCTTGTGACGTCGTACTTTTAGATATGTACGGCAGGACCAAATCAGAGACATAGGTAGGAGCAAGCCCATGTAATGCTTTGTAGGTTAGCAGTAAAGCCTTGAAATCAGCCCTAGCCTTAACAGGAAGGCAGCGTAGAGAGGCTAGCACTGGGGTAATATGATCAAGTCTAGTTCCCGGTTTTTCTCGGGGACATCCCAGAGGACGTTTTCTTGGGACGTTGTGTCATGGTCCCCTGGAGGTTTTTTGTAATGTGAAGGTCCCAGGAGTCCCAAGCCATTTATAAGTAAAGTAATGAAATGGTATGGGAGTTTTAAGGTAAGTGGTACGCTGTTCAGCTAAAATTGTGTACAAATCTTGAATCAATGACAATATATAATTGTGCCTCTGATTTCTCAACCTCCGGATTTGGGGTATGCTGATCTTTCTTCTGCGCCACAAAGTTTCAAAGTCCCCTACAGTCGTAGTCAAAAGTTTCAGAATGACTCAGTTTTAATGTTGGCAATTTGCATATACTCCAGAATGTCATGAAGAGTGAACAGATGAATTGCAAAGTCCCTCTTTGCCATGAAAATGAACTTAATCCCCCTAAAAAATTTCCAATGTATTTCAGCCCTGCCACAAAAGGACCAGCTGCCATCATGTCAGTGATTCACTCATTAACACAGGTGAGAGTGTTGACGAGGACAAGGCTGGAGATCACTCTGTCATGCTGATTGAGTTAGAATAACAGACTGGAAGCTTTAAAAGGAGGGTGGTGCTTGAAATAATTGTTCTGCCTTTGTTAACTATGATTACCTGCAAGGAAACACGTGCCGTCATCATTGCTTTGCACAAAAAGGGCTTCACGGGCAAGGATATTGCTGCTAGTAAGATTGCACCTAAATCAACTATTTATCGGATCATCAAGAACTTCAAGGAGAGAGGTTCAATTGTTGTGAAGAAGACGTCAGGGCGCCCAAGAAAGTCCAGCAAGCGCCAGGACCGTCTCCTAAAGTTGATTCAGCTGCGGGATCGGGGCACCAACAGTGCAGAGCTTGCTCAGGAATGGCAGCAGGCAGATGTGAGTGCATCTGCACACACAGTGAGGCGAATACTTTTGGAGGATGGCCTAGTGTCAAGAAGGGCAGCAAAGAAACCACTTCTCTCCAGGAAAAACATCAGGGACAGACTGATATTCTGCAAAAGGTACAGGGATTGGACTGCTGAGGACTAGGGTAAAGTCATTTTCTCTGATGAATCCCCTTTCCGATTGTTTGGGGCATCCGGAAAACATCTTGTCCGGAGAAGACAAGGTGAGCGCTACCATCAGTCCTGTGTCATGCCAACAGTAAAGCATCCTGAAACCATTCATGAGTGGGGTTGCTTCTCAGCCAAGGGAGTGGGCTCACTCACAATTTTGCCTAAGAACACACCCATGAATAAAGAATGGTACCAACACATCCTCAGAGAGCAACTTCTCCCAACCATCCAAGAACAGTTTGGTGACGACCAATGCCGTTTCCAGCATGATGGAGCACCTTGCCATAAGGCAAAAGTGATAACTAAGTGGCTCGGGGAACAAAACATCGAAATTTTGGTCCATGGTCAGGAAACTCCCCAGACCTTAATCCCATTGAGAACTTGTGGTCGATCCTCAAGAGGCGGGTGGACAAACAAAAATCCACAAATTCTGACAAACTCCAAGCATTGATTATGCAAGAATGGGCTGCCACCAGTCAGGATGTGGCCCAGAAGTTAATTGACAGCATGCGTGGATTGCAGAGGTCTTGAAAAAGAAGGGTCAACACCGCAAATATTGACTCTTTGCATAAACTTAATGTAATTGTCAATAAAAGCCTTTGCAACTTATGGAATGCTTGTAATTATACTTCAGTATACCATAGTAACATCTGACAAAAATATCTCATAATACAGAAGCAGCGAACTTTGTGAAGACCAATACTTGTCATTCTCAAAACTTTTGACCATGACTGTACACATTCATTACCTATAATACATCTCTGTACTTAGTAGCAACGTGTATGCCCCGCCCACTTGAGGATCTGTCTTTTTCAGCCATCTATTTCCTGTGTTTGAGGGGTGAAACATTTCGCTGGATTGATTGCTTTTATTTAGCTCCTGCTTGTGCCTGTCGTCTTTCCCCCGTTAACATTACGACCTACATTTTTGTAATGACATGTCAAACACACCCCGTCTTTCCGTTGAATCTATAAGAATGCTAAAGCTTTGTCTTGGATTTAGTGCACCATCTCAACACTTAGAAAGAGAAGAAATAACTTTAATTTGATGGGTGTGGAATTTAAAAATATATATAATTTAATACAGTTGAAATGTTTACATATTAGATGCACTGAAATGAAAGCAACTTCGAAAAATGAACACTCAGATTGTGGTGATATTATGTCTGATCTCCCAAACAATGTAAAGTATGTTTACAGTGAGGGAAAAAATTATTTGATCCCCTGCTGATTTTGTATGTGTGCCCACTGACAAATAATTTATCAGTCTATAATTTTAGTGGTAGGTTTATTTGAACAGTGAGAGACAGAATAACAACAAAAAAATCCAGAAAAACGCATGTCAAAAATGTTATAAATTGATTTGCATTTTAATGAGGGAAATAAGTATATGACCCCCTTTCAATCAGAAAGATTTCTGGCTCCCAGGTGTCTTTTATACAGGTAATGAGCTGAGATTAGGATCACACTCTTAAAGGGAGTGCTCCTAATCTCAGTTTGTTACCTGTATAAAAGACACCTGTCCACAGAAGCAATCAATCAATCAGATTTCAAACTCTCCACCATGGCCAAGACCAAAGAGCTCTCCTGGGATGTCAGGGACAAGATTGTAGACCTACACAAGGCTGGAATGGGCTACAAGACCATCGGCAAGCAGCTTGGTGAGAAGGTGACAACAGTTGGTGCGATTATTCTCAAATTGAAAAAATACAAAAGAACTGTCAATCTCCCTCGGCCTGGGGCTCCATGCAAGATCTCACCTCATGGAGTTGCAATGATCATGAGAACGGTGAGGAATCAGCCCAGAACTACACGGGAGGATCTTGTCAATGATCTCAAGGCAGCTGGGACCATAGTCACCAAGAAAACAATTGGTAACACACTACGCCGTGAAGGACTGAAATCCTGCAGCGCCCGCAAGGTCCCCCTGCTCAAGAAAGCACATACGGCCAAGGCACACGGTCAAGGCAACAAAGGAGTGGCTCAAGAAGAAGCACATTAAGGTCCTGGAGTGCCCTAGCCAGTCTCCAGACCTTAATCCCATAGAAAATCTGTGGAGGGAGCTGAAGGTTCGAGTTGCCAAACGTCAGCCTCGAAACCTTAATGACTTGGAGAAGATCTGCAAAGAGGAGTGGGACAAAATCCCTACTGAGATGTGTGCAAACCTGGTGGCCAACTACAAGAAATGTCTGACCTCTGTGATTGCCAACAAGGATTTTGCCACCAAGTACTAAATCATGTTTTGCAGAGGGGTCAAATACTTATTTCCCTCATTAAAATGCAAATAAATGTATAACATTTTTGACATGCGTTTTTCTGGTTTTTGTTGTGTTATTGCCATCTGCACTGCTATTTTAGTTATCAGTTAATCTGACTATTTTCTCAACATTGATTTAATTTACTTATTTCAGCAATTTCAGTTTGGGTTTTCAGTATAGTTGTCTAATGTTGATGGGGCATATTATTCTGATTTAATGTTACTCCTGAATCACAATGATAAATATAATATATGTTTTTCTTGAGTGCGTTTTTAACAGACCTTAGATTTACTTAGAAGTGCAAAATGTAGGAATACAGGTGAAATCAGTCATTGACACAGACATGGTGGTGTAGGAGGAAGATCGGAATGCTGTGAACCAAGAGGTTGTGAGGACACGTTGAATAATAATTACTGTATGAATAAACATACACAATATGATCCTGTCTGTCAAATATGTAAGTTGTAAACACTGTTAAAAGCACTGTGTGTGTGTGTATAGCAGTTCTTAACATTGCCAAATGACAAAGAGTTGTGAAGGGATCAGGGCCCTGATGGTGTTGGCAACCGTAACAAGGGGTGATGTTTAATAACACTAGGGTGGGACACAATGTCCTGACCACGGCTGCTAAACATGTGTATGTGACAAATAAAAATTGATTTCATTATCACTTTTATACAACCAATAAATTACCAATATATTAAAATAGTTATTGACATATTTTTATTAACTTTATTTTGATACATTTATTCAAACTATTTCATCCTTCCATTAGGAATATAGTCCTGACACATCTGGTCATTCGTTTTATTGCTAGACAAGCCCATTGGTTGTCTGTTCTATTTGCATGGTTGCTAGCCAAGCCCACTATTCCAAACAAAAATGGTTGCTAAACTTCCCATGCTAGCTAACCAACTAAACACCTAACACAAACGGCAGTTGGAATGACGGCAAACTAGCTGTATTTGCATTTGTTTTAGCTGTTTTCTACTGACATTTCTTTGTGTGGCTATATCCCCAAAATTATGCTGATACATGATTTTGCCTGTCTGTCTCATCCAGACACTTTCATTCTCTATGGCACATGGAGATGGCATTTCAAAATAGTAACAATGTTGCCAATGTCGGAGAGGCAGGCAGGAAGGTTTGTACAAATCCCTACTGTTGCAAACCAAATGCTAGGCTAGAAGCATGGGGAAATAATTTTGAGATGCTTTTTTACAGTTGAGATCAAGTTTGAGTTGCCTGCCTAGGCTGATGCGACAGTGGGCGCGCAATGATTTCTCAGATGGAACAGTAAATAGGCATATTGCTTTAATAAACGTGACTTGTCGTGAATTATACAATGGGTGGGTCTAATCCTGAATGCTGATTTGGTAAAAAAACGCTTTCCAGCCGGTGTCTATTCCACAACTTACCACCAGCTAAATCTATGACGTTAAAATGCCTATTTACTCTGTTCCATCTGACTGCGCAATCCACTGTCTCATCAGCCCAGCCAAGGAATTTATAAATTTGGATCTCCATTATAAAAAGCATCTAGACATCATCTCACATTTCTTTTAGACTAACATTTAGTTTTCAACAGCTGAGATTTGTTTAAACCTGTCTGTCTCTCCGACATTGGCAACATTGTTTCAATATTAAAATTTGATCTATAGTAATGAACGTGTCGGGACGAGACCGACAGACAGGCAGCGTTTCTCGTGGGGAGAACAAGTATTTGATACACTGCCGATTTTGCAGGTTTTCCTACTTACAAAGCATGTAGAGGCCTGTAAATCCAGAAAATCACATTGTATGATTTTTAAGTAATTAATTTGCATTTAATTGCATGACATAAGTATTTGATACATCAGAAAAGCAGAACTTAATATTTGGTACAAAAACCTTTGTTTGCAATTACAGAGATCATACGTTTCCTGTAGGTCTTGACCAGGTTTGCACACACTGCAGCAGGGATTTTGGCCCACTCCTCCATACAGACCTTTTCCATATCCTTGAGGTTTCGGGGCTGTCGCTGGGCAATACGGACTTTCAGCTCCCTCCAAAGATTTTCTATTGGGTTCAGGTCTGGAGACTGGCTAGGCCACTCCAGGACCTTGAGATGCTTCTTACGGAGCCACTCCTTAGTTGCCCTGGCTGTGTGTTTCGGGTCGTTGTCATGCTGGAAGACCCAGCCACGACCCATCTTCAATGCTCTTACTGAGGGAAGGAGGTTGTTGGCCAAGATCTCGCGATACATGGCCCCATCCATCCTCCCCTCAATACGGTGCAGTCGTCCTGTCCCCTTTACAGAAAAGCATCCCCAAAGAATGATGTTTCCACCTCCATGCTTCACGATTGGGATGGTGTTCTTGGGGTTGTACTCATCCTTCTTCTTCCTCCAAACACGGCGAGTGGAGTTTAGACCCAAAAGCTATATTTTTGTCTCATCAGACCACATGACCTTCTCCCATTCCTCCTCTGGATCATCCAGATGGTCACTGGCAAACTTCAGACGGGCCTGGACATGCGCTGGCTTGAGCAGGGGGACCTTGCGTGCGCTGCAGGATTTTAATCCATGACGGCGTAGTGTGTTACTAATGGTTTTCTTTGAGACTGTGGTCCCAGCTCTCTTCAGGTCATTGACCAGGTCCTGCCGTGTAGTTCTGGGCTGATCCCTCACCTTCCTCATGATCATTGATGCCCCACGAGGTGAGATCTTGCATGCAGCCCCAGACCGAGGGTCATTGACTGTCATCTTGAACTTCTTCCATTTTCTAATAATTGCGCCAACAGTTGTTGCCTTCTCACCAAGCTGCTTGCCTATTGTCCTGTAGCCTATCCCAGCCTTGTGCAGGTCTACAATTTTATCCCTGATGTCCTTACACAGCTCTCTGGTCTTGGCCATTGTGGAGAGGTTAGAGTCTGTTTGATTGAGTGTGTGGACAGGTGTCTTTTATACAGGTAACGAGTTGAAACAGGTGCAGTTAATACAGGTAATGAGTGGAGAACAGGAGGGCTTCTTAGAGAAAAACTATCAGGTCTGTGAGAGCCGGAATTCTTACTGGTTGGTAGGTGATCAAATACTTATGTCATGCAATAAAACATCCAATATATCTTCCAAACACCGGCTTCTCTGGCATTATAACTTAAATAGATAACGCCTGGAACGCGGTTTTAACCAATCAACATCCAGGATTAGACCCACCCGTTGTATAAAACAAAAATACCTCCCCACCTTCCCCCGATCTTACAGGCTTTGACTCGTTATCTGGCCATTATTTATTTTTAAGTGAAATATTGTTACTCAGCACATGGGATAATCACATCTCTCCAAGTTCAAGGAAGTTGCCAAATGTGTTGTTCTATTCACCTTAGTTGCTTTTTCCCACAGCTGACTATATTTGTGTGTGTGTGTGCGCGCGTTTATCTCTCGTTGTCTCTGGGTGTCTATGTGTACTTGTGCATGCATGCCTTTGTGCATATATGTATTTGTCTATCTGTGTATGTCTCTCTGTGTGTTACCCCCTGCTCTCCTGGCCCCTTGCCCTATGTTTGAGCTCTACTATAGCCTGAGGACAGTCTGAGGATTTGTCCAGCTCTGTTTCGGTTTCTGCCAAAATACTTCCTCTACACAGCCTTGTGAACAGACCCTCCAACACTGGAACTAGAAGGGCCTATGCTAGCCTCTTCACAATGTGAAACGGGCCTAGTCCCAAACCAAACCAAACTTCTATGAGTCAAATCCCAAAGCCCTTGTTGGTCTGTCGCAGAGCTAACACAGTAATAGTTCCACCCCCAATCCCTCTGCAAGAGATGTGGTGTTACCGTACCAGCATATTGCCTACATGTCAGATGTACGAGACGTAGTCGGCCATGGCTTAAGGGTAGGGATGGAGGATTTGAAACGGAGCTGTGTAGGGCCTACCCTTCTGTAGTGTGATGCAGTGAGTCACTGGACACAGCCTATTAGAATACAATAGAAGAGTGGAGCAGCATGGGGAGGCAAAGCAGGGACTAAGAGAGTTGTAGTGTGTGGAGTCGAACCTGTGGAGTCATACTGTATTCAGTGAGTGAGGGCACTTGCTAGGAGTAGGTGAATGCAGACCTGTTGGCTTTGGTGTGGAGTGTGGAAGTTGTATTGCTAGTAATTGCTTAAGTATTTTAGTTTTCGGAATCGGATTGGATTTTATGCAGATTTGTTATGTATTGTTGCAGCAAGTTGTGCATTTTAGCCGTCTTTGATTTCTATTCTGGAGTGTAATTTGGTCTAACTTGTGTGCACCTCAGTGCATTCTCCACCCAATGCAACAGTAGTCTGGTGGTCCCAGATCTGTTTGTGCTGTATAGCCAACTCCTGCATGCCAAAGACCATAGGAGTTGGCTATACACCACAAACAGATCTAGGACCAGGCTACTGCAATAGAGTGTATGGGGTCAGGAAGTGTATTAATGGTTTCAGAATTACTGTACATTGCAAGTCACCATTCTCTTCATCATCATCATCATCACCACCACTCTGTCTCCACCAGGCGGACGACTCTCCCGGCAACTCCCCGCCAGGCACACCCCCTGGGTTCCCTGACGACAATCCTGACGCCCCCCAGTTCCGGCGGCGTGCCCACACCTTCAGCCACCCGCCTGTGAAGAAGCGTATCTCGTTCAATGACGCGCCCACCCAGTGGGGCCAGCAGGGGGTCACTGGTACCCACAGCAAGGCCCCGCTCCGCAGGCAGCAGTCTGTCAACCCTGAACTGCTGCAGAGCAGGTAAACATACCCACTGAACACAACATGACCCAACAGGACATGACACACACCACACAAACAAACACACACACTCAATGCAATACACTTCACTTCCTGTTATCCCGATGTCACTTCCTCTCCATGTGACTAGAAGGAGATAAAGATGGATAAGACAGATTGTCATAAAAGTGCAATTGGACAGTACCCCGACTGTTTAATTTGGTTCTATTTCAATTACTTGTTCGGTCTCTCACTTATTGATAGCGTTCCCTTTTAGGGGCGGAGTCTAGGAAGATCCAATTACACAATGTCTGTCGTAGACCGACAGGAGTGACAGCCAATAGTGGACCACACTTCCATATAAGGGGCCGTAGTCCGCGCCTATCTTTTTTATTTATTCATATATATGTGTGTGTGTGTGTGTGTGTGTGTGTGTGTGGTCCTCTGTAGCTCAATTGGTAGAGCATGGCGCTTGTAACGCCAGGGTAGTGTGTTCGATCCCTGGGACCACCCATACGTAAAAATGTATGCGCACATGACTGTAAGTCGCTTTGGATAAAAGCGTCTGCTAAATGGCATATTATTATTATTATTATACTATATGTGTGTGTGTATATATATGTGTATATATAGTGCCTTCGGAAAGTATTCAGACCCCTTGACTTTTTCCACGTTACATTAGACTTATTCTAAAATGATTAAATTAAATCCTCTGCAATCTACACACAATACCCCATAATGACAGTAGAAACAGGTTTTAAAATTTTTTCACAAATGTATTTCATATAAAAAACAGAAATAATTTACATAAGTGTTCAGACCCTTTGAAACTCTAAATTGAGCTCAGGTGCCTCCTGTTTCCATTGATAATCTTTGATGTTTCTACAACTTGATTGGAGTCCACCTGTGGGAAATTCAATTGATTGGACATAATTTGGAAAGGCACACACCTGTCTATATAAGGTCCCACTGTTGACAGTGCATGTCAGAGCAAAAACCAAGCCATGAGGTCAAAGGAATTGTCCGGTAGAGCATCGAAACAAGATTGTGTCGAGGCACAGATCTGCAGCATTGAAGGTCCCCAAGAACATAGTGGCCTCCATCATTCTTAAATGGAAGAAGTTTGGAACCACTAAATCAAAATAATACGAAATAAAAGTAACAAACAATTAAAGAGCAGCAGTAAAATAACAATAGCGAGGCTATATGCAAGGGGTACCAGTACCGAGTCAATGTGCGGGGGAACCGGTTAGTCGAGGTAATTAAGGTAATATGTACATGTATTGAGGTAATATGTACACGGAGCAGGTTTTCATCAAGGATCTCTCTGTACTTTGCTACATTCATCTTTGCCTCGATCCTGACTAGTCTCCCAGTCCCTGCCTCTGAAAAACACCCCCACAGCATGATGCTGCCACCACCATGCTTCACTGTAGGGATGGTGCCAGGTTTACTCCAGATGTGACGCTTTGCATTCAGGTCAAAGAGTTCAATCTTGGTTTCATCAGGCCATAGAATCTTGTTTCTCGTGGTCTGAGAGTCTTTAGGTGCCTTTTGGCAAACTCCAAGCGGGCTGTCATGTGCCTTTTACTGAGGAGTGACTTCCATCTAGCCACTCTACCGTAAAGGCCTGATTGGTGGAGCGCTGTAGAGATGGTTGTCCTTCTGGAAGGTTCTCCCATCTCCACGGTTCTCCCATCTCCACAGAGGAACTCTAGAGCTCAGAGTGACCATTGGGTTCTTGTTCACCTCCCTGACCAAGGCCCTTCTCCCCCGATTGCTCAGTTTGGCTGGGCGGCCAGCTCTAAGAAGAGTCTTGGTGGTTCCAAACTTCTTCCATTTAAGAATTATGGAGGCCACTGTGTTCTTGGGGACCTTCAATGATGCAGAAATGTGTTGGTACCTTTCTCCAGATCCGTGCCACGACACAATCCTGTCTCGGAGCTCTACGGACAATTCCTTCAACATGGCTTGGTTTTTGCTCTGGTCAACTGTAGTACCAAGTACTAAGTCATGTTTTGCAGAGGGGTCAAATACTTATTTCCCTCATTAAAATGCAAATACATTTATAACATCTTTGACATGCGTTTAAAAAAAATTATAATTATTATTATTCTGTCTCTCACTGTTCAAATAAACCTACCATTAAAATTATAGACTGATCATTTCTTTGTCAGTGGGCAAACTTACAAAATCAGCAGGGGATCAAATACTTTTTTCCCTCACTGTAGTTGTAATCTGTATAAAGGCAAAAAGGCCATTTTTGAACAAAGGATGAGCCTTTTTTAATAATCTCCTAGAGAACCATTTTGGGTTTAAGTATAACTTATGTATGAGTGAAACTTTTAGTGAGAGGTTTAAAGCTTTAATATTTAATAATTTTAGCCCCCCAAACTCATATTCCTTATATAAATAGGCACGTTTTATTTTGTCTGGCATAGCATTCCAAATAAAATAAAATATTGTTTGCTCATATAATTAAAGAAATGAGTTGTCTGGAGTAGACAGCGCCATTAGTAAGTAAGTAAACTGTGATAGGACCAATGTGATTTTTCCATAAATAGACAAGTATTTACCTCACCATGGTTGCAGAATCGTATCTATTTTTGCAAACTTTCTATTGAAATTTATTGTGGTAAGTTCATTAACATTTTTTGAGATATGAATACCAAGTATGTCTACTTCACCATCCGCCAATTTTATTGGTAAACTACAAGGTAGTGTAAACACTGTCTTTAACAATCCAATATGTAATATGGTACACTTGTCATAATTAGGTTTTAGTCCAGAGATATGAAGAACTTGATCAAGAACTTACAGTGGGGAAAAAAAGTATTTAGTCAGCCACCAATTGTGCAAGTTCTCCCACTTAAAAAGATGAGAGAGGCCTGTCATTTTCATCATAGGTACACGTCAACTATGACAGACAAATTGAGAAAAAAAAATCCAGAAAATCACATTGTAGGATTTGTAATGAATTTATTTGCAAATTATGGTGGAAAATAAGTATTTGGTCACCTACAAACAAGCAAGATTTCTGGCTCTCACAGACCTGTAACTTCTTCTTTAAGAGGCTCCTCTGTCCTCCACTCGTTACCTGTATTAATGGCACCTGTTTGAACTTGTTATCAGTATAAAATACACCTGTCCACAACCTCAAACAGTCACACTCCAAACTCCACTATGGTCAAGACCAAAGAGCTGTCAAAGGACACCAGAAACAAAATTGTAGACCTGCACCAGGCTGGGAAGACTGAATCTGCAATAGGTAAGCAGCTTGGTTTGAAGAAATCAACTGTGGGAGCAATTATTAGGAAATGGAAGACATACAAGACCACTGATAATCTCCCTCGATCTGGGGCTCCACGCAAGATCTCACCCCGTGGGGTCAAAATGATCACAAGAACGGTGAGCAAAAATCCCAGAACCACACGGGGGGGACCTAGTGAATGACCTGCAGAGAGCTGGGACCAAAGTAACAAAGCCTAACATCAGTAACACACTACTCCGCCAGGGACTCAAATCCTGCATTGCCAGACGTGTCCCCCTGCTTAAGCCAGTACATGTCCAGGCCCGTCTGAAGTTTGCTAGAGTACATTTGGATGATCCAGAAGAGGATTGGGAGAATGTCATATGGTCAGATGAAACCAAAATATAACTTTTTGGTAAAAACTCAACTCATCGTGTTTGGAGGACAAAGAATGCTGAGTTGCATCCAAAGAACACCATACCTACTGTGAAGCATGGGGGTGGAAACTTCATGCTTTGGGGCTGTTTTTCTGCAAAGGGACCAGGACGACTGATCCGTGTAAAGGAAAGAATGAATGGGGCCATGTATCGTGAGATTTTGAGTGAAAACCTCCTTCCATCAGCAAGGGCATTGAAGATTAAACGTGGCTGGGTCTTTTAGCATGACAATGATCCCAAACACCCCCCGGGCAACGAAGGAGTGGCTTCGTAAGAAGCATTTCAAGGTCCTGGAGTGGCCTAGCCAGTCTCCAGATCTCAACCCCATAGAAAATCTTTGGAGGGAGTTGAAAGTCCGTGTTGCCCAGCGACAGCCCCAAAACATCACTGCTCTAGAGGAGATCTGCATGGAGGAATGGGCCAAAATACCAGCAACAGTGTGTGAAAACCTTGTGAAGACTTACAGAAAACGTTTGACCTGTGTCATTGCCAACAAGGGGTATATAACAAAGTATTGAGAAACTTTTTTTATTGACCAAATACTTATTTTCCACCATAATTTGCTAATAAATTCATAAAAAATCCTACAATGTGATTTTCTAGAATTTTTTTTCTCATTTTGTCTGTCATAGTTGACATGTACCTATGATGAAAATTACAGGCCTCTCTCATCCTTTTAAGTGGGAGAACTTGCACAATTGGTGGCTGACTAAATACTTTTTTGCCCCACTGTAAATGAGACTGTGCAGGGTTCCAGATTGCGGACTTAAGAAATAGAGTCATCGGCATACATTGACACTTTTGTTTTTATCCTTTGGATTTCTAACCCATTGATCTTATAGTTGGATAACATTTTTTAATAGCTAGCATTTCAATGGCCATAATAAATAGAAATGGAGACAACGGATAGCCTTGTTTTACTCGTCTTAAAAGCTCAATACTTTCCACTCCTATCACTTTTTTTGTCTTGCTTACGGATTCGATTAAGATCCTCTAATCTCCTCAGTTATCGACATCGACCTCTGCTCTCCTCCTTACCTGTTCACAGGTGGACTGTCAAGGACTCCGCTGCCGAGCATAGGACAGCAGCTTCTCGTCGAGAGGATTGAGTTCACACGCTAATTCTGTCGCTCACTCAGCTAGCGCCACATAGCTAGCTCTCACCCTACCAGCCCATTTAGCTACCTGCTTCGTGCTGCTTATTCCCACCAAGGTGGAAGAAAGGGAACTTGAGATTTGGTTAACCTCACTGAACTAACCAAGCTAGCTAATGAAGAACACACATTATCTTCAGCTAGCAGTGTGCTTACTATAGATAGGCTACTAACCCTCAACGTGTACGCTAGCTAGCTAAACAACAGGACTAGCTAGCTACACAGCTAAGCATCAACGAAAGCACACAACTAAATCTAGCTCCTTCGCTAGCTCTCTCTACCTACACGGTAGTGTTCTTCTCTCTACTAGCTTACCAGCGCCCTCGCTGGCTAAGCTGACCGGTCCTACCTTCTGATACTGTGGTCTTGAGGGCCCTCTAGCCTGTAGAGCAACTCCACCTTGCGGGTGCACTCTGGCTTACTGGTGCCATTTACCACAGTTTTGTAGCCCACTCCATACCTACCGCTTCCCCTTGCCGGGATGACCCGAGCCAGGCACCCGAGCCCCATCTATGCCCCTGCGGCTCTTGCATTTTAGAGAAAGACTCCCATCCTCTCTGCTTTGCCTGTTGGGGACATGAGCATGCTTGAGAGGCAGTCGACTACCCAGAATCTTGTCTGCACTGCAGCACACTGTCTAAGAAAAAAAGTATGCTCCTGCTCCGGGCACCCACGCCTCCGAACCAACCCCCAGGGTAGGGGTCAAGCGCTCATCTGTAAACAGCTGGGCGGAGGTGATGGATAACCTTGATTTTCTTCCCTCATTTACCGAAGACACAATCTTGGCAGAGGGGCCGATGACGAGGCTCATGCTATAGTAGCCTCTCCATTCTTTAGCCTAAGGAAGCTGCAAGTGAGGGGGAGCACCCGCTTCCTCCCTCACAAGCACCTGCACCTGTCCCCAGGTGCCTCGCCAAGTGCACAACTGGTGACGAGGTTGCCAATCCCCTCCGGGATCACACGCTCATCGACATCTGCAAGAGAGCTGCGGCCAAATTCGGCATCGAGTGGCCCAATGCCCTGCCAAACCGAGGGAGAGGCAGCAATTTGTACGACGGCCCGACCAAACCTAGCATTCCGGTGGTCGCGGCTTGCCTAAGGAAGGTAAAATGGTCCCTGAAAAAGCCTTTTTCCAGTAGACTAACCCCTAGTGGCCCCTATGGACATGTCTGGTTTCCATAAGCCCACCTCCGGTGGAGCCCCCGTTTGCTAATTACCTTAACCACTCACACAGTGCATCCCTGTCGGTTAACACCGCCCTCCCGGACAAGATGGGACACTTTTCCGCCATCATTTGTCATAAGATGTACAGAACCGCAGCCCATTCGGTCAGAGCACCTAACGTATCCGCCTAACTTACGGCTTACCAAGTCGAGCTGCTTGAAAAACATGGCAAGTCAACGCACAGGCGACCCTGCTATGTGAGAGGAAATCTGTGTCATCATGAGCTGTACCATGAGCCTTGCGGTAGTAGGAGAGAGGTCCCTTTGGCTGGCCTTGGCCAGTCTTATGTTCAGGGGAAGGTCAGGCCTCTTGGATCTCCCTATTACACCCAGTGGGTTGTTTGGGCCATCTATCACTGACATGCATCAGAAACGCAAAATCCATAGGACGGAGGAGGAACATTTCGACTTCTGCATACACCGCAGACCCAGGCCCTACCCTCTCTCCAGTTCAGTGTAGACATCTCTACCCATCCGTTGATAAAACTTAGGTACCACTAGACACTACACTTAGTGTCGTACTAATATGGCATGGTGGCTTCAAAGGGTTATACCTCTGTTACAGATCTTCCGCTCTGCTACCCAATATGTGCATTCTTGCCATAACTGATACAATCGTCTCTCCACCGTGGGAGAACCTAGCTGTCATTAACTGGCTCATTTGGGTGCAGGAGTAATAGCCTACAATGAGGATACACTCAGTCGAGGATACAAGCACAGTCAACATCACATAATGTCACGTAAGTGGCTCCATATTTCAACGAGAGCTTTGCAAACTCTTGGCATTTTCTCAACCAGCTTCATGAGGAATGCTTTTTCAACAGTCTTGAAGGAGTTCCCACATATGCTGAGTACTTGTTGGCTGCTTTTCCTTCACTCTGCGGTCCAACATCCCAAACCATCTCAATTGGGTTGATGTCGGGTGATTGTGGAGGCCAGGTCATCTGACGCAGCACTCCATCACTCTCCTTCTTGGTCAAATAGCCATTACACAGCCTGGAGGTGTGTTTTGGGTCATTGTCCTGTTGAAAAACTAATTATAGTCCCACTAAGCGCAAAGCAGATGGGATGGCGTATCGCTGCAGAATGTTGTGGTAGCCATGCTGGTTAAGTGTGCCTTGAATTCTAAATAAATTACTGACAGTGTCACCAGCAAAACACCCCCACAGCATCACACCTCCTCCTCCATGCTTCACGGAACCACACATGTGAAGATCATCCGTTCACCTACACTGCATCTCACAAAGACACGGCTGGAACCAAAAATCTCAAATTTCGACTCCAGACCAAAGGACAAATTTCCACCGGCCTAATGTCCATTGCTTGTGTTTCTTGGCCCAAGCAAGTCTCTTCTTCTTATTGGTGTCATTTAGTAGTGATTTCTTTGCAGCAATTCGACCATGAAGGCCTGATTCACACAGTCTCCTCTGAACAGTTGATGTTGAGATGTGTTTGTTACTTGAACTCTGTGTAGCATTTACTTGAGCTGCAATTTCTGAGGCTGATAACTCTAATGAACTTATCCTCTGCAGCAGAGTTAACTCTGGGTCTTCCATTCCTGTGGCTGTCCTCATGAGAGCCAGTTTCATCATATCACCTGATGGTTTTTGCGACTGCACTTGAAGAAACTTTCAAAGTTCTTGAAATGTTCCGTATTGACTGACTCATGTTTTAAAGTAATGATGGACTGTCGTTTCTCTTTGCTTATTTGAGCTGTTCTTGCATTAATATGGACTTGGTATTTTACCAAATAGGGCTATCTTCTGAATACCACCCCTACATTGTCACAACACAACTGATTGGCTCAAACGTATTAAGAAGGAAATAAATTCCACAAATTAACTGTTATGTAGGCACACCTGTTAATTGAAATGCATTCCAGGTGACTACTGCATGAAGCTGGTTGAGAGAATGCCAAGAGTGTGCAAAGCTGTCATCAAGGCAAAGGGTGGCTATTTGAAGAATCTCAAATATAAAATATATTTTGAATTGTTTAACACTTTTTTGGTTACTTCATGATTCCATATGTGTTATTTCATAGTTTTGATGTCTTCCCTATTATTCTACAATGTAAAAAATTAAGAAAAACCCTTGAATGAGTAGGTGTTATAAAACTTTTGACCGGTAGTGTATGTGGCCAACCGTGGCATTCAAACAAGGTTGCAATGAAAGCTAATCGGACTGTAGCGACTGTGTTGGCATCAAAATCCAGGGTGTCAACTAAGTTTTGATTCAGCGTTGATTGACATGGTAATGGACCAATAGTATTGGAGAAAAGTTGAAAAAACTGACCCCGCTGACGTTGTATGTTAAAGTGTGACATGTCACGACGTGACGTACGGCACACATTATTCAACTCATTCTGTGCCGTACATCCTCTTTCCACCAGGTGTAGCACTTCTCTCGCAGATTAAAAACAAGAAATGATCAATGGTGAGTGTAAAGTTAATTACTTGTGAGTTCATCAATAGTAAATTCAATCAATTGTTAATTTTCGCGTAATCACTGCGAGCCATCATGACTCTCAAAAACCGTGACACCCACAGTTTAATTGTGAAGATAAATTTAGCGCCGCCCTAAAAATCCTATTCAAATTCGACACAAACCTTCAAATAGGTATGTAATGAGACATTATATAAACTCTTTATAGTGTTTTATTTACATTTTAGAGGTGGTAAGTTGGACAAATCAGGTGAAAAAAGCCGGTTCCCTACACGACATATCTCCCCTTTTCATTATGACGTAGTAGCTTTCGCTTCCCCACCCGCCATTTTTAAAAAGACCCGGCGGAGCTCCATTGCTTTCTTCGATCATGCAGAGACGGGCAGCATGAAGGTCTCATCATTGACTTTGCTGGAAAGGGGAGAAATTGTGCTTTACAATGGTATTTATATTACAGTTGACCTGGAAGTATTACGTTTTTGGTGCGCTAAAATAAGGTCAAATGTACGGAACAGTGCAATGTACAAAAGTACGTTACCTACCGTTAATTTTCAACCGTCACACCTTCACTTATGGTTTTGGTAATTTGATTGGGTTATTTACCTTTCAATCACTACGCCCTCCCTTCTATTCCCATGCATTTGATTGGCTGATGAGTTTGTGCCGGGGTTTCATGAAACTACACTTTCTGTCCAATCAAAACAAACTCACTACAAGTGCGTCGCTCCAAATGACTGTATATGGTTGCTCCAACAGAGATGGAAGAGGAGGCTAGACATCTCACTGGCAAAAAAAATTCTGGTTCATATACAGTGGGGAAAAAAAGTATTTAGTCAGCCACCAATTGTGCAAGTTCTCCCACTTAAAAAGATGAGAGAGGCCTGTAATTTTCATCATAGGTACACGTCAACTATGACAGACAAATTGAGAAAAAAATATCCAGAAAATCACATTGTAGGATTTTTAATGAATTTATTTGCAAATTATGGTGGAAAATAAGTATTTGGTCACCTACAAACAAGCAAGATTTCTGGCTCTCACAGACCTGTAACTTCTTCAAGAGGCTCCTCTGTCCTCCACTCGTTACCTATATTAATGGGACCTGTTTGAACTTGTTATCAGTATAAAAGACACCTGTCCACAACCTCAAACAGTCACACTCCAAGCTCCACTATGGCCAAGGCCAAAGAGCTGTCAAAGGACACCAGAAACAAAATTGTAGACCTGCACCAGGCTGGGAAGACTGAATCAGCAATAGGTAAGCAGCTTGGTTTGAAGAAATCAACTGTGGGAGCAATTATTAGGAAATGGAAGACATACAAGACCACTGATAATCTCCCTCGATCTGGGGCTCCACGCAAGATCTCACCCCGTGGGGTCAAAATGATCACAAGAACGGTGAGCAAAAATCCCAGAACCACACGGGGGGACCTAGTGAATGACCTGCAGAGAGCTGGGACCAAAGTAACAAAGCCTACCATCAGTAACACACTACGCCGCCAGGGACTCAAATCCTGCAGTGCAAGACGTGTCCCCCTGCTTAAGCCAGTACATGTCCAGGCCCGTCTGAAGTTTGCTAGAGTGCATTTGGATGATCCAGAAGAGGATTGGGAGAATGTCATATGGTCAGATGAAACCAAAATAGAACTTTTTGGTAAAAACTCAACTCGTCGTGTTTGGAGGACAAAGAATGCTGAGTTGCATCCAAAGAACACCATACCTACTGTGAAGCATGGGGGGTGGAAACATCATGCTTTGGGGCTGTTTTTCTGCAAAGGGACCAGGACGACTGATCCGTGTAAAGGAAAGAATGAATGGGGCCATGTATCGTGAGATTTTGAGTGAAAACCTCCTTCCATCAGCAAGGGCATTGAAGATGAAACGTGGCTGGGTCTTTCAGTATGACAATGACCCCAAACACACCGCCCGGGCAACGAAGGAGTGGCTTCGTAAGAAGCATTTCAAGGTCCTGGAGTGGCCTAGCCAGTCTCCAGATCTCAACCCCATAGAAAATCTTTGGAGGGAGTTGAAAGTCTGTGTTGCCCAGCGACAGCCCCAAAACATCACTGCTCTAGAGGAGATCTGCATGGAGGAATGGGCCAAAATACCAGCCACAGTGTGTGAAAACCTTGTGAAGACTTACAGAAAACGTTTGACCTGTGTCATTTCCAACAAAGGGTATATAATGCTTGTTTGTAGGTGACCAAATACTTATTTTCCACCATAATTTGCAAATAAATTCATTAGAAATCATACAATGTGATTTTCAGGATTTGTTTTTCTCATTTTGTCTGTCATAGTTGATGTGTACCTATGATGAAAATTACAGGCCTCTCTCATCTTTTTAAGTGGGAGAACTTGCACAATTGGTGGCTGACTAAATACTTTTTTCCCCCACTGTACAAGTAGACAAGACACAGCTGCTATCGTATTGGTGTCTATGGGAGAGCCAGCCCTTAAGTAGACCAGAACTGTGTCCAATTTTTCAATGGTAAACTGCCTGAGTAAGACATCTTCATTTATCCACCATCTTTGGCTCTACGTTCACAGATCCCTAAGACTTTGCTCAAAGCATGTATCGATAATTCTATAGAATATCTCTGCCTCACATACAGTTGAAGTCGGAAGTTTACATACACTTAGGTTGGAGTCATTAAAACTCGTTTTTCAACCACTCCACAAATTTCTTGTTAACAAACTATAGTTTTGGCAAGTCAGTTAGGACAGCTACTTTGTGCATGACACGAGTACTTTTTCCAACAATTGTTTACAGACAGATTATTTCACTTATAATCACTGTATCACAATTCGAGTGGGTCAGAAGTTTACATACACTAAGTTAACTGTGCCTTTAAACAGCTTGGAAAATTCCAGAAAATGATGTCATGGCTTTAGAAGCTTCTGATAGGTTAATTGACATCATTTTTGTCAATTGGAGGTGTACCTGTGGATGTATTTCAAGGCCTACCTTCAAACTCAGTGCCTCTTTGCTTGTCATCATGGGAAAATCAAAAGAAATCAGCCAAGACCTCAGAAAAAAGAGGGTAGACCTCCACAAGTCTGGTTCATCCTTGGGAGCAATTTCCAAACGCCTGAAGGTACCACGTTCATCTGTACAAACAATAGTATGCAAGTATAAACACCATGGGACCACGCAGCCGTCATACCACTCCGGAAGGAGACGCGTTTTGTCTCCTGGAGATGAACGTACTTTGGTGTGAAAAGTGCAAATCAATCCCAGAACAACAGCAAAGGACCTTGTGAAGATGCTGGAGGAAACAGGTACAAAAGTGTCTATATCCACAGTAAAACAAGTCCTATATCGACATAATCTGAAAGGCTGCTCAGCAAGGAAGAAGCCACTGCTCCAAAACTGCCATAAAAAAGCCAGGCTACGGTTTGCAACTGCACATGGGGACAAAGATCATACTTTTTGGAGAAATGTCCTCTGGTCTGTCTGATGAAACAAAACTAGAACTGTTTGGCCATAATGACCATCGTTATGTTTGGAGGTAAAAGGGGGTAGCTTGCAAGCCGAAGAACACCATCCCAACCGTGAAGCACGGGGGTGGCAGTATCATGCTGTGGGGGTGCTTTGCTGCAGGAGGGACTGGTGCACTTCACAAAATAGATGGCATCATGAGGAAGGAAAATTATCTTGATTTATTGAAGCACCTTGTCAAGACATCAGTCAGGAAGTTAAAGCTTGGTCGCAAATGGGTCTTCCAAATGGACAATGATCCCAAGCATACTTCCAAAATTGTGGCAAAATGGCTTAAGGACAACAAAGTCAAGGTATTGGAGTGGGCTTCACAAAGCCCTGACCTCAATCCTATAGAAAATGTGTGGGCAGAACTGAAAAAGCGTGTGCGAGCAAGGAGGCCTACAATCCTGACTCAGTTACACCAGCTCTGTCAGGAGGAATGGGCCAAAATTCACCCAACTTATTGTGGAAGCTTGTGGAAGGCTACCCGAAACATTTGACCCAAGTTAAACAATTTAAAGGCAATGCTACCAAATACTAATTGAGTGTATGTAATCTTCTGACCCACTGGGAATGTGATGAAAGAAAGAAAAGCTTAAATAAATCATTCTCTCTACTATTATTCTGACATTTCACATACTTAAAATAAAGTGGTGATCCTAAATGACCTAAAACAGGGAATTTTTACTGGAATTAAATGTCAGGAATTGTGAAAAACTGAGTTTAAATGTATTTGGCTAAGGTGTATGTAAACTTCCGACTTCAACTGTATTATGTATTGACTATTGGCTGTAAGAATAGATTTTGTGTCGCTATCATGTCAAAGTGCAAGGCAGATGATCTCAAAACCAGGACTTGGCCCATGAAAGTGTGGCCACTGTCATAGACCTTTGGGAAAGACAACATACTATGAACACAAAGCTAAGTTATATGATCAATTCACTCATCAATGGACAGTTGAACGGCAAGACACAGTCACCTTTCCCGAGGATTTTTCCATTGCAGCAAGAACAGACCCAGGAGGTATTTTGGCAGGATGAATATGGTACGTGTGTTTAGTATTTAAAAAAGTAAATTAGTTTTGCGTCATTATGCCGCTCTTGGCTCTCCTTGTGTTAAAGCAACGTTATTGAGTGATAGGCTGTTTGAAAACACTGCAGCTAAAAAAATAAAAATCCATTGTTATTTCTTTTTTTTAAGATGACCCCCAAAAGTCAGATGGAGATGTGTAAATTGGACTCACATTCAGTCATAATATTACTTGTAGCAAATGTAGGCTACCTGTCACAAAAAAAAAGTTACCAGCTGATGAGATGATGCATGCATGCATGCATGCATTGTGAACTGTGCTCCATACTGATATGCGCTGTCTTTCCCCACCCTGAGCATTGATGATTGATCATACAGAGCAGAGAAGGTCGCAGAGAAGGTCGCAGAGAAGCCAGATTTAGACATTGCATATAATTTAACAGTTCAATTTCACTTCATGCTGTTCATATAAATAATTTGTTATAATTTACCAGTTTCTCGCAGTTATTTATCCCGGAAAACGGGAGTGGGTTTGGGCTGGAAATCTCAGTAAATCTCATTAACCCGGTTCCCGCTATTAAACCCTAGTCTCAATACTGTTAATTGACATCCTTCCCTTGCACCCTCTCCTTAATCTGCACTGGCTGGAAGAGCTGAGGAGTGATCTACATGGACTGTGTCTCAATAGTGTAAAGTGACGTCCTTCCCTTGTGTCCTCGCTCCTTGATCTTTATCACTCTGACTTGTGCAGATGAAGGAAAGGAGTTGAGGTGAGGAACCCATTGACATTCTAGAAGCTAGGTGCCAGTGTCTGAGAGAGAGATACAGAGGAAAATGTGGTGTGTCAGTTTGGGTGCAGGTTCAATTGGATTGCCGGTCAGTTTTCCACTTCCTGACCACATGGAGATGCAATCCAATCTCAAATTGAACTTTCTCCTAAAATGACACAACTCCATTATAGGATGTGGTGGCACAACCACCGTCTCAGCAACAGTGTCCCTGTAGCCGTGACCTCTCTCTAGGGGATACATGTTTTGAAATGTATTATCTAGTGTTAACTGCAGTACAAGGACATTTTCAAGTCATGTCTACATTTCTTTGACATTTAAAGCCACAGTCCTTGTTGGTGGCCCACTCTTCTATGGTATGCACATCTTACAGAGTGTGACTTGAACCTGTATTTATTTTCTCAAGTTTCACGTAAATGGGTGTATTACGTGTTGTGCCTTCAAAAAGCTTGCATACCATTTTGTTGTATTACAGCCTGAATTAAAATTTGATTAAATATATGTTTCTCACCCATCTACACACAATACCCCATAATGACAGTGAAAACGTGTTTTTAGAAATGTTAGCAAATGTATTGAAAATGAAATACTGAAATATCTAATTTACATAAGTATTCACACACCTGTGTAAATACTTTGTAGAAGCACCTTTGGCAGCGATTACAGCTGTGAGTCTTTCTGGGTAAGTCTCTAAGAGCTGTCTATTTTTCATTTCATTTTAGTCATTTAGCAGATGCTCTTATCCAGAGAGACTTACAGTTAGTGAGTGCATACATTTTCATACTGGCCCCCCGTGGGAAACGAACCCACAACCCTGGCGTTGCAAGCACCATGCTCTACCAACTGAGCTACAGGGGTCTACACCTGGATTGTGCAACATTTGCCCGTTGTTATTTTCAAAATTCTTCAAGCTCTGTCAAATTGGTTGTTGTTCATTGCTAGACCACCATTTTCAGGTCTTGCCATAGATTTTCAAGTAGATTTAAGTAAAAACTGTAACTTGGCCACTTAGGAACATTCAATGTCTTTTTGGTAAGCAACTCCAGTGTATATTTGGCCTTGTGTTTTAAGTTATTGTCCTGCTGAAAGGTGAATTTATCTCCCAGTGTCTGGTGAAAAGCAGACTGAACCAGATTTTGCCTGTGTTTAGCTCCATTCCATTTATTAATTTTTTTTCCTGAAAAACTCCCCAGGCCTTAACGATTACAAGCATACCCATAACATGATGCAGTCACCACTATGCTTGAAAATATGGAGAGTGGCACTCAGTAATGTGTTGTATTGGATTTGCCCCAAATATAACATTTGTTGTGTTATTACTTTAGTGCTTCGTTGCAAACAGGATGCATGTTTTGTAATATTTGTATTCTGTACAGGCTTCCTTATTTTACTCTGTCAATAGGTTAGTATTGTGGAGTAACTACAATGTTGTTGATCCATCCTCAGTTTTCTCCTATCACAGCCATTAAACTCTGTAACTGTTTTAAAGTCACCACTGGCCTCATGGTGAAATCCCTGAGCGGTTTCCTTCCTCTCCGGAAACAAAGTTAGGAAGGACGCCTGTAGCTTTGTAGTGACTGGGTGTATTGGTACACCATCCAATGTGTAATTAATAACTTCACCATGCTCAAAGGGATATTCCAAATGTCTGCTTTTTAAAAATGTTTACCCATCTACCAATAGGTGCCCTTCTTTGTGAGGTATTGGAAAACCTCCCTGGTCTTTGTGGTTGAATCTGTGTTTGAAATTCACTGCTCGACTGAAGGACCATACAGATAATTGTGTGTGTGGGGTACAGAGATGAGGTAGTCATTCAAAAATCATGTTAAACATTATTGCAAACAGTGAGTCCATGCAACTTATTATGTGACTTGTTAAGCCCATTTTTTGCCATAACAAAGGGTTTGAATACTTATTGACTCAAGACATTTCAGCTTTTCATTTTTAATTTGTTTGTAAAAATGTCGAAAATCATAATTACACTTTGACATTATGGGGTATTGTGTGTAAGCCAGTGCACCCCAAAAAATCTGAATTGAATCCATTTTAAATTCAGGGTGTAACGCAACAAAATGGGGAAATTGTTTAGGGGTATGAATACTTTCTGAAGGCACTGTATGATACATCACATGTGTGAGGTGACATGTGAGAAAGGCACCCTATTCACTATGCATTTTTTCACAATAGGGTGCCATTCTGGACAGAGCCATAGTAATGGAATATATCAATCAGCTTCCTAACCCTATTCTCCTCTCTCCTATCAGACTGCTTCTTCTTTGAAATGATTGAAATATCCATGTAGCAATGGCTGCCTCTGTGTCTTGATGTTTGCTCTTGTTTTATGTACTAATTATGGCGCTACTGTACTAATTTCTTCTTTATTAATCAATATTTGTGTGAATCGGTCTTCAGTCAATGTTTTCTGTTGTGAGAAATGTTCCTTTTAGGTTTGTCTTGATTGTGTAACCACAAACCCTTCTGCAGTACAGACAGAGAGATTATGTTGATTAGCAGTCTGTATAAGGCTTCCTCTGTCACAGTGGGAAAATTAGGATTGTGTGTGCACATGCGTGCGTATGACCTTTAGTTTGTCCGTGTAGTGTGTATGCTCATATCTGTGTGTGCCTGCGTGTATTTGTGACAGTACATCTGTGTGTGATTTATGCCCACTCTCACACTTCTCCCTGTCTATCCCTCCCCCTCTGTCCATCAGTAATTGGGAGGGTAGGAAGAGGACCCTGTCTGGATGCAGCAGTGACAGTGTGAGTGTACCCCTCACCCCCCGCAAAGTGTCCTGGAGACAGAAGATCTACCTGCGGGTCGCCTCACCCATGAACAAGCCCACATCTATGCAGGACCCAGGTGTGTGTCTAACTAGCCTGCTACACTCGACACGTAACTTTTGCATAGCGTGAGACGCTCCTATTTATTTCAATGAAACCTATGCATACGCAGCACGGCTTCACGAGAGGCTCTTGCTGCTCAGTGTAACATGGAAGAATTTTATAAAGTGGCTCACCCTGGCAAAAATGCACTCGTCCAGTGTAGCAGCTAAAAACCTACTGTTTTCCTGACGCCCCAGTGTAGCAGACCATCTCTAGCACAATTATACTGTAACTCCCAACCATCCATGAGACACTTGTACAATTCAACTCAATTCAGTACAACTTTTCCCCTTGGGCAATTATGAATGGAATAATCAGATTATTTTTGTGGAAGAAGTTTACAACGTTTTACTTAAATGAATGGGTTAAATATAGTCAAAGTTAAATATATTAAAATATCTGGTCTGATTACTTTAATAGACTATATCAACCTTATTACTTTGGACTGTGGGGCAGTTGGATCACATATGTGGCCAACCAGCTCGATTCAGTCTTATGTAGCAAAATTTGAAATTGTGTTTTTTATATTGGATAAAAGTAGATACTCAGAGCTAGAAAATGGTATATCAAACACTACAGTTGAGGAACAATGGGAATGTAATTCTGCTTTGAAAGTTGATAAACTTGTAACCTCACTTTTGAGAAAATGGCCTTTGAATGTTTTGGTGCACTCACTGGAGAGATTTTCTTTGTCTACACCCATTCAGCATCGTTCACACCCTCTTAAACTATAGCCCCGCCCGTAAACAGAGCGTTGTCTGGTTGTCCATTCGTAAATTCAGAGCGTTTCGCTCTGAGTGTTCAGAGAGCACACTGGACGCTCTTGCCGAGGAGTAGGGTTGATCCAAGCGTTCTGTTCTAACAGTAGCAGTCAAGCACCCAAGCTAACTGGGTAAAGTTGGCCAGCTTGCTAGCTACTTCCAGACACAAAAGAACAGCTCACTGACCATTTTACTCGCCCTAGCAGAGCTGATTAGGCTGTTTTTATGTTATCCAGAGCGTTGGTGACTGCAACTGTGCTGCTGGCAACAATTGAATGATGCTTTTTTGCCAACGTTTACTGTCACCGGCCATATTCAACGGGTGTTGAGTGTTCGTAAATGTGTCAGTTATTCTGCGTTCTGGCACACTCAGAGAGCGCTCTGAAATCGGAGTAGATAGCCAGAGCAAATTTACCAGCTACGTCTATCAACAGTTGTCTCATTGACATCATGAACATTCTATTGAAATGGTTACCTGCATAGTGGAGTCTTTTGTTAAGACGTCTTAACAAAAGACCTGAGAGTTGGGATTAGCTAGCTAGTTAGCTAAACAACTAAGCATAATCCCAACTCATGACGTTACTAACCTGCATGAATCTGCAGGTAGCTAACTAACCAGGTTCAATGTTAGCTAGCTAACATTAGGCTATAACTAGCAAAGCAAATGGCACTGAGATATGAATAATATTACTACACAGATCATACATGTAATGTTAGCTAGCGAGCCAGCCAACTAACATTAGCTAGTTAGCTAACAGTATACTTTAACTTGAAATGAAAATGACTTTGTCAAAATTAGAAACGTGTAATATCTGGAAATGTAGCTAGCTAGACTATCTTACCCATATACAGTGGGGGAAAAAAGTATTTAGTCAGCCACCAATTGTGCAAGTTCTCCCACTTAAAAAGATGAGAGAGGCCTGTAATTTTCATCATAGGTACACGTCAACTATGACAGACAAAATGAGAAGAAAAAAAATCCAGGAAATCACATTGTAGGATTTTTAATGAATTTATTTGCAAATTATGGTGGGAGAACTTACACAATTGGTGGCTGACTAAATACTTTTTTTCCCCCACTGTACATCATGAATGGACGCTTCTCCCTGTCACAGATGCCATGGTTGCCCTTAGTTTGAAGATATAATCCGGAGACGGGTGTTTTCTCCATCTCCTTAGCTATCATACTCTAATTCCACTGATTTCATTCAAAACACGGTCCTCCAGAAAGTGGAGAGCAAAACTTATGCAGTTCTACTACACTATATATATATATATATATATATATATATATATATATATATATATTTTTTTTTTTAAAGCCGATCATACACGTAATGTTAGCTAGCTGACCCAACAGCAGTCAAGCACCCAAGCTAACTGGCTAACATTGGCTATCTTGCTAGCTACTTCCAGACACAAATGAGAGAACAGCTCACTGACCATTTTCCTTGCCGTATTGAAATGGATACTTGCATAGTTTCAAAACTCGGTCCTCCAGAATGTGGACAGCAGCACTTATGCAGTTCTACTACGCAATATATATATATATATATTATTTTTTTTTTAAGTCGCGTTAGACAGGATTACATACACATACTAACCAGCTCAAATAGACAGAGGCGTGCTATATGGCAGACCAATCCAAACTAATCTCTCGGCATGTTCAACCCACTCATTATCTCGCTAGCGAGAAGGTTGCTGTCTTCTTCTGTGGCTAAACCAACTAGGCTCGTAATTTAACAATTGTATTCGTATTTACAGATGGCATACAAGTTTGTAATTAAAGCACATGAAAGTTCATGTTTCAGAAGGCATTTCTGCCAAAAATGAATTTTTTTTTTTTTTTAAAGGTTTACGTTCAAATGGCTCTCCTGTGAAGTAGTGACCTGCGACATGCGCCTAGTTTCCTGAAACGAGTCAGATATTTAATCACAAATAACTACACTCCGACTACTACACTCTTACTCATAAGGAATTAGAAAAGTTTATGGCATCATTTGGGGAGAGAAATATGAGTGTGCATCTAGTGGAAGAAGTTTAGAAGTTTGTTAGTGTTGAAAACATTTTGTGTTAGTTGACGAAGTTTAAAAGGTTTTACTTAAACGAAGTAGCGAAATATAGTAATTGTTAAAGGTTGAGTAAGTTAGAATATTGGCCACAAATGTACACACATTTCTATTATATGTAAATAGTTTATGATTAGTGAATGCCATAATGTAGTTCTTTTGTTAGGTACTTCTCCCTATTTTTCAAAGCCATTTTAGCTGTTGCGCTAGCTGTTTGGTCCCAACAGATTCACAAATCATAGGAATTTGTCGCGCTATGCAGACGTTGTCTCCCGCCGAGGCACGTGTAGCTAGGCAACCCCCCTGCACTTGCCTGGGCAGGACTGCTCCCTCCGTGGCTAAAGCCAGTGTGAGACACGTGCTAAAAAAACATTTGTGCTATGAAACTAAATAAATACTGCACACAAAAACGTATTTGTTAGACAAAGCAAGGGAAGTGAACTTAAAAAATTTTGTTTTATTGGAATTTGCAGCTGTTGGTAAATAATGAATCTGCTAGCTTCTGATATGACTTACTGCATCTTTAAATATATTAACATATATGTTCTGATTACTTTGATAGACTACTATATCAACCTTACTTAGGAGTGTGGGGCAGTTAGATCACATATTTCATCACAAATTACTACACTCAGACTACCACCACAGAATATGTTCATTTACAAACACACGCAACAACTGTAGTTTAGACATTTTTGGTCGAATGAGAGTCGTGTAGTATATTCAGTTCAGTCAATATGCCTTTCTTTACTCCACACAAATTAAATCCTACTTCCGTGTTCTAGTCAAGGTATTTTTGAAAATTCCTTGGTTCTAGTGGGTGGCAAGCACAGAATTGCACATCAGTGCCGCCAGCTGGATGGGGATTTACTACTGTACAAGGCAGCCTACAGAGCTGTACTAGAGGTAAACGATATGCAGACAAACAATGGTAAGTTGGTTTAGTGGGTTGGAGTGAGTTGTGTGGCATAATAAGTCTTATGCGCCCCCCAATTGTTATAATTGTTAAAAAGTTGCATGGCAGTTCATTCAACAGTGGGATGCGGTTACTAAAACAGCTCTACCCCTCAACGTTTTTGTTTAAAGTGCCGGGAAAGTGGTCCGAATATCAGTTGTTTGTAAAAAGTTGGGACATTTATTTAATGCGGTTACGGCTGTATTATTTGATCTGTAGAATATATTTTTGTTCCGATTTCAGATTTGTATAGCAGAGAAGGAGAGGAAGATTTCATATGATGTAGATTTCTGTCTAAGTTGTTGGGGAAGTGGTCAAAGTAGCGGATTTGTGTCAAAAATGTCATTGTTTACAGTGAATAGAATGGAATGTTGGGAATCATGATGTCACAATGAGCCCTTTAGAATGATGAGGAAATCCCATGGATAGAGGACAAAAAGCTTAATAGTTTGTTTTAACAGTGTTTCTAGCTTAAATGGTGTAAGAGAAATAGCATACTAAAGAATAATAATAACTAGATGGTCATTTTACATTATGTAAAATTATGTGCCTTGCTTCAGCTCTTTAAAACAATTTGTATGGAAAGTGGAAGAAGTGTTCTGATTTCAGATTTAAATAGCAGAGAAGTAGACAAAGATTAAATATACTACGTTTTTCTCTAACTTGTTGGGAAAGTGGTCAAAACGGCAGTTTCATAAAGTTTAGACAACAAGTAGTTGATGTGGTTACTAAAACAGCTGTAACGTTTGGTTGGTAGAATATATTTCTGTTCTGATTTCAGATTTGAATAGCAGAGAAGTAGACCAATATGCCATACCCTCTACATTTTTGTTGAAGTTGTTGGGAAAGTGATCTATTTGTGTGAAAAGTTACATTGTTTACCATGATTAGAATTTTGGAAGTCATGGGAGTTTTCAACAATTGAAGGTTTAGAATATCGAATAAATACCATTTAAAGTGGGTGAAGTTTTATTAGAACGACAAAAAGTGTAATAGTTATCAAACAGATATGAAATGTTATCAAAATGTTGTATGCAAGCAATAATCCAGATCAGTCTTTTTCAAGTTTGAATGGCGTTTCTAGCTTAAATGGCGTTTCTAGCTTAAACTGTGTATTTAAAGTGTGGGTGCTTTCTCAAACCACATTAATAAGAAATATGTTGAAGATTTGAAGTGGGGACTCTTGCTTCACAAGCCTTACTAATTACAATACGCATGCAATATGTGACCCACCCTCTCTTTTCAGTCTTATGTTCCAACATTTGAAATTGTTTTATTTACATTGGATAAATGTACAGCCTCAGAGCTCCACAATGGCACATCATACACTGTAGTTGGAGGAACCATGGGGAAGTAATGCTGCTTTAAAAGTTGATGCATTTATAATCCCATGTAGGAGAAAAAGGCATTCAAACATTTTGCTGTGATTTTCACACTTGCTCTACATTAATCCTTGGGAAACATATATTTAGAATTCAAAAGGCACTCCCACATCTGAGCTATCTTTGTTGCAGGTGCATGGTAACAATTGAATAACATGGGGGGGGAAAAAGAAGAAACCCGCACACTGCTCTTGCTAGCATCGCTGCTTTTTATTAAGCTTTACGTATCGGCCTCAAGGTCTTCATCAGAGCTTTTGTGAGTGTTTTTAATTTGCACCCTTATGTAGGCGTTGAGCCACCCACATCCGTTCAATGCATTGAATGGGGTTGGAGTTGATGGAAAATAAACATGTTACCAAATATAACAATGTGCATTTCATAAGTATTCTAATAAAGTGTGTACATAAAACGTATTTAACATGTCTGTAAAACCACAATGAGGACATCGACCTATTAAGAACGTTTTCATAAATCGTTGGGTACAGTGCAAGAAAAAATGTCAGAGTAGGCTGAAGTGGTGGCATTAGTTCATGTTCACATTAACAACATAACATGCATCGGCATTTCATCATTAAGACCTTTTGGGAATAACGTCTGGAGGGTGAAAATCCAAAAACAGAGTATTATTTATATTTCCTCCCGTCTGATATCTTGACTTTCTCTATGCCACAAAATCTAAAGGTAGAAATGTCACGTTTTTGGTCATTAAAAATGTATATGACATTTCTAGCTTGCTAGCCAACTTAACATTTGTCCCTATAACGTAACATGGGGTTTGATGCATTTCTTCCTATAACATGGGGTTTGATTAGCATTTGCACCACAGTGGCTATTTTCGGTAGCTAGGTAGTTAAACATGACAAACTGGCAAACATGAAAAACATTATCATTATGTCAAGCATGCCTTAGCATATCAGCAATCAACATTAACAGCAGAATGCAACTGGCCAGCTCAGCCAGCTGGCTTAATGTTGCTTTGTCCCCCAACGAGCCATCTGTAAACAATGTCGTTGCGGGACGAAGCAAACTATATATATATATATAAATATATATATAAAATTGATCAGAAATACAGTGTAGACATTGTTAATGTTGTAAATGGCTATTGTAGCTGGAAACGGCTGATTTCTTTATGGAATATCTACATAGGTGTACAGAGGCCCCTTATCAGCAACCATCAGTCCTGTGTTCCAATGGCATGTTCTGTTTGCTAATCCAAGTTGTATCATTTTAAAAGGCTAATTGATCATTAGAAAACCCTTTTGCAATTATGTTAGCACAGCTGAAAGCTGTTGTGCTGATTTTAAAGAAGCAATAAAACTGGCCTTCTTGAGACTAGTTGAGTATCTGGAGCATCAGCAATTGTGGGTTCGATTACAGGCTCAAAATGGCCAGAAACAAATAACTTTCTTCTGAAACTCATCAGTCTATTCTTGTTCTGAGAAATGAAGGCTATTCCATGCGAGAAATTGCCAAGAAACTGAAGATCTCGTACAACGCTATGTACTACTCCATTCACAGAACAGCGCAAACTGGCTCTAACCAGAATAGAAAGAAGAGTGGGAGGCCCCGATGCACAACTGAGCAAGAGGACAAATACATTAGTGTCTAGTTTGAGAAACAGACTTCTCACAGGTCCTCAACTAGCAGCTTCATTAAATAGTGCCTGCAAAACACCAGTCTCAACGTCAACAGTGAAGAGGCGACTCTGGGATGCTGACCTTCTAGGCAGAGTTGCAAAGAAAAAGTCCAGTGTCTGTGTTCTTTTGCCCATCTTAATATTTTCTTTTTTGGGTGCCAGTCTGAGATATGGCTTTTTCTTTGCAACTCTGAAGGTCAGCATCCCGGAGTCGCCTCTTCACTGTTGAGACTGGCGTTTTGACATATATATCTTGGACTCTTGTGTCCTCTCACACACTAAAACACCATGCCTGCAAGATATCCACTTACAACCTAGACATTTCACCTATGACAGCAGTTTCAATTGTGGTATTTGGATGCGTTTCAGACCACTTTGATGTGCGGGAGCTGCTGCCCCTCTCCCCCCGCTCCTTCTACCCAAGTCTGGACCCCCTGGCCAACCAACTGCCGGCTTTGCGAGACCCCTTCACTGGGGAGAGGCCCAAGAGGACGAGGGCACATTACCGGGCCCTGTGGAAGACTGCGATCCACCAGCAGATACTGCTGCTGCGCATGGAGAAGGAGAACCAGAGACTGGAGGGTGAGTGAGAATTGAATGGAAGTTTATTTATCCATATTTCATCCATTATGCAGAGACAATAGAAACGTATCTTTGCTTACACATGTACCCAACCCGCTGACACACACACACACAAACAAACACACACACACACACACACACACACACAGCATAGGATCATCCACAGAGCAGTGCCTCACGAGCAGGTTAGAAATCTGCACAGCTAAAGATTTAGTTTTAATGTTGGCACCAGAGCCATAGATACAGCTACAGAGCTTCTACAGAGTAGAATAGTTAGGCCTGCTTTAAATCTTGAACATGTAACACTAGCCTACTAACACAAGCCTACTTGTGAATGGCGCCGAAGGGGATGGCTGCCATTTTTCGGGCTCCTAACCAATTGTTTCTGCTACTGTCTCTTATGACCGAAAAGAACAGCGATTACTCACCTCGAACTGCACAAAGATTTTTTCTGCAATGAGTCTGACGCGAAGGATATACTGTTGCTCCCGTACCAGGCCCAAATCCCTGTCATTCGCATGAAGAAAAGACGGAGATACAGGGGGCGCAGATACGGGTGCCTTGTGAGAATTCGTCGGCAAGTGGGTAACCCGCCTCTACCATCCGTTCTATTGGCCAATGTGCAATCACTGGAGAATAAACTGGATGAGCTCCGTTCAAGACTATCCTAACAACAGGACATAAAAAACTGTAATATCTTATGTTTCACAAAGTCGTGAGTGAACGACGACACAGATAATATACAGTTGGCTGGGTTTTCCATGCATCGGCAAGACAGAACAGCGACCTCCGGTAAGACGAGGGGTTGGGGTGTGTGTCTATTTGTCAATAACAGCTGGTGCGCAATGTCTAATATTGAGGAAGTCTTGAGGTATTGCTTGCCTGAGGTAGAGTACCTCATGATAAGCTGTAGACCACACTACCTAACGAGTTTTCTTCTATATTTTTCGTAGCTGTCTATTTACCACCACAAACCGATGCTGGCACTAAGACCGTACTCAACGAGCTGTATAAGACCATAAGCAAACAAGAAAATGCTTATTCAGAAGCGGCGCTCCTAGTGGCCACCTTTACTCCACACACAGAGATGAGTACAATGCTCTCCCTCGCCCTCTATTTGGCAAATCTGACCATAATTCTATACTCCTGATTCCTGCTTACAAGCTAAAATTTAAGCAGGAAGTACCAGTGACTTGCTCAATACAGAAGTGGTCAGATGACGTGGATGCTACGCTACTGGACTGTTTTGCTAGCACAGACTGGAATATGTTCCGGGATTCATCTATTGGCATTGAGGAGTATACCACCTCAGTCACCAGCTTCATCAATAAGTGCATCGACGACGTCGTCCCCACAGTGACCGCACGTACATATCCCAACCAGAAGCCATGGATTGAAGGCAACATCCGCACCGAGCTAAAGGCTAGAGTTGCCGCTTTCAAGCAGCGGGACACTAATCTGAACGCTTATAAGAAATCCCGCTATGCCCTCAGATGAACCATCAAACAGGCAATGGGACAATACAGGACTCATCGGATGTGGCAGGGCTTGCAAACTATTACGGACTACAAAGGGAAACCCAGCCGCGAGCTACCCAGTAACGCGAGCCTACCAGATGGGCTAAATGCCTTTTTATGCTTGCTTTGAGGCAAGCAACACTAAAGCATGCATGAGAGCACCAGCTGTTCCGGACGACTGTGTGATCACGCTCTCTTTAGCCGATGTGAGCAAGACCTTTAAACAGGTCAACATTCACAAGGCCGCAGGGCCAGACGGATTACCAGGACGTGTATTCAGAGCATGCGCGGACCAACTGGCAAGTGTCTTCACTGACATTTTCAACCTGTCCCTGACTGAGTCTGTAATACATACATGTTTCAAGCAGATCACCATAGTCCCTGTGCCCAAGAACACTAAGGTAACCTGCCTAAATTACTCCAGCCCTGTAGCACTCACGTCGGTAGCCATGAAGTGCCTTGAAAGGCTGGTCATGGCTCACATCAACACCATTATCTCGGAAACCCTAGACCCACTCCAATTTGCATACATCCCCAACAGATCCACAGATGATGCAATCTCAATTGCGCTCAACACTGCCCTTTCCCACCTGGACAAAAAGAACACCTATGTGAGAATGCTGTTCATTGATTACAGCTCAGCGTTCAACATCATAGTGCCCACAAAGCTAATCGCTAAGCTAAGGACCCTGGGACTAAACACCTCCCTCTGATATTGGATCCTGGACTTCCTGACGGGCCGGGCCCCAGGTGGTAAGGATAAGCAACAACACATCTGCCACGCTAATCCTCAACACGGGGGCCCCTCAGGGGTGCTTGCTTAGTCCCCTCCTGACCTCCCTGTTCACCCACGATTGCGTGGTCAAGCACGACTCCAACACCATCAAGTTTGCTGATGACACAACGGTGGTAGGCCTGTTCACCGACAATGATGAGATAGCCTATAGGGAGGAGGTCAGAGTCCTTTTGGCAAACTCCAAGGGGGTGGTCATGTGCCTTTTTACTGAGAAGTGGCTTCAGTCTGGCCGCTCTACCATTAAAAGCCTGATTGGTGGAGTGCTGCAGAGATGGTTGTCCTTCTGGAAGGTTCTTCCATCTCCACAGAGGAACTATGGAGCTCTGTCAGTGACCATCGGGTTCTTGGTCACCTCCCTGACCAATGCCCTTCTCCCCCGATTTCTCAGTTTGGCCGGGCGGCCAGCTCTAGGAAGAGTCTTGGTGGTTCCAAATTTCTTCCATTTAAGAATGATGGAGGCCACTGTGTTTTTGGGGACCTTCAATTCGATCTGTGCCTCGACACAATCCTGTCTTAGAGCTCTACGGACAGTTCCTTCGACCTCAAGGCTTGGTTTTTGCTCTGACATGCACTGTGAACTGTGGGGCCTAATATAGACTTGTGTGTGCCTTTCCAAATCATGTACAACCAATTTAATTTACTACTTGTCGACTCCAATCAAGTTGTATAAACATCTCAAGGATGATCAATGGAAACAGGATGCACCTGAGTCTCATAGCAAAGGATCCGAATACTTATGTAAATAAGGTATTTCTGTTTTTTATTTTTAATACATTTGCAAAAATGTCTAAAACCTGTTTTCACTTCGTCATTGGGATGGGAGAAAATACAGGTGTGCCAAGCTTGAAGCGTCATACCCAAGAAGACTGAAGGCTGTAATTGCTGCCAACGGTGCTTCATCAAAGTACAGAGTAAAGGGTCTGAATACTTATGTAAATGTGTTATTTCAAGTTTTTTTAATGTATTTTTTGGCAAAAAAATTAAACACCTGTTTTTACTTTGTCATTATTGGGTATTGTCTGTAGATTGAGGGGGAAAAAACAATTTAATCCATTTTAGAATAAGGCTGTAACGTAAACAAATGTGGAAGAAGTCAAGGGGTCTGAATACTTTCCGAAGACACTGTATGTGGTAGTAGAGTGGTGGCCTGAGGGCACACACTTAATGTGTTTTGAAAAGTGTTATGAAATGTAATGTCATGTAGTATTTTAAATTGTATATAACCGCCTTAATGTTGCTGGCAGCAGCTAATACAAAAGTGAGACCCATGTTTTGCCACCTGAAGGGCAAATGTATTCTCCACCAGAGAGGGGTGCCCCTGCTACACTCTGGTACACCTCTTAAGTGTGTATAAAAACAATTCACTGAGACAGTAAGGTAGAAGCACAGGCACACCAATGCACCTAGACCTCTCCCTGACCTCTTGACCTTTCTGTGTGACCTCTTTCCGCTAGCGAGTCGAGACGAGCTGCACATCCGCAAGATTAAGCTGGACTACCAGGAAGTGGGGACGTGCACTAAAGACGTGCAGGCCTTCTGGGACAGGAAGTTGAGCGTTCCGGTCAGAGCCAAGGTCCCGCTGGACAAAGAGGAGGTCCACAATGCAGTCTCTCAGGGTGAGGGAGAAAGAAAAGAGAGAAATATGAGTGAAACTGTGTGTGTGTGCGTGCCCTGAAATCCCCCCTCTTTCTGCAGCTGCCCCCAAAAGCAGACGTCTGTTGTCTGTACTAGTGTGTTTGTGTGCATGTGTGTTGTATGCCTGTATTTGTATGGTTGCCTGTCTCGACTTATCCATGCATTGCATGTGTGATGTAATGTGTATACAGTATCTTCATACCACATCCTACACTGTCTCCATACTCCGACACATCCAGCACTCTGTACTCCAACACTTCCTCACTGTCTCCAGGTGTCCCTAAGGGCAGGCGTGGGGAAGTGTGGCTCCTCTTCTCCCACCAGCAACGTCTGAAATACCGTCAGCCCCCCAGCCGCCACGCCCCAGACACCCCCTACCAAGACCTGCTGATGCAGCTCACCGCCCAGCAGCACTCCATACTGGTTGACCTGGGTATGTGCACGTGCATGTATGCACACACACACAAAGACACACACACACTTGCACAATGGCATGCATGCACACGCAGACTCCACCAGGACCTGCTGAAGCAGCTCAATGCGAAGTAGCACTCCTGGTGGAACTAGGTATGTAAGAAAGAAAAAAGGAATGTCCCCAACTCTGGTATGCTCCCATGGTGATTTAATCAGACGCACAATAAAGACAACGTTTCGAACCGAGTTGGTGATGTACACACACACACACACACACACACACACAGACAAACATACATGCGCAGTAACAAACACATATACACACACCAATTGATTGGTTGATTTATTTATTATTTGGATAGGTCGGACGTTCCCCACCCACCAGTACTTCGCAGCCCAGCTGGGTGCAGGGCAGCTGTCCCTCTACAACCTGCTCAAGGCCTACTCTCTGCTGGACACGGAGGTGGGCTACTGCCAGGGCATCAGCTTTGTGGCAGGTATCCTGCTGTTGCACATGAGTGAGGACCAGGCCTTCGACATGCTCAAGTTCCTCATGTATGACCTGGGCTTCCGCAAACAATACAGCCCTGACATGACTTCTCTACAGGTAGGGGGGAGGGGAAAGAAATAAATAAGTTTACATGGTATTAAAGGGGCAATGCAATCTGCAGTTGCTATATCCATCTTTGGACTTATAAATTAATTATATGTATCCATTGATTCTCGAGTAAAGTTAAGAATATAACTTATAAATGCCTGATAAGCTTTTATTATAAATGTTTTGGTGGGGGGGGTAGATCAGCTTTAATATTGCAGATAGATTGTAACTTCCATCAATGTAATTGTCTGCATTACTTGCAATCACCCATGTTTTTTTTTCTCGAAAAAAAAAGATATATATATATATATATATATATATAGAGTGAGGGAAAAGTATTTGATCCCCTGTTGATTTTGTACGTTTGCCCACTGAAAAAGAAATTATCAGTCTATAATGTTAATAGTAGGTTTATTTGAACAGTGAGAGACAGAAAAACAACAACAATAATCCAGAAAAACGCATGTCAAAAATGTTATAAATTGATTTGCATTTTAATGAAGGAAATAAGTATTTGACCCCCTCTCAATCAGAAAGATTTATGGCTCCCAGGTGTCTTTTATACAGGTAACGAGCTGAGATTAGGAGCACACTCTTAAAGGGAGTGCTCCTAATCTCAGTTTGTTACCTGTATAAAAGACACCTGTCCACAGAAGCAATCAATCAGATTCCAAACTCTCCACCATGGCCAAGACCAAAGAGCTCTCCAAGGATGTCAAGGACAAGATTGTAGACCTACACAAGGCTGGAATGGGCTACAAGACCATCGCCAAGCAGCTTGGTGAGAAGGTGACAAGAGTTGGTGCGATTATTCTTAAATGGAAGAAACACAAAATAACTCTCAATCTCCCTCGGCCTGGGGCTCCATGCAAGATCACGAGGATCTCACCTCGTGGAGTTGCAATGATCATGAGAACGGTGAGGAATCAGCACAGAACTACACGGGAGGATCTTGTCAATGATCTAAAGGCAGCTGGGACCATAGTCACCAAGAAAACAATTGGTAACACACTACGCCGTGAAGGACTGAAATCATGCAGCGCCCACAAGGTCCCCCTGCTCAAGAAAGCACATATACAGGCCCGCATGAAGTTTGCCAATGAACATCTGAATGATTCAGACGAGAACTGGGTGAAAGTGTTGTGGTCAGATGAGACCAAAATCGAGCTCTTTGGCATCAACTCAACTCGCCGTGTTTGGAGGAGAAGGAATGCTGCCGATGACCCCAAGAAGACCATCCCCACTGTCAAACATGGAGGTGGGAACATTATGCTTTGGGGGTGTTTTTCTGCTAAGGGGACAGGACAACTTCACAGCATCAAAGGGACGATGGACGGGGCCATGTACCGTCAAATCTTGGGTGAGAACCTCCTTCCCTCAGCCAGGGCATTGAAAATGGGTCGTTGATGGGTATTCCAGCATAACAATGACCCAAAACACACGGCCAAGGCAACAAAGGAGTGGCTCAAGAAGAAGCACATTAAGGTCCTGGAGTGGCCTAGCCAGTCTCCAGACCTTAATCCCATAGAAAAGCTGTGGAGGGAGCTGAATGTTCGAGTTGCCAAACGTCAGCCTCTAAACATCAATGACTTGGAGAAGATCTGCAAAGAGGAGTGGAACAAAATCCCTCCTGAGATGTGTGCAAACCTGGTGGCCAACTACAAGAAACGTCTGACCTCTGTGATTGCCAACAAGGGTTTTGCCACCAAGTACTAAGTCATGTTTTGCAGAGGGGTCAAATACTTATTTCCCTCATTAAAATACAAATACATTTATAACATTTTTGACATGTGTTTTTCTGGATTTTTTTGTTGTTATTCTGTTTCTCACTGTTCAAATAAACCTATCATTAAAATTATAGACTTATCATGTCTCTGTCAGTGGGCAAACTTACAAAATCAGCAGGGGATCAAATACTTTTTTCCCTCACTGTGTGTGTATATATATGTACAGTGGGGAAAAAAAGTATTTAGTCAGCCACCAATTGTGCAAGTTCTCCCACTTAAAAAGATGAGAGAGGCCTGTAATTTTCATCATAGGTACACGTCAACTACGACAGACAAATTGAGAAAAAAAATCCAGAAAATCACATTGTAGGATTTTTTATGAATTTATTTGCAAATTATGGTGGAAAATAAGTATTTGATCACCTACAAACAAGCAAGATTTCTGGCTCTCACAGACCTGTAACTTCTTCTTTAAAAGGCTCCTCTGTCCTCCACTCGTTACCTGTATTAATGGCACCTGTTTGAATTTGTTATCAGTATCAAAGACACCTGTCCACAACCTCAAACAGTCACACTCCAAACTCCACTATGGCCAAGACCAAAGAGCTGTCAAAGGACACCAGAAACAAAATGGTAGACCTGCACCAGGCTGGGAAGACTGAATCTGCAATAGGTAAGCAGCTTGGTTTGAAGAAATCAACTGTGGGAGCAATTATTAGGAAATGGAAGACATACAAGACCACTGATAATCTCCCTCGATCTGGGGCTCCACGCAAGATCTCACCCCGTGGGGTCAAAATGATCACAAGAACGGTGAGCAAAAATCCCAGAACCACACGGGGGGACCTAGTGAATGACCTGCAGAGAGCTGGGACCAAAGTAACAAAGCCTACCATCAGTAACACACTACGCCACCAGGGACTCAAATCCTGCAGTCTCAGACGTGTCCCCCTGCTTAAGCCAGTACATGTCCAGGCCCGTCTGAAGTTTGCTAGAGTGCATTTGGATGATCCAGAAGAGGATTGGGAGAATGTCATATGGTCAGATGAAACCAAAATAGAACTTTTTGGTAGAAACTCAACTCGTCGTGTTTGGAGGACAAAGAATGCTGAGTTGCATCCAAAGAACACCATACCTACTGTGAAGCATGGGGTGGAATCATCATACTTTGGGGCTGTTTTTCTGCAAAGGGACCAGGACGACTGATCCGTGTAAAGGAAAGAATGAATGGGGCCATGTATCGTGAGATTTTGAGAGAAAACCTCCTTCCATCAGCAAGGGCATTGAAGATGAAACGTGGCTGGGTCTTTCAGCATGACAATGACCCCAAACACACCGCCCGGGCAACGAAGGAGTGGCTTCGTAAGAAGCATTTCAAGGTCCTGGAGTGGCCTAGCCAGTCTCCAGATCTCAACCCCATAGAAAATCTTCGGAGGGAGTTGAAAGTCTGTGTTGCCCAGCGACCGCCCCAAAACATCACTCTAGAGGAGATATGCATGGAGGAATGGGCCAAAGTACCAGCAACAGTGTGTGAAAACCATTAGTAACACACTACGCCGTCATGGATTAAAATCCTGCAGCGCACTCAAGGTCCCCCTGCTCAAGCCAGCGCATGTCCTGGCCCGTCTGAAGTCTGCCAATGACCATCTGGAATATCCAGAGGAGGAATTGGAGAAGGTCATGTGGTCTGATGAGACAAAAATTGAGCTTTTTGGTCTAAACTCCACTCGCCATGTTTGGAGGAAGAAGAAGGATGAGTACAACCCCAAGAACACCATCCCAACCGTGAAGCATGGAGGTGGAAACCTTTAAAGGGGACAGGACGACTGCACCATATTGAGGGGAGGATGGATGGGGCCATGTATCGCGAGATCTTGGCCAACAACCTCCTTCGCTCAGTAAGAGCATTGAAGATGGGTCGTGGCTGGGTCTTCCAGCATGACAACGACCTGAAACACACAGCCAGGGCAACTAAGCAGTGGCTCCGTAAGCATCTCAAGGTCCTGGAGTGGCCTAGCCAGTCTCCAGACCTGAACCCAATAGAGGGAGCTGAAAGTCCGTATTGCCCAGCGACAGCCCCTAAACCTGAAGGATCTGGAGAAGGTCTGTATGGAGGAGTGTGCCAAAATCCCTGCTGCAGTGTGTGCAAATCTGGTCAAGACCTACAGGAAACGTATGATCTCTGAAATTGCAAACAAAGGTTTCTGTACCAAATATTATGTTCTGCTTTTCTGATGTATCAAATACTTATGTCATGCAATAAAATGCAAATGAATTACTTAAAAATCATACAATGTGAACTTCTGGATTTTTGTTTTAGATTCCGTCTCTCACAGTTGAAGTGTACCTATGATAAAAATTACAGACCTCTACATGCTTTGTAAGAAGAAAACCTGCAAAATCGGCAGTGTATCAAATACTTGTTCTCCCCACTGTATATACAGTGCCCTCCACTATTATTGGCACCCCTGTTTAAGATGTGGTCGAGGACTTCCAAAAATTCTCCTTTTTTTTTAACAACATAGAACCCAAATGCAAAAAAAGAGAAAAATCCAACCTTTTATTTAAGTACATTACTTTGGTGGTAAAAAAAAAAATCACACATTTAGAAAAAAAAAAACTTGAAATCATGTGTCCCACAATTATTGGCACCCCTAACAATTCCGCTGAAAATTTTAATTGATTTTTTTTTAAACATATTTTTCTGTAGTTGCTAAAGTTGGTCAGGGTATCTAGGAACTTTTAATTAGTAATTCATGACTTCCTGTTTCCCTGGGGTATAAATATGACGTGACACAGAGGCCTAATTCTCTTACCCATTTGTCAACATGGCAAAGACAAGAGAACACACCATTCAAGTAAGGCAGATTTGTGTCGACCTTCATAAGTCAGGCAATGGCTACAAGAAAATAGCCACTCGCCTTAACTTGCCCGTATCTACAGTCAGAGGAATCATTAAGAAGTTTAAAACAACTGGAACAGTGACAAACAAGGCTGGAAGAGGTCCCAAGTTTATCTTGCCACAACGCACAGTGAGGAGGATGGTAAGAGAAGTAAAAAAAAGTCCTAAGCTCACTGTCACAGAATTGCGTCAAAGAGTGGCATCTTGGGGTCACAAAGTCTCCAAAACAACCATCAGACGCTCTCTACATGCCAACAAGCTGTTTGGGAGGCATGCAAGGAAAAAGCCTTTTCTCACTAACACTCACAAACGTAAACGTCTGGAGTTTGCTAAGCGGCACTGGGACTTCAACTGGGATCGTGTGCTTTGGTCAGATGAGACTAAGATTGAGCTTTTTGGCAACAAACACTCTAAGTGGGTCTGGCGTAAAACAAAAGATGAGTATGCCGAAAAGCACCTCATGCCCACCGTGAAGTATGGTGGAGGATCTGTGATGCTGTGGGCCTGTTTCTGTTCCAAAGGCCCTGGGAACCTTGTTAGGGTGCATGGCATTATGAACGCTTTGAACTACCAGGACATTTTAAATGAAAACCTGATGGCCTCTGCCAGAAAGCTGAAGATGGGTCGTCATTGGGTCTTTCAGCAGGATAATGATCCAAAAAATGTGGCAAAATCTACACAAAAATGGTTCAGCAGTCACAAACACAAGGTCCTCCCATGGCCATCTCAGTCCCCAGACCTCAACCCAATCGAAAACCTGTGGGGCGAGCTAAAGAGGAGAGTGCATAAGAGAGGACCCAGGACACTGGATGATCTAGAAAGATTGTGCAAAGAAGAATGGTCAAAGATCCCTCTCTCTGTGTTCTCCAATCTTGTGAAATGTTATAGGAGGAGATTAAGTGCTGTCTTGTTGGCAAAAGGGGGTTGTACAAAGTATTAACATCAGGGGTGCCAATAATTGTGGCACACATGATTTCAATTTTTTTTAATTTTTTTATTTGTGATTATTATTTTTTTTACTCCAAAGTAATGTACTTAAATAAAAGGTTGGATTTTTCAATTTTTTTGCATTTGGGTTCTATGTTGTTTAAAAAAAAAAAGATAATTTTTGGAAGTCCTCGACCACATCTTAAACAGGGGTGCCAATAATAGTGGAGGGCACTGTATAGCTATAGCTATTAAAAATACATATCTATTCAATTATCTTGCATATCTTAATTTCCGTCATTATCAATTAATATGCGTAATAATGTTGGCAGTTCATGTGAAGGATTGTTACCTATAACCCGGATTGCCATTGTATTACATTACATTTTTGTCAAGCAATTATTTTTTTAGCAAACAATTATTGTGGTTCATCCTATATTCTCCCTAACATCCTTACCCCCTTGCAACAGATGTGGGATACACACACACACACGTACTCTATCACACTCAACCCCTTTCCTCCACACTCAACCATAAGCTCAGATGCTCAACGGTTGTTACATCCCAGAGCCCAACTCAAGAAAGGACCTGATTTACGAATGCATATACAGTTACAGCTGTTTGAGAAACCATGCTAGATTGAGCAAAAATTGACAACAATTTGAGATTTGATTAACCTATGTCAAGTCCTAGGTGATGGAGATCAGATCCACCCTCTTCCCCTGAGACTCAATCACTCTGGTCCCCTATTGTAACCATTTTCCCAAGCATCTCGGAGCAGTCAGACCTTTGATTATTTTGTGCCACCAGGGCCACAATAATATGCCCCCTCTCTGATAGTCCGAGTGTGACCCTCTCCCCATGGGTTACTGCAGCCAGTGTTGCCAGCACTGCCACTACCTGGGTGGGGGTACCCCACCGGAATCCCCACCGGCTAGGTACAAGTTCGTCAAGGTTGTCATTAGCAGCTTTGATAATTTCCTTGTATATTATGCTCTCCCATCAGGGGGCTCTGGCTTTGTTGGACCAACCCTGCCAGGCAGGCTCAGAATCTTGAGGAGGCGGTGCTGCTCTAGTAGGTCTCTGACCGCATTTATCTTTCTGTTTTGGCTGCATATAGGTAACTTACAGCATGGCCATAAAACAGATGGGGACTTCTCTTTGGTGTATGGGTTGATCAGGTGGGTTGCTCAGGTGGGTGTCTAGGATTTAGGGTTGGGGACCGTTCCATCATGACAAGACAATAAAATAAATGTCTCATAAGCTTAGTTCAACTGTCGTACCCCATAAGAACTCAAAATATAAGCTTGTTTTACTCCTGTTGTATCAATATGTTTTGACCATGACAGTTTACAATCCAGGGTTACTCCAAGCAGTTTGGTCATCTCAACTTGCTCAATTTCTACATTATTTATTACAAGATTTAGTTGAGGTTTAGGGTTTAGTGAATGATTTGTCACAAATATAATGCTTTTAGTTTTTTGAAATATTTAGGACTAACTCATTCCTTGCCAACCATTCTGAAACTAACTGCAGCTCTTTAATTGTTGCAGTCATTTCAGTAACTGTAGTAGCTGACGTGTATAGTGTTGAGTCAACCAAATACATAGACACACTGGCTTTACTCAAAGCTAGTGGCATGTCATTAGTAAAGATTGAAAAAAAGTAAGGGGCCTAAACACCTGCCCTGGGGAATTCCTGATTCCACCTGGATTATGTTGGAGAGGCTTCCATTAAAGAACACCCTCTGTGTTCTGTTAGACAGGTAACTCTTTATCCACAATATACAGTGAGGGAAAAAAGTATTTGATCCCCTGCTGATTTTGTACGTTTGCCCACTGAAAAAGAAATGATCAGTCTATAATTTTAATGGTAGGTGTATTTGAACAGTGAGAGACAGAATAACAACAAAAAAATCCAGAAAAACGCATGTCAAAAATGTAATAAATTGATTTGCATTTTAATGAGGGAAATAAGTATTTGACCCCCTCTCAATCAGAAAGATTTCTGGCTCCCAGGTGTCTTTTATACAGGTAACGAGCTGAGATTAGGAACACACTCTTAAAGGGAGTGCTCCTAATCTCAGTTTGTTACCTGTATAAAAGACACCTGTCCACAGAAGCAATCAATCAATCAGATTCCAAACTCTCCACCATGGCCAAGACCAAAGAGCTCTCCAAGGATGTCAGGGACAAGATTGTAGACCTACACAAGGCTGGAATGGGCTACAAGACCATCGCCAAGCAGCTTGGTGAGAAGGTGACAACAGTTGGTGCGATTATTCGCAAATGGAAGAAACACAAAAGATCTGTCAATCTCCCTCGGCTTGGGGCTCCATGCAAGATCTCACCTCGGAGTTGCAATGATCATGAGAACGGTGAGGAATCAGCCCAGAACTACACAGGAGGATCTTGTTAATGATCTGAAGGCAGCTGGGACCATAGTCACCAAGAAAACAATTGGTAACACACTACGCCGTCAAGGACTGAAATCCTGCAGCGCCCGCAAGGTCCCCCTGCTCAAGAAAGCACATATACAGGCCCGTCTGAAGTTTGCCAATGAACATCTGAATGAATCAGAGGAGAACTGGGTGAAAGTGTTATGGTCAGATGAGACCAAAATTGAGCTCTTTGGCATCAACGCAACTCGCCGTGTTTGGAGGAGGAGGAATGCTACCTTTGACCCCAAGAACACCATCCCCACCGTCAAACATGGAGGTGGAAACATTATGCTTTGGGGGTGTTTTTCTGCTAAGGGGACAGGACAACTTCACCGCATCAAAGGGACGATGGATGGGGCCATGTACCGTCAAATCTTGGGTGAGAACCTCCTTCCCTCAGCCAGGGCATTGAAAATGGGTTGTGGATGGATATTCCAGCATGACAATGACCCAAAACACACGGCCAAGTCAACAAAGGAGTGGCTCAAGAAGAAGCACATTAAGGTCCTGGAGTGGCCTAGCCAGTCTCCAGACCTTAATCCCATAGAAAATCTGTGGAGGGAGCTGAAGGTTTGAGTTGCCAAACGTCAGCCTCGAAACCTTAATGACTTGGAGAAAATCTGCAAAGAGGAGTGGGACAAAATCCCTCCTGAGATGTGTGCAAACTTGTTGGCCAACTACAAGAAACGTCTGACCTCTGTGATTGCCAACAAGGGTTTTGCCACCAAGTACTAAGTCATGTTTTGCAGAGGGGTCAAATGCTTCTTTCCCTCATTAAAATGAAAATCAATTCATAACATTTTTGACATGCGTTTTTCTGGATTTTTTTGTTGTTATTCTGTCTCTCACTGTTCAAATAAACCTACCATTAAAATTATAGACTGATCATGTCTTTGTCAGTGGGCAAAGGTACAAAATCAGCAGGGGATCAAATACTTTTTTCCCTCACTGTAGCAGGGGGTGTAAAGCCATAACACACAGGTTTTTCCAGCAGCAGACTATGATTGATAATGTCAAAAGCCGCACTGAAGAAATAAAACAGCCCCCACAATATTTGTATTTTCAATTTCTCTCAGCCAATCATCAATCGTTTATGTAAGTGCTGTGCTTGTTGAATGTCCTTCCCTGTAAGCGTGCTGAAAGTCTGTTGTCAATTTGTTTACTGTAAAATAGCATTGTATCTGGTCAAACACACATTTTTTTCCAAAACTTTACTATGGGTTGGAAACAGGCTGATTGGTCGGCTATTTGAGTCAGTAAAGAGGGCTTTACTATTCTAGGGTAGTGCAATGACTTTGGCTTCCCTCCAGGCCTGAGGGCACACACTTTCTAATATGCTTAAATTGAAAATATGGCAAATAGGAGTGGCGATATCGTCCGCTATTATCCTCAGTTATTTTCCATCCAAGTTGTCAGACCCCGGTGGCTTGTCATTGATAGACAACATTAATTTTTTCACCTCTTCCATACTCACTTTACAGAATTCAAAGTTACAATTCTTGTCTTTCATAATTTGGTCAGGTAGAAGTTTCTCTACTATTTCTTTTTTTGGGGGGGGCTAGCGGTGTTGGCTGGGTGGGTTAACATTTGATTTGTGATACTTTCTTGCTAGGAGCTAGGTAGGTTAATCTCTCAGACTATTCTGCAAGTTTAGGAGCATGCTTGGTTCACTTTAGTGTTGTTTTCTGTCTTAATTAGTTGTTATTCTCTGCTCTAAGGAGCCATCTCAGGGTGAAGTATGTAAGGTCTGTGACTGTCTACTTTTAGGAGATGATGGGGTTGATAGCTCTTTATCTTGTTAGCTTGGTATACTAACCTCTGACTGTTTTGTTTGGAATATGAGTAAGCTAACATCAAATTAAATGGGCCTATACAGTCAGATGTTCAGAAGTAATAACTGGGTAAAACTGTCTGGTCAGACTCTGCCTGTATGCATCCTATATGTGTATCATATCATATGTGAGTACTGTGTTGTATTTTGACATTTTAAGTGTTTTTCAATGCTGATGTCTGACTATGGCCGTGTCCGAATACTTGCAAGTTGATAGTACTCTGGTAGGGTATGTGAAAATATGAAGTTTCATAGTAGGTGAAATATCGAAAGTTGAGTATTTAAATGCCAGGATGTCGTACTCAATTCGGCTTTTCATCTAGTATGAATTTGGTGCATTCTATTGAGGAAGAGTCACGTGTGTTTGAAAACAGCTGATAATCAGATAAGGGGACGCGCTCTTCCAAAATGAACGAATGGCGGGGAATTGCTCATTGGATGACACCTTAGTATGGATCAAATTCAATTTTATGTGTTACATTTGCCGAATACAACAGGTGTAGACCTTAGTGAAATGCTTACTTACAAGCCCTTAACCGACAATGCAGTTTTAAGAAAGAATACCTAAAATAAATAAAAGTAACAAATAATGAAAGAGCAGCAGTAAAATAACAATAGCGAGGCTATATGCAGGGGTTACCGGTACTGAGTCAATGTGTGGGGGCACCGGTTAATTGAGGTAATATGTACATGAAGGTAGAGTTATTAAAGTGACTATGCATAGATAATAAACAGAGGGTAGCAGCAGCGTAAAATAAGGGTGTAATGCAAATAGTCTGGGTAGCCATTTCATTAGCTGTTCAGGAGTCTTATGGCTTGGGGGTAGAAGCTTTTAAGAAGCCTTTTGGACCTAGACTTTGCGCTCCGGTACCGCGGGCCTTCCTCTGACACCGCCTGGTATAGAGGTCCTGGATGGCAGGAAGCTTGGCCCCAGTGATGTACTGGGCCATACGCATTACCCTTTGTAGTGCCTTGCGGTCGGAGGCCGAGCAGTTGCCATACCAGGCAGTGATGCAACCAGTCAGGATGCTCTCGATGGTGCAGCTGTAGAACCTTTTGAGGATCTGAGGACCCATGCCAAATCTTTTCAGTCTCCTTAGGGGGAATAGGTTTTGTCGTGCCCTCTTCATGACTGTCTTGGTGTGTTGGTGATGTGGACACCAAGGAACTTGAAGCTCTCAACCTGCTCCACTACAGCCCCGTCGATGAGAATGGGGGCGTACTCGGTCCTCTTCTTTTTCCTGTCGTCCACAATCATCTCCTTTGTCTTGATCAAAGTTTGCCGATGTTGTGTCATCGGCAAACTTAATGATGGTGTTGGAGTTGTGCCTGGCCATGCAGTCATGAGTGAACAGGGAGTACAGGAGGGGACTGAGCACGCACCCCTGAGGGGCCCCCATGTTGAGGATCAGTGTGGCAGATGTGTTTTACCTACCCTTACCACCTAGGGCGGCCCGTCAGGAAGTCCAGGATCCAGTTGCAGAGGGTGTTTAGTCCCAGGGTCCTTAGCTTAGTAATGAGCTTTAAGTGCACTATGGTATTGAACGCTGAGCTGTAGTCAATGAATAGCATTCTCACATAGGTGTTCCCTTTGTCCAGGTTTGAAAGGGCAGTGTGGAGTGCAATAGAGATTGCATCATCTGTGGATCTGTTGGGGCGGTATCCAAATTGGAGTTGGTCTAGGGTTTCTGGTATAATGGTGTTGATGTGAGCCATGACCAGCCTTTCAAAGCACTTCATGGCTACAGACGTGAGTGCTACGGGTCGGTAGTCATTTAGGCATGTTACCTTAGTGTGGTTGGGCACAGTGACTATGGTGGTCTGCTTGAAACATGTTGATATTACAGACTCAGACAGGGAGAGGTTGGAAATGTCAGTGAAGACACTTGCTAGTTGGTCAGCACATGCTCGGAGTACACGTCCTGTTAATCCGTCGGGCCCTGCGGCCTTGTGAATGTTGACCTGTTTAAAGGTCTTACTCACATACGGAGAGCGTGATCACATAGTCGTCCGGAACAGCTGATGCCCTCATGCATGTTTCAGTGTTACTTGCCTCGAAGCGAGCATAGAAGTAATTTAGCTCGTCTGGTAGGCTCGTGTCACTGGGCAGCTCGTGGCTGTGCTTCCCTTTGTAGTCTGTAATAGTTTGCAAGCCCTGCCACATCCGACGAGCGTCGGAACCAGTGTAGTACGATTTGATTTTAGTCCCGTATTGACGGTTTGCCTGTATGATGATTAGTCGGAGGGCGTAGCGGGATTTCTTATAAGCTTCTGGGTAAGCGTCCCACTCCTCGAAAGTGACAGCTCTACCCTTTAGCTCAGTGCGGATGTTTCCTGTAATCTATGGCTTCTGGTTGGTGTAAGTACGTACAGTCGATGCACTTATTGACGAAGCCAGTGACTGGTGTGGTGTACTCCTCAGAATCCGGGAACATATTCCAGTCTGTGCTAGCAAAACAGTCCTGTAGCTTAGCATCAGCTTCATCTGACCACTTCTTTTTATTGACCAAGTCACTGGTGCTTTCTACTTTAGCTTTTGCTTGTAAGCAGGAATCAGGAGGATTGAATTATGGTCAGATTTGCCAAATGGAGGACGAGGGAGAGCTTTGTACGCATCTCTGTGTGTGGAGTAAAGGTGGTCTAGAATTTTTTTCCCTCTGGTTGCACATTTAACATGCTGGTAGAAATTAGGTAAAGCAGATTTAAGTTTCCCTGCATTAAAGTCCCCAGCCTCTAGGAGCGCCGCCTCTGGATGAGTGTTTTCCTGTTTGCTTATGGCCGTATACAGTTAATTGAGTGCAGTCTTAGTGCCAGCATCGGTTTGTGGTGGTAAATAGAAATCTATGAAGAATATAGATGAAAACTCTCTTGGTAGATAGTGTGGTCTACAGCTTATCATGAGATACTCTTCCTCGGGCGAGCAAAACCTCGAGACTTCCTTAAGATATCGTACACCAGCTGTTGATTACAAATATACATAGACAGCCACCCCTTGTCTTACCAGAGGCTGCTGTTCTATCCTGCCGATACAGTGTATAACCCGCCAGCTGTATGTTATTCATGTCGTCTTTCCGCCACGACTCGGTGAAACATAAGATATTACAGTTTTTAATGTCCCGTTGGTAGGATATACGTGCTTGTAGTTCGTCCACTTTATTATCAAGCGATTGTAGGTTGGCCAATAGTCCTGATGGGAAAGTCAGATTAGCCACTCTTCGCTGACTCCTTACCAGGCACCCCGATCTCCTACCGCGATATCTCTGTCTCTTTCTACTGCGAATGACGGGGATGAGGGCCCTGTCGGATGTCTGGAGCAAATCCCTCTCGTCCGACTCCAGTTCAAGGTGTGTAATCGCTGTTCTGATGTCCAGAAGCTATTTTCGGTCATAAGAGACGGTAACAGCAACATTATGTACAAAATAAGTTACAAACAATGCGAAAAAACTAACAAAATAGCACGGTTGTTTAAGAGCCCATAAAACGGCAGCCACACCCTCCGGCGCCATTCTTCCTGTTTTGATGAGCCTAGTATTTTGATATTTTATTTGCTTACTTCATTTGTTTTTACTAAACCGTATGTTCTAAAGTATGTAGTATGATTAGTACAGACTATTTAATTTTAGTAAGTAGTAGGCAAGACACATTTTGGACACGGCCTCTGGCTCGCTTGGTTACATGTTAAATCAAGGTTGAATGAAAAAATGGATAAAGTCTTATCTGACTGTGGCCCCTGCATTGCCAGATGTACTTGTTTCCCAGCTGTATCTGCTGCAGATCTGTACTGACGTGTGTGTGGTGTGCGTGTGTATCTGTGTGTTTGTATCTCAGATTCAGATGTACCAGTTGTCCAGGCTGCTGCACGACTACCACAGGGAGCTATACAGCCACCTAGAGGAACACGAGATCTGCCCCAGCCTCTACGCAGCCCCATGGTTCCTCACGCTCTTTGCCTCCCAGTTCCCACTCGGATTTGTCGCACGGATATTTGGTAAGCACCCGTACACCACCTTGTCTTAGAATAGCTTAGCATTCAATGTGTTTGAAGTGGTTCAATGTTTGATAACATTTTGCAGTGTTTTCTATTAGCGCCTGCCATAGGCTAATCAGCTGGCTACTTTTTCCACTTCATATTAACTAGGCAACTTTTCATTTAAAAGTTTCAATTCGCTAGTCTGTCGAGCCCTCTCCCGCTAGAATGAACGATAGGCGCCTGTCCGTCACAAAGCAAGCGACAGAGAAACGCAGTCTGCTTTCTGTCCCGCCTCCCAGTACAATTTGTGTGTGCTGTGGTTGGTTGCAGTCAAATGTATTGACACAGAGGAGGGAGAGAGCATGATTGCTCGTGAATTAATGTAAGTGGTAACGATGAGTCGAAATCCACTTAGCCTAACTATTGTTTTCTGGCACATTCATTTATTCTCTTTTGCATGTTTCACATAGCCAGCCACGCAGTCGTGTCGCATAGGATATTTACTGTGATTTGACAACTGAACAGTGTTGACTAGTTTATAAAAGCTGTCAAACTGACTGAATAAAATCGATCTCCTATATCCCTTTGCCATTCATCAATAATGCAACGTGGTTATATGTCCATGGTATCGCATCTGGACAAGTAAACCAAAGGATAGGGTGTCCAATCAAAAATGCATATTTTGACCAAAGGGTAAAATAATATTAATTGTGTAGATAATCCTCTAAAAAAACAAATGGTCCAAATCTCATGTCTCTGTCATAATCCGTTCAAAAGTTATTTGAGTTTTTCCCCCTTGTAGGCTGGCCAAAATTAGGGTGACTAAATCAATGCAGGCCAGATTTTTTTTTTTTAAGGTCAAAAATAAGGAAAATTGCACAGCATCGCGTCAGCTAAGAGAATGAAGGCTACCTGACAGGCTCACTTTCCTGTTGAAGTCCTCTTTCTTCTCGAATCCGCAGGCCATAAAATAATATAGAGGTAAGATAGATATCAATTTTGAGAAATGACATGTAGTATTTTGACATTTTAGTATACACTTTTCATATTAATGCGAAATTCCTCTTATTTTTCGAAGATGTATCACAAAAACAAGTTTCTCTGTGAAATATCAATGGAGCACTGAGCATACCGCAAGCTTTTTACTTTCACAGCCTTATACATTTAGCTCGTGTCATGCTAATTTCGTTTTTTGCGACCAATGGAAACAACTTTGAAGATCCTAAAAAGTTTCTGCAAGAAGGCTGCACCGCTCTGTCAGAGGTGCTTGTTATCGGATATATTAGGTTACGAAATCCGACTTTTTGGATATACTATTAGTGAAATGTTAGAGAAAGACCTCACTGAACGATTCAAACCCTTGAATAATCATATTTATCTTGGTAATATGTGTTTTATAACATACGTTTTCCAATAGTTTACTGGTTCCACTGCTATATTTCCTCAGTATGTGGAGACATTCACCACAGTACCCCACACCTTGAGTAACAACCTGCATGGTCTACCTCCGTCTCCCATTAGCACCACGAGCTGAAGAGTGTTTTCTCCCTAATTGTCTTCCCCAAGCTCTATTTTAACTTGTCCATTCCCTTTATGATTATTCTGAAGAAAGCCGAAACGTCAATCTTTTAAACTTGCTTAGTAAAACTAAGAATTGTTAATGTTGAGCGAGTTTCGCGCCATTTCCTTTCCAATAACATAAGGAAGTTAAATTTCATCACCAAAGTGCGTTTTCACCCACTCTGGGCAGTGGGTGGACAAAGAATTTCCTAGTTTTCCTTTCCTAGGATGTCGGGGCTTGCCAGACAGTGACGCTAAAGTGAGTGACTCTGGTCTTGTCAGGGTAGCCTACCGAATCGCATCGGTGAGAGAGACGTTCATTTGGCTCCCTAATTTGCATAGACTACTGGTAGGCTTTTTGGAGATTATTTGATGATGAATTATGAAAACATTCAATGAAGATGATGAATCATCACTGCAGGTACAATAGGTAGTGGAGAGCCTCCTTCTGGTCCAAAAATGATAATTAGGGCCCTCACGGAATCCAGGCATTAAAATGGAATTCAACAATATTCAAAAATGGATTGACCTTTAGTAGGGAATCAACTAATTGTATTGAAAATTAATTAATTAGCCCAAGTTTATCATAAGACAAGGACAGAATGCATCAGTGATTCGTATTTCCTGCAACTTTCTGAAGAGGCAACGAGAATGCCCCTGTCTGTGTGTGTGCAGGGCGTGCGTCTTTGTCTAGCCGTTAGCGATGATGCTAATGACAACAGTCTTCTGGTAGATGAAAAGGCTTTCCCAAAAACCTTCTCAATTAAATGTTAAACGGTAGGTAGCATATATGTAACCACATGTAACATGGATTTGCATTGGTATGCGCATCAAAAGTCCCAATGCTAGGTTACACCTCATGCAATTTCTCGCATGAATTTGTGGTTTCTTCTTCATAGTTAGAAGGCGCCAGAGGGGATGGCTGCCGTTTTATGGACTCTAAACCAACCGTGCTATTTTGTGTGTTTTTTCGTACTGTTTGTAACCTATTTTGTACATAATGTTGCTGCTACCGTCTCTTATGACCGAAAAGAGCTTCTGGACATCAGAACAGTGATTACTCACCTTGAACTGGACGAATAATTTTTATTGTATGAGTCGGACGAGAGGGATTTGCTTCACCCGACAGGGCCCTCATCCCCGTCATTCGCAGTAGAAAGGAAAGGAGATATCGCGGAATGAGATTGGGGTGCTTGGTAAAGAGCCGGCAACGAGTGGCTAATCTGCCTTTACCATCGATACTATTGGCCAACTTACAATCACTTGATTAAAAAAGTGGACGAACTACAGGCACGAATATCCTACCAACGGGACATTAAAAACTGTAATATCTTATGTTTCACCGAGTCGTGGCTGAACGAAGACATTAATAACATACAGCTGGCGGGTTATACAGTGTATCGGCAGGATAGAACAGCTGCCTCTGGTAAGACAAGGGGTGGCGGTCTATGTATATTTGTAAACAAAAGCTGGTGCACGATATCTAAGGAAGTCTCGAGGTTTTGTTCGCCTGAGGTAGAGTATCTCATAATAAGCTTTAGACCACACTATCTACCAAGAGAGTTTTCATCTATATTCTTCGTAGCTCTCTATTTACCACCACAAACCGATGCTGGCACGAAGACCGCACTCAATGAACTGTATACGGCCATAAGCAAACAGGAAAACACTCATCCAGAGATGGAGCTCCTAGTGGCCAGGGACTTTAATGCAGGGAAACTTAAATCTGTTTTACCTCATTTCTACCAGCATGTTAAATGTGCAACCAGAGGGAAAAACACTCTAGACCACCTTTACTCCACACACAGAGATGCGTACAAAGCTCTCCCTCGCCCTCCATTTGGCAAATCTGACCATAATTCTATCCTCCTGATTCCTGCTTACAAGCAAAAACTAAAGCAGGAAGCACAATTACTCAATCAATAAAAAAGTGGTCAGATGAAGCAGATGCTAAGCTACAGGACTGTTTTGCTAGCACAGACTGGAATATGTTCCGGGATTCTTCCGATGGCATTGAGGAATACACCACATCAGTCACTGGCTTCATCAATAAGTGCATCGATGACGTCGTCCCCACAGTGACTGTACGTACACTGCTGTTCAAAAGTTTGGGGTCACTTAGAAATGTCCTTGTTTTCGAAAGAAAAGCAATTTCTTTGTCCATTAAAATAACATCAAATTGATCAGAAATACAGTGTAGACATTGTTCATGTTGTAAATGGCTATTGTAGCTGGAAACGACTGATTTTTTTATGGAATATCTAAAGTTGAAGTCGGAAGTTAATGCTTCTTTAATCAGCACAACAGTTTTCAGCTGTGCTAACATAATTGCAAAAGGGTTTTCTAATTATCAATTAGCCTTTTTAAATGATAAATTTGGATTAGCAAACACAACGTGCCATTGGAACACAGGACTGATGGTTGCTGATAATGGGCCTCTGTACGCCTATGTAGATATTCCATAAAAAATCAGCCATTTCCAGCTACAATAGCCATTTACAACATCAACAATGTGGACAAAAAAATTACTTTTCTTTCGAAAACAAGGACATTTCTAAGTGACCCAAACTTTTGAACGGTAGTGTACATACCCCAACCAGAGGCCATAGATTACAGGCAACATCCACCCTGAGCTAAAGGGTAGAGCTGCCACTTTCAAGGAGCGGGACTCTAACCCGGAAGCTTATAAGAAATCCCACTATGCCCTCCAACGAATCATCAAACAGGCAAAGCGTCAATACAGGACTAAGATCGAAACGTACTACACCGGCTCCGATGCTTGTCGGATGTGGCAGGGCTTGCAAACTATTACAGACTACAAAGGGAAGCACAGCCGCGAGCTGCCCAGTGACACGAGCCTACCAGACGAGCTAAATTACTTCTATGCTCGCTTCGAGGCAAGTAACACTGAAACATGCATGACAGCATCAGCTGTTCCGGATGACTGTGTGATCATGCTCTCCGTAGCCGATGTGAGTAAGACCTTTAAACAGGTCAACATTAACAAGGCCGCAGGGCCAGACGGATTACCAGGACGTCTACTCCGAGCATGCGCTGACCAACTGGCAAGTGTCTTCACTGACATTTTCAACCTCTCCCTGTCTGAGTATGTAAAACCAACATGTTTCAAGCAGACCACCATAGTCCCTGTGCCCAAGAACACTAAGGTAACCTGCCTAAATGACTACCGGCCCGTAGCACTCACATCTGTAGCCATGAAGTGCTTTGAAAGGCTGGTCATGGCTCACATCAACACCATTATCCCAGAAACGCTAGACCCACTTCAATTTGCATACCGCCCCAACAGTTCCACAGATGATGCAATCTCTATTGCGCTCCACATCTGGACAAAAGGAACACCTATGTAAGAATGCTATTCATTGACTACAGCTCAGCGTTCAACACCCTAGTGCCCTCAAAGCGCATCACTAAGCTAAGGATCCTGGGACTAAACACCTCCCTTTGCAACTGGATCCTGGACTTCCTGACGGGCCGCCCCCAGGTAGTAAGGGTAGTTAACAACACATCCGCCACACTGATCCTCAACACGAGGGCCCCTCAGGGGTGCGTGCTCAGTCCCCTCCTGTACTCCCTGTTCACTCATGACTGCATGGCCAGGCACGACTCCAACACCATCAATAAGTTTGCCGATGACACAACAGTGGTAGGCCTGATCACCGACAACGACGAGACAGCCTATAGGGAGGAGGTCAGAGACCTGGCCGTGTGGTGCCAGGACAACAACCTCTCCCTCAACGTGATCAAGACAAATGAGATGATTGTGGACTACAGGAAAAAGAAGAGGACAGAGTACGCCCCCATTCTCATCGACTGGGCTGTAGTGGAGCAGGTTGAGAGCTTCAAGTTCCTTGGTGTCCACATCACCAACAACTAACATGGTTCAAGCACACCAAGGCAGTCGTGAAGAGGGCACGACAAAAGCTATTCCCCCTAAGGAGACTGAAAAGATTTGGCATGGGTCCTCAGATCCTCAAAAGGTTCTACAGCTGCACCATCGAGAGCATCCTGACTGGTTACATCACTGCCTGGTATGGCAGCTGCTCAGCCTCCAACCGCAAGGCATTACAGAGGGGTAGTGCGTACGGCCCAGTACATCACTGGGGCCAAGCTTCCTGCCATCCAGGACCTCTATGCCAGGCGATGTCAGAGGAAGGCCCTCCAAATTGTCAAAGACTCCAGCCACCCTAGTCATAGACTGTTCTCTCTGCTACTTCACGGCAAGCGGTACCGGAGCGCCAAGTCTAGGTCCAAGAGGATTCTAAACAGCTTTTACCCCCAAGCCATAAGACTCCTGAACATCTAATCAAATGGCTACCCAGACTGTCTCTGTTTATTCTCTACGCATACTCACTTAATACCTACCTACATGTACAAAATACCTCAATTACCTCTACTAATCTGTGCCCCCGCACATTGACTCGGGACCGGTACCCCCTGTATATAGCCTCACTATTGTTATTTTTACTGCTGCTCTTTAATAATGTGTTACTTTTATTTCGTATTATTTGATATAGTATTTTTTGGTGATTTTTTGGGGGGTATTCTTTCTTAAAACTGCATTGTTGGTTAAGGGCTTGTAAGTAAGCATTTCACTGTAAGGTCTACACCTGTTGTATTCGGCGCATGTGACAAATAACATTTGATTTGATGTACGTAGTAGCTCACCAACTCCAACACTTGGTCTTTATTGTAATTACATGCTAGCATGGCTAGTAGGTAACGTTAGCCAGCTGGAGCTAGCTAAGTAGCACCGGTTCTCCATTTGACGTTGACAATAGTGCATTGTGGGTAGTTCCAAAGATGTACAAAAATAAGTTCAGAAATATTTCAAAACCCCAAAACATTTTTGGAGTTATATGTAGTCACACGGTGACTACAACTAAGTTACTAAGTCTTTGACCACACCTACGTTGTTACTTTTGTGAGTAAATCTCATGCTACCTAACCTTTAACTACAAATTAGCCCATTTTTACCTGGCAGAATGATATCATGATTGTTTTCATCAATCCAGTGGGTATTTGATTTGAAAACTCAAATCAAAATCAAATCAAATGTTATTGGTCACATACACATATTTAGCAGACGTTATTGCGAGTGTAGCGAAATGCTTGTGTTCCTAGCTCCAACAGTGCAGTAGTATCTTAACAATTCACAACAATACACACAGATCTAAAAGTAAAATAATGGGAAATAAGAAATATATAAATATTAGGACGACAACTCTACCATCACGTGCGCTACAAAAACACTGCTAAACGAAGGTTACGTATGTAACCACTGTTATGTGAGCTATATGGATGACTCCAATATATTGGGATCACTCCACGGTGGAGGGATACATCCGAGGTTAGGATTTACAGATTTACTCCCGTGTACACCTGTGTCACGGCTGGGGTCCGCCCCTATATATAGACCCCATGACCTCCACACACGTTCTCTACATCATTTTTGAGGCGCATCTAGCACCGTAGAGGATTGGAGTGATCATATATAGCGTACATAACCGTGGTTACATACATAACCTTCGTTATGTTTCACTATATTGGATCACTCCAATATATTGGTATACCCGTAGCAGATTTAGTCGGTGCTAGAGGGACCTGGCCAGCCAGCGGCCAAGTCCCAGCGCGGAACCGAGACACAGGGGCCATCAATGTGGAAGGGGGGTCCTGGCACAGTCCCCGGAAGGGGAGGCGACGCCCAGGACCGCTGAACCATCCGCGGAGGGAGGTGCCACATTTACCTGATATTACCTAGCAAAGTTGCAAGAGGAAGCCCAGCTGGCTGCAGAACAGAAATCAGCGAGGGGCACTCCTCTCAGTGGAGACCAGGATGCAGCCACACCCGCCTGCCAGCCAGGCGGTATGCTTTTGAAATCGTGTCCACGATCCAGTGAGAGAGCCTCTGCTTTGATAGCCCAGCCCCCAGAACTCTCACCATAGCAGACAAAGATCTGGTCTGTTGTTCTCACTGACCGTGTCTGCTCCATATAGGCAGCCAGTGCCCGCACAGGGCACAGCATGCCGGAGGGAGGCCCAGACTCTGCCGGGGAGTCGTAAGCAGACAGGATAAAAGGGATGTTCACATGCCTATCTGACAGAACCTTCGGGAGGAATGAAGGGTTGGGGCGGAGATATTTACTCCTCCCACCGGGGTCCATCCGGTAGCACTCAGAACTTACTGAAAAAGGATGGAGCTCCCCCACCCTCTTCATGGAAGTAATCGCTACCAAGAAAACCACCTTCATAGAGAGGTGTTTCAGGGAGGTAGACTTCAATGGTTCGAAAGGCGTCTTTACCAAAGCTGCCAAGACCACATCCAGATCCCAGCTCGCATTGAGTGGGTCCTAGCTGGACACAGGCGACAAACCCCCTCCATAAACCTGGAGACCAAGGGATGGCGCCCCACTGGCCTGTCCATCCACCCCACATGACAGGCAGATATAGCGGCCAAATACCCTCTCCGTGTAGAGGCTGCCAAGCCCTCATCCAAGCGAGACTGCAGGTATTGGAGGACATACTGCACCCTGAATGACTCGGGCACAACCTCAATACCAGTGCACCAAGAGCAGAACAACCGCCAGCGCAACTGATATGCCGCGGTTGTAGCCGGTGCCCTTGTGCTCGGCATGGTGTTCCTTACGCCCTGCTGTAGTCCTAACATGAACCATTGGTGCCGTTCAGCGGCCAAGCCCACAGACTGAGGCGGTGCGGTCTCGAATGCCACAGTGTTCCTCCGGCTTGAGACAGCAGGTCGGATCTCGGCAGTTGCCAAGGTGTCCCAGACAATAGGGACAGGAGAAGGCTGAACCAGGGTCGTCTGGGCCAGTATGGGGCCACCAGCAGCAGATGATGCTCCGCCATCCTGGTCCTGTCCAGCACAGCCTGGATCAGGGGAAAAAAGGGGGAATGTGTAAGTTCCAGCCCTGGCCAATCATGAGCCAGAGCATCCAAGCCCAGAGGCCCTGGTGGCTCCGACATGGAGTACCACAGGGGGCAGTGTGCATTGCCCAGGGAGGCAACAGATGTCCCACCACCTGGGGAGGTAGGCTCCAGTCCAAAGGTGGTGGGCCCTCCCTCGAGAGCATATCCGCTGCCACATTCAGAATGTCAGGTACGTGCGCTGCGCGTAGAGACGCTAGACGTCCCTGAGCCCAGAGAAGGAGCTCCTGTGCCATAATATGGAGGCGGTGGGACCTCAGTCCACCCTGATGGTTGATGTAAGCCACCACTGTGGTGTTGTCTGTTCTCACCAGGACATGTCTTCCTTTCAGATGTGGAAGGAAAGACCGCAGGGCCAGCAGTACAGCTCGGAGCTCTAGTGTATTGATGTGCCTTCCGCTCCAAGGGGGTAGCCAACAGCCACTGGCCGACCTGCCCTTGGTCACACCCTCCCAGACGATCTGGGAGGCGTCTGCACTGACCAGCTCCCGGCAGCACATCCTCAGCATCTCCACCCCACCTGAGAGAAAGGAGCAACAGCGCCACCTCAACAATGCCCTGAGGCACTGTGCGGGCACCCGCAGCTGGCGGTGACGGTGGCGCTTCGGGTGCAGCCGGTGGGAGTTGAACCACTGTTGAAGAGGCCGGAGATGGAGCAGGCCCAGGGGAATCAGCAACGAGGCTGCCGTCAGCAAGCCCAACAGGCGTTGGCAGGTCAGGGCAGATACCACTGTCCCCTGCTGAAAGTGGTCAAGGCAAGATAAGATCGCCTGAACCCTTCTAGTGGGCAGGCGTACTCTCATAAGGACTGAATCCAGTTCCATGCCAATGAAGGCCGCCGTCTGGGTGGGCGTCAGACGACTCTTCTTGTCGTTTACAGTAATGCCCAGCCCGCCGATGTGGGTCAGGAAGATGTCTGTGTCTGACAGGACCTGGGTCATGGTCAGGGCACAAATCAGCCAATCGTCCAGGTAATTGAGGATCAACAATCCACTGGACGTGAAAGGTGCCAGGACAGCATCCATGCACTTTGTGAAAGTGCGGGGTGCCAAGGAGACAGCCGAAGGGAAGAACCATGAATTCGTAAGCCATCCATTCGAAAGGGAATCGGAGGTACTGCCAAAGAGCTGGGTTAACAGGAACATGGAAGTACGCATCCCTCATGTCCAGCATCACAAACCACTGGTCCCTGGACACGGCATGCAACACACGGCTGGGGACAGCATGTGGAACCTCAGTACCTTCAAGTACCCATTGAGGTTGCGGAGGTCCAGAAGCGGTCGAAACCCTCCGTCTCTTTTTGGGACCACAAAATAATTGGAGTAGAACCCACCGTTCTGATGTGTCAGGGGTCCTGCCGGGGCCCGCCTCTCCTCTGGCGCCCCGAACGCCTGGGTCCCCCAGGCATGTTTGTATGGCAGTGGCGGTTAACACCATCACACCTGTCACAAAGGGAAGCCATAAGCTCAGCCAAGCCAACAAGGCCACGGAGGAGGGTCCAACGCCCTGGGAGAGCTTATTTCGTGACCCGCTTAAAGGAATAGGAACCCGGTGAGGGATAGATTACTCAGTACCTCTGCGAAAACAGGCTGTTGCTTCATGTCGTCCCTTAGCATGAGTCGATAGGGCAGGAGAGGGACCTCATCGTCATTCGGGTGCAGGTGGGTGGCGACGGTCCGTCTGCCTTAGGCCTGAGGAGGCGTCATGAACCGTCTCAGGTTCTCCCGGTCCCTACAAACCTTATTGGTCTGATCCAGAATGTTATCAACCCCTGGGCCAAACGTCAGCCCTGGGGTGATGGGGTGAGTGGCAAATGTGCTCTGGAGAGCAGCTGGCAGACAGGATTGGGCCAGCCAGAGATGGCACCAGGAGGTAACCACCTGCACCATGGCCAGTCCACTGGTGCAAGGAAAGCAGGGACGACAACTCCATCGCTTCCCGGAGGAGCTCCTCAGTGCCCTCCTGCAGCCGGGGCAACAGAGTCTGCAGGTAGGCCGGCAGCAGCATGGCCGCGTTGGAAAGGCAGCCAAGAGAGCAGAGGGACCAATATGTGTCTTTCAAGTCCACATCAAAGACTCTGGGGGGTCCCGGCTACAGTCGCGGTTCCACCCTATAATCTCCTGGTCTGGGAGGACCATGGCAGCTATCATGGTGTCCATGGTCGGGTACTCCCGGAGGCCGAGTGTCTCCGCGCCCGCAACATAACTCCATGGTCCAGTCTCTGCTGTGAGTCGGAAGCGCCCCCTGGCAGAGGCCCAGCTCTCCTGCAAGGCCTCGTGGAACTCAGCAGAGATGGGGACCAGTTTGATGTCCAGTGCAGTGGCTACCCAAGTGAGTAGGCTCCTCATAGCCTCTCGAGCCGCTGGGGGGCGATGAAGCCCTGCTGCCGGCTTCTGATGGCCTGTCAGCCTGGTAGCCCCACTCACGGTGGTGAACAGTGCCAGCATCGTCCCCCAGGAACAGCCTATCACTGGCCAACAGGGAACAGCTGTCGTCGCCATCGAAGCTATCAACCTTGTGACGCAGGGCATGAGCCCTCCGTTCAAGGTGGTCCTAGCGGTCCAACTCCTGCCCCCGTCCAGGACTGGCAGCAGATGGGCTCTGCCTGTGGGGACTCCGGCCACGCTTCCTGGGAGGGGTACTGGGCCCAGTAGAGGGACTAACAGCTCGCTGGCGCACCACACCTGAGGGAGAGAGCTTGTCCCCAGCCTGAGCCCGGGCCTCGCCGACCAACTCTCGCCAAAACAGGCATCCAGTAGGGCGCTCCACCACCCTCTCCGCGTGACTCAAACCCAGGCAGTGCATACACGAGGTGTGCAGATCCCCAGGGGGATGCCACCATCACACCTGTCACAAAGGGAAGCTAAAGGCTCAGCCAAGCCAACAAGGCCACGGAGCAGGGGTCCGACGCCCTGGGAAAGCTTATGTTGCGACCCGCTTGGAGGATTAGGAACCCGGTGAAGGATAAATTATCCAGTACCTCTGCAAACACCGGGGAAGACACCTGTGGGAAAAGCAGGGAGACAAAAAAAAAAAAAAAACAGCAACCAGGCAATGGATTTGAATTATTTTTTTTTTGTTTTACACAAACTGCAATTTTACCTATTTTAATATCCAAGCAGTAAAAACAGCACAATATGATGGAGTAACTCCGTTAAGGAACTCCAAAGTTAATGTCTCAACGTAGTGGAAGCCCACCACGATACTCTTACACTCTGCAGGGGAAAGAACAAGACAAAATCCTGCAGGTTAATGTTAAAGCAGTTCACAACACACACATAGAACAAGCCAGTCGGCAAATTGTGTAAGGTAAATTACAGTTTGTGGCAGCAAGAGCCACCATACTAATGGATGCACACGGAGTCATAGTGTAACGCTAACAAAACACAAGTACGACAAACAACGGGTGGAAGATGCAGATCAACCGTGCGCTGTGAGTGGAGCACTCAAGAGGGGCTGGCCATGTGGCAAGCTGCTCCAGGCTGCAAACAGCCAGTGAGTATACTTCCATGCAAGATATTACACTTACAGTGCCTTGCAAAAGTATTCATCCCCCTTGGCGTTTTTCCTATTTTGTTGCATTACAACCTGTAATTTAAATTGATTTTTATTTGGATTTCATGTCATGGACAAACACAAAATAGTCCAAATTGGTGAAGCCAAATGAAAAAAATAACTTGTTTCAAAAAATTCAAAAAAATAAATAACGGAAAAGTGGTGTGTGCATATGTATTCTCACCCCCTTTGCTACTAAGCCCCTAAATAAGATCTGGTGTAACCAATTACCATCAGAAGTCACCTGTGTGCAATCTAAGTGTGTCACATAATCTGTCACATGATCTCAGTATATATACACCTGTTCTGAAAGGCCCCAGAGTCTGCAACACCATTAAGCAAGGGGCACCACCAAGCAAGCGGCACCATGAAGACCAAGGAGCTCTCCAAACAGGTCAGGGACAAAGTTGTGGAGAAGTACAGATCAGGGTTGGGTTATAAAAAATATCAGAAACTTTGAACATCCCACGGAGCACGATTAAATCCATTATTAAAAAATGGAAAGAATATGGCACCACAACAAACCTTCCAAGAGAGGGCCGCCCACCAAAACTCACGGACCAGGCAAGGAGGGCATTAATCAGAGAGGCAACAAAGAGACCAAAGATAACCCTGAAGGAGCTGCAAAGCTCCACAGCGCAGATTGGAGTATCTGTCCATAGGACCACTTTAAGCCGTACACTCCACAGAGCTGGGCTTTACGGAAGAGTGGCCAGAAAAAAGACATTGCTTCAAGAAAAAAATCAGCAAACACGTTTGGTGTTCGCCAAAAGGCATGTGGGAGACTCCCCAAACAAATGGAAGAAGTTACTCTGGTCAGCTGAGACTAAAATTTAGCTTTTTGGCCATTAAGGAAAACGCCATGTCTGGCGCAAACCCAACACCTCTCATCACCCTGAGAACACTATCCCCACAGTGAAGCATGGTGGTGGCAGCATCATGCTGTGGAGATGTTTTTCATCGGCAGAGACTAGGAAACTGGTCAGAATTGAAGGAATGATGGATGGCGCTAAATACAGGGGATAGTGATGCACGCTGAAGTTTTCAGTTTTTTATTGTGCATCTTCAAAGTGGTAGGCGTGTTGTGTAAATCAAATGATACAACCCCCCAAAAAATCTATTTTAATTCCAGGTTGTAAGGTAACAAAATAGGAAAAATGCCAAGGGGGGTGAATACTTTCACAAGCCACTGTACCAGTGACTTACCAAGCGAACTTCAGAAAGTTTGTACCTCAAACCATACGGACGTCCGCCGAGAAAATGAAAGAGAACGTGTGTCGCGGTCATGTGGTCTATATATAGGGGCGGACCCCAGCCGTGACAAAGGTGTACATGGGAATAAATCTGTAAATCCTCACCTCGGATGTATCCCTTCGCCGTGGAGTGATACCAATATATTGGAGTGATCCAATATAGTGAAACATAACAACAGCCTCTTGCTATGTGTTGTGCATATGAATTAAAGGGGAACTACACCCAAAAATCTAAATTTCTCAGATTTTTCCCAGACCTCAAAAGTGGTCTCCTGATGTGGTTTAAGCATCATTGTGGACTTAAACATCTAATTGTGTTGTTTTTCTATTAAAAAATTGTTATTTTGAGAGCTGAAACCTAAAAAAAAAACAGAAACATGGAAAAAAACTAAAAGGAGAAAACTTAATAAAATGGAAGATAATGTGGGTTATTTACTCAATTTTTCTGTTTTAATAAAATACCTAATGTGAAAAGCAAACATCATTGTGGCATATATTTCTTTAAGATACTTTGGGATTTTGGCAAATGAGGCCATTTATCCACTTCCCCAGAGTCAGATGAACTTGTGGATACCAATTGTATGTCTCTGTGTCCAGTATGATAAAAGTTAGAGGTAGTTTCGCGGGCAGTCATTGCACTAACGCTAGTTAGCAATTGCGCTAGCGCTAGTTAGCAACTTCCTTCAAACTGCAAACAGAGACATAAAAATGGTATCCACAAGTTCATCTGACTCTGGGGAAGTAGATAAATGGCCTCATTTGCCAAAATCCCGAAGTATACCTTTAATATTCTCTTACTTAGAAAGTAGTCCTGATCATGCCCCATGTAGCTCAGTTGGTAGAGCATGGCGCTTGCAACGCCAGGGTTGTGGGGTCGATTCCCACGGGGGCCCAGTATGAAAATGTATGCACTCACTAACTGTAAGTCGCTCTGTATAAGAGCGTCTGCTAAATGACTAAAATGTAAATGTAAATCATATAGGCGTAGACCTAGACGATATCCAAAATAACTAATACACTGAATTCATACATTTTCAGTAATTTGAATTATAAAGTAATGTCTTTCTACACGAAAGTACAACAAATTCTTCCAATCTGGGTGGTAAACTTGATAAAGTATTAAATATTATCGCTGTGTTTTTCGGATGGAATCAAGGCATTAGAATGTACCAGAGGCCACCAAAATGGAGCTCATTCGACACACACACACACACACACACACACACACACACACACACACACACACACACCCCCCCCACTCCCATTCAACCCTTGTCTTTGTGTTCTGTGTCATAGATATCCTATTTGTCCAGGGGAATGAGGTGATCTTTAAGGTGGCTCTTTGTCTACTGTGCAGTCATGAAGGGGAGATATTGAAGTGTGATAGCTTTGAAACCACCGTGGACTACCTGAAAACTACAATTCCCAACCTCACCCACACCCAGATGGAGGAGACCATCTCAAAGGTACAGATGGGGGGGGAGACATTAGAAGTCGGGCTGTTGGCGCTATATAAGGAATAGGGTTCCATTTTGGATGCACACAATGCCGCTTCGGAGTCCAAGACTGGGTTTAATCTGGGTCTGGGAAACTGGCCCTACATTTAGAAGACTGGGTTTAATCTGGGTCTGGGAAACTGGCCCTACATTTAGAAGACTGGGTTTAATCTGGGTCTGGGAAACTGGCCCTACATTTAGAAGACTGGGTTTAATCTGGGTCTGGGAAATTGGCCCTACATTTAGATGGTGCCCTTGAGCAAGACACTTAACCCCAAACTCCATAGATGCACTGCACTGTGGATAACCCTGTGTGTGTGTGTATGTTGTCTCAGTTTATGCAGAGCAAAGAACCATATTGTTTTGTTTCAACAGTTAACAATAAAGCACTATTCTATTTGAAATTATAGATTTTTGTGTACTATGTGTATAGGAGTAGCTCAAACCCATGAGTGCTCATGATGATTACAGCCCTTGTGGACATGAGCACTATATATGGCTTTGGTCATGTTTGTGTTGCTTCACAGTCCCCACTGTTCCATAAGGTGTATTTTTTTCTGTTTTTTAAATCTGATTCTACTGCTTTCATCAGTTACCTGATGTGGAATAGAGTTCCATGTTGTCATTGCTCTATGTAGTACTGTGCGCCTCCCATAGTCTGTTCTGGACTTGGGGACTGTGAAGAGACCTCTGGTGACATGTCTTGTAGGGTATGCATGTGTGCCAGTAGTTCAAACAGACAGCTCGGTGCATTCAACATTTCAATACCTCTCACAAGTACATGTAGTGATTAAGTCAATCTCTCCTCCACTTTGAGCCTGGAGAGATTGACATGCATATTATTAATGTTAGCTCTCTATGTACATCCAAGGGCTAGCCGTGCTGCCCTGTTCTGCTTGCACTTCTCCTTCACATAGAGTTGATCAGACTGTTGATTGTGGCCTGTGGAATGTTGTCCCACTCCTCTTCAATAGCTCGCATCTACTACAAGACCATGGTGCTTGCCTACGGAGCTGTGAGGGGAACGGCACCTCCGTACCTTCAGGCTCTGATCAGATCCTACACCCAAACGAGGGCACTACGTTCATCCACCTCTGCACTGCTAGCCCCCCTACCTCTACGGAAGCACAGTTCCCGCTCAGCCCAGTCAAAGCTATTCGCTGCTCTGGCACCCCAATGGTGGAACAAGCTCCCCCACGACGCCAGGACAGCGGAGTCACTGACCACCTTCCGGAGACACTTGAAACCCTACCTCTTTAAGGAATACCTGGAATAGTATAAAAGTAATCCTTCTCCCTTCCCCACCCCCCCATAAAAAAAAGTGCTTGTCCCACTGGCTATCATAAGTTGAATGCACCAATTTGTAAGTCGCTCTGGATAAGAGCGTCTGCTAAATGACGTAATTGTAAATGTAAATGTAAACATGGGGCTGTGCATTATCATGCTGGAACATGAGGTGATGGCAGTGGATGAATGGCACGACAATGAGCCTCAGGATCTCGTCACAATATCTCTGTGCATTGAAATTGCCATTGATAAAATGCAATTGTGTTCGTTGCCTGTAGCTTATGCCTGCCCATACCATAACCTACCATGCGGCACTGTTCACAATGTTAACATCAGCAAACAACTTGCCACATCTGCCCGGTACAGTTGAAACCGGGATTAATCCGTGAACAGCACACTTCTCCAGTGTGCCAGTGGCCATCGAACGTGAGCATTTGCCCACTGAAATCGGTTATGACGCCAAACTGCAGTCAGTACAAGACCCTGGTGAGGACGACAAGATCACAGATGAGCTTCCCTGAGACGGTTTCTGACAGTTTCCATGGTGACATTTCTCCCCTTGCCAATGTAAGGTTCCACAAGCCTCATCACCACATTCTCCGACACTCGCTCACCTGCTGCCTGATGTGGATATTTTAGTAGATATTGAAAGCCGTTCAACATGTACAATTATGCACGCTCTCACTGTGTAGCAAGTAGGCCAGAGTAGACTGATAAGACTGTTTGGATTTGGTGGACTGATATAGGGTACATACCATTTTAAGATTAGGCCTATAATTAGAATGGATCAATAGAATGGCCCGCCCTGTTATTTACAAAGCAAATTTGAGGACTAGGCTGCCGAAGTTCTATCAACAAACCTCGAGATTTAGTCTTCCACTCAGCCTTGTGTTTTATCACTGGTAATCATTTCCGTACGCATCATTGTCTCTTCCGTACGCGTCATTGTCTCTGTTGGCTGACTCTCAAGACTGGTTGTTACTAGAGGTTCCACAGGTCTCTTCTGAGTTAGGGAAGACTGCTTTCAGTTATTATGCCCCTCAGTCCTGGAATGAGCTACAGGTCATTCTAAAACTTGATTCTTTGGTCCCAAAAGGTGAATTGAGGGCTCTAATTTAAAAAAATGTGACCAATAAAAACTGCACTTGTTTTGATTGGTTGTAATGTAATTTATTTGAAGTGTTGTAACTACACTGAACAAAAATATAAATGCAACATATCAAGTTGCTGATCACATGTTTCATGAGCTGAAATAAAAGATCCCAGAAATTTTCCATACGCACCAAAAAAAAAATTCTCTCAAATTTTGGGCACAAATGTGTTTACATCCCTGTTAGTGAGCATCCTTTGTCAAGACAATCCATCCACGTGACATGTGTGGCATATCAAGAAACTGATTAAACAGCATGATCATTACACAGGTCCACCTTGTGCTGGGGACAATAAAAGGCCACTAACAAAATGTGCAGCTTTGTCACACAACACAACAAGGCCACAGTTGTCTCAAGTTGAGGATAACGCAGTGCCACCGACGCGGCCCGCTACCAAGGAATTTGGGCTCTCCTTCTCCGTGGCCGACGTGAGTAAAACATTTAAATGTGTTAACCCTCGCAAGGCTGTCGGCCCAGACGGCATCCCTAGCCGTGTCCTCAGAGCATGCGCAGACCAGCTGGCTGGTGTGTTTACGGGCATATTCAATCTCTTCCTTTCCCAGTCTGCTGTCCCCACATGCTTCAAGATGACCACCATTGTTCCTGTACCCAAGAAAGAAAAGGTAACTGAACTAAACGACTATCGCCCCGTAGCACTCACCTCTGTCATCATGAAGTGCTTTGAGAGACTAGTCAAGGATCATATCACCTCTACCTTATCTGCCACCCTAGACCTACTTCAATTTGCTTACCGCCCCAATAGATCCACAGACGATGCAATCGCCATCACTCTGCACACTGCCCTATCCCATCTGGACAAGAGGAATACCTATGTAAGAATGCTGTTCATTGACTATAGCTCAGTATTCAACACCATAGTACACTCCAAGGTCATCATTAAGCTCGAGGCCCTGGGTCTGAACCCCGCCCTGTGCAAATGGGTCCTGGACTTCCTGATGGGCCGCCCCCAGGTGGTCAAGGTAGGAAACAGCACCTCCACTTCGCTGATCCTCAACACTGGGGCCCCACAAGGGTGCGTGCTCAGCCCTCTCCTGTACTCCCTGTTCACCCATGACTGCATGGCCAAGCACGCCTCCAACTCAATCATCAAGTTTGCAGACGACACAACCGTAGTAGGCTTGATTACCAACAATGACGAGACATCCTACAGGGAGGAGGTGAGGGCTCTGGGAGTGTGGTGCCAGGAAAATAACGTCTCACTCAACGTCAACAAAACAAAGGAGATGATCGTGGACTTCAGGAAACAGCAGAGGGTGCACCCCCCTATCCACATCGACGGGACCGCAGTGGAGAAGGTGGAAAGCTTCAAGTTCCTTGGCGTACACATAACTGACAAACTGAAATTGACCACCCACACAGACATTGTGGTAAAGAAGGCGCAACAGAGCCTCTTCAACCTCAGGAGGCTAAAGAAATTTGGCTTGGCACCTAAAACCCTCACAAACGTTTACAGATGCATCCTGTCGGTCTGCATCACCGCCTGGTACGGCTACTGCACCGCCCGCAACCACAAGGCTCTCCAGAGGGTAGTCCAACACATTACCGGGGGCAAACTACCCACCCTCCAGGACACCTACAGCACCCAATGTCACAGGAAGGCCAAAAAGATAATCAATGACATCAACCACCCGAGCCACTGCCTGTTCACCCCGCTATCATCCAGAAGGCGAGGTCAGTAAAATAAATAATAAATAATATGCCATTTAGCAGACGCTTTTATCCAAAGCGACTTACAGTCATGCGTGCATACATTTTTGTGGTGCATCAAAGCTGGTGCATCAAAGCAGGTGCATCAAAGCTGAGACCAAGAGACTGATAAACAGCTTCTATCTCAAGGCCATCAGACTGTTAAACAGCCATCACTAGCACATTAGAGGCTGCTGCCTATAGACAGACTAGAAATCACTGGCCACTTTAAGAAATGGAACACAAGCCACTTTAATAATGTTTACATATCTTGCATTACTCATCTCATATGTATATACTGTATTCTATATTATTCTACGGTATCTTAGTCACTTTAATAATGTTTACATATCTTGCATTACTCATCTCATAAGTATATACTGTATTCTATACAATTCTACTGTATCTTAGTCCATGCCGCTCTGACATCGCTAGTCCATATATGTATATATTCTTAATTCATTCCTTACTTAGATTTGTGTGTATTGGGTATATGTTGTGAAATTGTTCGATATTACTGCACTGTCGGAGCTAGAAGCATAAGCATTTCGCTACACCCGCAATAACATCTGCTAAACACATGTATGTGACCAATAAAATTTTATTTGATTTGATTTGAATGGGTTCCCCTGGTTAAAAGAAGACAGAGTTGCAGATCTGGGTTGAAATAGTATTTTCTTTCATCTTTACTTAAGTCTGGCACTCCAGGCAAACTCGATCAAACACTCAGAGTATTAGAAAGAAATAGGCCTATTTAAATGCAGGTTAAATATGATCTTATTCATATAAGGGACAATAAGGGCTCCCAGTAAAGAAACAAGCCCACTGAAATGATATGGGTGGACAATGGTATGGTAATCAAGTGAGTTTTATAGCTCTGAAGGCATTGACTAGACAGAATGTACACATCTTGATTCCTTACGTTTAGGTTGACTAAGTTGCTTATTGAAATAGGGATTCAACTCCATTACTGGTTTACTTTTATAATTTTTCTTTGCTTATTAACTGACAGGTTTTGGCTATGGATTTAGAATTTGTCTCTTTGGGGTTGCCAGATGTTTAAGATAGAAGTTGAGTTTTTTAAATCTGGGTTGCCAGGACTTACATATTTTGTCATTATGTGGGTTGCCAGGTGTTAGAGATGGACATCTCGAAGCAGCTACATACATATGAGGTGGAGTACCACGTGCTGCAGGATGAGATCGTGGACACTGTGCCCCAGTCAGACGACTCAGACCGCCTTGATAAACTGGAGAAGACCAACAACCGGCTGAAGAAACAGAACATGGATCTGCTGGAGATACTGCAGGTGACGAAACTGGCAGAATTCAATTCAAACATAATTTTTCCCACAGGGCAATTCATTGTGCAGTCCAGGAGTACATAAGACACCAATATAGTCCAAAAAGCCACTAGTTATTCTATTCTATTGTATTTGTATTTTATTAGGGCTCCCCATTAGTTGCTGCCAAGGCAGCAGCTACTCTTCCTGGGGTCCAAACACATTAAGACACATAAAACAAAAGATAAAACAGTACATCATATAACACTGTCACACCACCACATATCCACAACACAAAATGTATGATACCACTATACAACAATATTACAATGTACGTGTGTGCTAGCGCCCGTGTGCGTATGCGTGTCTGTACCTGTGTGTGAGTCTCTTCACAGTCCCTGCTGTTACATAAGGTGTATTTTTATCCGTTTTTAAATCTGATTCTACTGCTTGCAACACTTACCTGATGTGGAATAGAGTTCCATGTAGGCATGGCTCTATGTAGTACTGTGCGCCTCCCATAGTCTGTTCTGGACTTGGGGATTGTGAAGAGACCTCTGCTAGCATGTATGCATGGGGGTCCGAGCTGTGTGCTAGTAGTTTAAACAGACAGCTCGGTTCATTCAGCTTGTCAACACCTCTTACAAAAACAAGTAGTGATGAAGTCAATCTCCTCCACTTTGAGCCATGAGTGATTGACATGCATATCATTACTGTTAGCTCTCTGTGTACATTTTAGGGCCAGCCGCGCTGCCCTGTTCTGAGCCAATTGAAATGTTCCTAAGTCCCTCTTTGTGGCACCCCACCACACGACTGAACAGTAGTCCAGGTGCGACAAAACTAGGGCCTGTAGAACCTGCCTTGTTGATAATGATGTTAAGAAGGTAGAGCAGCGCTTTATTATAGACCGACATCTCCCCATTTTAGCTACTGTTGTATCAATATGTTTTGACCATGACAGTTTACAATCCAGGGTTCCTCCAAGCAGTTTAGTCACCTCAACTTGCTCAATTTCCATATTATTCATTACAAGATTTAGTTGAGGTTTAGGGTTTAGTGAATGATTTGTCCCAAATACATTGCTTTTAGTTTTTTAAATATTTAGGACTACCTTATTCCTTGCCACCCATTCTGAAACTAACTGCAGCTCTTTGTTAAGTGTTGCAGTCATTTCAGTTGCTGTAGTAGCTGACGTGTATAGTGTTGTCATCCGCATACATACACACTGGCTTTACTCAAAGCTAGTGGTATGCCGTTAGTAAAGATTGAAAAAAGTAAGCGACCTAAACAGCTGCCCTGGGGAATTCCTGATTCTACCTGGATTATGTTGGAGAGGCTTCCAATAAAGAACACCTTCTGTGTTCTTTTAGACAGGTAACTCTTCATCCACAATACAGCAGGGGGTGTCAAGCCATAACACATAGGTATTTCCAGCAGCAGACTGATTGATAATGTCAAAAGCCGCACTGAAGTCTAACAAAACAACCCCCACAATCTTTTTATCATCAATTTCCCCCAGCCAATTATCATTCATTTGTGTAAGTGCTGTGCTTGTTGAAGGTCCTTCCCTATAAGTGTGCTGAAAGTCTGTTGTCAATTTGTTTACAGTAAAATAGCATTTTATCTGGTCAAACAATTTTTTCTCTCCAAAAGTTTACTAAGGGTTGGAAACAGGCTGATTGGTTGGCTATTTGAGCCAGTAAAGGGGGCTTTTCTATTCTTGGGTAGCATAATTACTTTTGCTTCCCTCCAGACCTGAGGGCACACACTTTATAGTAGGCTTAGATTGAAGATATTGCAAATAGGAGTGGCAACATTGTCCACTATTATCCTCAGTAATTTTCCATCCGAGTTGTCAGACCCCGGTGTCTTGTCATTGTGATAGACAACAATAATTGTTTCACTTCTTCCGCACTCACTTTACGGAATAGAAATGTACAATGCTTGTCTTTCGTAAATTGATCAGTTATACTTGGATGTTTAGTGTCAGCATTTGTTGATGGCATGTCATGCCTAAGTTTACTAATCTTGCCAATGAAAAACTCATTAAAGTAGTTGGCAATATCAGTGGGTTTTGTGATGAATGAGCCATCTGATTCAATGAATGATGGAGTAAAGTTTGCTGTTTTGGCCAGCATTTCATTTAAGGTGCGCCAAAGCTTTTTACTATAATTCTTTGTCATTTATCTTTGTTGCATAGTGTAGTTTCTTTTTTTTTTTTTTTTTCAGTTTAGTCACATGATTTCTCAATTTGGAGTAAGTTTGCCAATCGGTTGTGCAGCCAGACTTATTTGCCATCCCTTTTGCCTCATCCCTCTCAACCATACCATTTTTCAATCCACTGGAATTCAACAGTTTTTACAGTAATTTTCTTAATGGGTGCATGCTTATTAGTAACTGGGATAAGCAACTTCATAAATGTGTCAAGTGCAGCATCTGGTTGCTCCTCATTACACACCACAGACCAACACATATCCTTTACATCAACAACATAGGAATCACTACAAAACTTATACACTATATTAGGCCCAGTCTTTGGAACTTTGGTTTTCCTAGATATGGCTACTATATTGTGTTCACTACATCCGATGGATTTGGATACTGCTTTAAAGTACATTTCTGCAGCATTAGTAAAGATGTGATCAAAACATGTTGATTATTTAATTCCTGTGCTGTTTGTAACTACCCTGGTAGGTTGACTGATAACCTGAATAATGTTGAAGGCACTAGTTACAGTTTGAAGCTTTCTCTTGAGTGGGCAGCCTGATGAAAGCCAGTCAATATTTATATCACCCAGAAAATATACCTCTATTTATATCACATACATGATCAAGCATTTCACATGTTATCCAGATACTGACTGTTAGCACTTGGTGGTCTATAGCAGCTTCCCACCAGAATGGGCTTTAGGTGAGGCAGATGAACCTGCAGCCATATTACTTCAACAGTATTTAACATGAGATCCTCTCTAAGCTTTACAGGTATGTTGTTCTGAATATAAACGGCAACACCTCCACCTTTGGTATTTCAGTCATTTCTGTAGATAAGGGTTGCCCAACCCTGTTCCTGGAGAGCTACGCTCCTGTAGGTTTTCCCTCCAACCCTAGGTGTTACTAACCTGATTCATCTTATCAACCTGCTAATTATTAGAATCAGGTGAGCTAGATTAGGGTTGTAGCAAAAACCTACAGGACGGTAGCTCTCCAGGAACAGGGTTGGGCTGTCCTGCTGTAGATATTAACCATATATTGCTACCACTGTATCATCAAAGGTATTATCTAAGTAAATTGCAGAGATTGTCAGAATATGAATGTCATCTGTTAATAGCAAGTGATTGATTTCATGAACCTTATTTCTTAAACTACAGATGTTAATGTGGGCTATTTCTAGCACTTTTCTGGGATGCTTGATTGTTTTAATTTGCTTTACTGGCAAGCTTAGCTGAAGTAGACATGCTCATGTTATTTATGTTAGTGTAGGGTGAGCTGCATACAGTGGACTTCCTACTAGGGCACACCGCCTCAGTGCTAACAGTATAACTCTGATTCATAGGCACATGATTACTGCATACAATAGCTGTGGTATCAGCAGAGGCATTCAGGGCGGTAAGAGTGACATACATTTTATTTTTATTTTATTTCACCTTTATTTAACCAGGTAAACCAGTTGAGAACAAGTTCTCATTTACAACTGCGACCTGGCCAAGATAAAGCAAAGCAGTGCGATAAAAAAACAACAACACAGAGTTACATATGGGGTAAAACAAAACAAAGTCAAAAATACAACAGAAATACATATATATACAGTGTGTGCAAATGTAGCAAGTTATGGAGGTAAGGCAATAAATAGGCTATAGTGCAAAATAATTACAATTAGTATTAACACTGGAATGATAGATGTGCAAGAGATGATGTGCAAATAGAGATACTGGGGTACAAATGAGCAAAATAAATAACAATATAGGGATGAGGTAGTTGGGCGGGCTAATTTCAGATGGGCTGTGTACAGGTGCAGTGATCGGTAAGGTGCTCTGACAACTGATGCTTAAAGTTAGTGAGGGAGATAAGTGTCTCCAGCTTCAGAGATTTTTGCAATTTGTTCCAGTCATTGGCAGCAGAGAACTGGAAGGAATTGCGGCCAAAGGAGGTGTTGGCTTTGGGGATGACCAGTGAGATATACCTGCTGGAGCGCAGACTACGGGTGGGTGTTGCTATGGTGACCAATGAGCTAAGATAAGGCGGGGATTTGCCTAGCAGTGATTTATAGATGGCCTGGAGCCAGTGGGTTTGGTGACGAATATGTAGTGAGGACCAGCCAACAAGAGCGTACAGGTCACAGTGGTGGGTATTATATGGGGCTTTGGAGACAAAACGGATGGCACTGTGATAGACTACATCCAATTTGCTGAGTAGAGTGTTGGAGGCTATTTTGTAAATGACATCGCCAAAGTCAAGGATCGGTAGGATAGTCAGTTTTACGAGGGCATGTTTGGCAGCATGAGTGAAGGAGGCTTTGTTGCGAAATAGGAAGCCGATTCTAGATTTAACTTTGGATTGGAGATTCTTAATGTGAGTCTGGAAGGAGAGTTTACAGTCTAACCAGACACCTAGATATTTGTAGTTGTCCACATACTCTAGGTCAGACCCGTCGAGAGTAGTGATTCTAGTCGGGTGGGCGGGTGCAAGCAGCGTTCGGTTGAAGAGCATGCATTTAGTTTTACTAGTGTTTAAGAGCCGTTGGAGGCTACTGAAGGAGTGTTGTATGGCATTGAAGCTCGTTTGGAGGTTTGTTAACACAGTGTCCAATGAAGGGCCAGATGTATACAAAATGGTGTCGTCTGCGTAGAGGTGGATCTGAGAGTCACCAGCAGCAAGAGCGACGTCATTGATATACACAGAGAAAAGAGTCGGCCCAAGAATAGAACCCTGTGGCACCCCCATAGAGACTGCCATAGGTCCAGACAACAGGTTAGGTTACTTACATTGTGTCTTCTAACCCCCTTGGGATAATGTACATTTGCTGAAGCGTTATGACAACTCAGCAAGACAATGGTAGGGAATAACAGACCTGGGCTTGGGTCATGGATAATTCATTGTCTCAGTGCAGCCTTAAAATGCTGTGAAAGGACCCAGGAAACCAAATTATTTAGGTGGCTTCCATCCTCCTTATAAAACGAGATTTGCTTCCAGAAGGTATCAAAATTGTCAATAAATGTTACACCTACAGAGCTGCAATAGTCACGTAGCCAGTTATGGAGAGCTAAAAGTCTGCTGAATCGTTCAATGCCACGATCTAGGGGGGGGCAGAGGTCCAGATATATGGTTGTGTGTTGGTGTCAAGTAGTGACCCCAATCAGTTCTTTAAAATCCATCTTCAGCTGTTCTGAGCTGCCCTTCATAATGTCATTGAATCCTACATGAACTATGATAGACTACATTTCCTGATGCTGGTTTAAAATGTCTGGGAGCAGCTTACTGATGTCCTGTACTCGTGCTCCTGGATAGCACAATGTTTTTGCTCCAGGGACTGAGACATTTCTCACCATTGAACTACACAATACAACGGCCTGAGAAGGGAATGGAGAAATCCGCCCATTCCTACCCCTCACGGGAACTAGGATAGCGTATGCCTGCTGCTCCCGGCGATAGGTCCAGACCTCCCACAGCAGGCAGTGCCCAGTCAGATCCAGAGAGAGGGAAAGGAGCCGAACTCGACGACAAAGCCACTGCTGGGGTCAGCGTAGTTGGAGTCTGCACCACCGTCGCAGACACAGGCAATCACAGCGATGAAGGCGCAGGTAGATCAGGCACCAGTGCAGCGAAGCTATTCCTTATGTCAATCTGCTCCGAACCTCTCTCACTCGCTCCCTTCCACTTAGCAGCATGCCGCTGCCTTCGGTTTCCACGATTTGTGACATGGGATCAGTGCTGATTGGAACAATCTTCTTGCTGTTCTCTGTCTACTTCACTACAGGATGTAGGAGGAGAAGAAGATGGAGACTACTTCCTTGGCAGGATAGTTCCAGGTAGCACAGGACATTCGGATAGGGACAGATGACAAGGCAGGGAAACATCCATCAGGCCCATGCGGCGTCCAGCCAATACGAGGTTGAGAACGAGAAAGTTCAAATTTTGCGTTTTCCCCATAAGTTCGCACAGAATTGAGATTTGCTTGCTAAGCATAGCCACCTCATTCCTGTAATCCTCCGCTAACAAACAATTGCCGGATTGTCAATATTGTCCCAGACAAGAGCGTAGTAAACACAGCTTCCACAGCACTGGAAACATTCGTTAGCTATTCTAGGCGAAGCGGGCTCCATTGCAAGCTACCTAGCTAGCTGGCTAGTTGGTAGCAGGTGTTGACACAAACACTTATGAACAAAACAAAAATAAAACAAAGTAAAACTTTGGAAACAACAGGCCGAAGCAACAGGTCGAGGCGCATGAGGTATCCGTGTTCGATGCCAATGGAGAGACAGCTCTTGACTGTTTGAAGGATTTCATTCTATTATACACTTCAGAGTATGAATATCCCTCAGATACTCATCTTGTGAAGTGTCTTCGGTTAATATGTCCCTCAGTTGGACATCATTTCCCTATTTATGTAAGCTGCGCTGAAGCACATCTAGTATGGCGCTCACAGTATATACAGTAGACACAGAATACAGACATAAACACTTTTTGGAGTCGAATTGCACTGGTCTGCCAGTAGATGTCACCAGAGCACAACCCCAAACACAGTCATAGAAAGACAAAATAAGGCACAGTTTTCCTTCCAAGGAATTCTAACTTTTTGGCCCAGTGGTCATTTAATCCATAATGTAGACCAGTAAAAGTCTGAGAGCTGAGGTCACAGCTGAGGAACCACAGGGATTTAGAATTGACCCAGATTTGGTGAGACCCCCTAGTTAATGTTAACAGAAAACAGGGAACATACTATAGTCTTGAAATGTTTCTACTATCTTTTTACACAGGCACACAAACGGGTAGACATGCGTGTGTGCGCACACACACACACACACACACATACATACAGCCACTCAGTCAATCATTCACCTACTACATTGTCCTATATCATTGTTCTTCTAAAAACATGGTCTTGATGCACTCTGTATGCACCTATCCTATGTGTTTGTCTAAAACCATCCGTTCTCCTTTTTTTTCTCCCAGGTGGAGCGTCAGAAAATCCAGAGCCTGGAGACCAACATGGAGAACTTCTTGTCACGCGAGTCCAAGATGAAGCACATGATTCGCTCGCTGGAGCAGGAGCGCCAGTCCTACCAGAAGACTATCGAGCACATGCGCTCCTGCCTGGCCCCGGACAGCCTAGCCGACGTGGAGATGACCCGCATAGTCAAGCCAGCCCAGGGGCCAAACGGCAAGTCCAAGCCCGCTGCCAGTAAGCCCTGATGGGGAGAGGAGAGGAGGGTAAAGTTGCCCGATCTGGAGGTCTGGAGTGAGAGACTCTGGAGAATAGACAGAGGGAGGGAGACGGTGGTTACGGACTCTGACGATGGATAGAATTTATTTACATTTGGAAGCGAACTTAATTGGCACAAATTAACTTTGTGAGACTGTTTAGCCGTACATGTTTGGGCCCTGTACATGTTGTCATTTCCCGACAGGAAGTGTAGTTCCAATGGGATGTCGCCCTTTCGACAGACAGACTGACTGACAGTTTGGGAACTGTCAATCTCCTTACAGACCACGCACCATAGTTGAGTAGGTCAAAGGGGAGATGTGGGGGTAGCAGTATGGGAGGAAGGCACAAGTGTCTCAGCTTTTATTTTTCAACTTGATTAAGCTTGCCTGTCGCAATGGAACCAACCAATGGAGCAATCCCAAAAGTGCAAAGCCCTTCCATCTGGTATTTCAGACAGGCTCAATCAAACGCAAAATTAAAAGAAAACAAATACTACTTGAACCCAGGTTTGGAGCATCAAGTCCAATGTCCATGACAACGTCTGTGTTCCAGCCATGGCTTTGCTGAACAACACTGATCAACATAGCATTTGTGCTTTTCTTTAGATTTTAAAGATACTTGAAAATTATGGATGCGAATGTAATTTGCCCTCCAAAGAGTTTCGTGATTAAGAGTTTGTGTCATTGGGGCATAACATAACCAGGCAAATGTTGATGTCTGTGTAAAGTAGCTACATGTCGTGGTTGAGAATCATGTCTAGTTTGCCTTGTTAACATGTTCTTTACGTGTTTTGTTTTTGTGTTGCTTCTCGCAAAACACACAGTCTACAAAGGAACTGAGGCGGCTGCAGCCGTTGCGCGAGAGAAACCAAATACTTATAGCTTCTGTGGTTTCGGGAGGAAGTGCTTCACCCCAAACCAGAGACAGGATGTAAGGGTGTCTGCCTCGCCATTTCCTGTGTGACTGACCAAGGTGTCATCCCAGATTCAGGGGGCTGTGATGGTGCAACACTTAGAAATGTTTTGTATAGAGCATCTGAAAGAATTCCATATTTTGTTAGAGTTATGCCTGCTTCGCAGATTATTGCTGTCTTTTTTTGTCACATTTTAGACATCCGCTATGGTTGACTCACTCTTAAGAGTGTACACATATTTTCATCATCATCCTCTGATACACTTTCTGGGTGTGGGCCTATCAAGGCTTGTATTTCTCTGATGTTTTCATACTGAATTGGTACAGCTGACGGATGTATTTTGAATGTGCTGTGTTTGTGTGTACACGTCCACAGGAATCAAGAAGAATATAAAGATGGTTTACAGTCTCTGTTAGGCTGGAGAACAGTTGGCTGCCACTGTAGGTCCACTGGGTGTAGTGCTCACACACACACACACACACACACACACACACACACACACACACACACACATATACACACACACATATACACATATACACACACACATACACATATACACACACACACACACACACACACAGATACACACACACACACACACACACACAGAGAGAGACCGGCTACTGACCTCATGGAAAGACACAGGACGGTCCACACACCCAACACACACACTCCAAGTGGACATATAGCCTATTTGGAATATTTATATTATTTGCTTTCTGAAATGTTAAAGGGGCAATCTACAGTTGCTACATCCATTTTTGGACTTATAAATTAATGACATGTACACATTGATTAATGGAGAATATAACTTATAAATGCCTAACATGGTTAAATCTATCATTTTGATATCATGGATGGTCAGTCCTTGCATCCATAGCTCTGTCTATGCATTTGAGAGTGGTTACATTTCTCCAGCCCCATCCTGCTGATTTGCAGCTTTAAAACATGTATTTTTGATTGTCAATCTGTCAATCATTGTGTGTGCACAAAGAGTTGACGTGAGTACGAACAGCACTCCATGTGGTTACTTTGAATTAGGCGACTGCAGCCGAGCCACACACGTTTAAGGTTGACAAAGCCTATCCAACATGATCCCTCATCATCAACTAGCCTGTGACCATTGAGCTGACATCATTCACAGCAAACTAATTCAAATATTACTATATTGATCTCTATGAGACAAGGTTTTACCACAACCTTTTCACAACCACATGACACACCCACACAAAGAACTGAATGGTGATGTGTTTTTCTATAGCTGCTTCAAATTCAGCAGCATATCCATAGAGATGTATGACACAGACTTCTCTTATTCAACAGCTTCTTAGTCACCCAGTGGGTTCTTTGTTTTTCATATCAGTGATTTTCTAGGGGGGTGTTGCATTGTTATTTGCCTTAATGTACCCTTTCTCCTGTACTTCCTTTAGAACCAAATACATTTTAATGCTTTCGTTGCTAAACGTTATCAACCAGCAATGTATTATAATTCATGCGTGTTTTTTTTCTTCTGTTTCATCAAGTGATCACTGTTACTGTTTCAGAGCCATTTTTCAACATTTTCAAGCGTTTCAAAATGTTCTTATTTCATGCGTTTCCATGTTAAATAAGCTAGGAATATTCTGGGTCATACAAAAACAACCGTCCTTATGAAAAATAATGTTGCTATCTAGAGATTCATGTCTTACAAGGATGCTCCATTGGAGAGTATATCAACTACGTTACCAATGAATACTTGACTGTAACAAATATAGGCTGGCCTATCATAATTGTCAGAGAGGGAACTAGATTAAAGTAATGTTCTTGTGTGCCAAAAAAGCATGAATACGGTCTGCCTTGGAGGGAAGATAAGCCTATGAAAGTGATTGAGGGTGATACAAGGGAAGCCCTTATGGCTGGCTTGAGTGTCACTCTTTGTGTCTGTGTACGTAGCCTACGTCATCGCATTGTTTAATCACTACTATGGAAGAAGCAAAGAAAACTGTCACGAGTACTTCAATAAATCACACTTTCACTGCCTTTTTCTATTCACCTGTGTCTCGAGTGGTTTCTTTCACTTAAAGCTACAGTCTGGGATTTGGAAATAGCTTTAAAATATATTTTTAAACTATCATGTGTATGCAGGGCCGTGCACAGACCTTTCAGGGGCCAGGTGCTCAAAATGAAAAAAATATATATTTAGTTGACTTTCATATCTCAAAATTCAAAGCATACTAGCTAACTGCCTCTGTACTGAAAACTACAAAAAACATTTAGCATAGGCCTACCCGATCCTGGTCCAGACTTCTAAATAATGTCAAGGTTCTAGGTCGGATCTGATATGATTGCCACTGGTCTCGGGTATGTGTAATTTTAACTGACTTGTCCGGAAGGGCCCGTACAGATCTGAATGCAACTGCTGCAGTAGAGAGAGAGCGAAATTGTAACAATTATGCTGTTGCTCTTGCTTTTCACTAGAGTGGAGCGTGTAGCTTGTTGTTGGCCAATCATAAGTAATCAAAGCGGCAATAGGCTGCAGTCATAGAGCCTCGCTCCGTGTGTGACAAAGGTAAGGAGATATCTAATCAATGGAAGATGGAATTAAAATGACAGAATTAAAAGTTAAAGGAGAAGGATAGGCTACAACTACCAAGAGCCAACAGGCTTCTACTTAATATTCTGAATTGAGTAGTTATTTGTAACTGTAGGATGAGAGAGTGCATGCCCTGCGTCCTCAGTTGATGTTAGCTAGCTCAACTAGCTTCTTCCAGTTAGATGTAGTCCAAGACCGGTACTACGTAATCTTATTTGATGATAAATAACCTAGCTATGGCAGCTATTATTCTACTATAGCGCTAGTCTGCTTGGTTGGTTGCTGTCTCTTCCTCCCTCCTCCCTGCTCCCCATGTCACTCACTCAGAGTACGGCCCCTCTCCCTCCGCTCGTGCTTTATCAGCTCTGGTTAATAAAGTACCTTAAAAATGACTTTTCTGCTGCTTCCCTCACTCTGACCAGGTCTATACGGAATGGGTATAGTTGTCCTCGGATCCGTTCGGAACGGGTCTCCTATACTTTAAATTTGTTTTATGCATTTCGTGTCCGGCTGGGAACCGGCTTTTTGGACCCGTGATGACCTCTAAAACAAGCCACTGGTGGGAAAATGTTAATCTTTTCTTTATGGGGATTTCAGAATATTCGCATGAAAATCTGTCGCCAATTGGATGGAAACCTAGCTATTGATATAAATCTGCTAGTTAGCTCAATATTTTAATGTTTTACTGATTGTGATTGATCTTCAATGCTCTTAAATAATAACTTAATAATATAGCCTAATATTCATAATCTTCTAACTCATATCTGGATGGCTAGTGGCTTGTGTGGATATTTTAGTATATGGTGGTGAACTAGAGTCTAGATTACCTGTGTTCAGTGCTTAATTTCTAATTGTGGAGTTAACAGAACAAAAAGTGAGTGCATTTTTTAAAAAATATATATAATAAAGCATTGCAGGCTTATTATCACATTTACGTAAAGGCATAGAGCAGTAGAGTAGAAGCGCTTACAGTAGTTGAACACATGCCATGGGTGCCATTTTTAGAAGCCTAGGTTCCGGGAAATGTTTTTAATTTAACATGACTGGAGACTTTGGCAGAATCTTTTTTAATACCGCACAAATTATCGAAATGACAGGCTACTTTGACATTGACAAACTGAGAATCTGAGATCAATTCAAACTGATTTGTCTTGAATCTATCAATAGCCTAGGCCAGCGTTCCCAAACTAGGGGTCGCAACCCCATGTAGGGTCGAACGATATTAAAATGAGTCACAGGAGAATTTTCAAAATCCTTAGAAGAAAAAAAAAATATATATATATATATATATATATATACATAGACAATATAATATACTTATATATATATCTCAAAATCATTGTAACCTTAAAAATCTAAATGAAAAATATTCAATCATGGTAAAAGCCTGCACTAGACCATTGCACTAGATGTGCTGTTGCCACTCAGGCAGTTTAAATTATTGATTGAGGACCTCTATGTACTTGAATGTGATTTATTTTATTATGTTTATTTTGGTATATTTTGTGCTGAATTATATTGTTTTATACACATATGTGTATGTTGTTTTATTATTCAGTTTTTATTATAATGTATACAGGGCTCTCTTGTAAAATATATTTTTTAATCTCAATGTGACTCCCTGTTTAAATAAAGGTTAAATAAATAAATAAAAAATCATTCCCACGGTGAATGGCTAGGCCCACTACGCTATGAAACCACACACTATTGCAGAGACTTTGATATTACCGGCCGCAACTGATATGGTGAAACTGTGTGGGGAGGCAGAGGCACAGAAACTCACATCAATACGTTTGTCAGATAACACTGTTAAACAAATAACTTATGCTATTGCTAGCAATCAAGACGAAACTCTGACTGAACGACTCAAACTGGGGAGCTTATGCTCTCCAAGTGGACGTTAGCTGTGACGGTTGAGATGCCCATGCATTGACTTTTGTTCGCTATACATGTCGGGGGATGCTATTCATGAAGACATACAGTGCCTTGCAAAAGTATTCATCCCCCTTGGCATTTTCCTATTTTGTTGCATTACAACCTGTAATTTAAATGGATTTTTATTTGGATTTCATGTAATGGACACACACAAAATAGTCCAAATTGGTGAAGTGAAATGAAAAAAAAATAACTTGTTTCAAAAAATTCTAACAAATAAATAACGGAAAAGTGGTGCGTGCATACAGTGGAGAAAAAAAGTATTTAGTCAGCCACCAATTGTGCAAGTTCTCCCACTTAAAAAGATGAGAGAGGCCTGTAATTTTCATCATAGGTACACGTCAACTATGACAGACAAATTGAGGAATAAATTCTAGAAAACCACATTGTAGGATTTTTTATGAATTTATTTGCAAATTATGGTGGAAAATAAGTATTTGGTCAATAACAAAAGTTTCTCAATACTTTGTTATATACCCTTTGTTGGCAATGACACAGGTCAAACGTTTTCTGTAAGTCTTCACAAGGTTTTCACACACTGTTGCTGGTATTTTGGCCCATTCCTCCATGCAGATCTCCTCTAGAGCAGTGATGTTTTGGGGCTGTTGCTGGTTAACACAGACTTTCAACTCCCTCCAAAGATTTTCTATGGGGTTGAGATCTGGAGACTGGCTTGGCCACTCCAGGACCTTGAAATGCTTCTTACGAGGCCACTCCTTTGTTGCCGGGCGGTGTGTTTGGGATCATTGTCATGCTGAAAGACCCAGCCATGTTTCATCTTCAATGCCCTTGCTGATGGAAGGAGGTTTTCACTCAAAATCTCACGATACATGGCCCCATTCATTCTTTCCTTTTCACGGATCAGTCGTCCTGGTCCCGTTGCAGAAAAACTGCCCCAAACCATGATGTTTCCACCCCCATGCTTCACAGTAGGTATGGTGTTTTTTGGATGCAACTCAGCATTCTTTGTCCTCCAAACATGACGAGTTGAGTTTTTACCAAAAAGTTATATTTTGGTTTCATCTGACCATATGACATTCTCCCAATCCTCTTCTGGATCATCCAAATGCACTCTAGCAAACTTCAGACGGGCCTGGACATGTACTGGCTTAAGCAGGGGGACACGTCTGGCACTGCAGGATTTGAGTCCCTGGCGGCGTAGTGTGTTACTGATGGTAGACTTTGTTACTTTGGTCCCAACTCTCTGCAGGTCATTCACTAGGTCCCCCGTGTGGTTCTGGGATTTTTGCTCACCGTTCTTGTGATCATTTTGACCCCACGGGGTGAGATCTTGCGTGGAGCCCCAGATCGAGGGAGATTATCAGTGGTCTTGTATGTCTTCCATTTCCTAATAATTGCTCCCACAGTTGATTTATTCAAACCAAGCTGCTTACCTATTGCAGATTCAGTCTTCCCAGCCTGGTGCAGGTCTACAATTTTGTTTCTGGTGTCCTTTGACAGCTCTTTGGTCTTGACCATAGTGGAGTTTGGAGTGTGACTGTTTGAGGTTGTGGACAGGTGTCTTTTATACTGATAACAAGTTCAAACAGGTGCCATTAATACAGGTAACAAGTGGAGGACAGAGGAGCCTCTTAAAGAAGAAGTTACAGGTCTGTGAGAGCCAGAAATCTTGCTTGTTTTACTTGCTTGTTTTACAAATACTTATTTTCCACCATAATTTGCAAATAAATTCATAAAAAATCCTACATTGTGATTTTCTGGATTTTTTTCTTCTCAATTTGTCTGTCATAGTTGACGTGTACCTATGATGAAAATTACAGGCCTCTCATCTTTTTAAGTGGGAGAGCTTGCAGAATTAGTGGCTGACTAAATACTTTTTTTCCCCACTGTATGTATTCACCCCCTTTGCTATGAAGCCCTTAAATAAGATCTGGTGCAACCAATTACCATCAGAAGTCACATAATTAGTTAAATAAAGTCCACCTGTGTGCAATATAAGTGTCACATGATCTGTCACATGATCTCAGTATATATACACCTGTTCTGAAAGGCCCCAGAGTCTGCAACACCACCAAGCAAGCAGCACCATGAAGACAAAGGAGCTTTCCATTTAGGTCACGGACAAAGTTGTACAGATCAGTGTTGGGTTATAAAAAAATATCAGAAACTTTGAACATCCCACGGAGCACCATTAAAACCATTATAAAAAAATTGGTACCACAACAAACCTGCCAAGAGAGGGCCGCCCACCAAAACTCACGGACCATGCAAGGAGGGCATTAATCAGAGAGGCAACAAAGAGACCAAAGATAACCCATAGGACCACTTTAAGCCATACACTCCACAGAGCTGGGGTTTACGAAAGAGTGGCCAGAAAAAAGCCATTGCTTAGAGAAAAAAATAAGCAAACATGTTTGGTGTTTGCCAAAAGCCATGTGGGAGACTCCCCAAACATATGGAAGAAGGTACTCTGGTCAGATGAGACTAAAATTGAGCTTTTTGGCCATCAAGGAAAACGCTATGTCTGGCGCAAACCCAACACCTCTCATCACCCCGAGAACACCATCCCCACAGTGAAGCATGGTGGTGGCAGCATCATGCTGTGGGGATGTTTTTCATCGGCAGGGACTGGGGAACTGGTCAGAATTGAAGGAATGATGGATGGCGCTAAATACAGGGATATTCTTGAGGGAAACCTGTTTCAGTCTTCCAGAGATTTGAGACTGGGACAGAGGTTCACCTTCCAGCAGGACAATGACCCTAAGCATACTGCTGAAGCAACACTCAAGTGGTTTAAGGGGAAACATTTAAATGTCTTTGAATGGCCTAGTCAAAGCCCAGACCTCAATCCAATTGAGAATCTGTGGTATGACTTAAAGATTGCTGTACACCAGCGGAACCCATCCAACTTGAAGGAGCTGGAGCAGTTTTGACTTGAAGAATGGGCAAAAATCCCAGTGGCTAGATGTGCCAAGCTTATAGAGACATACCCCAAGAGACTTGCAGCTGTAATTGCTGCAAAAGGTGGCTCTACAAAGTATTGAGTTTGGGGGGGGTGAATAGTTATGCACGCTCAAGTTTTCTGTTTTTTTGTCTTATTTCTTGTTTGTCTCACAATAAAAAATATTTTGCATCTTCAAAATGTTAGGCATGTTGTTTAAATCAAATGATACAATCCCCCCAAAAAATCAATTTTAATTCCAGGTTGTAATGCAACAAAATAGGAAAAATGCCATGGGGGGTGAATACTTTCACAAGCCACTGTATTGTTCTGCCTCACAATTCCAGAGCATGAAGCGGCACAGGGGATGTTCAGTGTGCTGCTTGGCTATATTGACGAAAAACAGATTCCATATAGGATAGAATGGTGGGCTTTTGCATATGGGGCTCCATCTATGGCGGAACGGCGGGCAGGCCTCTGCACTCTAGAACTCGGTTATATACTGTAGCAGGTAACTTTGATTGTAAACTACATCAAACCACATCCTCTGCGCACACGCCTGTTCTCAAAACTATGTGGAGATATGGGATCAGAGCATAACAATGTTCTATTTCACACCAAGGCTTGGTGGTTATGGAGGGGGAGTGTTGGAAATATTTTTCACATTGAGAGAGGAACTGTTGTCATCCACAATGGATGTAAAATAAACAGACTTGCTTGACTTTGTGTAATGAAAATGTGTCTCCTTGCCTATATAACAGACATATTTGGGAAACTGAACGAACTGAACGCAAGCATGCAGGGGCAATACAAAAACATCTACAGATGAGTGACCGAATCAGTGGATTCAGAGGAAATTATTATTATTGGAGAGAGAGTCTTTCAAAAGCGAACCATGCCCCCTTCCCTCGACTGTGCATCTTTCTAACAAAAAACAACATCAGTAAGTGTCCCACACGAGTGATGACTGCTCACCTCCAACGCTTGGAAGAACACTTTGGGACCTACTTCCCAATCCATTTGACTGTGATCCTGGCTCCATTGACATGCCGGTAAGTGAAATCGAACAGCTGATCGAGCTGTCATGTGACTGAATGTTGCCAACAAAGCATTCACGGATCACTATGGAGGAGTTTTGGTTCCTGACTCAAAGGGAATACCCTGCCGTCTCCCTCTGAGCATTAATGCTGCGTTTAAAACAACTGGGAACTGGGAACACTGAAATATGAGACTTTAGTGCGTTCAAGACAACTGGGAACTGAGCTACTTCTGGGATTTTTTTTTTTGAATAGTCACCCAACTCGGAATTCCAACTCGGGAACTCTGGCCTCTTACTAGAGCTCAGACTTTTCGACCTGAAGATCACTGACGTGATGATTTGACCTTTTTCAGAGTTCCCAGTTGTCTTGAAAGCACCATAAAACTCATGATACCCTTCGCCCGCTCGTATCGGTGTGAAGCTGGATTCAGTGCTCTTGTCTGCATTAAAACCAAATATCGATCCAGGTTGGATGTGACAGCACCGTCGACCACTCCCCCTGATTTTGAGAAGCTCTGACATGACATGCATCAAGCACACCCATCTCATTAGTGGTGGTAAGATAAGAGACATGATGTCAGACTAATTTGCAATTGACTGTCTGTTTTCCATAATGATTCAAATAGCCTACATGTCCCAAATTATTGCACAAATTGCACATTAAAAGTATGTGATGGTGAGTTGAGAAGACAATCAGAAATACTGTTAGAATGTTTTTCAATTGACTGCTATAGCCCCAAATAAAAAAGTAAACATTGTCTGTTAATTACATAATTATTTTCACATGGTTGGGGTCGCAGGTATTTTCAGATATCAAAATGGGGTTGTGGGACAAAAAAGTTTGGGAACCCCTGGCATATGCCTAGGTGTGTAGAGGTACACATATTGTACAATATGAGGGAAATTATAGTCCTTAAAAAGCTTTCCACTTTCACTGACTTGCCCAATGATGCGCAGCTCACTTGCCGGTGATGGCCGATGCACTCATGCCAAAAGCCTACCTCGCTCTTCTTTTAGGCTACTTTGTAAAACAGTTTTCACTCAGTAAGCCTATTTGGAAGTTGTAAAATATTTTTGTGGTGTATTGGAATCGTTTTATTCAGAATAACCAATCATATTAATTGCAAAGAGGGTTATGGTTTGAATGAAGAAATAGTAATTGGGTTACTGCCCTCCAAAGAGTGTGATTGGCAAACGAGAGGCAAAGGGGCCACCTGGAAAGGCAGTATGGTTAGTAGGGCTGAAAAAACAAAGAGAGATGGCTAGATGTGTTACCTGTGTGAATGTGAAATAAACGTATTCCGTTGTTTTATTATTAGTCTCTGAGTCATCAGTAAAGAACCCAGCATCTAAGACGCAACAACTGGCGACGAGGATGGGATGAATTCTGAGGTAAAATCCTCAGTTTGCTGACGACCAACCGAGCGAGCTAGCTGCGCAGCTAGCTGGAAGCCGTGTGAGCGGGCGCAGGCTAACGAGAGCCATGGCATTGTTCAGTAGTGAGACCGTTTTGTGCTTCGATGAAGCTAACAAGAATTTTAGCACATATGAGTAATGGTTTTCACAGGCCAACTAGATAGAGGACAACTGGAGAAGAGTGGTGTTTCTATCGGTCGTGGGTTCAAATACTTTTACACTGCTGAAAGACTTGGTAGCGCCGAAGAAGCCTGGTGAGGCTAGCTTCAAGGAGCTAATGAAAGCTCTGAGAGACTTTTAGGCACCGAAACGTAACGTGCTAATAAGCAAGAGGCATGTTTTTCGTACTACGAAACAATCAGCAGGTGAGACATTAGCTGAACATATAGCATCACTGAAGGGATTGGCGAATACATGTGAGATTGGGACTGAACTAGAAGAGCAGTAAGGGACCAGCTAGTGTATGGAGTGAGTTGCATGCAAGGAGCTGCGCGGCAAGCTGGTAAGCACCGCATATGGTAAGAACTTGACATGGGCTAAAGTGTTGGACATTGTCAATCATTTTTTGTCTACAGCCCGGAGCATGCAGAAATTCCAGCAGACGCTGTCGCAGCCGAGAACGGATAATCTGAACAGGAAACTGGCGGGACATCGAGAGGTGCCGAGATGGATCCAGAGGCTGTCGGACCAGAAAGGGGAGATATCGAAGCCCTGTTTCCGCTGCTTGGGGACAGGCCATTCACCACAGATCTGCCACTACATGGAGTTCCAGTGCAGAGCGTGCCAGAAGACTGGACATTTGGAGCGGGCCTGTTGGGGGAGAGCACCGACAGCAGTGGCTAACAGCACATTCAAAGCAACACTCTCAAACAGCGCACCCTAATCCAGTGAAGGGGACATTCTACTTGATAATGGGCCAAGATGAGGGCAGGGACCAGCACAGACAAAAATAACCTGTCAGGAAGGGACTTGTGACTTTTTACTGTGGATAGTGATCGTGAGTATGTGAAACCGGACATGGTCATGGTGAGATGTAATGGGGTAAAGATGGAGATAGATACTGGGGCAGCCATGTCTATTATCTCAGAGAAGCTGTACAACAGCAGGTTTAAGAAGTGTAAACTACAGCCATGTGATGTTGTTTTGAGAACATACTCAACTCAGGCTATTCAGTTGTTGAGAAAACTGGAGGTTTAGCAGAGTATGGGGATGAAGTGTTACCACTAATGCGACTGGTGTCAAAGGGAAAGGGTCCTACTCTCATGGAGAGAAACTGGATTCAGCACCTCAAACTAGACTGGTCAAGAGTGAACCATGTGTCAGACCAAGTTGAGCAGCTATGTGAAAAATATTCTTATATTAGCTGCCCAGTAATAATACTGAAAGTTCAGAAGTGCTAGACCACCCTGGGGGAGAGATCTCTGCAATACGCTCTTACATATCCGAGGGTTTTTCTTATTCCAGATAAAAGCAGATATCAGTTTATCTATGGAGATAAAAAAATATTTTGTCAGAAAGATAGGAATACATTGAAATAAGTATAAAAACGTAGGTAATACATTCATTTTAACAGTGTTAATTCTTCCGCCCAAAGAAAGAGAAAGTAAATACCAGCGTTCAAGATCCTGTTTCAGGCGGAGTATCAAGGGAGGGAAATTGGCTTAATAGAGATCTTTGAAATTGTGTGTGACCCAAATTCCCAAATATTTCTGTGTAGTCACTCTGAAGGGTAAACGACTAAAATAAGTTTGCATGGCAGAAGGATTAATAGGAATCAATTCACTTTTTTGTAGATTAACCTTATACCCGGATATTTTCCCAAATGTCTTTAGTAGAACCTGGATCTCTAGAAGACCAGTTAAAGGGTCAGACATATAGTGGGGAGAACAAGTATTTGATACACTGCCGATTTTGCAGGTTTTCCTACTTACAAAGCATGTAGAGGTCTGTAATTTTTATCATAGGTACACTTCAACTGTGAGAGACGGAATCTAAAACAAAAATCCAGAAAATCATATTGTATGATTTTTAAGTAATTCATCAAATTTAAGTATTTGATACATCAGAAATGCAGAACTTAATATTTGGTACAGAAACCTTTGTTTGCAATTACAGAGATCATATGTTTCCTGTAGGTCTTGTCCAGGTTTGCACACACTGCAGCAGGGATTTTGGCCCTCTCCTCCATACAGACCTTCTCCAGATCCTTCAGGTTTCGGGGCTGTCGCTGGGCAATACGGACTTTCAGCTCCCTCCAAAGATTTTCTATTGGGTTCAGGTCTGGAGACTGGCTAGGCCACTCCAGGACCTTGAGATGCTTCTTACGGAGCCACTCCTTAGTTGCCCTGGCTGTGTGTGTCGAGAAAATCACATTGTATGATTTTTAAGTAATTTTTATTGCATGACGTAAGTATTTGATCACCTACCAACCAGTAAGAATTCCGGCTCTCACAGACCTGTTAGTTTTCCTTTAAGAAGCCCTCCTGTTCTCCACTCATTAACTGTATTAACTGCACCTGTTTGAACTCGTTACCTGTATAAAAGACACCTGTCCACACACTCAATCAAACAGACTCCAACCTCTCCACAATGACCAAGACCAGAGAGCTGTGTAAGGACATCAGGGATAAAATTGTAGACCTGCACAAGGCTGGGATGGGCTACATGACAATAGGCAAGCAGCTTGGTGAGAAGGCAACAACTGTTGGCGCAATTATTAGAAAATGGAAGAAGTTCAAGATGACGGTCAATCACCCTCGGTCTGGGTCTCCATGCAAGATCTCACCTCGTGGGGCATCGATGATCATGAGGAAGGTGAGGGATCAGCCCAGAACTACACGGCAGGACCTGGTCAATGACCTGAAGAGAGCTGGGACCACAGTCTCAAAGAAAACCATTAGTAACACACTACGCAGTCATGGATTAAAATCCTGCAGCGCACGCAAGGTCCCCCTGCTCAAGCTAGCGCATGTCCAGGCCTGTCTGAAGTTTACCAGTGACCATCTGGATGATCCAGAGGAGGAATGGGAGAAGGTCATGTGGTCTGATGAGACAAAAATAGAGCTTTTTGGTCTAATCTCCACTTGCCGTGTTTGGAGGAAGAAGAAGGATGAGTACAACCCCAAGAACACCATCCCAACCGTGAAGCATGGAGGTGGAAACATCATTCTTTGGGGATGCTTTTCTGCAAAGGGGACAGGACGACTGCACCGTATTGAGGGGAGGATGGATGGGGCCATGTATCGGGAGATCTTGGCCAACAACCTCCTTCCCTCAGTAAGAGCATTGAAGATGGGTCGTGGCTGGGTCTTCCAGCATGACAACGACCCGAAACACACAGCTAGGGCAACTAAGGAGTGGCTCCGTAAGAAGCATCTCAAGGTCCTGGAGTGGCCTAGCCAGTCTCCAGACCTGAACCCAATAGAAAATCTTTGGAGGGAGCTGAAAGTCCGTATTGCCCGGCGACAGCCCCGAAACCTGAAGGATCTGGAGAAGGTCTGTATGGAGGAGTGGGCCAAAATCCCTGCTGCAGTGTGTGCAAACCTGGACAAGACCTACAGGAAACATATGATCTCTGTAATTGCAAACAAAGGTTTCTGTACCAAATATTAAGTTCTGCATTTCTGATGTATCAAATACTTAAATTTGATGAATTACTTAAAAATCATACAATATGATTTTCTGGATTTTTGTTTTAGATTCCGTCTCTCACAGTTGAAGTGTACCTATGATAAAAATTACAGACCTCTACATGCTTTGTAAGTAGGAAAACCTGCAAAATCGGCAGTGTATCAAATACTTGTTCTCCCCACTGTATATACTAGCATGTCATCCGCATAGAGTGAAACTTTATGCTCTAAGCCCCCTCTTTGAATACCTTTGATAGTGGTGTTATTACGTATTGCGATGGCAAACAGCTGAGGGAATAGAGGACAACCCTGTCTTGTCCCACGTTGAAGTTGGAAATAGGATTAAATGTTATTATTTGTGCGCACTGCAGCCATAGGGGAGGAGTAAAATACTTTGATCCAGGACATAAAATTGGGACCAAATCCAAATTGTTTGAGAGTATAAAATAGATAATCTCACTCCACCTGATCAAACACCTTCTCAGCATCAAGTGATAACAATATCTCTGGAGTGTCAGATGAAGAGGGATTATAAAGTGAATTATAAAGACGTCTGATGTTGAAAAAATAATGGTGATTTTTAATGAAACCAGTTTGATCTGCAGAGATAATGGAGGGAAGGACTGACTCAAAACGGCAGGCAATCATCTTAGAAAGTATCTTTACATCGCAATTCAGTAAAGAAATTGGCCTATATAAACCACACTCAATCGTTTTTTTCGCTTTTTCTGAATAAGTGAAATACATGCTTGTCTCATAGTTGAGGGTAAAGAGTTTGAGGAGAATGTTTCCTCAAATAAGGAAAGCAAGAGAGGAGAGAGTTGATCTGATAATTTTTTTAAGAATTCGCTCGGAAATCCGTCGGGTCCAGGGGATTTACCACACTGCATAGATTTAATTGCCAACACAATCTCTTCTACAGAGAACTGTTCTTCTAATTCAGCAGCTATCTCAGGTTCAACTGTAGGATATCTAAGTTCTCAAAAAAGGTGTCGAGTAAGGTAGCATTACCAGCAGATTCCGAAGTGTATAATTGTGAATGATCAATACATTTGTTACCCAGCTCATCAGTTATCTCAGGTATGGTTTGATTTGCGGTTCTCTGACGCTGCTGGTGTGCTAGCATTTGACCTGATTTCTCTCCATGTTCATAATTTTTGTATCAAGATTTACTAATTAGATTTTCAGCTTGTCGAGTTGAAAGAAGATCAAACTCTGTCTGAAGTGTCAAACATTTTTTTGTATATCTGCGGATGAAGAGTGTGAATATGCAAAATCCAAATCCAAAATTGTATTTGTAAGTTCCCCATGGCATTGAATATTGCACTTCCTTAATCTTGCGCTGTACTAAATAATTTTGCCCCTTAGATTAGCCTTCATTAAATTTACATTTTAGTCATTTAGCAGACGCTCTTATCCAGAGCGTGAGTGCATTCATTATTTTTTATACTGGCCCCCCATGGGAATCGAACCCACAACCCTGGCGTTGCAAACGCCATGCTCTACCAACTGAGCTACATCCCTGCCGGCCATTACCTCCCCTACCCTGGGCCAATTGTGCGCCGCCCCAGGGGTCTCCCTGTCGCGGCCGGCTACGACAGAGCCTGGATTCGAACCAGGATCTCTAGTGGCACAGCTAACACTGCGATGCAGTGCCTTAGACCACTGCGCTACTCAGGAGACTCAGGAGATTCCCATACTGTTGTAGGAGAGATTCAAGTGGTTTGATTTAGCTAGAGAAATAGCTCAATTTGAGATTATATAAAAGCAACAAAGGTTTCTTCTGATAGCAGTAGTGAGTTAAGCCGCCAAGGGCGATAATTAGGCTGTATATTTGGTATAAGTAGTTTCATAGCAAGAGGAGAAAGATCCGAAATGACTATAGCTTGGTAATCACACTCTGTGATAAGTGGCAGAAATATATTGTCTATGAAAAAGTCTAAATGTGAGAAGGTCTTATGAACTGGCGAGAAAACATAATACTCCCTAGCTATGGGATTGCAGAAATGCCACGCATCAGATATGCCATATGTCTTAACCTCTTCATCACTAGGCACCTGGCTAAAGTGCCTGCCTCGAAAATGCATGCCCAAATTGAATAGAGTATAGTTGAAGTATGTTTAGGTGGATTACCAAAATTAGAGACATTTGGGTAGATTTGGGCACCATCAGTGCCATTTGACTTTTATCAGGTACCAGACAGCAAAAGTCATTTAATTTCTACCTCCACCACGGTTACTTGAATGCGCTGACTTTGAGAAAGCTTTCCCTTTTCTTTTGGGTTGAGGGCTCTTTACAGGGGACTCAGTGTCCGATGAAGACCGTGGCCGAGGGAGGGGAGCAGAAGTGCGTTGTCTAGACAAGCGGCCAGGCTGAGGAAGAGGAGGCTCTGCCTGAGGAAGGGGAAGCTGTGGCTGAGGAGGCAGATGCTCTGGCTGTGGCTCATCACCCCTATAGTCATCTTCACTGTGCAAACAAGACAAAAGAGAAAAGAAAATCATGACTAAAACACACTTGTATTAATTAATTGACAAATCTGACTCAAAACAGTCAGATATATAAAATAAATAGTTAGAACTATAAGAATGTTGACTAAAGTGATAATTCAGTGACAAGAAATAATACACATAGCATTCTATTGTAAGTAAACTTGTGTGTGGGCCCCCGTGTAGCTCAGTTGGTAGAGCATGGTGCTTGCAATGCCAGTGTTATGGGTTCGATTCCCACGGGGGGCCAGTATGAAAATGTATTTTTTTTTTATGTATGCACTGGATAAGAGCGTCTGCTAAATGACGTAAATGTAAGCTAAGCTAGCGCTAACTTACGTTGAGCTTCAGTTACTCAAATTGTCACGACTTCCGCCGAGGCTGCCTCCCCTCCTTGTTCGGGCAGGCTTCGGCGTTCGTCGTCACCGGCTTACTAGCCACTGCTGCTCCATATATCATCATTCCATTTGTCTTGTCTTGTTAATTACACACACCTGGTTCTTATCCCCTCATTAGTCCGTGTATAAGTGTTCCCTCTGCCCCCCCTTGTCCTTGTGGGTGATTGTTTATTCGTGAGAGTAGTGTAGCTCGGTGGAGCTACTCGTACCTTGTTATTGCCGGGGTAGATATTTCCTCTGTGCCTGTTATTGTTGGGGCTACCGTTACCTTGTATTGCCAGGGTAGATTTTCCCCTGTGCCTGTTTCGTTTGTCGCTATCCAGCGCTATTTGTGTACGACGGAATAAACTCTGTATTTGGTGATTACCCTCCTACGCCTGACTCCTTCTATCACACTCATCACAGAATCACCCACCTCGCTATGGAGTCAGCAAGGAAAAGAGCGCATGCCTGTAGTCATGGAAAAGGTCCAGGAGCATTCCACAATGCTGGCCAGCTTGGGGGAAGCGATCGAGACCAGCTGGCCAACCGGATCCAGCCACCTACACCCCAGCACCCGGAGGCATCCAGATATCCCGACCAGGGGTGTTCGACGGGACAGCGGCACCCTGCCAAGGATTCCTCCTCCAACTGGAGCTTTACTTCTCCAGCAACAGGCTGGCGCCATCGGAGCGGGAGAAGGTGTCTGTCCTCGTTTTGTGCCTCTCGGGGAAAGCCCTGGAGTGAGCCAATGCGGTTTGGAACGAAGGAGGAGCCGCGTTGGAGGAATACGGGGAGTTCGCTCGCCTCTTTCTGGCGGTCTTCGATCACCTGCCCGAGGGTCGCGAGGTGGGCGAGCAGCTGGTCCACCTGAGGCAGGGGACGAGGACCGCGCAGGACTTCGCGTTGGAGTTTCGGACTCTGGCAGCGGGGTCCGGGTGGAATGAGCGGGCCCTGATCTACCATTTCCGGTGCCATCTGCGGGAGGATGTCCGACGGGAGCTAGCCTGCCGGGACACCATGTTGTCTTTCACGAAACTGGTGGACATGGCCATCCATTTGGACAACCTGCTGGCAGCCAGAGGACGTCCTGGTAGGGGTCTGCCCATTTCCACCACGGATGACTCAGATCCCAAGCTGATGAAGCTGGGTGGAGCCGCCGTCCGAGAAAGCGGAGGACGACAGCGACAGAGCCACTCTGGTGGCACGAAGGGACAGTACACCACACGTCGTAGTCAACGCTCTTTTGGGCCTGGAGGCGGCAGGCAGGGCACTCTCGCATCACCCCAGGTATCGAACACCCACACTCGTTCAGAGCCCTCTGCTGCGCACTGTACCCTACCTATCCACTTTCCCGATCACATGGTAGTTCCCCAGTGTAAGGCGCTAGTCGATTCAGGTGCAGCTGGGAACTTTATGGACAGGGCATTCTCACGCCGTCAAGGCATTTAATTGGTTCCCCTATCCATTCCACTCCCCATCAGAGCACTTGATAGTCGACCATTAGGGTCCGGGTTTGTAAAGGAAGTCACTGTACTAGTCACCATGATCACCCAGGAGACTCATTGTGAGCAGGTTACTTTTTATATTATTGAGTCTCCTGCTTTCCCTGTGGTATTAGGTATCCCTTGGCTAGCACTCCACAACCCCACCTTCTCATGGCCGCAGAGGGTTCTCACGGGGTGGTTGCGAGAGTGTCAGGGTAGGTGTCTAGGTGTTTCCGTTGGTGCAACCCATGGTGGAAAGTCCAGACGGTACCTTCACCGTGCGGATTTCCCCCTGAATACCATGATCTGGTGCACGTATTTTCTAAGGCACATGCGTCAAAATTACCACCTCATCGGGCAGGGGATTGCGCGATAAATCTTCGGGTAGACGCTGTACCTGCTAGGAGTCATGTGTACCCCCTGTCGCAGGCTGAAACGGAGGCTATGGAAACATACGTCACAGAGTCCCTGGGCGAGGGGTATATACGTCCCTCCACTTCACCCGCCTCCTCAAGTTTCTTCTTTGTGAAGAAGAAAGACGGCGGTCTGCGCCCGTGCATTGATTATCGATCACTGAACAAGGAGACTATAAGATTTAGTTATCCTCTCCCCCTCATTCCTTCAGTGATTGAGTTAATGCATGGGGCGCGCTTCTTCACCAAATTAGATCTCAGGAGTGCATACAGCCTGGTGCGTGTTCGGGAGGGGGATGAGTGGAAGACAGCATTCAGCACAACCACGGGTCATTACGAATACCTGGTGATGCCCTACGATTTGATGAATGATACATCCATCTTCCAGTCCTTTGTGAACAAGATGTTTCGGGACATACTTGGTCGCGGTGTGGTGGTCTACATCGATGACATCCTGGTCTATTCTGCTACGTGCGCCGAGCATGTATCCCTGGTTCGCAAAGTGCTGGCCCGACAGTTGGAAAATGACCTTTATGCCAAGGCAGAGAAGTGTATGTTTTTCCAGCAGTCCATCTCCTTACTCGGATACCGCATTACCACCTCAGGTGTGGAGATGGAGGTAGATCGCATTTCAGCCATGTGTAATTGGCCGACTTCAACCACAGTTAAGGAGGTGCAGCGCTTCCTTGGCTTCGCCAACTACTATCAGAGGTTTATCCGGGGCTTTGGCAAGGTCGCAGCTCCCATTACATCCCTGTTGAAGGGTGGGCCATCCCGGCTCCGCTGGTCTGCTGAGGCTGACCTGGCCTTCAGCAAACTGTGGGGTCTGTTCACCTCAGCCCCGGTACTGGCCCACCCCGATCCATCACTAACATTCGTAGTGGCGGTGGATGCATCGGAGGTAGGGATAGGCGCTGTCCTGTCTCAACACTCGGGCACGCCACCCAAGCTCTGCCCCTGTCCCTTCTTCTCAAAGAAGCTCAGCCCTGCGGAGCAGAACTACGACGTTGGTGATTGGGAGCTGTTGGCTGTTGTCCGGGCTTTGACCGTATGGAGACATTGGCTCGAAGGGGCGAAACACCCTTTCCTCGTCTGGACGGACCACCGTAACCTGGAGTACATCCGGGCAGCGAGGAGGCTTTATCCTCGCCAGGCCAGGTGGGCCCTATTCTTCACCCGGTTTGATTTTACACTCTCATACATTCCGGTATGAAGAACGTGAAGGCAGACGCACTGTCCCGGCTGGATGACACAGAGGAGAGGCCCAGAGACAACACTCCCATACTCCCGGCCTCCTGCATTGTGGCGCCGGTAGTATGGGCGATGGACACGGATATAGAGCAGGCATTACGCACAGATCCATCTCCACCTCAGTGTCCAGCTGGGCTGTGGTACGTGCCTGCTCTTATCCGTGATCGTCTGATCTACTGGGCACACACGTCACCCTCCTCTGGTCACCCAGGTATCGGTCGTACAGTGTGCTGCCTGACCGGAAAGTACTGGTGGCCTACCTTGGCTAAGGACGTGAGGGTGTATGTCTCCTCCTGCTCAGTGTGCGCCCAGAGTATGGCACCTAGGCACCTCCCAGCTGGTAAGTTACAACCTTTACCAGTTCCACAACGACCATGGTCTCACCTAAGTGTTGATTTTCTGACTGATCTTCACCTCACCCAAGGTAACACCACCATCCTGGTCGTTGTGGACCACTTTTCCAAGTCCTGCCGCCTCCTTCCTCTGCCCGGACTCCCCACGGCCATGGACCGAAAATGTCGATGTTTTGTTCCCCGAGCCACTTAGTTATCACTTTTGCCTTATGGCAAGGTGCTCCATCATGCTGGAAATGACATTGGTCGTCACCAAACTGTTCTTGGATGGTTGGGAGAAGTTGCTCTCTGAGGATGTGTTGGTACCATTCTTTATTCATGGTTGTGTTCTTAGGCAAAACTGTGAGTGAGCCCACTCCCTTGCCTGAGAAGCAACCCCACACATGAATGGTCTTAGGATGCTTTACTGTTGGCATGACACAGGACTGATGGTAGCGCTTACCTTGTCTTCTCCGGACAAGGTGTTTTCCGGATGCGCCAAACAATCGGAAAGGGGATTCATCAGAGAAAATGACTTTACCCCAGTCCTCAGCAGTCCAATCCCTGTACCTTATGCAGAATATCAGTCTGTCCCTGATGTTTTTTCTGGAGAGAAGTGGCTTCTTTGCTGCCATTCTTGACACCAGGCCATCCTCCAAAAGTATCCGCCTCACTGTGCGTTCAAATGCACTCACACCTGCCTGCTGCCATTCCTGAGCAAGCTCTGCAATGGTGGTGTCCCGATCCCGCAGCTGAATTAACTTTAGGAGACGGTCCTGGCGCTTGCTGGACTTTCTTGGGCGCCCTGACGCCTTCTTCACAACAATTGAACCTCTCCACTTGAAGTTCTTGATGATCCGATAAATGGTTGATTTAGGTGCAATCTTACTAGCAGCAATATCCTTGCCTGTGAAGCCCTTTTTGTGCAAAGCAATGATGACGGCACGTGTTTCCTTGCAGGTAACCATGGTTAACAGAGGAAGAACAATGATTTCAAGCACCACCCTCCTTTTTAAGCTTCCAGTCTGTTATTCTAACTCAATCAGCATGACAGAGTGATCACCAGCCTTGTCCTCGTCAACACTCTCACCTGTGTTAACGAAATAATCACTGACATGATGGCAGCTGGTCCTTTTGTGGCAGGGCTGAAATGCAGTGGAAATGTTTTTGGGGGATTAAGTTCATTTACATGGCAAAGAGGGACTTTGTAATTAATTGCAATTCATCTGATCACTCTTCATGACGTTCTGGAGTATATGCAAATTGCCATCGTCAAAACTGAGGCAGCAAACTTTTTCAAAACTTTTGACCATGACTGTATATGCTAGGCAGTGTCAGAGGAAGGCCCAAAAAATTGTCATAGACTGTTCTCTCTGCTACCGCACGGGAAATGGTACCGGAGTGCCAAGTCTAGGTCCAAAAGGGTCCTTAACAGCTTTTACCCCCAATCCATAAGACTGCTGAACAATTAATCAAATGACCACCTGGACTATTTGCATTGACTAACCCCCCCCCTTTGTTTTTACACTGCTGCTACACGCTGTTTATTATCTATGCATAGTCACTTTACACCCACCTACATGTAGAAATTACCTCGACTAACCTGTACCCCTGCACATTGACTCTGTACCGGTACCGCCTGTATATAGCTCATTATTGTTGTTTTATTGTGTTCCTTTTTGTTTTTTGTTTTTTACTTTAGTTTATTTAGTAAATATTTTCTGAGCTCTATTTTCTTAAAACTGCATTGTTGGTTAAGGGCTTGTAAGTAAGCATTTCACGGTAAGGTTTGTTTGTATTGTACAAGCTAGAAACGAACCAAAAACATTGTTTAGAAAGTTGCTTTTAGTTGCCTGGATTGCTAGATTGACATACACTAAATTCATTCTTAAACTGATGGGTTTATTGTTATGAAAATGCACCAGTTATGCTTTTTTGGAACCCCAGGCTGCTGATGTCATGCAGCCTGTCGTTTTTGTGTTTATACTTTTTCATAATGACAACGACAATAGAATGTTCATGATGTCACTTTGACAACTGTATACAGACATGTCGGTAGAAGTAGTATAAACCAGCCTTTAGTCTTGAAGTCTTTGGTTGTACACTACCGTACTCACTGTTTAGCACATGGCCTCACATGTGAATCCTTAAAGAGATGGTTGGGGCTAAGGCTTAAGAGTGTGTGAACGATGCTGAATGTGTGTAGACAAAGAAGAGCTCTCCAGTAGGTGTTCCAAAACATTCAAGGGCCATTTTCTCAAAAGTGTGGTTTCAAGTTTATCAACATTCAAAGCAGAATTACTTTCCCATGTCTTACTCAACTGCAGTGTATGATATACCATTTTCTATCTCTGAGTCTCTACTTTTATCCAATGTAAATAACAGAATTTCAAATATTGCTACATAAGACCGAATGGAGACGGTCGGTCACTCTTAATCTTAATACCAGCTGTTTGGTCTGAAACAGTAGCCTTGGCAACACTGCTGCCTTTTGGCTAAAGTGTGAGAAACATGCTAACATACAGTAAGTTTGTGCTTTAATATTAACTAAATACTACACCCTGACCCACAAAACGTCTTTGCTAGATTCATGATAGTGTTAGACAAAGCAAGGAAAGTGAACTTTGAAATGTGATGTCGTTTTATTGCAATTTGCTGCTGTTGTTGGTAAATAATTAATCTGCTATCTTCTGACATGATTTACTGCAGCTAGAAAGAGAGCAGTTGATGGGTTACTAAAACAGCTATATCTAGAGATTGGTACACACTATTTCTAATCAGTTTTCGGGTTTGACAAGCAGAGAAGTAGGGGAAGATTTCATAACTTTAAATATTTTTGTCTAACTTGTTGGGTTAGTGGTCAAAATGGTAGTTGTTTGGAAAAAGTTGGAAGAAAATTTGTTAATGCAGTTACTAAAACAGCTGTACCGTAAGATCCGTAGTAAATATTTTGGTTCCGCCAACAGATGTGAATAGCGGAGAAGTAGATGAAGATTCCATAAGCTCTAACTTTTTGTCTAACTTGTTGGGGTAGTGGTCAAAATGGCAGTTGTTTGCAAATAAGTTACAGAAAAGGTTGTTGATGTGGTTACTTCAACAGCTGTAACCTTTTATCATAATATTATTTTTTGTTCAAATGCCAGATTTGAGTAGCAGAGAAGTAGACGAAGATGTAAATACAAACTTTTTGTGGTGGTGAAAGAAGTTTAAAAAGTAACATTTTAATTATATTATTTGAATAGTGAAATCCTTCTAAATTCCCATTGATAGTCAGTAGTGGTCAGTCGTTTTGGTCAGATGTTGTGTTGTTGTGGTCAGTAGTTATGTGGTTGTGGTCACTAGATGTGGTAAGCAGGTGTGTGGTAGTGGTCAGAAGTTGTGTGGTTTTTGTCAGTAGTTGAATGGTTGTGGTCACTAGATGTGGTCAGAAGGTGTGATTTGTGGTCAGTAGTTGTGTGGTTGTGGTCAGTAGGTGAGTTCAGTAGTTGTGTGGTTGTGGTCAGAAGTTGTGTGGTTGTGGTCAGTAGATGAGGTCAGTAGTTGTGCGGTCAGAAGTTGTGTGATTGTGGTCAGTAGTTGTGTGGTTGTGGTCACTATATGTGGTAAGCAGTTGTGTGGTTGTGGTCAGAAGTTGTGTGGTTGTTTTTAGTGGTTGTGGTCACTAGATGTGGTCAGAAGTTGTGTGCTTGTGGTCAGAAGTTGTGTGGTTGTGGTCACTAGATGTGGTCAGAAGTTGTGTGGTTGTTGTGAGTAGTTGTATGGTCAGTAGTTGTTGTGGTCAGTAGTTGTGTGCTTCTGGTCAGAAGTTGTGTTGTTGTGGTCAGTAGACGAGGTCAGTAGTTGTGTGCTTCTGGTCAGAAGTTGTGTTGTTGTGGTCAGTAGACGAGGTCAGTAGTTGTGTGGTCAGAAGTGTGATTGTTGTCAGTAGTTTGGTTGTTGTCACTAGATGTGGTAAGCAGTTGTGTGGTTGTGGTCAGAAGTTCTGTGGTTGTGGTCAGTTGTTGTGGTCAGTAGTTGTGTGGTTATGGAAGATGGATGAAGAAGATGGCGCCGACAGACATGGCAGCTCTGATTCTAGCTCTTAAGCAACTTTGTAGTATTTTTATTTTTGTGTGTGTTATTTCTTACATTATTAGCTTAGAAGGTTTTTTGTGTTATTACATTCAGCTGGAAATAACTTTTGGATATCACAGCGGTGGTAACTCACCAGCATTACGACCATAAATACGACTTTCCTGATTTTGGATCCTTTGTTCGTACCCACCAAGGCAATTGAACTTATCCCAGAGGCTGCTCCAAGACGCCGCTGGTGGAGAAGAGGTATTCGGAGTGGACTTCTAGTCCGACTCAGGAGGTGTGCACACCATCCACCGCTTCCGAGTACATTACTTGCTAATGTTCAGTCCCTGGACAATAAAGTAGACAAGCTCAGGTCGAAGATCTCCTTGCATAGAGACATCAGGGACTGTAACATACTCTGTTTCCCATAATCATGGATCTCTCCGGATACACTGTCCCTGTCCATACAGCCAGCTGGGTTGTCAGAACATAGCGAAGACAGGAATAAAGAACTCTCTGGGAATTAGAAAGGCGGTGGTGTACTGTACACCACCTACTCATTCAAGTTTTTAAATTTTTTACAACTATTTTATACATTGTAGAATAATAGTGAAGACCTCGAAACTATGAAATAAAACATATGGAATAATGTGGTAACCAACAAAATGTTAAACAAAGAAACAAATATTTTATATTTGAGATTCTTCAAAGCAGCTACCCTTTGCTTTGATGACAGCTTTGCACACTATTGGCATTCTCTCTACCAGCTTCACCTGGAACGCTTTTCCAACAGTCTTGAAGGAGTTCCCACATATGCTGAGCACTTGTTGGCTGCTTTTCCTTCACTCTGCGGTCCAACTCATCCCAAACCATCTCAATTGGGTTGAGGTCTGGTGATTGTGGAGGCCAGGTCATCTGATGCAGCACTCCATCACTCTCCTTCTTGGTCAAATAGCCCTTACACAGCCTGGAGGTGTGTTGGGTCATTGTCCTGTTGAAAAACAAATGATAGTCCCACTGAGCGCAAATCAGATGGGATGGCGTATCGCTGCAGAATGCTGTGTGCCTTGAATTCTAAATAAAACACAGACAGTGTCACCAGCAAAGCACCGCCACACCATCACACCTCCTCCTCCATGGTTCACGGTGGGAACCCAAAATCTCAAATTTTGACAAAGGACACATTTCCATCAGTCTAATGTCCATTGCTCGTGTTTCTTGGCCCAAGCAAGTCTCTTCTTCTTATTGGTGTCCTTTAGTAGTGGTTTCTTTGCAGCAATTCGATCCATGAAGGCCTGGTTCACGCAGTCTCCTCTGAACAGTTGTTGTTGAGATGTGTCTGTTACTTGAACTCTGTGAATAATTTATTTGGGCTGAAATTTCTGAGGCTGGTAACTCTAATGAATTGATACTCTGCAGCAGAGGTAACTCTGGGTCTTCCTTTCCAGTGGGGGTCCTCATGAGAGCCAGTTTCATCATAGCGCTTGATGGTTTTTGAGACTGCATTTGAAGAAACGTTCCAATTTTCTGGATTGACTGACCTTCATGTCTTAAAGTAATGATGGACTGTCGTTTCTCTTTGATTATGTGAGCTGTTCTTTCCATAATATGGACTTGGTCTTTTACCAAATAGGGCTATCTTCTGTATACCACCCCTACCTTGTCACAACACAACTGATTTGCTCAAATGCATTAAGACGGAAAGAAATTCAACAAATTAACTTTTAACAAGGCACACCTGTTAATTGAAATGCATTCCAGGTGACTACCTCATGAAGCTGGTTGAGAGAATGCCAAGAGTGTCATCAAGGGAAAGGGAGGCTACTTTGAAGAATCTCAAATATAAAATATATTTTGATTTGTTTAACACTTTTTTTGGTTACTACATGATTCCATATGTGTTATTTCATAGTGTTGATGTCTTCACTATTATTCTACAATGTAGAAAATAGTAAAAATAAAGAAAAACCTTTGAATGAGTACCTCTTCAACCTCAGGAGGCTGAAGAAATTTGTCTTGGCCCCTAAGACCCTCACAAACTTACAGATGCAGAATTGAGAGCATCCTGTCGGCTGTATCACCGCCTGGTACGGCAATTGCACCCCTCACAACCGCAGGGCTCTCCAGAGGGTGGTGCAGTCTGCCCAACGCATCACCGGCGGTACACTCCCTGCCCTCCAGGACACCTACAACATGCGATGTCACAGGAAGGCCATAAAGATCATCAAGGATCTCAACCACCCGAGCCAAGACCTGTTCACCCCGTTATTATCCAGAAGGTGAGGTCAGTACAGGTGCATCAAAGCTGGGACCGAGAGACTGAAAAACAGCTTCTATCAAGGCCATCAGACTGTTAAATAGCCATCAGTAGCCGGCTACCACCAAGTTACTGAACCCTGCACCTTAGAGGCTTCTGCCCTATGTACATATACATGGAATCACTGGTCACTTTAATAATGGAACACTAGTCACTTTAATAATGTTTACATACTGTTTTACTCATTTCATATGTATATAAACTCTATTCTACTGTATTTGAGTAAATTCCCCCCCCCCCCCTACATTCGTCCTAATATTTATATAACTGCTGACCACAAACACAAAACTTCTGACCACACAACTGCTGACCTGTTGCACCCTCAGAAATGACTGTGATTATTATTTGACCCTGCTGGTCATCTATGAATGTTTGAACATCTTGAAGAACAATCTGGCCTTAATGGCCATGTACCATGCACAGCCAGAAGAGGACTGGCCACCCCTCAGAGCCTGGTTCCTCTCTAGGTTTCTTCCTATGTTCCTGCCTTTCTAGGGAGTTTTTCCTAGCCACCGTGCTTCTACATCTGCATTGCCTGCTGTTTGGGGTTTTAGGCTGGGTTTCTGTATAGCACTTTGTGACATCTGCTAATGTAAAAACGGCTTCATAAATACGTTGAGATTGATAGTTGTGGTCACTCTCTTCACCCTCATCATAATTGTTGCCCTCTGTGTCTGTGAGTATCCATAGCAACGGCTCTGTTTGTGATAGATTTCAGCTGTAAAAACCAGCTGAAATCCTTGGCAATTTCTTGCTTCAGCAATAAGTTGCTGTGAGCGCTGCTGTCTGTCCCGGGATCCTGCCAGATTCCACATAGGGGCAGAGACACGGATGCCCAGCTAGCTGGCTCTGCGGTCTCAAATGGAGGGTGCTATTGAACGTTTCCAGTGCTGCAGGAGCTGTGTTTACTTTGCTTTGTTCCAGGACAATGTGGACCGCGCTGACTTTCAATGTAGCAATGCGGAGGACTACGGGGGCAAAGTGGCTACTCTTAGCATGCAAGTAGAAAACCTACACAAGCTACTGGGGAATCCACGCTCGCCTACTTATTATTTTTCTTCCACCCCAGTAGCCGTACGCCGCTCTAGTCTGGTGGAAGTCTCGCCGCTGTGTTGGATCTCCACAGCCGACTGGCCGGTACTCAGCAGGGATCCATCCCCGAAGGGGTCTCCCCCTTCCCTGGAGAACAGAGCTGTTCTCGACCCAACCAACCCGCCATGGAGATACGTCACTCGCAGTGAAAGTCAAAGAAAGCGTCCTCTGGCAACGGGGGTCTCCTTGGAGATGTTAAGCCCGGACCTGACACAGACCAGAAACGGCTTTGCCGCCCTGGATCCAGAGGTTCCGGCGCCTTCTTCCTTAGGGGCTTCCCATTCAAGATCGGATCTGGAGGTACCTGTGTCTTCGTCCTCTGTTCTGTTTCCCTCTCCGGTGGCTTCTTTCTCTAGTTCAGATCCTCAGAGCTCCCACCCTCATCAGACCGTGAGGCTGCCTGAGAGACCGGCCCATTCAACATCACCAGCTGTCATCATCGGCAGCTCTATGGTGAGAAACATCTTGGTTCACAATGCAAAAACCCTGTGCTACCCAGGAGCACGAGTACAGGACATCACATGGCTGCTTCTGACTGTTCTACGACAGATGCCGGGAGCTGATGCTGTCGTAGTCCATGTGGGGTCAAACGACATCAGGAGGGTTAGCTCGGAACATCTGAAAATGGATTTTAAAGAACTGATTTTAGCATTAAAAGACTAAAAAAAACGGCCAATCATATCAGGTCCAGTACCATCGTTGGGCCGCGGGTGTGAAAGATTCAGCAGGCTACTGGCATTACACATCTGGCTAAAATATTACAGTAGCTCTGCTGGAATCACTTTTATAGATAACTTTGACACCTTCTGTAACAGAAGATACTCTACAGTTTTGGCTCCTGGACTCTGTCCACGCATTTCAAGGCTGCGTTGAAACAATGACTTATCAATGACCCAAGACCAGCTCAGTTAATCCCTACCATTGTGACAATGAGTCGTCATAATGCTGCATCAAATGTACATTATCCTAGGGGCGTTGACAGACACAATGTAAGTAACTTAATTTATGTCACCCTAATTGCCCTGAATACCTCTGTTGATCCTACAGCTACTGTATGCAGTTATCATGAGCCTATGAACCAGAGTTACGTAAAGAATATGTTTTGGTCTGTGGTGTGTAATGAGGAGCAACCAGACGCTGCACTTGACAAGTTTATGAAATTGTTTATTCCAGTTACTAATAAGCACGCAACCATTACAAAAATGACTGTAAAAATTGTTAAATATCCCTTTGATTGATGAGGAACTGAAAAATTGTATGGTTGAGATGGAGGCCTCCCGAATGGTGCAGTGGTCTAAGGCAGTGGTCTGGTTCGAATCCAGGCTCTGTCGTAGCCGGCCGCGACCGGAATACCCATGGGGCGCCGCATAATTGGCCCTGCGTCGTCCAGGGTAGGGGAGGGAATGGCCGGCAGGGATGTAGCTCAGTTGGTAGAGCATGGCGTTTGCAACACCAGGGTTGTGGGTTCAATTCCCACGGGGGGCCAGTATGAAAAATAAAATAATGTATGCACTCACTAACTGTAAGACGCTCTGGATAAGAGCGTCTGCTAAAAATGACTAAAATGTAAAAAATAAAAATGGATGAGGCAAAAGGTATGGCAAATAAGTCTGTCAGCCCATCTGATTGGCAAACATACTGCAAATTAAGAAATCATGTGACTAAACTTTATAAAAAGAAACTATACTATGAAACAAAAATAAATGATATAAAGAATGATAGTAAAAAGCTTTGGAGGACCTTAAATTACATTTTGGGAGAAAACGCAAACTCGGCTCCATCATTCATTGAATCAGATGGCTCATTCATCACAAAACCCACTGATATTGCCAACTACTTTAATGACTTTTTCATCGGCAAGGTAAGCAAACTTAGATATGACATGCCAGCAACAAAACGCTACCAATACACATCCAAGTATATCTGACCAAATTATGAAAGACAAGAATTGTACTTTTGAATTCCATAAAGTCAGTGTGGAAGAGGTGAAAAAAGTATTGTTTTCTATCAACAATGACAAGCCACCGGGGTCTGACAATCTGGATGGAAAATTACTGAGGATAATAGTGGACGATATTGCCACTCCTAATTGCCACATCTTCAAATTTAAGCCTACTAGAAAGTGTGTGCCCTCAGACCTGGAGAGAAGCTAAAGTAATTCCGCTACCCAAGAATAGTGGAGGCCCCTTTACTGGCTCAAATAGCCGACCAATCAGCCTGTTACCAACCCTTAGTAAACTTCTGGAAAAATTGTGTTTGACCAGATACAATGCCACTTCACAGTAAGCAAATTGACAACAAACGTTCAGCATGCTTATAGGGAAGGACACTCAACAAGTACAGCACTTACACAAATGACTGATGATTGGCTGAGAGAAATTGATGATAAAATGATTGTGGGGGCTGTCTTTTTATAATTCAGTGCAGCTTTTGACATTATCGATCATAGTCTGGTGCTGTAAACATTTATTTGTTATGGCTTTACACCTCCTGCTATAATGTGGATAAAGAGTTACTTGTCTAACAGAACACAGAGGGTGTTCTTTAATGGAAGCCTCTCAAACATAATCCAGGTAGAATCAGGAATTCCCCAGGGTAGCTGTTTAGGCCCCTTACTTTTTTACATTTACATTTTAGTCATTTAGCAGACGCTCTTATCCAGAGCAGGAGCAATAAGGGTTAAGTGCCTTGCTCAAGGGCACATCGACAGATTTTTCACCTAGTCGGCTCGGGGATTAGAACCAGCAACTTTTCGGTTACTGGCACAACGCTCTTAACCACTAAGCTACCTGCCGCCCCAATCTTTTCTAATGACATGCCACTGGCTTTGAGTAAAGCCAGTGTGTCTATGTATGTGGATGACTCCACACTATACACATCAGCTACTACATCGATTGAAATGACTGCAACACTTAACAAAGAGCTGCAGATAGTTTCGGAATGGGTAGCAAGGAATGTGTTAGTCCTAAATATTTCAAAAACTAAAAGCATTGTATTTGGGACAAATACTTCACTAAACCCTAAACCTCAACTACATCTCGTAACAAATAATGTGGAAATTGAGCAAGTTGATGTGACTAAACTGCTTGAAGTAACCCTGGATTGTCAACTGTCATGGTCAAAACATATTGATAGAACAGTTGCTAAGATGGGGAGAAGTATGTCCATAATAAAGTGCTGCTCTGCCTTCTTAACAACACTATCAACAAGGCAGGTCCTACAGGTTTTGTCAAACCTAGACTACATTTACATTTTAGTCATTTAGCAGACACTCTTATCCAGAGCGACTTACAGTTAGTGAGTGCATATATTTTCATACTGTTCAGTAGTGTGGTCAGGTGCCACAAAGATGGACTTGGGAAAATTGCAGTTGGCTCAGAACAGGGCAGCACATCTGGCCCTTAAAAGTACACAGAGAGCTAACATTAATGACATGATGTCAATCTCTCATGGCTCAAAGTAGAATAGAGATTGATTTCATCACGTGTTTTTGTAAGAGGTGTTGACAAGCTGAATGTACCGAGCTGTCTGTTTAAAATACTAATACACAGCTCGTCGGACACCCATTCATGGTGGTATTAAACATTTTGTATTGTGGATATGTAGGTGTGTAATAATGTTATATGATGTACTGTTTTATCTTTTGTTTTATATGCAATGTAAGTGCTTTAATATGTTTGGACCCCAGGAAGAGTAGCTGCTGCCTCAGCAGCAGCTAATGGGGATCCGTAATAAATACAAATACAAATACAATGGGGCCTTTTAGAATCGCGAGGAAATCCCATACAACGGGATGGAGGACAAAAAATAGGTTAAGTTTACTATTGTAAAAAGTATAAAAGATATCAAAAAGTTGTATACAAGCAACTCAAGCATGACCATTCTGCATGTTTTGAAGTTTGAACAGCGTTTCTTTTTAACTTAACCGGTGTAGGAGTAGCATGCTAAAGAATAATATTAAGAAGTATGTCGAAGATTGAAGCTGGGGCTTTTGCTTCGCAAGCCCCTCAACTAAATTGTAACTTTACAAGTAAAGTTGTGGGGCTTGCTAAAGCTCTTTAAAACTATTTTTGTGGTAGTGGAAGAAGTTTAGAAAGGTGTAGTCCTGTGTAGCTCAGTTGTTAGAGCATGGTGCTTGCAGCGCCAGGGTTATGGGTTCAATTCCCACTGTGGACCAGTACGAAAAAAGTATTATGTATGCACTCACTACTGTAAGTTCCTCTGGATAAGAGCATTTCCTAAATTACTTCAATGTACTTTAATTATATATTTCAAACATTGAAATAAATTCAAATTCCCATACCTAGTCAGTAGTGGTCAGAAAATTGTGTCGGTCAGTAGTTGAGTGGTTGTGGTCAGCAGTTGTGGTTAGTAGTTGTTGTTCAGTAGTTTTGTGGTCAGTAGGTGTGGTTAGTAGTTGTGGCCAGGTGGTTGTGGTCAGTAGTTGTGGTGGTCTGTTGTTATGATAATTAGATGTGTGGTCAGTGGTTGTAGTCATTAGTTGTGTGGTCAGTAGGTATGGTCAGTAGTTGTATGGTTTTTGTTGTGGTCACTCTCTTCCAGTGTTTTGTTCGAGAACACCTAAAGCGAGACCAATTCAAGACCAAGACCGGAGCAAATAGAGTCTGAGTCAAGAGCAAGAACGGGGGGGGGGATAGACCGAGTCAAGACCGAGGCCAGATTAATATGATGAAGTAAATCTCTATTCCACTTTGAGCCATGAGAGATTGCCATGCATGTCATTAATGTTAGTTCTCTGTGTACTTTTATGGGCCAGCTGTGCTGCCCTGTTCTGAGCCAACTTCAATTTTCCCAAGTCCCTCTTTGTGGCACCTGAACACACTACTGTCGGACCTTCCTTATTGATAGTGTTGCTAAGAAGGCACAGCAGCACTTTATTATGGACAGACTTCTCCCCATCTTAGCTACTGTTGTATCAATATGTTTTGACCATGACAGTTGACAATCCAGGGTTACTCCAGGCAGTTTAGTCACCTCAACTTGCTCAATTTCCACATTATTCATTACGAGGTGTAGTTGATGTTTAGGGTTTAGTGAATGATTTGTCCCAAATACAATGCTTTTAGTTTTTGAAATATTTAGGACAAACATATTCTTTGCTACCCATTCTGAAACTAATTGCAGTTCTTTGTTAAGTGTTGCAGTCATTTCAGTTGCTGTAGTAGCTGACGTGTATAGTGTGGAGTCATCCACATACATAGACACACTGGCTTCACTCAAAGCCAGTGGCATGTCGTTAGTAAAGATTGAAAAATGTAAGGGGCCTAAACAGCTACCGTGGGGAATTCCTGATGCCACCTGGATTATGTTTGAGAGGCTTCCATTAAAGAACACCCTCTGTGTTCTGTTAGACAAGTAACTTTATGACTGACTTGTGATCATTGCCTTTGCTAGTTTGATTGTATTGACATTAGTTACATTTCTCAGTTTTCTAATCAGAGGGGTTCAGCCCGCCGTTCTTTTTAGAGACAGGCAAGCTATCCAGTTGAGTTATTTAGAGCACGGAGCATGATCCTGAGAAGAAGGACGAAGCTAGTGAGCATTAGCTCTCTCTTTCGCTCTCTCTCTCGCTCTCTCTCTGTTGTACCTTAGGGGGGACTTGCTCTCTCTCTCTTGCTTGCTCTCTTCTTCCTGCCTCTCTCGCTCTCTCTTGCGCTCTCTCTCTCGCTATCTGTATTTCTCTTTCCCTCCCTGCCTCTCTCTGTCTGTCTCTCTCTTTGTGTGGTGTACGTGATGCACACCACACACCATCTGTTTGTCTCTAGGTCTGATGAATGTACAGACACCACACACACAGAGACTAGGTCTCCTGTCACTCTGTCTCTAATTTGTCTGTCTCTCTGTAGGTAGTCTGTCTTTCCTTTTCCGGGGGATTGTCCAATCTCTGCACGTATTTTGTCTGTCCTTTCCTTTTCCAGTGAGTCCATGTCTCTGATGGAGACCCTCAAAAAGTTTTTTGTTTGTTTGTGACTTACCTGTACCTATTGTGTGTGTGTGTTATGGTGTGTCTCTATATGCTCATGTACAACTCTTCTTACACAAAAAATGGTTTTCTATTTGGTAAGCAAAGTTCAAAGGTCACTCTATGATCATACAAACAATAAGCCTGTGTTGGACTACATCATTTTGACCTGCTTTTTGTGGTTTTAGGTTGGGTTTCTGTATAAGCACTTTGTGACAACTGCTGATGTTAAAAGGGCTTTATAAATACATTTGATTGAGATGACTTACATGGCACGGTTACAGTGGATTATTTCAATAAGTGATGGTCTCAGGAGGTAGAGGGAAACCCTACCTGAAACATTGTCCATCTGTGTCCTCTCATCTCATGTGTAAGTGTGTGTGTGTGACTCCCTGTGACAGCATCAGGCATCTGTAAAGACCTCTTAGACACACACACCCTTAACCTTGATACCTTTGCCATTGGAGAGAATGGTCTTTCTCCTCTCTCTCTCTCTCTCTCTCTCTCTCTCTCTCTCTCTCTCTCTCTCTCTCTCTCTCTCTCTCTCTCTCTCTCTCTCTTTCTGTCTCTCTCTCTCTCTCTGTCTCGCTCATTCTCGCTGTCTCACTCTCGCTTTCTGTCTCTTTATCATTCCAGACCGGGGAAGCATTAAAAATCTTAGCGCTAGCTGTTCGGTCCGAAACAGATTCACAAATCATGGGAATTTGTTGAGCTATGAAGACATTCTCTCCCTCCAATTCAAGCGTTGCTAGGTAACAGTAGCCTTGGCAACACTGCTAAAACCAGTGTGAGAAACATGCTAGCTAACAACAAACCTTTCTCTTTTAACCTAAATAAATGCTGCACTCTGAGCCACAAACCGTATTTGCTAAATTCATGATAGTGTTAGACAAAGCAAGGAAAGTGAACTTCAAAACGTGATGTAGTTTTATTGGAATTTGCAGCGGTTTCTGTTAAGTAATGAATCTGCTTAGTTCTGACAACTTACTGCATCTAATAAGAGAGCAGTTGATGAATTACTAAAACAGCTCGTTCTATTGATTGGTAAAAGCTATTCCTAATATTCTTTCAGTTTCGTAAAGCAGAGAATTAGAGAAAGATTTCATACCCTCTATGTTGTTGGGGGAGTGGTCAAAACGTTATTTTGAAAAAGTTTGGGGAAAATATTGTAATGCAGTTACTAAAACAGCTGTAGCGTTAGATCTGTAGTGGATGTATTGGTTCCGCAACAAATTTAAATAGCAGAGAAGTAGACGAAGATGTCATTCATACCCTCTAACTTTTTGTCTAACTTGTTGGGGTAGTGGTCAAAACGGCAGTTATTTGCAAAAACTTTACTGAAAATGTTGTTGATGTGGTTACTAAAACAGCTGTGTCGTTAGATCCAGTCTATACGTTTTAAAGTTTGAACGGCGTTTCTAGCTTAAACGGTGTAGGAGTTGAGTGCTAAAGAATAACTATAATAACAATAATAACAATAATAATAATAATAATAATGATAAGAAGAAGAGGTATGTTGAAGATTTAGAATGGGATGTTTGCTTCGCAAGTCCCATTAATAATGAACGCCAACAAAAACAATATGGTTTCACCCAGCTTCACTGCTTGAACCCTTAATAATATTATTGAACAAAAATAAATACAATATGGTTTCACCAGCTTCGCTGCTTGAATCCCTAATAATCAACGACAACAAATACAATAGGTTTCACCAGCTTCGCTACTTGAACCCCTAATAATTAGCGGCAACAAATACAATACGGTTTCACCAGCTTCGCTCCTTGAACCCCTAACTATATAGTACCAGTCAAAAGTTTATTCATTACAATATTTAGTTGAGGTTTAGGGTTTAGTGAATGATTTGTCCCAAATACAATGCATTTATTTTTTTCTTTGTTATGTAGGCTACTTTTTCTTTATTTTTACTATTGTCTACATTATAGAATAATAGTGAAGACATCAAAACTATGAAATAACACATATGGAATCATGTAGTAACCAAAAAAGTGTTAAACAAATCTAAATATATTTTATTTTTGAGATTCTTCAAATAGCCACCCTTTGCACACTCTTGGCATTCTCTCAACCAGCTTCAGCTGGAATGCTTTTCCAACAGTCTTGAAGGAGTTCCCACATATGCTAAGCACTTGTTGGCTGCTTTTCCTTCACTCTGCCGTCCGACTCATCCCAAACCATCTCAATTGGGTTGAGGTAGGGGGATTGTGGAGGCCAGGTCATCTGATGCATCACTCCATCACTCTCCTTCTTGGTAAAATAGCCCTTACACAGCCTGGAGGTGTGTTGGGTCATTGTCCTGTTCAAAAACAAATGATAGTCCCACTAAGCCCAAACCAGATGGGATGGCGTATCGCTGCAGAATGCTGTGATAGCCATGCTGGTTAAGTGTGCCTTGAATTCTAAATAAATCACAGACAGTGTCACCAGCAAAGCACCCCCACCCATAACACGTCCTCCTCCATGCTTCACCCTCACCACATCTCACAAAGACGCAGCGGTTGGAACCAAAAATCTCCAATTTGGACTCAGTATGTGTGGTCAGTAGTTGTGTGGTCAGTAGTTGTGGTTAGTAGTTGTGGCCAGGTGGTTGTGGTCAGTAGGTGTGGTGATCTGTTATTATGGTAATTAGATGTGTGGTCAGTAGTTGTGTGGTCTGCAGTTGTATGGTTTTTGTTGTGGTCAGTAGTTGTATGGTTTTGTGGTCACTCTCTTCCAGTGTTGTGTTCGAGAACACCTAAAGCGAGACCAATTCAAGACCAAGTCAAAGGGTGACTGTTGAATCTCAAATATAAAATATACACTTTTTTGGTTACTGCATGATTCCATATGTGTTATTTCATAGTTGTGATGTCTTCACTATTATTCTACAATGTAAAAAATAGTAAAAATAAAGAAAAACCCTTGAATGAGTAGGTGTGTCCAAACTTTTGACTGGTAGTGTAGGTGCAAGCTGCAATGCCGGTGTTCAATCTGTGGGCCCACTGTGCCAGGACAAATTAGACATATCGCCCTAAGCTGAGCTACTTCTGTATACCTCACCACTCTTGGCAGAATTCATCATGGTGGACATTATGGTTCCTTGAGTCAAATTTGTTCCTTTTTTCCTATGTATCGAATTTCACGACTACGTCACACAGGGTGTGGGGTGTGAGCTTTTACATTTTGCATTTTCAATTGTGGTTACAGCGCTTTTGGACCATGGCCCTTTACCATCATGCAAAGTTGCTAGCCTGATGAGTCTTTGAGGGGCTTTGTACAAAACAAAGTAATCAGTGATTGCATCGTCTCTAACCAATCAGAGTATCAAAACCATAAAGAATTTTCAAACCGCCGCTTTACCCACACATGTTCTTGCTCTGGCCGAACCGATCGGTTTCAGGTCCAATCAGACGGCCATAAATGTGTTCGCATTCGGTGAAGGGTCAGGGAGGTACTCAGATCCAGACTCATTTCAGAGAAGAAACTAACGTCCGTGGGCGTGGCGTAGCATTTGGCCGGAGTAAGGAGTCTGGATAGCCAGGCAACAAAGTTGCACCCTCCTGGGCCTTACAATCTCATGAATTTGAATTTTTTCACCAAATTGCTAGAAGAAGGAGAATGATAATGAACGCCAACAAATACAATAGATACTTTGGCCCCATAGCACCACAACCAGGACAAATTGGACACATCGCCTTAGGATGAGCTACTTCTGTACTCCTTACCACGCTTGCCAAATATCAGAACTCAAAATCAAACTGATAATGCAATATGCTTTTGATGTATTTTGAACTATTTTTTATGATGTTGACTACTTTAAAGACATGCTAAATGTCACTGTTATTGATAATGATGAGAGGTTAGCATGTCTTGGTGGTAATTTTCTCACTCATCATTATTCACGATTCATTCAGGATTATCCGTAATCATGGTAGCATCCACATTAATGTAGAAGTGTTTAGAAACATATACTATTCTTATTTACAATAAAAGTGACTCCAAAATTACACAATACATTATTTGGTCTTACACAAAGCTATACTGAACAAAAATATAAACACAACATGTAAAGTGTTGGTCCCATGTTTCATTGAAAGCTTATTTCTCTTAAATTTTGTGAACAAATTTGTTTACATCCCTGTTACTGTGCGTTTCTCCTTTGCCAAGATAATCCATCCTCCTGACAGGTGTGGCATATCAAGAAGCTAATTAACCTCTATGGGATCGGTATCCCATATACGGGACGGTTGAGCTAACAAGGTGATTAGCATGACTGTTGTAAGTAACAGCAAACATTCCAGGACATAGACATGTCTCATATGGCCAGAAAGCTTAAATTATTGTTAATCTAACTGCACTGTCCAATTTATAGTAGCTATTACAGTGAAAAAATACCATGCTATTGTTTGATGAGAGTGCACAACAACAACAAAAATTATCACGGCAACTGGTTTGATACATTCACCTCTGACGGTAAATAATGTACTTACATTCAGTAATCTTGCTCTGATTTGTCATCCTAAGGGTCCCAGAGATAAAAAGTAGCATAGTTTTGTTTGATAAAATCAATTTTTATATTCAAATGTAGGAACTGGGTTCTACAGTTTGATCCCCTGCTGTCTCTGGCTCCACACCCACCCCGCCTGGCCATCTAGATGTGTGAAAGTTAGTGTATAAGCTAATGATCCATCATGTATGACATTCCTGGGAGTGTGTAAACTTACATTTTGTATTACCATATCATTTTTGTATGTTCTCTATAGTTATGTACTTGAAAATGTATCAATTGACCAAAATCGGCACATTTGGGCAGACTTGATAAAAAATTGTCCAGTATTACAATGCTTCACTGGGTCAATCTGAAACTTTGCACACACACTGCTACCATCTAGTGACCAAAATCTAAATTGCGCCTAAACTGCAATATTATATTGTGGTCTTTCTCTTGCATTTCAAAGATGATTAAAAACAAAGAAATAGAAAACGCATGTTTTTTTATTTGTATTATCTTTAACCAGATCTAATGTGTTATATTTTCGTACATTAATTTCACATTTCCACAAACATCAAAGTGTTTCCTTTCAAATGGTATCAAGAATATGCATATCCTTACTTCAGGTCCTGAGCTACAGACAGTTAGATTTGGGTATGTCATTTTAGGCGGAAATTGAAAAAAAGGGTCCGATCCTTAAGAGGTTAAATAGCATGATCATCACACAGGTGCACCTTGGCTGGGGACAATAAAAGGCCACTCTAAAATGTGCAGTTTTTTCACACAAAACAATGCCACAGATGTCTAAAGTTTTGAGGGAGAGTGCAATTGGCATGCTGACTTCAAGAATGCCCAGCAGAGCTGTTGCCAGGGAATTGAATGTTAATTTCTCTACCATAAGACGCCTCCAACGTCGTTTTAGAGAATTTGGCAGTACATCAAACTGGCCTCACAAACGCAGACCACGTGTAACCACAACAGCCCCCACATCCGGCTTCTTCACCTGCGGGATTGTCTGAGGAGGGGGAGGGGGGCTGCTGAGGAATATTTCTGTCTTTAATAAAGCCCTTTTGTGGGGAGAAACTCATTCTGATTGAGCCAACAAGTGCTCAGAATATGTGGGCACTCCTTCAAGACTGTTGGAAAAGCATTCCTCATGAAGCTGGTTGAGCGAATGCCAAGAGTGTGCAAAGCTGTCATCAAGGCAAAGGGTGGCTACTTTGAAGAATCTCAAATATAAAATATATTTTGATTTGTTTAACACTTTTTTGGTTACTACATGATTCCATATTTGTTATTCCATTGTTTTGATGTCTTCTTTATTATTCTACAATGTAGAATGAGTAAGTGTGTCCAAACGGTTTACTTGTACTGTATGTGTGTGTATATGTATGTATGTGTGTATATATAAATAGAAATATATCAAATCAAATCAAATGTTATTTGTCACATGCGCCGAATACAACAGTTGTAGACCTTACAGTGAAATGTTTACTTACAAGCCCTTAACCAACAATGCACTTTTAAAAAAGAATACCCCAAAAAATCACAGTAACTAATAATTAAAGAACAGCAGTAAAATAACAATAGCGAGGCTATATACAGGGGGTACCGGTACCGAGTCAATGTGCGGGGGCACCGGTTTGTCAAGGTAATTGAAGTAATATGTACACTACCATTCGAAAGTTTGGGTCAACTTAGAAATATCCTTGTTATCGAAAGAAAAGCAATTTTTTTGTCCATTAAAAGAACATAAAATTGATCAGAAATACAGTGTAGACATTGTTAATGTTGTAAATGGCTATTGTAGCTGGAAACGGCAGAGTTGCAAAGAAAAGGCCATATCTCAGACTGGCCAATAAAAAGAAAAGATTATGTCTGAGATATGGCTTTTTCTTTGCAACTCTGCCTAGAAGGTCAGCATCCCAGAGTCGCCTCTTCACTGTTGACGTTGAGACTGGTGTTTTTGCGGGTACTATTTAATGAAGCTGCCAGTTGAGGACCTGTGAGGCGCCAGTTTCTCAAACTAGACACTAATGTATTTGTCCTCTTGCTCAGTTGTGCACCGGGGCCTCCCACTCCTCTTTCTATTCTGGTTAGAGCCAGTTTGCGCTGTTCTGTGAAGGGAGTAGTACACAGCGTTGTACGAGATCTTCAGTTTCTTGGCAATTTCTCGCATGGAATAGCCTTCATTTCTCAGAACAAGAATAGACTGACGAGTTTCAGAAGAAAGTTCTTTGTTTCTGGCCATTTTGAGCCTGTAATCCAACCCACAATTGCTGATGCTCCAGATACTCAACTAGTCTCAAGAAGGCCAGTTTTATTGCTTCTTTAATCAGCACAACAGTTTTCAGCTGTGCTAACATAATTGCAAAAGGGTTTGCTAATGATCAATTATCCTTTTAAAATGATAAACTTGGATTACACAACGTGCCGCAAACAACATGCCGCTAACAAGGCTAACATCAAGGTGGTGACCCGATCCTGTAGGTTCATGCTCTACAACATTCGGAGAGTACGACCCTGCCTTACACAGGAAGCGGCACAGGTCCTAATCCAGGCACTTGTCATCTCCCGTCTGGATTACTGCAACTCACTGTTGGCTGGGCTCCCTGCCTGTGCCATTAAACCCCTACAACTCATCCAGAATGCCGCAGCCCGTCTGGTGTTCAACCTTCCAAAGTTCTCTCACGTCACCCCGCTCCTCCGCACACTCCACTGGCTTCCAGTCAAAGCTCACATCTGCTACAAGACCATAGTGCTTGCCTACGGAGCTGTGAGGGGAACGGCACCTCCGTACCTTCAGGCTCTGATCAGTCCCTACACCCAAACGAGGGCATTGCGTTCATCCACCTTTGGCCTGCTGGCCCCCCTACCTCTGCGGAAGCACAGTTCCCACTCAGCCCAGTCAAAACTGTTCGCTGCTCTGGCACCCCAATGGTGGAACAAGTTATTAAGGGGGGGGCGGTTCAATGCAAATAGTCTGGGTAGACATTTTATTTGATGTTCAGGAGTCTTATGGCTTGGGGGAAGAAGCTGTTTAGAAGCCTCTTGGACCTAGACTTGGTGCACCGGTACCGCTTGCCGTGCAGTAGCAGAGAGAACAGTCTATGACTAGGATGGCTGGAGTCTTTGACAATTTTTAGGGCTTTCCTCTGACACCACCTGGTATAGAGGTCCTGGATGGCAGGAAGCTTGACCCCAGTGATGTACTGGGCCATACGCACTACCCTCTGTAGTGCCTTGCGGTCGGAGGCCGAGCAGTTGCCATACCAGGCAGTGATGCAACCAGTCAGGATGGTGCAGCTTTAGAACCTTTTGAGGAACTGAGGACCCATGCCAAATCTTTTCAGTCTCCTTAGAGGGAATAGGTTTTGTCATGCCCTCTTCACGACTGTCTTGGTGTGCTTGGACCATGATAGCTTGTTGGTGATGTGGACACCAAGGAACTTGACGCTCTCAACCTGCTCCACTACAGCCCCGTTGATGAGAATGGGGGCGTGCTCGGTCCTCTTCTTTTTCCTGTAGTCCACAATCATCTCCTTTGTCTTGATCACGTTGAGGGAGAGGCTGTTGTCCTGGCACCACACAGCCAGGTCTCTGACCTCCTCCCTATAGGCTGTCTCGTCGTTGTTGGTGATCAGGCCTACCACTGTTGTGTCATCAGCAAACTTAATGATGGTGTTGGAGTCATGCCTGGCCATGCAGTCATGAGTGAACAGGGAGTACAGGAGGGGACTGAGCACGCACCCCAGAGGGGCCCCCGTGTTGAGGATCAGCGTGGTGGATGTGTTGTTACCTACTGTACCTTACCACCTGGGGGCGGCCCTTCAGGAAGTCCAGGATCCAGTTGCAGAGGGAGGTGTTTAGTCCCAGGGTCCTTAGCTTAGTGATGAGCTTTAGGGCACTATGGTGTTGAACGCTGAGCTGTAGTCAATGAATAGCATTCTCACATAGGTGTTCCTTTTGTCCAGGTGTGAAAGGGCAGTGTGGAGCGCAATAGAGATTGCATCATCTCTGGATCTGTTGGGGTGGTATGCAAATTGGAGTTGGTCTAGGGTTTCTGTGATAATGGTGTTGATGTGAGCCATGACCAGCCTTTCAAAGCACTTCATGGCTACAGACGTGAGTGCTACGAGTCGGTAGTAATTTAGGCAGGTTACCTTAGTGTTCTTGGGCACTTGGACTATGGGAGTCTGCTTGAAACATGTTGGTATTACAGACTCAGACAGGGAGAGGTTGAAAATGTCAGTGTAGACACTTGCCAGTTGGTCAGCACATGCTCGAAGTAGACGTCCTGGTAATCCGTCTGGCCCTGCGGCCTTGTGATTGTTGACCTGTTTAAAGGTCTTACTCACATCGGCTACGGAAAGCATGATCACGCAGACGTCCGGAACAGCTGATGCTCTCATGCATGTTTCAAATTTACTTGCCTCGAAGCGAGCATAGAAGTAATTCAGCTCGTCTGGTAGGCATGTGTCACTGGGCAGCTCGCAGCTGTGCTTCCCTTTGTAGTCTGTAATAGTTTGCAAGCCCTGCCACATCTGACGATCGTCAGAGCCAGTGTAGTACGATTCGATCTTAGTTCTGCATTGACGCTTCGCCTGTTTGATGGTTCGTCGGAGGGCATAGTGGGATTTCTTATAAGCTTCCGGGTTAGAGTCCCGCTCCTTGAAAGCGGCAGCTCTACCCACATATAATGGTGTGTATATAGACAGTATTGACAGTATATGAATAGAAAAGGTGTGTACAGCAGTAGTTACATAGGATGAGCCATGATTGGAAGACAGTATATACATATAAAGTGGGTGAAACAGTACGTCAACATTATTAAAGTGACCAGTGTTCAATGACTATGTCCACAGGGCAGCAGTCTCTAAGGTGCAGGGTAAAGTTTTGGGTGGTAGCCGGCTAGAACAGTGACTAAGGTTCAGAGCAGGGTACTGGGCGGAGGCCAGCTAGTGGTGACTGTTTAACAGTCTGATGGCCTTGAGATTGAAGCTGTTTCTTAGTCTCTCGGTCCCAGCTTTGATGCACCTGTACTGTCTCCGCCTTTTAGATGGTAGTGGGGTGAACAGGCCCCGGCTCGGGTGGCTGAGGTCCTTGATGATCTTCTTGGCTTTCCTGTGACGCCGGGTGCTGTAGATGTCCTAGAGGGCAGGCAGTGTGGCTTCGGTGATGCATTGGGCTGACCGCACCACCCTCTGGAGAGCCCTGCGATTGCGAACGGTGCAATTGCCGGTTATACAGCCCGAAAGGATGCTCTCAATGGTGCATCTGCAGAAGTTTGTGAGGGTCTTAGGGGCCAAGCAGAATTTCTTCAGCCTCTTGAGGTTGAAGAGGCGCTGTTGCGCCTTCTTCACCACGCTGTCTGTGTGAAGGGACCATTTCAGGTTGTCAGTGAGGAACGAGGAACTCAAAGGTTTTGACCCTCTCCACTGCGTGTGACAAATTAATCCACCTGTCGCAGCGAGCGTGGTGATTACCGCATGAATTCCCAGGGACAGGGTTGTATTCACTAGACAAAACAAAGGCAAACTAATGAATATGTCTGGTAAACGCGTTCGGTGCTGCTGCTTTGAAAGTGGTATGGTGGTGCAACACAAAATTGAAAAGTACTGTGTCAAATGCTGTCTCGCCACACGTGTTCCGACAGCTCTGAGTTGCACTGTAAATGTGTTATTTTGTTTGAACACAGATGGACGAGTGAGAAAGTAAATATGTTTTTAACTAACATCCCTACAACTCTGACGTGTAACGTATGTTTATGTGACCAGGGCAATGCCCAAGTTATCGCTCCTTCCGCCCAAAGTGTGCACTTTTTCACTACCCTTCACTGTTTCAGAGGAAATGAGTGGTATAGGAATGGTGGAAACTCCCACTAACCTATCCAATGCTTTCGGGTTTGTGTGTAGTGAACGAGTGCACACTTCAGGAAAAATTTGATATTATTGGGACATACAGCCCTACTGTGATAAAGGACTATATTAGTTAATTGATGCACATTCATATTCCAGGTGAAATAGCCTATCAATGTCTAGTTGGTACAATCATCTGTGCATATGAGGCAACTAAATAGAGTAAGATAATCTAATGCGTGTCTAATCAGCAAGTTATTCGTGGTGGTTGTGGTGTGTGTCTGTGTCAGTGAGTAACGGGTGGTCGGAGTGTGTGTGTATGTGTGTGTAATGCGAGGTGTGTGTAATACAAGGTATGTGTATAATACAACGTTCCTCTGTGTGCAATGCTTAAAAGTGTAATATGAGTTGTGTGTTTGCTCTCCCCAACAAACACTTTCAGCCCAACCCAGTGGAGGCAGTGTGAGGGCGACTGGGCTGTGCTGCATGTGTGGGTGCGTTTCTCTTTGTGTGTGCGTAATGCGTGGTCTGAGTGCGTGTATGTGTGTTAAGTGAGGTGTCTGCATACGGGGATGTGTGTGTGTGTGTGTGCGCGCGCGGTAGATGTGGAAATTGAATGGAACCTTTCACTTCTACTGCTCGTATCCCCGGGGGTGAAAGACTGGTTGCCATGGTTATGTTGGAATCCTGCCACTAATGGGTGGGAGTTATGTAGCTCTGGCAACTTGGCCCGTCTAGGGCGGAATACTTACTGTGTGCGTGTGGGCTTGTATTACTATCTTAGTGGGTACCGGAAATCCCCAAAAGTCCCCACAAGGATAGTAAAACAAGGACAATTCTCCCTCGTGGGGACATTGCACTATTTAATCTTAGGGATTAGGTTTATGGGTTAGGGTTAGGTTTAAGAGGTTTTCTGTTTGTGCTGAGGTTAGGAGTTAGGTTTAGGCTTAGGTTTAGGGTTAGGAGTTAGGGAAAATAGGATTTAGAAAATAAGAATTTTAGGTCCCCACAAGGATATGGAGTGGAGGCGGTATTCTGGCACGTGGGAGGTTACATGTGTGAAAGCACAGGCGCACAAATGTACGAACACAAGGTAAGTAGTTTGCCCTACACCCGTAAACTCAAACACAGATCCACCTAGTGTATACATTTACTGACATACTGTACATACATTGTGTGTCTACAAAACTACAGTCAAACAGTTCACCACCCTCTGTATACACTCACCACAGACCAAGGCTATTATAGTAAACTAAAAGAAAAACGAATCATGAAAAAACAATTTAGTAAACTGAAATTAAATAACAAACCTGAACTAAAACTATACTGAAACTACTATGTTTGACTCCAAAACTAAATGAAAGCTTGGACCAAAACATTTATGAGGCAGATTTACTTTTTTTTTTGGTAGATCAGCTTTAATATTGCAGATAGATTGTAACTTCCATCAATTTAATTGCCTGCATCACTTCCAATCCCCCATATGTTTTTTTCCCCTTGTACATACACATACATATACACATACATACATATAAATACATATACATACATATATATACATATCCTTTAAACAAGTATTTTTCCATGTATTACTTTCCAACCCCACGACCCCTTCCCTAATTGGAGTAAACTAGTTAACAACAACGCTTAGGCCTCTACTTCCAGATTAAACATACTATATACATTTTATGGACACAGTCAATTTGACAATAATTCTATTTTGTTTGTTTTTACTCCTGAACTTCCTCTACCCCCAACGTCTCTGATCATTCCCATGATGTCCATCCGGTTTGCTTCTTCTATATGCCATATCTTTCTAACTGTGCTCTTTCACAAAAGCTCTCAACCTATAACCTATATACTTATTATGGACACAGTATGCTTTACATTCGTTATCTTGTTGTTATTAGTTGTTGTTATTTGTCCCATCTTTCAGCTCCATTCAACACCTCCCATCTATCTCTTAACACCATCCATAATGGATTTCTATTTGCCATATATTTTTCAACTGTACTGTGATGTTTCACAAAAGTTCTGAACCCTTCTATTCTCATTGGTTCTACAGATTGTAAATTGAAAATAAACATTTTTGCTAAAAGTATTATTATATTATTGATCGATTGACTAATACTTTTCAGATCACCCAGTAGTGCTAAATGCAGGGTTAGCTCCAGGTAAATATTGCAATCCTTCAGCCATTCCTGGACCTGTGACCAAAAACAAGCTACAAATGGACAGTACCAAAACAAACCGTGAGATGTTGCCACGAGCAGCACCGCAGATATTGGTCGCTTTCCCCTGCTCAGACATTGCATGCATCAACCAATGGTTGCATACCACATCATCGACCGTGCAGTCGGGCACCAGATTGCTATAACATGTTGGTCGTGTTCCTCTGCTCAGACGTTGCTGACACACGCCAGATCTTACGAAGCCTAAATGGGTATTGTACAGTTGAAGACGGAAGTTTACATACACTTAGGTTGGAGTCATTAAAACTTGTTTTTCAACCACTCCACAAATTTCTTGTTAACAAACTATAGTTTTGGCAAGTCGGTTAGGACATCTACTTTGTGCATGACACAAGTCATTTTGCCAACAATTGTTTACAGACAGATTAGTTGGTCTCCTGAGTGGCGCAGTGGTCTAAGGCACTGCATCGCAGTGCTGACTGTGCCACTAGAGATCCTGGTTCGAATCCAGGCTCTGTCGCAGCCGGCCGCGACCGGGAGACTCATGGGCGGCGCACAATTGGCCCAGCGTCGTCCAGGGTAGGGGAGGGAATGGCCGGCAGGGATGTAGCTCAGTTGATAGAGCATGGCGTTTGCAACGCCAGGGTTGTGGGTTCGATTCCCACGGGGGGCCAGTATAAAAAAATATATATATGTATTCACTAACTGTAAGTCGCTCTGGATAAGAGCGTCTGCTAAAATGACTAAAATGTAAAACAATTTATTTCACTTATAATTCACTGTATCACAATTCCAGTGGGTCAGAAGTTTACATACACTAAGTTGACAGTGCCTTTAAACAGCTTGGGAAATTCCAAAAAATGATGTCATGGCTTTAGAAGCTTCTGATAGGCTAATTGACATCATTTGAGTCAATTGGAGGTGTACCTGAGGATGTATTTCAAGGCCTACCTTCAAACTCAGTGCCTCTTTGCTTGACATCATGGAAAATCTAAAGAAATCAGCCAAGACCTCAGAAAAAAAATTGTAGACCTCCACAAGTCTGGTTCATCCTTGGGAGCAATTTCCAAACGCCTGAAGGTACCACGTTCATCTGTACAAACAATAGTATGCAAGTGTAAACACCATGGGACCACGCAGCCGTCATACCGCTCAGGAAGGAGACGCGTTCTGTCTCCTAGAGATGAACGTACTTTGGTGCGAAAAGTACAAATCAATCCCAGAACAACAGCAAAGGACCTTGTGAAGATGCTGGAGGAAACAGGTAGAAAAGTCTCTATATCCACAGTAAAACGAGTCCTATATCGACATAACATGAAAGGCCGCTCAGCAAGGAAGAAGCCTCTGCTCCAAAACCTCCATAAAAAAGCTAGACTACGGTTTGCAACTGCACATGGGGACAAAGATCGTACTTTTTGGAGAAATGTCCTCTGGTCTGATGAAATAAAAATAGAACTGTTTGGCCATAATGACTATCGTTATGTTTGGAGGAAAAAGCGGGAGCTTGCAAGCCGAAGAACAACATCCCAACCGTGAAGCACAGGGGTGGCAGCATCATGCTGTGGGGGTGCTTTGCTGCAGGAGGGACTGGTGCACTTCACAAAATAGATGGCATCATGAGGAAGTAAAATTATGTGGATATATTGAACTAACATCTTAAGAAATCGGTCAGGAAGTTAAAGCTTGGTCGCAAATGGGTCTTCCAAATGGACAATGACCCCAAGCATACTTCCAAAGTTGTGGCTAAATGGCATAAGGACAACAAAGTCAAGGTATTGGAGTGGCCATCACAAAGCCCTGACCTCAATCCTATAGAAAATGTGTAGGCAGAACTGAAAAAGCGTGTGCGAGCAAGGACGCCTACAAACCTGACTCAGTTACACCAGCTCTGTCAGGAGGAATGGGCCAAAATTCACCCAACTTGTTGTGGGAAGCTTGTGGAAGGCTACCCGAGTTAAACAGTTTAAAGGCAATGCTACCAAATACTAATTGAGTGTATGTAAACTTCTGACCCACTGGGAATGTGATGAAAGAAATAAAAGCTGAAATAAATCATTCTCTCTACTATTATTCTGACATTTCAAATTCTTAAAATAAAGTAGTGATCCTAACTGACCTAAGACAGGGAATTATTACTAGGATTAAATGACAGGAATTGTGAAAAACAGAGTTTAAATGTATTTGGCTAAGGTGTATGTAAACTTCCGACTTCAACTGTAGGTACAGTCAATGAAAAGGAATATACAATGAAGTGATATTTAGAAATTCACGGAACAATGGAGTATAGTACATACTGATATAACACACTTTAATGAGGTATAATACCACCACCCAGCCCATTTACCCTCAGGCTATTGGAATTATATCTGGCTACACACAACCTTGAACAGAGCACTGCACTGAGTGTATACTTTGATTTAAAGGGGAAGGTGGACCCATACAGATAATCTACAACACAAGGTTGATAACAATAGTTGGACACAGAGATTTGTGATTATTATAGGGCACACACTACTCTTTATCATATTAACTTATATTTCCTGTTATATTGCCTTTTAACCTGTTCCCGCATGGATCCTTTTAAGCGCAGAACACAACACTGATGTCACGTCTCCTCCCGTTGCTCCCCTCCGGCGCTCTGATTCGCCGGTCTACTGAGCCACCGGTCTGAGCGCACCACCCCGGCAACACAGGAATGGAAACCCAACGCACCCTAATCACCTCCAGCGCACCTGCACCTCATCATCTCATCACCACCCCTATTTAGCCCTGGACTGTTCAGTCATTGTTGTGTGTAATTGTTAGCGTCGTGTTGTTTACTCGCTCCTTGTTATTCGCATTCTCATTGTTAAGTAAACCTTTACCTTGTTGATTCCTGCGTCTGCGTCCTGCCTCTTCGTATCCTCAGTACTCATCACAACGGAACACAGCTACAGTCAATGCTTGCGCCTTTTACATTGCTGAAGACAGTGTGCGTACAGTGGGGAGAACAAGTATTTAGTCAGGCGGAGGTAGCAGTCCTGCTGCTGGGTTGTTGCCCTCCTACGGCCTCCTCCACGTCTCCTGATGTACTGGCCTGTCTCCTGGTAGCGCCTCCATGCTCTGGACACTACGCTGACAGACACAGCAAACCTTCTTGCCAAAGCTCGCATTGATGTGCCATCCTGGATGAGCTGCACTACCTGAGCCACTTGTGTGGGTTGTAGACTCCGTCTCATGCTACCACTAGAGTGAAAGCACCGCCAGCATTAAAAAATGACCAAAACATCAGCCAGGAAGCATAGGAACTGAGAAGTGGTCTGTGGTCACCACCTGCAAAACCAGTCCTTTATTGGGGGTGTCTTGCTAATTGCCTATAATTTCCACCTGTTGTCTATTCCATTTGCACAACAGCATGTGAAATGTATTGTCAATCAGTGTTGCTTCCTAAGTGGACAGTTTGATTTCACAGAAGTGTGATTGACTTGGAGTTACATTGTGTTGTTTAAGTGTTCCCTTTATTTTTTGAGCAGTGTATATACATGTACACAGTACCAGTCAAACGTTTTAGAACACCTACTCATTCAAGGGTTTTTCTTTATTTTTACTATTCTCTACATTGTAGAATAATAGTGAAGACATCAAAACTATAAGTAACACATGGAATTATGTAGTAACCAAAAAAGTGTTAAACAAATCAAAGTATATTTTATATTTGATAGCCACCCTTTGCCTTGATGACAGCTTTACACACTCTTGGCATTCTCTCAACCAGCTTCACCTGGAATGCTTTTCCAACAGTCTTGAAGGAGTTCCCAAATATGCTGAGCACTTGTTGGCTGCTTTTCCTTCACTCTGCGGTCCCAAACCATGTCAATTGGGTTGAGGTCTGGGGATTGTGTAGGCCAGGTCATCTGATGCAGCACTCCATCACTCTCCTTCTTGGTAAAATAGCCCTTACACAGCCTGGAGGTGTGTTAGGTCATTGTTCGGTTGAAAAACAAATGATAGTCCCACTAAGCCCAAACCAGATGGGATGGCGTATCGCTGTAGAATGCTGTGGTATCCATGCTGTTTAAGTGTGCCTTGAATTCTAAATAACACAGACAGTGTCACCAGCAAAGCACCCCCACACCATAACACCTCCTCCTCCATGCTTCACGGTGGGAAATACACATGCGGAGATCATCCGTTCGCCCAAACTGCGTCTCACAAAGACACGGCGGTTTGTACAAAAATCAAAGACCAAAGGACAAATTTCCACCGGTCTAATGTCCATTGCTCGTGTTTCTTGGCCCAAGCAGGTCTGTTCTTCTTATTGGTGTCCTTTAGTAGTGGTTTCTTTGCAGCAATTCGACCATGAAGGCCTGACTCACACAGTCCCCTCTTAACAGTTGATGTTGAGATGTGTCTGTTACTTGAACTCTGTGAAGCATTTATTTGGGCTGCAATTTCTGAGGCTGTTAACTCTAATGAACTTATCCTCTGCAGCAGAGGTAACTCTGGGTCTTCCATTCCTGTGGTGCTCCTCATGAGAGCCAGTTTCATCATAGCGCTTGACGACTGCACTTGAAGAAACGTTCAAAGTTCTTGACATTTTCCGGATTGACTGACCTTCATGTCTTAAAGTAATGATGGATGTCGTTTAACTTTGCTTATTTATATTTTACACGTTTTAGTCATTTAGCAGACGCTCTTATCCAGAGCGACTTACAGTTAGTGAGTGCATACATTTTTCATACTGGCCCCCCGTGGGAATCGAACCCACAGCCCTGGAATTGCAATTGCCATGCTCTACCAACTGAGCTACACGGGACCATTTGAGATGTTCTTGCCATAATATGGACTTGGTTTTTACCAAATAGGGCTATCTTCTGTATACCCCCACTACTTTGTCACAACACAACTGATTGGCTCAAACACATTAAGAAGGAAATAAATTCCACAAATTAACTTTTAAGAAGGCACACCTGTTAATTGAAAGGCATTCCAGGTGACTACCTCATAACGCTGGTTGAGAGCATGCCAAGAGTGTGCAAAGCTGTCATTAAGGCAAAAGGTGGCCATTTTTAGAATCTCAAATATAAAATATATTTTGATTTTTTTTAACACTTTTTGGGTTACTACATGACTCCATGTGTTATTTCATAGTTTTGATGTCTTCACTATTATTCTACAATGTAGAAAATAGTACAAATAAAGAAAAACACTTGAATGAGAAGGTGTGTCCAAACTTTTGACTGGTACTGTATATAAAATTATTATTCTATTAAGCCGACATGTACGTTTTCGTGAGAGTCATTTTTTCACAGAGGGGTCATAATACCGTTCGGACGCTACAGACGATTTTGTGAGACGACCGGTTTTCGGGATGTCTCATGGTGTGCCAAACACCGCTCTAGCTCGCCCACCTTTCACCGCAGAAGCTGAAGTGCAACATAGGCGGATGCGGTGGATTGAGACGCATCCAATGCAAAACTGATATCTCCAGCTTAAACTGACATATTTGTATGGGGATTTTGTTATTATGCTAATTACAGTGCATTCGGAAAGTATTCAGACCCCTTCACTTTCTCATAATTGTGTTACATTACAGCCTTATCAGGTTGCTAGCTTGCTAGGTACATGAGTACGTAAAACAATGTTTGTTATCAAACCCAAAGATGGTGGCTCGCGAGTAGATTTTAACGGCCCGCGACATGCGCACGAATCCGCGGCAGAAAGAATAAACATAGCTCCGGTAATACTGGGCATAACTTTTAAATGATTTTGTAGATACAGTGGGGAAAAAAACTATTTAGTCAGCCACCAATTGTGCAAGTTCTCCCACTTAAAAAGATGAGAGAGGCCTGTAATTTTCATCATAGGTACACGTCAACTATGACAGACAAAATGAGAAAGAAATATCCAGAAAATCACATTGTAAGATTTTTAATGAATTTATTTGCAAATTATGGTGGAAAATAAGTATTTGGTCAACAGTTTCTCAATACTTTGTTATAGCACCACAGGAATGGAAGACCCAGAGTTACCTCTGCTGCAGAGGATAAGTTCATTAGAGTTAACAGCCTCAGAAATTGCAGCCCAAATAAATGCTTCACAGAGTTCAAGTAACAGACACATCTCAACATCAACTGTTAAGAGGGGACTGTGTGAGTCAGGCCTTCATGGTCGAATTGCTGCAAAGAAACCACTACTAAAGGACACCAATAAGAAGAACAGACCTGCTTGGGCCAAGAAACACGAGCAATGGACATTAGACCGGTGGAAATTTGTCCTTTGGTCTTTGATTTTTTGTACAAACCGCCGTGTCTTTGTGAGACGCAGTTTGGGCGAACGGATGATCTCCGCATGTGTATTTCCCACCGTGAAGCATGGAGGAGGAGGTGTTATGGTGTGGGGGTGCTTTGCTGGTGACACTGTCTGTGTTATTTAGAATTCAAGGCACACTTAAACAGCATGGATACCACAGCATTCTACAGCGATACGCCATCCCATCTGGTTTGGGCTTAGTGGGACTATCATTTGTTTTTCAACCGAACAATGACCTAACACACCTCCAGGCTGTGTAAGGGCTATTTTACCAAGAAGGAGAGTGATGGAGTGCTGCATCAGATGACCTGGCCTACACAATCCCCAGACCTCAACCCAATTGACATGGTTTGGGACCGCAGAGTGAAGGAAAAGCAGCCAACAAGTGCTCAGCATATTTGGGAACTCCTTCAAGACTGTTGGAAAAGCATTCCAGGTGAAGCTGGTTGAGAGAATGCCAAGAGTGTGTAAAGCTGTCATCAAGGCAAAGGGTGGCTATCAAATATAAAATATACTTTGATTTGTTTAACACTTTTTTGGTTACTACATAATTCCATGTGTTACTTATAGTTTTGATGTCTTCACTATTATTCTACAATGTAGAGAATAGTAAAAATAAAGAAAAACCCTTGAATGAGTAGGTGTTCTAAAACGTTTGACTGGTACTGTGTACATGTATATACACTGCTCAAAAAAATAAAGGGAACACTTAAACAACACAATGTAACTCCAAGTCAATCACACTTCTGTGAAATCAAACTGTCCACTTAGGAAGCAACACTGATTGACAATACATTTCACATGCTGTTGTGCAAATGGAATAGACAACAGGTGGAAATTATAGGCAATTAGCAAGACACCCCCAATAAAGGACTGGTTTTGCAGGTGGTGACCACAGACCACTTCTCAGTTCCTATGCTTCCTGGCTGATGTTTTGGTCATTTTTTAATGCTGGCGGTGCTTTCACTCTAGTGGTAGCATGAGACGGAGTCTACAACCCACACAAGTGGCTCAGGTAGTGCAGCTCATCCAGGATGGCACATCAATGCGAGCTTTGGCAAGAAGGTTTGCTGTGTCTGTCAGCGTAGTGTCCAGAGCATGGAGGCGCTACCAGGAGACAGGCCAGTACATCAGGAGACGTGGAGGAGGCCGTAGGAGGGCAACAACCCAGCAGCAGGACTGCTACCTCCGCCTTTGTGCAAGGAGGAGCAGGGGGAGCACTGCCAGAGCCCTGCAAAATGACCTCCAGCAGGCCACAAATGTGCATGTGTCTGCTCAAACGGTCAGAAACAGACTCCATGAGGGTGGTATGAGGGCCCGACGTCCACAGGTGGGGGTTGTGCTTACAGCCCAACACCGTGCAGGACGTTGGCATTTTCCAGAGAACACCAAGATTGGCAAATTCGCCACATGCGCCCTGTGCTCTTCACAGATGAAAGCAGGTTCACACTGAGCACATGTGACAGACGTGACAGAGTCTGGAGACGCCGTGGAGAACGTTCTGCTGCCTGCAACATCCTCCAGCATGACCGGTTTGGCGGTGGGTCAGTCATGGTGTGTGGTGGCATTTCTTTGGGGGCCGCACAGCCCTCCATGTGCTCGCCAGAGGTAGCCTGACTGCCATTAGGTACCGAGATGAGATCCTCAGACCCCTTGTGAGACCATATGCTGGTGCGGTTGGCCCTGGGTTCCTCCTAATGCAAGACAATGCTAGACCTCATGTGGCTGGAGTGTGTCAGCAGTTCCTGCAAGAGGAAGGCATTGATGCTATGGACTGGCCCGCCTGTTCCCCAGACCTGAATCCAATTGAGCACATCTGGGACATCATGTCTCGCTCCATCCACCAACGCCACGTTGCACCACAGACTGTCCAGGAGTTGGCGGATGCTTTAGACCAGGGGTGTCAAACGTACGGCCCGCGGGCCGGATCAGGCCCGCAAACGGGTATAATCCGGCCCGCGAGATGATTTTAAAAAAACATTATTTTATTTTATTTTTTTTCTATAAGTATAAAAATGCGCTGCAATTTTTCAATAAAATAAACTGCTGTTCCAATTGCGTCCACTGGATGGCGCAATAGCAATTGTGTTAAGCAAGCAAACTGTTTATACCGGGGCAGAGCAAGTAGGTCAAGCACGTGCAGCCAATGAGCTACTTTGTTTTGCCCGCGATATTTATTACGGCTTCTACTTTTAACATTATGTGCTTTGGCACCCTCATTGCCCCAATATGTCTCTGTCAAAAAAGAGAAAAGTGGACGCAGAGTGCAGAGTGTTCCAAGAAAAATCGTCATCCTATTTAATCACGGAATTGAATGGGAAAGCTGTATGTTTGGTGTGTTCAGAGCATGTTGCAGTGCTGAAAGAATATAACCTTCGTCGCCACTATGTGAGTCTTCATGCCGACAAATATGACAACTTTCAAGGACAGCGGAGATGAGAGAAGGTGAATGAACTGTTGGCGGGTCTGAAGAAACAGCAGTCTGTGTTTACTCACAGCCGAGACATCAGTGACGCTGCAGTGAAAGCTAGCTACCTCATTGCTAATGAAATCGCAGTGGCTTCAAAACCATTTAGTAAGGGTGAATTTGTAAAAACATGCATGATGAAGGCAGCGGAGATTGTGTGCCCTGAAAAGCGGCAGGCTTTTGCAAATATCAGCCTGACAAGAAACACAGTTGCAGACAGGATTTCCGATCTTTCAGTGGATTTGGACAGCCAGTTGAAGCAAAAAGTAAAGTCATTTATTGCGTTTTCGGTTGCAATTGATGAAAGCACGGACATTACAGATGTTGCACAACTGGCCATTTTTTCATCCGCGGAGTTGATGACACATTGACCGTCACCGAGGAGTTCGTGGAGTTGGTGCCGATGACAGATACAACGACAGCAGCTGATATTTTTACCGCACTCGTCGGCGCGCTGGACAGGGTCGGAGTGGACTGGTCCCGCGCTGTCAGCCTGGCTACAGATGGTGCGCCCTCAATGATCGGGAAAAAAGCAGGTGTTGTGACAAAGTTCAGAGAGAAAGTGCAATCTGCAAATGGAGGACGTGATTTTTTGACTTTTCACTGTATTTTGCACCAGGAGGCTTTGTGTTGCAAGTAATTAAAGATGGATAACGTCATGAAGGTGGTCATCCAAACTGTTAATTTCATCCGATCCAGAAGCCTGAATCACCGTCAGTTTGACAGCCTTCTCAGAGAGAAAGACCACATCTATGGCCTGCCATACCACACTGAGGTAAGATGGTTAAGTCGAGGTGCTGTGCTGAGGCGTTTCTTTGATTTACGAGAAGAAATTGAACAGTTCATGGAAGAAAAGGGCAAACCAGTGTTAGAATTTCATTCCGCAGAATGGATGCCGGACCTTGCATTTATGGTGGATGTTACAGAGCACCTGAATAACTTGAACAAACAGCTGCAAGGGCGCAACAAAGTTGTCACGCAGTATTATGACAGCATACATTCTTTCAAGTTGAAGCTGTCATTGTGGGAGACGCAACTTGCCGGTGGTGATGCAGCTCACTTCCCCTGTCTGAAAAATGTGTGCGCTACCCAACATGTGGCAGACATGAAGCGGTTCAAAGATAAAATAACTGGACTGTTACGGGAGTTTGAGCAACGCTTTCAGATTTATGTTTATATGTTTTTATGTTGATGTGCTATTGTTTTTAATTGATTTTATTTTATTTGTATATTTAACCTATTCTTGACTCTGTGGTTCTTGCACTTGTTTGGGGAACAGGATTTCATTATTTTTATCTACATTTCTGCCTGAGAAATGACACCCTGATATAGTTCTGTGATCTGTGAAACAGTTCTGTTAATCACTGAGGCATTGTGTGTTTGTGTGTTCTTTTTCTTTAGAATTTTCAAATAAACTTGACGTGTTTTATGATTAATAGTGATGTTGTGCTTGTACTATTTTGGACACACTGTCCTCAGGCTCCAGCTTTATGTTGTATGTTGATCGTATTAAAACAAAGAAAACAATCTGAAGTTGTTGTTTTTATGTTATATATACCATGATTTTTCCGGTCCGGCCCACTTGGGAATAGATTTTCCTCCATGTGGCCCCTGAGCTAAAATGAGTTTGACACCCCTGCTTTAGACCATCCGCCACCTCATCAGGAGCATGCCCAGGTGTTGTAGGGAGGTCATACAGGCACGTGGAGGCCACACACACTACTGAGCCTCATTTTGACTTGTTTTAAGGACATTACATCAAAGTTGGATCAGCCTGTAGTGTGGTTTTCCACATTTTGAGGGAGACTCCAAATCCAGACCTCCATGGGTTGATACATTTGATTTCCATTGATAATTTTTGTGTGATTTTGTTGTCAGCACATTCAACTATGTAAAGAAAAAAGTATTTAATACGATTATTTCATTCATTCAGATCTAGGATGTGTTATTTTAGTGTTCCCTTTATTTTTTTGAGCAGTGTATATACATTTTTATATTTCAACAGGTCTTAAAATTCTTAATCAAATAGCAAAACGATCCTTGGTATGACCTTCTTAAAAAAAGTATATAGCTTAGTAGTCATTGTGAAAATGTTATTAAAACATTCTGATTTAGCCTAGACAATTGTGTTTCCATCACTTACAATCAAAGCATAGTGTGCTTGTAACTAGATGCACTGCTTTTTAAATTGAAAATCTTTCCTTAGGTCCACATTTTAACAAATTCTAAAATTGTGATTAATTGCAATTAACTAATGTCATTAATTCGATTTAATTATCGTTTGGCAGTCCTGTTTAATACACAATTAAATTAAACACAGACTGCCCCTTGCTAATCAAGAGACTCAGGTATGTTGTTTATGGGAACCTGGCAAAATGACGTTTTTTGTTTTCAGCATGAAAATGCCCCCATGCACAAAGTGAGGTCCATACAAAAATGGTTTGTTGAGATCGGTATGGAAGAACTTGACTGGCCTGCACAATGCCCTGACCTCAACCCCATCGAACACCTTTGGGATTAATTGGACCGCCGACTGCGAGCCAGGCCTAATCGCCCAACATCATTGCCCGACCTCACTAATGCTCTTGTGGCTGAATGGAAGCAAGTCCTCGCAGCAATGTTCCAACATCTAGTGGAAACCCTTCCCATAAGTGTGGAGGCTGTTATAGCCGCAAAGGGGGGACCAACTCCATATTAATGCCCATGATTTTGATCTGATGTTTGACGAGCAGGTGTCCACATACAGTGAGGGAAAAAAGTATTTGATCCCCTGCTGATTTTGTACGTTTGCCCACTGACAAAGACATTATCAGTCTATAATTTTGATGGTAGGTTTATTTGAACAGTGAGAGACAGAATAACAACAAAATAATCCAGAAAAACTTATGTCAAACATTTTATAAATTGATTTGCATTTTAATGAGGGAAATACGTATTTGACCCCTCTGCAAAACATGACTTAGTACTTGGTGGCAAAACCCTTGTTTGCAATCACAGAGGTCAGACATTTCTTGTAGTTGGCCACCAGGTTTGCACACATCTCGGGAGGGATTTTGTCCCACTCCTCTTTGCAGATGTTCTCCAAGTCAGCTCCCTCCACAGATTTTCTATGGGATTAAGGTCTGGAGACTGGCTAGGCCACTCCAGGACGTTAATGTGCTTCTTCTTGAGCCACTCCTTTGTTGCCTTGGCCGTGTGTTTTGGGTCATTGTCATGCTGTAATACCCATCCATGACCCATTTTCAATGCCCTGGCTGAGGGAAGGAGGTTCTCACCCAAGATTTGACGGTACATGGCCCCGTCCATCGTCCCTTTGATGCGGTGAAGTTGTCCTGTCCCCTTAGCAGAAAAACACCCCCAAAGCATAATGTTTCCACCTCCATGTTTGACGGTGGGGATGGTGTTCTTGGGGTCATAGGCAGCATTCCTCCTCCTCCAAATGCGTTGAGTTGAGTTGATTTTATAGAGCTCCATTTTGGTCTCATCTGACCACAACACTTTCACCCAGTTCTCCTCTGAATCATTCAGATGTTCATTGGCAAACTTCAGACGGGCATGTATATGTGCTTTCTTGAGCAGGGGGACCTTGCGGGCACTGCAGGATTTCAGTCCTTCACGGCGTAGTGTGTTACCAATTGTTTTTTTGGTGACTATGGTCCTAGCTGCCTTGAGATCATTGACAAGATCCTACTGTGTGGTTCTGTGCCGATTCCTCACCGTTCTCATGATCATTGCAACTCCACGAGGTGAGATCTTGCATGGAGCCCCAGGCCGAGGGAGATTGACAGTTATTTTGTGTTTCTTCCATTTGCGAATAATCGCACTAACTGTTGTCATCTTCTCACCAAGCTGCTTGGCGATGGTCTTGTAGCCCATTCCAGCCTTGTGTAGGTCTACAATCTTGTCCCTGACATCCTTGGAGAGCTCTTTGGTATTGGCCATGGTGGAGAGTTTGGAATCTGATTGATTGCTTGCTTCTGTGGACAGGTGTCTTTTATACAGGTAACAAACTGAGATTAGGAGCACTCCCTTTAAGAGTGTGCTCCTAATCTCAGCTCGTTACCTGTATAAAAGACACCTGGGAGCCAGAAATCGTTCTTATTGAGAGAGGGTCAAATACTTAATTCCCTCATTAAAATGCAAATCAATTTATAACATTTTTGACATGCGTTTTTCTGGTTTTTTGTTGTTGTTATTCTGTCCCTCACTGTTCACATAAACCTACCTTTAAAATTATAGACTGATCATTTCTTTGTCAGTGGGCAAACGTACAAAATCAGCAGGGGATCAAATACTTTTTTCCCTCACTGTACCTTTGGTCATGTAGTGTATATTAACTGGCTTGGTAGCTCGCTACCTACCATTAGCAGTGTTTTCAATGGTGGCCAGCTAGCTAACAATGGAACAAAAGTATAATTTTGAATTAGAGAAATACTCCAACTGGCTCTGCATTTTAGGAAGTACCCCTGGTGCACTGTTCAATTCTTTATCCATTTAATTAATTTATGTTTTGACAACTCAGTTTTTGCCATTGCCCAAATTGGCTTCCATGCATTTGAAACTAGAGCTTGTCCGAGGCTGGTCGGACACAAGCTTGATTAGTGACAGTTGCTATCCATTGGAGTGCTGCGATTGGTTGCCCCTAATTCTGGGGCGGGGCTTAGCAAAGGGTCAATTAAGCACTCGTTTCGATTTATTGTTTTAAAAAAATATGCTTATAGAGCCCAAGCGCCAGTGGATAACGCGGTTTCTACAATTGTGAAATTATGTGATGGCAAGTCGTTCAATTTCAAGTCGTCCAGTTTACATGCCAATTACACCACTAGGAGTAATGCAATCTAGTAGCGTCATGATGAGAAATGGGGTTGAGGATGTGCTAAACAGTGAGCTACGAAAAATATATAAACCATACTTTAACCTTAACCACTCAAAATAAACTCCTAAACTTAACTCAAACCTTAAACCTAACCTTATCCAATCGGAATGAATGCCTAAACGTATTCCTCAAGGTTAGTTTCAGTGTGACGTGATGTAGTGTTTTATCATTTTGTTTTCATGCTCTGAGAAGGAGAACCAATTGTGAAACAGGAAGATGCTGCTTTTTGTACACTGAAGGTGGCAGGACCTACCACCCACTGGGCAAAAACTGGTTGAATCAACATTGTTTCCACGTAATTTCAACAAACAAATTAATTGTGATGACTTGAATCAACATGGAAAAGTGATTGGATTTGGAAAAAAAGTAATCAACGTAAAGGAATTTCGTTTTTTTTAACCAAACTTCTAACCTAAATCCAATGACATGGTGACATATTTTGTTGATTTCATATTGAATTCACTGTAAAAATAAAATAAAAATACTTCATAGCTTCAAACGTCAAGACTCTATGGAGGGTATTCACCTGAAGTGATTCTATCTATTGATTGTCCCCATTTTGGTTATCCAGGTTTTCGTTTCCAGTTTTCCAGTTCATATTGAGGATTTCTCCCTGTTAACCATGCAGATGTCTTGGCTCGTGTTTGTCCTGGAATACATATCCCCGCTGTTGCCTTGCCCCCCATGGACTTTAATCAATTTGACTTTGAAAATCTACAATCTCAATCCCCAGTGTGTACATACAGCCAACTGTAGCTTAGAAATATGAGGGTCAATGTTTCTCTTGTAGAGCATCCAACTCAAAAAGGCAGTATTGAGAATATGACTTACAAAAAGTCTGAATCAATAATATGACTAACTGGCTTGATCGAAAACACACACTTATAAGTTTAGTCTAATGGCAATAGATGAAATCATTTGTGATGGAAATTCACCGGTGATGAGTGTGGTGTAGTGGTTTGTTATTTATGTTGGAATGAGGAATGAGACCTCTTAAACAAACACACACACACACACATACACACACACACACACACTGTCCCTAGTCCTGAAAAATACACAACACCCCTTAGAGTGTGAGCAGAGGCTTCAGAATGTGGGTGGGCTTTGTGGCGAAGGCCAGCGAATCATGTGGGCCAGAGCCATGGTAGAGCCCCGCCTCTTGCTCCTTAACCCAGATCCCTGCCAGTATGGTTATATAATTCAATAAACACTCCCAACTTTGTTGCTGAGGGCCAGCTGGACAGAACATACCACACACACACTCCCAACTTTGTTGCTAAGGGCCAGCTGGACAGAACATACCAAACGCACCATTTTCATATGGATCATTATCAGACAATTCATGTGGATCAGACAATTATAAGTGTATGATAGATTGAGAAATTCAAGTAAACAAAATTTAAATTTTAGTTGGATTTGTTCATCCATCCATATTTGTATGTGTCCATGTACTGTTAGGCCAGTAGTTGAAAAGGAGGTTCCAGATCTGGAACCAGACATCCCAATGAAAATAGGATCCAAACAGTGGTCAGTTTTACAGCTAATTTCCTGCAATTCTACACATTTTGCCATGGGGTGGAGCGACGTTTTAATGCAAATTTCCTGCAGTTCTACAAATTTTGCCATGACTTATGCCATGTTAATATGATATCTGAGTGAGCGTGACTAACAAAATCAATGGGGGCACCCTGGAGGTCAGGGCCCCTAAGCACGTGCCCTGCATGCCCAGTCGGTAATTTGGTCATGATTACTACAAGTTTAGATAGCTGGCTAGACTAACTAGACTAATACACAGTTGAAGTCGGAAGTTTACATACACCTTAGCCAAATACATTTAAAATCTGTTTTTCACAATTCCTGACATTTAATCCTAGTACAAATTCCCTGTCTTAGGTCAGTTAGGATCACCACTTTATTTTAAGAATTTGAAATGTCAGAATAATAGTAGAGAGAATGATTTATTTCAGCTTTTATTTCTTTCATCACATTCCCAGTGGGTCAGAAGTTTACATACACTCAATTAGTATTTGGTAGCATTGCCTTTAAATTGTTTAACTTGGGTCAAACGTTTCGGGTAGCCTTCCACAAGCTTCCCACAACAAGTTGGGTGAATTTTGGCCCATTCCTCCTGACAGAGCTGGTGTAACTGAGTCAGGTTTGTAGGCCTCCTTGCTCACACACGCTTTTTCAGTTCTGCCTACACATTTTCTTTAGGATTGAGGTCAGGGCTTTGTGATGGCCACTCCAATACCTTGACTTTGTTGTCCTTAAGCCATTTAGCCACAACTTTGGAAGTATGCTTGGGGTCATTGTCCATTTGGAAGACCCATTTGCGACCAAGCTTTAACTTCCTGACTGATTTCTTGTGATGTTAGTTCAATATATCCACATCATTTTACTTCCTCATGATGCCATCTATTTTGTGAAGTGCACCAGTCCCTCCTGCAGCAAAGCACCCCCACAGCATGATGCTGCCACCCCTGTGCTTCACGGTTGGGATGGTGTTCTTCGGCTTGCAAGCTCCCACTTTTTCCTCCAAACATAACAATGGTCATTATGGCCAAACAGTTCTATTTTTGTTTCATCATACCAGAGGAAATTTCTCCAAAAAGTACGATCTTTGTCCCCATGTGCAGTTGCAAACCGTAGTCTGGCTTTTTTATGGTGGTATTGGAGCAGTGGCTTCTTCCTTGTTGAGCGGACTTTCAGGTTATGTCGATATAGGACTCGTTTTACTATGGAAATAGAGACTTCTGTACCTGTTTCCTCCAGCATCTTCACAAGGTCCTTTGCTGTTGTTCTGGGATTGATTTGCACTTTTCGCACCAAAGTACGTTCATCTCTAGGAGACAGAACGTGTCTCCTTCCCATGGTGTTTACACTTGCATACTATTGTTTGTACAGATGAATGTGGTACCTTCAGGCATTTGGAAATTGCTCCCACGGATTAACCAGACTTGTAAAGGTCTACAATTTTTTTTCTGAGGTCTTGGCTGATTTCTTTTGATTTTCCGATGATGTCAAGCAAAGAGGCACTGAGTTTGAAGGTAGGCTTTGAAATACATCCTCAGGTACACCTCCAATTGACTCAAATTATGTCAATTAGCCTATCAGAAGCTTCTAAAGCCATGACATCATTTTCTGGAATTTTCCAAGCTGTTTAAAGGCACTGTCAACTTAGTGTATGTAAACTTCTGACCCACTGGAATTGTGATACAGTGAATTATAAGTGAAATAATCTGTCTGTAAACAATTGTTGGCAAAATTACTTGTGTCATGCACAAAGTAGATGTCCTAACCGACTTGCCAAAACTATAGTTTGTTAACAAGAAATTTGTGTAGTGGTTGAAAAACGAGTTTTAATGACTCCAACCTAAGTGTATGTAAATTTCCGACTTCAACTGTACCAAACAAAACAAATTTAACTGACAGGCTAATAAGTGAGGAAAACTGCTGATGCACAACCAATTTTTGAAATTGCACCTTGTTTATTCTACTATTCTACTATTCTACCATGCACTTAACACATTTATGAAATTGCTTATCCCAGTTACTAATAAGCTTGCACCCATTAAGAAAATCACTGTAAAAAACTGTTAAATCTCTGTTGATTGATGAGGAATTGAAAAATTGTATGGTTGAGCGGGATGAGGCAAAAGGAATGGCAAATAAGTCTGGCTGCACAACCAAATTGAGAAATCATTTGACTAAACTGAATAAAAAGAAGAAGAAACTACACTATGAAACACAGACAAATGACATTAAGAATAATAGTAAAAAGCTTTGGAGCACCTTCAATGAAAGTTTTGGCAAAAAGGCAAACTCAGCTCCATCACTCTTTGAATCAGATGGCTCATTCATCACAAAACCAACGGATTTTGCCAACTACTTTAATTATTTTTTCATTGGCAAGATTAGCAAACTTAGGCATGACATGCCAGCAACAAACGCTGGCACTACACATCCAAGTATATCTGACCAAATTATCAAAGACAAGCATTGTAATTTTGAATTCCGTAAAGTGAGTGTGGAAGAGGTGAAGAAATTATTGTTGTCTATCAACAATGACAAGACACTGGGGTCTGACAACTTGGATGGAAAATTACTGAGGATAATAGTGGATGATATTGCCATTCCTATTTGCCATATTTTCAATTGAAGCCAACTAGAAAGTGTGTGCCCTCAGGCCTGGAGGGAAGCAAAAGTTATTCCGCTACCTAAGAATAGTAAAGCCCCTTTTTACTGGCTCAAATAGCCAACCAATCAGCCTGTTACCAACCCTTAGTAAACTTTAGGAAAAAATGGTGTTTGACCAAAAACAATTATATTTTACAGTTAACAAATTGACAACAGACTTTCAGCACTCTTATAGGGAAGGACATTCAACAAGCACAGCACTTACACAAATGAGTGATGATTGGCTGAGATACATTTATGATAAAAAGATTGTGAGGGCTGTTTTGTTAGACCAGTGAGGCTTTTGACATTATTGATGCTGGAAAAACCTATGTGTTATGGCTTTACACCCCCTACTATATTGTAGATAAAGAGTTACCTGTCTAACAGAACACAGAGGGTGTTCTTTAATGGAAGCCTCTCCAACATAATCCAGGTAGAATCAGGAATTCCCCAGGGCAGCTGTCTAGGCCCCTTACTTTTTTCAATCTTTACTAATGATATGCCACTGGCTTTGAGGAAAGCCATTGTGTCTGTGTATGCAGATATCTCAACACTATACACGTTAGCTATTATAGTGACTGAAATGACTGCAACACTTAACAAAGAGCTACAGTTCATTTCAGAATGGGTGGCAAGGAATAAGTTGGTCCTAAATATTTCAAAAACTAAAAGCATTATATTTGAGAAAAATCATTCCCTAAACCTCAACTAAATCTTGTAATGAATAATGTGGAAATTGAGCAAGTTGACATGACTAAACTGCTTGGTGTAACCCTGGATTGTAAACTGGCATGGTCAAAACATAATGATACAACAGTAGCTAAAATGGGGAGAAGTCTGTCCATAATAAAGCTCTGCTCTGCCTTCTTAACAGCACTATCAACAAGGCAGGTCCTACAGGCTCTAGTTTTGTCGCACCTGGACTACTGTTCATTCGTGTGGTCAGGTGCCACAAAGAGGGATTTATGAAAATTGCAATTGCTCAGAACAGGGCAGCACGGCTGGCCCATAAAAGTACACGGAGAGCTAACATTAATGACATGCTTGACAATCTCTACTGGCTCAATGTGGAGGAGAGATTGACTTCATCACTACTTGTATTTTTGAGAGGTATTGACATGTAAAATTAGATTAAAAAACACATAAAAATACATCTAATGGAACAGCAGGGACTGTGAAGCAACACAAACATAGGCACAGACACATGCATACACACACACGATAACATATGCACCATACACACATGTACACATGGATTTTGTGTTGTAGATATGTGGTAGTAGAGTAGGGGCCTGAGGGCACACACTTAATGTGTTGTGAAATCTGTTTTGAATGTATTGTAATGTTTTTAAATGTTATAATTGCCTGAATTTTGATGGACCCCAGGAAGAGCTGCTTTTCCTTCACTCTGCAGTCCGACTCATCCCAAACCATCTCAATTGGGTTGAGGTCGGGTGATTGTGGAGGCCATGTCATCTGATGCATCACTCCATCACTCTCCTTCTTGGTCAAATAGCCCTTACACAGCCTGGAGGTGTGTTTTGGGTCATTGTCCTGTTGAAAAACAAATGATAGTCCCTCTAAGCACAAACCAGATGCGATGGCGTATCGCTGCTGAATGCTGTGGTAGCCATGCTGTTTAAGTGTGTCTTGAATTCTAAATAAATCACAGACAGTGTCACCAGCAAAGCACCCCCACACCATCACACCTCCTCCTCCATTCTTCACAGTGGGAACCACACATGCAGAGATCATCCGTTCACCTACTCTGCGTCTCACAAAGAGACAGCGGTTGGAACCAAAAATCTCAAATTTGGACTCATCAGACCAAAGGTCAGATTTCCACCGGTCTAATGTAAATTGCTCGTGTTTCTTGGCACAAGCCAGTCTCTTCTTGTTATTGGTGTCCTTTAGTCATGGTTTCTTTGCAGCAATTCGACCATGAAGGCCTGAATCACGCAGTCTCCTCTGAACAGTTGATGTTGATTTGTCTGTTACTTGAACTCTGTTAAGCATTTATTTGGCCTACAATTTCTGAGGCTGGTAACTCTGCAGCAGAGGTAACTCTGAGTCTTCCTTTCCTGTGGTGGTCCTCATGAGAGCTAGTTTCATCATAACGCTTGATGGTTTTTGCGACTGCACTTGAAGAAACTTTAAAAGTTATTGAACTTTTCCGGATTGACTGACCTTCATGTCTTAAAGTAATGATGGACTGTCGTTTCTCTTTGCTTATTTGAGCTGTTCTTGCCATAATATGGACTTGGTTTTTTAGCTTCTGTATACCCACCCTACCTTGTCACAACACAACTGATTGGCTGAAATGCATTAAGAAGGAAAGAAATTCCACAAATTAACTTTTACGAAGGCACACCTGTTAATTGAAATGCATTCCAGGTGACTACCTCATGAAGCTGGTTGAGAGAATGCCAAGAGTGTGCAATGCTGTCATCAAGGCAATGGGTGGCTACTTTGAAGAATCTCAAATATAAAATATATTTGATTTGTTTAACACTTTTTGGGTTATTACGTGATTCCATATGTGTTATTTCACATTTTTGATGTCTTCACTATTATTCTACAATGTAAAAAATAGTAAAAAGAAAAGAAAAACTCTGGAACGAGTAGGTGTGTCCAAACTTTGACTGGTAGTGTAGGTGCTGGGCTAATAAAAAATACTAGTAAAGAACAAGAATGCCTGCACACTGTTAAAGCTCCCAATTCAGCGCTTTATTGACAACGTTTCCATCCGAAACGGATCTTCGTCAGGTCAAACAAACTGAGTGCTCACGTCCCAAAATATACACATTTCACCTCACATGACCATTATGCACATGACACATGGTGTGTGCAAAAACAGTTTGTGTATCTCTAATAATTTGAGATAATAATAATAATGAGATGTGCACATGTAGTAGTTACAGACAATAATACATATTTATAAAATGACCAAGTAGGAGACCTGGAAGGCAAGACAAATCAAAGTGTCAAAGCGACGTGTATGCGGTAGGCGAAGTCAAGAGCTACTGGCAGAAACTTTACTGGATTCAGTGCAACAAAACAATGTACACTGGCAACCTCGAACAGCGAGGGAAATAACAAGACCTGCACACATGGGCAACTGCCGCGAAGACCAAAAACAATAACGCACAATACACGATGAGAAACAGAGGGTTATAAAGGGAACACAATAAAACATAATGGGAAACAGGTGTAAACCATAAAGACCAAACAAGACAAACACCGAAACATCGATCGTCAGCAGCTAGTACTCCGGGGACGACGAACGCCGAAGCCCGCCCGAGCAAGGAGGAGGAGCAGCCTCGGCTGAATCCGTGACACAAAGTGACATATTCATGTAAGAAATGGTCTGATATCAAACTCTTGGTTCAGACCTTTAAGAGACATGATACACAAATGGTGAATCCAATGCAATTCTCTTCTCAATAATAGATTATCAGTGTCTCCCCCCTCCTATTAGTCTTAACATGTTCGATACCAATGTATCTCAGAGAGCTCATGTTGTGACGAGCTTCCATGAAATGCGCAGCCACAGGGTTTCTCTGGTCAATTGTCCTGATATTTGTCACGATCGCTTAAGGAGGGAGACCAAGGCGCAGCGTTGAAGGTGAACATATATTTTATTTACTGATCACACGATCAAAACAATAAACGATAACGTGACGTCTACAGTTTAACACAAACCGAAATGAACAAGAAACCACAAACACAACGTGAAAGACAGATAGTTAAATATGGCTCCCAATCAGAGACAACGAGCCAACAGCTGACACTCGTTACCTCTGATTGGGAGTCACTCAAACAAAGAAATACAATACCTAGACCCACAACAAAACATAGAAACTAACACCCTGGCTCAACATACGAGAGTCCCCCGAGCCAGGGCGTGACAGTACCCCCCCCTAAAGGCGCGGACTCCGACCGCGCCAACGAAACACAACAGGGGAGGGACCGGGTGGGCACTCCGCCTAGGCGGCGGATCCGGCTCCAGTGGAACAGGCACGTGCCGTGCCGGACCGACGACGCACACCACTGGCTTGGTGTGGGGAACAGGCACGGGCCGTGCTGCACTGACGACGCACACCACTGGCTTGGTGCTGGGAGCAGGAATGGGCCGGACCGGGCTGGCGACGCGCACCACAGACCTGGTGCGGAGAGCAGGAACGGGCAGAGCCGGGCTGACGAGACGCACCACAGACTTGATGCGGGGAGCAGGAATGGGCCGGACCGGGCTGGCGACGCGCACCACAGACCTGGTGCGGAGAGCAGGAACGGGCAGAGCCGGGCTGACGAGACGCACCACAGACTTGATGCGGGGAGCAGGAATGGGCCGGACTGGGCTGGCGACGCGCACCACAGACCTGGTGCGGGGAGCAGGAACGGGCAGAGCTGGGCTGACGAGACGCACCACAGACTTGATGCGGGGAGCCGGAACGGGCAGAGCCGGGCTGACGAGCCGCACCACAGACTTGATGCGGGACGCATGGATGGGCCGGACTGGGCTGGCGACGCGCACCGCAGGTTCGGTGCGGGGAGCAGGAATAGACCGGACCGTACTGGGGACACACACCACTGGCTCTACACCGGGATCTGGAACGGGCCGGACCGGACTGGCAACACACGCCAGTACCTCTCGCCGTGCCTCCACACCTTCCATCCCCTCTTCTACCAGTGGCCCCCGTAACCCGGCGGCCTTCTCCGGCAACCCACTGGACCGCTCTATCGCGGCCTCCTGCTGGTCCGCCGTCGTGAGCCCCCCCCTAAAAATTTTCGGGGCGTCTCTCCTACCCGTGGCCCAGGTCTCCATGTCCCTCGCCAGCTTCTCGCCCTTCTGCCATAATGTCAAGCCCCTCTCTTCCTCACTCGGCTTGACCCAGTCCAGGAGGCGAAGGAGATCTGTGAGGGATCTCCCCGGCGATGGCTCCTGGACACGCTGCTTGGTCCCATCTTGGTGGTTTCTTCTGTCACGATCGCTTAAGGAGGGAGACCAAGGCGCAGCGTTGAAGGTGAACATATCTTTTATTTACTGATCACACGATCAAAACAATAAACGATAACGTGACGTCTACAGTTTAACACAAACCGAAATGAACAAGAAACCACAAACACAACATGAAAGACAGATAGTTAAATATGGCTCCCAATCAGAGACAACGAGCCAACAGCTGACACTCGTTACCTCTGATTGGGAGTCACTCAAACAAAGAAATACAATACCTAGACCCACAACAAAACATAGAAACTAACACCCTGGCTCAACATACGAGAGTCCCCCGAGCCAGGGCGTGACAATATTACTCCTGTGTTCCGCTGTCCTTGTTTTCAGAGCTTGTTTCGTTTTTCCTACACAGCATAAACCACAAATACACTTGATCAGGTATATCACATTTTTTGTGGAACATGCAATGATGCCGTAATGGTGATCGTAATGGTAATCGTAATGGCCTTGCCCGTAATATGGTGATTGAACATTGTGCATTTGTTTGTAAAGTTACACTGGGTACATCGGCTACATCTATAATTACTGTCCGGCACATTGTCTAGGAAGGTACTGCGTGGCACTGGTCTAAAGACTACCCGCGAGGGTTCTTTAAATGTATTTTCCAGTTGTGAATCAGTGCTCAAGATGTGTCAGTGTTTTTTAATGATGTGGTCGAACTGTTTACCAAGTGGGGAGTACTGAAGGAAGCATTGAACGTGTTGATCAGGAGGGCGGGGTGGTTTGGGCGTAAGGCTGTCATCCTGGGTCATATTTTTATAATGATCCCTTGCGTCATGCAGCCATTCCTCTTGGTAACTCAACTGTCTGAAACGCTCATCCAGACAGTCGGCTTGTTTGTCATAGTGACTCTGTGAACTACAAATCCTGCGTATGTGACTGTACTGGCTGATGGGGAGGCTCTTTTTTAGGGTTGTAGGGTGGAAGCTGTCTCTGCTTAACAGGGAATTCCTGTCCGTCGGCTTCCTGTATAGGTCCGTGCGAAAGCCACCCCCGTCCCTCTTAATCATAATGTCCAGAAAACTTGTTTATGAGCATCAAAGGTGAGGCTGAATTTCAAATGTTTGCTCCTTGTATTGATTAAGGAGTGGAATCGATGAAGTTCCTCTGCTGTGCCCTGGAAAAGAAGGAATACATGATCAATAAAGCATTTCCAGAGCCTGATATCGCGCAAGAATGGATTGTTAGGGCTGAAAATCACATTCTTCTCAAACAACCCCACATACAGATCGGCATATTTCGGTGCCATGTTACTACCCCATAGCGGTTCCCTTCTGTTGAATGTCATTTTCAAACATGAAAAAGTTCTTAGTCAGAACAATCTCAGCAAGTTCAACAATACAGTTAGCGCTAGGGAGTGTGCCAGTGGGTCGTTGATTAAGATAGTGTGCAATGGCTTCTAAGCCTCCCTGATGGGGGATATTAGTATACAGGGATTCAACATCAAAGCAAGCCATAAGCATCTCCCCATTGATATTGTGCATTGTATTGAGGGTGTTAATCATGTCCATAGAATTGTGTACATATGCAGGGAGTGACACCACACTCCACAAAGAAATCTACAGTCAATGAGCCAATGGAGGCCACAATACGTCTCCCTGGTGGCTTAGCCAATCATTTGTGGATTTTTAGTAAGGCATGAATAACGCTCCTGATTTCGTTGTCTACTTTCATGAACTCATATTCATTTTACATAATGTCTCCACTTTCCACAAGAGACTTCAGCTTACAGTGAATCTCATCTTTGAACAGTGGTGTTTCTAGGGAGGGATTTCTGTATTTGGGCAGACAAAAGGTAGATTTGGCTCGAAAAGGGGTATTCTCTATTTTGTCACCCATAGCCTGAACGCTCGTCTCACCCATACTTGACACATCCACATTTGGACTCATCATTTACGGGACAGAAGAACTCTCAATGTACGAAATAATTTCTGAAACTCTATTGTGGTGTTGAAGTCATTACATGATGCAGTGGGGATGAAAGATAAGCCCTTAATCAAGGCCAACTCACATGAAGTGGTTATGGGACGTGAAGAAAGGTTGATTACACTCAGGAATTCTGACCGCGTGTCCAATAGCGGCCTTGCTCCTCTGTTCTTCTTGCCCCACTTTACACTTCTTCCACGTCCACGATGCTGCTGACCCCTGATGGGCCATTGAGGGTATTCTCTTCCCCCTTGCTTGCGTCCTAACAAAGATCCACTCCCATGGGAATCACAGCTGTAATCCGAATCTACATCAAGAGAAGATGCACTCGAGTGTGGAGGTAGGGTAACCTGTCGTGGGTAGTCTGACGTCACTACGCGACTGTCTACGGCCTCGCAGGGGATTCCCTCTCCACAGATACACCTCATTCATCACAAAATTAGCTCTGGTATCAAACATGTTAAGGAGGTGGGGAGATACTGATCTATTTTTGAGAAGAGAATTGTATTGGATTCACCGTTTGTGTACCATGTCTCCTAAAGGTCTGAACCAATAGTTTGATATCAGACCATTTTTTGTATATGTCATTCTGATTTGTCTTGCCTTCCAGGTGTCCTACTTGGTCATTTTATACATATTTAAAAGTTGCATCATACTGCAGCACAGCTTGCAGGATGCTGCGGTATGGTGCAGCGTGTTACAGTGCATGACGTCATAGTATTTTACTGTCAGCCATTGTTGCCATTCATGTCTTTAATGGTGGTTGAAACCACCAGAGGGCATATTTGAGGGCATCTTTATGAAGCTTGTTGGCACTTGCTTACTTTCCCAAATAATCCTACAGAGGTCCATGCAGGCCAGACGTTTTGATTGCTATACTCTATCTGAAAGAGCATAATAACTTAATTAATTTCATTGACATGAAGCAACCATAGCCTCAGCTACTATAGCACAGAGAAATACATCTTAAAACATGCTATTCTGTTCTTTTGAAATATATTGTCTTAGTATCATGTTTTTTTTTAATGACCTACCTAAACAAAATATTAATGGATTTCTTTGTGATTGTGTATATTGAATTGATGTATTAGACTGGCGGCTATTGGTAGGCTACTTGTTAAGTCCCGGCTATTCTACTGTTAATATGTACTGCACTGTAGACCTTCATGGCGCTTTGAGGATGAAATGCTCAGTAAGTTTTGGTCTTTTATGATATTTATCTTAATGTAGGCCTACTGCTAGAGTGTAAAATACACATATTTCAGTAAATTCAGGGACAGGTGGCATAAAGGCCTACTTCAATATATAGTATATAAATCATTCATTCATTTGTGCATGTCATCACACAGCATACAAGTCATTCATGTATTTAAATACAGTCAAGCATTTTAGTTATAAAACAAAATAACAAAGGGAGCCTTGAATAATTAAACAATGAATAAACCACAACATAATATTATAATAATAATATATGCCATTTAGCAGACGCTTTTATCCAAAGCGACTTAGTCATGCGTGCATAAATTTTTTGTGTATGGCTGGTCCCGGGGATCGAACCCACTACCCTGGCGTTACAAGCACTGTGCTCTACCAGCTGAGTTTGAAATAATGCGATTTATTTCAGGAATGAATTTCACTCTTTTTAATATTGGCTGTACTAGAGACTTTTAAACCTTTTTTTGTTAGAACTGACTATATGGGATTGATTATAGTTTGTTTGTAAATTATTATTGTATTTTTTGTGCTGTTTATACTGTTAGAAATTTAGCTTAATTTAATTGATTAAAAACGAAAATGCATTTTACAGTAGCCTACATAGGCCTCAGGGTTTCCATTAGGAAAATATGGCGCTGTACAACGTGACCGGTCGGGAGGAGTGAAGAGCAAAATAATCCTAAAATTTGAACTTGTTATCAGTATAAAAGACTCCTGTCCACAACCTCAAACAGTCACACTCCAAACTCCTCTATGGCCAAGACCAAAGAGCTGTCAAAGGACACCAGAAACAAAATTGTAGACCTGCACCAGGCTGGGAAGACTGAATCTGCAATAGGTAAGCAGCTTGGTTTGAAGAAATCAACTGTGGGAGCAATTATTAGGAAATGGAAGACATACAAGACCACTGATAATCTCCCTCGATCTGGGACTCCACGCAAGATCTCACCCCGTGGGGTCAAAATGATCACAAGAACGGTGAGCAAAAATCCCAGAACCACACGGGGGGACCTAGTGAATGACCTGCAGAGAGCTGGGACCAAAGTAACAAAGCCTACCATCAGTAACACACTACGCCGCCAGGGACTCAAATCCTGCAGTGCAGACGTGTCCCCCTGCTTAAGCCAGTACATGTCCAGGCCCGTCTGAAGTTTGCTAGAGTGCATTTGGATGATCCAGAAGAGGATTGGGAGAATGTCATATGGTCAGATGAAACCAAAATAAACTTTTTGGTAAAAACTCAACTTGTCGCGTTTGGAGGACAAAGAATGCTGAGTTGCATCCAAAGAACACCATACCTACTGTGAAGCATGGGGGTGGAAATATCATGCTTTGGGGCTGTTTTTCTGCAAAGGGACCAGGACGACTGATCCGTGTAAAGGAAAGAATGAATGGGGCCATGTATCGTGAGATTTTGAGTGAAAACCTCCTTCCATCAGCAAGGGCATTGAAGATGAAACGTGGCTGGGTCTTTCAGCATGACAATGATCCCAAACACACCGCCCGGGCAACGAAGGAGTGGCTTCGTAAGAAGCATTTCATGGTCCTGGAGTGGCCTAGCCATTCTCCAGATCTCAACCCCATAGAAAATCTTTGGAGGGAGTTGAAAGTCCGTGTTGCCCAGCGACAGCCACAAAACATCACTGCTCTAGAGGAGATCTGCATGGAGGAATGGGCCAAAATACCAGCAACAGTGTGTGAAAACCTTGTGAAGACTTACAGAAAACGTTTGACCTGTGTCATTGCCAACAAAGGGTACATAACAAAGTATTGAGAAACATTTGTTATTGACCAAATACTTATTTTCCACTATAATTTGCAAATAAATTCATTAAAAATCCTACAATGTGATTTTCTGGATTTTTTTTTCTCATTTTGTCTGTCATAGTTGACGTGTACCTATGATGAAAATTACAGGCCTCTCTCATCTTTTTAAGTGGGAGAACTTGCACAATTGGTGGCTGACTAAATACTTTTTCCCCCCACTGTACATATGGGGTAAACAAAACATACAGTCAAAATTACAATAGAAAATCTATATACAGTGTGTGCAAATGTAGTAAGTTATGGAGGTAAGGCAATAAATAGGCCATAGTGCAAAATAAATACAATTTAGTATTAACACTGGAATGATAGATGTGCAGAAGATGATGTGCGAATAGAGATACTGGGGTGCAAATGAGCAAAATAAATAACAATATTGGGATGAGGTAGTTGGGTGGGCTAATTACAGATGGGCTGTGTACAGGTGCAGTGATCGGTAAGCTGCTCTGACAACTGATGCTTAAAGTTAGTGAGGGAGATAAGAGATTTTTGCAGTTCGTTCCAGTCATTGGCAGCAGAGAACTGGAAGGAATGGTGGCCAAAGGAGGTGTTGGCTTTGAGGATGACCAGTGAGATATACCTGCTGGAGCGCATAGTACGGGTTGGTGTTGCTATGGTGACCAATGAGCTATGATAAGGCGGGGATTTGCCTAGCAGTGATTTAAAGATGAGCTGGAGCCAGTGGGTTTGGCGACGAAAATGTAGTGAGGGCCAGCCAACGAGAGCGTACAGGTCAAAATGGTGGGTAGTATAATGAGGGAAAAAAGTATTTGATCCCCTGTTGATTTTGTACATTTGCCCACTGACAAAGAAATGATCAATCTATAATTTAAATGGTAGGTTTATTTGAACAGTAAGAGACAGAATAACAACAAAAAAATCCAGAAAAACGCATGTCAAAAATGTTATGAATTGATTTGCATTTTAATGAGGGAAATAAGTATTTGAACCCCTCTCAATCAGAAAGATTTCTGGCTCCCAGGTGTCTTTTATACAGGTAACGAGCTGAGATTAGGAGCACACTCTTAAAGGGAGTGCTCCTAATCTCCGTTTGTTACGTGTATAAAAGACACCTGTCCACAGAAGCAATCAATCAATCAGGTTCTAAATTCTCCACCATGGCCAAGACCAAAGAGCTCTCCAAGGATGTCAGGGACAAGATTGTAGACCTACACAAGGCTGGAATGGGCTACAAGACCATCGCCAAGCAGCTTGGTGAGAAGATGACAACAGTTGGTGCGATTATTCGCAAATGGAAGAAACACAAAATAACTGTCAATCTCCCTCGGCCTGGGGCTCCATGCAAGATCTCACCTCGTGGAGTTGCAATGATCATGAGAACGGTGAGGAATCAGCCCAGAACTACACGGGAGGATCTTGTCAATGATCTCAAGGCAGCTGGGACCATAGTCACCAAGAAAACAATTGGTAACACACTACGCCGTGAAGGACTGAAATCATGCAGCGCCCGCAAGGTCCCCCTGCTCAAGAAAGCACATATACATGCCCGCCTGAAGTTTGCCAATGAACATCTGAATGATTCAGAGGAGAACTGGGTGAAAGTGTTGTGGTCAGATGAGACCAAAATGAAGCTCTTTGGCATCAACTCAACTTGCCGTGTTTGGAGGAGGAGGAATGCTGCCTATGACCCCAAGAACACCATCCCCACCGTCAAACATGGAGGTGGAAACATTATGCTTTGGGGGTGTTTTTCTGCTAAGGGGACAGGACAACTTCACTGCATCAAAGGGACGATGGATGGGGCCATGTACCGTCAAATCCTGTGTGAGAACCTCCTTCCCTCAGCCAGGGCATTGAAAATGGGTCGTGGATGAGTATTCCAGCATGACAATGACCCAAAACACACGGCCAAGGCAACAAAGGAGTGGCTCAAGAAGAAGCATATTAAGGTCCTGGAGTGGCCTAGCCAGTCTCCAGACCTTAATCCCATAGAAAATCTGTGGAGGGAGCTGAAGGTTCGAGTTGCCAAACGTCAGCCTCGAAACCTTAATGACTTGGAGAAGATCTGCAAAGAGGAGTGGGACAAAGTCCCTCCTGAGATGTGTGCAAACCTGGTGGCCAACTACAAGAAACGTCTGACCTCTATGATTGCCAACAAGGGTTTTGCCATCAAGTACTAAGTCATGTTTTGCAGAGGGGTCAAATACTTATTTCCCTCATTAAAATGCAAATCAATTGATAACATTTTTGACATGCGTTTTTCTGGATTATTTTGTTGTTATTCTGTCTCTCACTGTTCAAATAAACCTACCATTAAAATTATAGATTGATCATTTCTTTGTCAGTGGGCAAACATACAAAATCAGCAGGGGATCAAATACTTTTTTCCCTCACTGTATATGGGGCTTTGGTGACAAAACGGATGGCATTGTGATAGACTACATCCAATTTGCTGAGTAGAGTGTTGGAAGCTATTTTGTAAATGACATTGCCGAAGTCAAGGATCGGTAGGATAGTCAGTTTTACGAGGGCATGTTTGGCAGCATGAGTGAAGGAGGCTATGTTGCGAAATAGGAAGCCGATTCTAGATTTAACTTTGGATTGGAGATGCTTAATGTGAGTCTAGAAGGAGAGTTTTCGGTCTAACCAGACACCTAGGTATTTGTAGTTGTCCACATATTCTAAGTCAGACCCGCCGAGAGTAGTAATTCTAGTCGGGTGGGCGGGTGCAAGCAGCGTTCGATTGAAGAGCATGCATTTAATTTTACTAACGTTTAGCAGCAGTTGGAGGCTACTGAAGGAGTGCTGTATGGCATTGAAGCTCGTTTGGATGTTTGTTAACACAGTTTCCAATGAAGGGCCAGATGTATACAAAATGGTGTCGTCTGCGTAGAGGTGGATCTGAGAGTCACCACAGCAAGAGCGACATCATTGATATACACAGAGAATAGAGTCGGCCCGAGATTTGAACCCTGTGGCACCCCCATAGAGACTGCCAGAGGTCCAGACAACAGGCCCTCCGATTTGACACAATGAACTCTATCTGAGAAATAGTTGGTGAACCAGGCGAGGCAGTAATTTGAGAAACCAATGCTATTTAGTCTGCCAATAAGAATGCGGTGATTGACAGAGTCGAAAGCCTTGGCCAGGTCGATGAAGACGGCTGCACAGTACTGTCTTTTATCGATCGCGGTTATAATATTGTTTAGGACCTTGAGCGTGGCTGAGGTGCACCCATGACCAGCTCGGAAGCCAGATTGCATAGCGGAGAAGGTACGGTGGGATTTGAAATGGTCGGTGATCTGTTTGTTAACTTGGCTTTCAAATACTTTTGAAGGGCAGGGCAGGATGGATATAGGTCTGTAACAGTTTGGATCTAGAGTGTCACCCCCTTTGAAGAGGGGGATGACCGCGGCAGCTTTCCAATCTCTGGGGATCTCAGACGATACGAAAGAGAGGTTGAACAGGCTAGTAATAGGGGTTGCGACAATTTCGGCAGCTAATTTTAGAAAAAAACGGTCCAGATTGTCTAGCCAGCTGATTTGTAGGGGTCCAGATTTTGCAGCTCTTTCAGAACATCAGCTGTTTGAATTTGGGTGAAGGAGAAGCGGGCGGGGGGGGGGGGGGGCATAGGCAAGTTGCAGCGGAGGGTGCAGAGCTGGTGGCCGGGGTAAGGGTAGCCAGGTGGAAAGCATGGCCAGCGGTAACAAAATGCTTGTTGAAATTCTCGATTATCGTAGATTTATTGGTGGTGACAGTGTTTCCTAGCTTCAGTGCAGTGGGTAGCTGGGAGGAGGTGCTCTTATTCTCCATGGACTTTACAGTGTCCTCATACTTTTTGGAGTTAGTGCTACAGGATGCACATTTCTGTTTGAAAAAGCTAGCCTTTGCTTTCCTTGAAGACCTGACCAAGATCCGTTTCGGATCGAAACATTGTCAGTAAAGCGGTGAATTGGGAGCTTTAACAGTGTGCAGGCCTTCTTGTTCTTTTATAGGTGCTTTCTGACACAAATATGACTAGAATATTATACACTACACACCTATCTGAGTCTTCACCAAAGACCCTCAAACTCAAACCAGGTCACAGTGAGATTCCCCTAATCCATTATATTCATCATCTCTCTCTCTCTCTCCCCCCCGTCATCTTCATCCTCTCTCTCCGTCTCTCACCCTGTCATTTTCATCCTCTCTCTCTCTCTCCCCCTGTCATCTTCATCCTCTCTCTCCGTCTCTCCCCTGTCATCTTCATCCTCTCTCTCACTCTCCCCTGTCATCTTCATCCTCTCTCTCTGTCTCTCACCCTGTCATCTTCATCCTCTCTCTCTCTCTCTCCCCGTCATCTTCATCCTCTCTCTCCATCTCTCCCCTGCCATCTTCATCCTCTCTCTCTCTCTCCCCTGTCATCTTCATCCTCTCTCTCTCCTCCTGTCATGTTCATCCTCTCTCTCCGTCTCTCCCCGTCATCTTCATTCTCTCTCTCTCGCTCTCTAACACTCTAACTCTCACTCCACTCCACTCCACTCCCTTCCCCCATTCTTCCAGTTTCCACTCACTGGCCCAGACAGTCTTAGGGTGGCCTGGAGTCAAGGCTATGTTCTCACTGTCCAACTATTTAACTAACCGCAGTGAATCAGCTTAAATTTCACCTCACTGCTCAGCCCAGCTCCTCTTGGGGGTCTTTCAGAGACCCAAACAGCTAGCCAGGCAGACACACATACATGAACACACACACAGACTGTGAGAGCTTGTTGAGGCATAGACACATAAAGGCATAGATATATAGGCATAGACGAAATGCATGTGCATACACACACACACACACACTCACAGGCATAGATTTATAGGCATAGACCAAATTATGTATGAATGCTTGCGCGCACACACACACACACACACACACCGCCCAACCTAAGCAAACCTGAGCAGACAGCCAGGCAGACAACAGCCCCTGCACTTAGAGGCGAGACCCCAGGGACACATACATCAGTCAGACAAGACTCCCCCACGGGTGATTAGATTAGTTATGGGTCTTTAAAGACTGCTCTCCACCTCATTTCTTTACCTAGAGGTAAGATATATTGGATAACCACCAATCAATGACTGGACTGGACTCAGAAACTCACCAAACAGGTTTTGGTTTCAGAGGTTTTTTGTGTTAGCTGAAAACTCGCTTAGTGAGAAATTATTGCAGACAATAACTCAGTATGGCAAGCTAATTATATATTATGAGTTAAGTGGTTAATGTATTATCTTTTCCTCTATCTTATGGTGATATATTACTAGTGTATAGTGACTACTAAATCATAATATCACATGGACTGTGTCTGAAAATTCTACTAGCCATCAAATCCTTGCTTCCTCCGTCCTCGTTGCCTTAATTATTTTTTAAAGCGCATTAGAAGAGAGGATCCTAGGTCCTTCCTTCGGACCTCCTCCAATGAGCTTTGAGAGGAATTTAGGAAAAATGGAAGGCTGAAGCAAAGATTTGACAGCCAGTAATGTCACGTTGATCAAGTGTATTGAAACAGTACACATGGGTACAGTGGATGCTACCAAAGGAAAGCTCAAACCTTGAGCTCCAAAATGAAGTACAGATGCCGTATCTTCATGTGATCATCCTGTTGCAAACTTGTAGTGTATTCAATGGTTAAAAAGGCTTCTAAAATTTGTATTTTCCACTTTAAAATGTCTGACTTGGTTTGCCCTAATGATACATTTATGAACCCCTACAAAAAATGTAAATATATTATAATCCACAAAACAATTCACATTTCCTGTTGCTGCAGGATTATTTTCCTGCTGCTTGAAACTGGCTCAAATTAAGATACAGCATCTGTAGTCTTACAAAAAGTTAAAACTAACTAGCTAAGTGTCCAGGTTCCTAATGGATGGTGAAGGTGTTTTTGCTGAGTCTATAGATAATGTACAGGCATGTCTGGATGAAGGAGAATACATTGAGTGTATTTGAGGAGTGAGGGCCCACACTAGTCACCCTTGGGTCTTGTTATCCTCGCTCCTCTGCGCGCACACGTGTGTGTGTGTGTGTGCGTGTGTGTGTCTGTCTGTCTGTGTGTGTGTGTGTAAATGCACACTGGGTGGTTTTTAATGAATACTGCTGTCCTAACCCTTCACACACACACACACACACACACACACACATCTGAGGTGTAACACTTGATAAATGAACTCTACACTACACCACTCATCAAATATTCAGTGACAGTACCCAGCCACCCATCCTGCCCTTCTCCTCATCTGATTAAGAGAGAGATAGAGCCTAAAGGACCTGTCAGACACACACAGTGTAGGCTCAGTGGAGATGGGAGTAGAGATCTGGTTAGTCAATGTAGAGTTTAGTGTTCATTTACTGTATATGGTGAAACTTACGTGGAGCGCTAATAACCTTGCCTTACCTAAAAGTCCATTAGCTAGCTTATACTGTAGGTCTATTCGGACGGTTTGTTCCATTGACTTACAGTTGAAGAGTGATGAACCTGTATCAATCACCAGGATTAATTACTAGTTGGTTACAATGGCACAGAATGCTTTATAAATATAGTAGATAAAGCCCCCACACGACTCACGGGCGGTTCTGCCATAAGGCAGCCAAGAAACGTGAGGCAATAAAAGTCACCCCTCGAACTGTTCTTGACACTCTGACTCTCCAAATTGCAACATTCCCAACCTGCAGTCAGTACAGAGGTATCCCTGATCAGCTGTTCAGAAAAAATCACCCCTGAAGTTTGTCAGTTTTTATCGCGGTGCTGTTTGCATTCTACACATTGCAGACCTGGATTGTACAATATTTGCCCATTATTATTTTTAACCCCCTAGAGTTGATGTCTGGGCCCCTGCGGAGATCTAATTAGCATAACAAAAAATCCTCCTAAATATTCTAAAATGTTATCCTACCAGGACACATGATTAGAGCATTTTACAAGTTGCATTGTAGTTAAGACTACACATGGCAAGGAATGATTATTGTTACCATTTGTTTTTGGAGGTGGAGTGTGCACTGGACTTATTTTACGACCAGTGTGGTACACCTCAGTGATATCTCAGATGTATTCTAAGGTTATCCCCTTCGAGGGGCTTGTCCGCTCCTCTCTGTTCTCTTGGGGAAGGTTACAACTAGATTTGTTTCCTGATCGGGCGGCCTCGAACAGTGTTGCACGTAGTCTCGACCCCCGCCACACTGTCCTCAACGAGGCTCATCATGGGTCTGGGATAGTATTCCCCCCCTTTGTGGCTCAGGACCCCCCCCCAAACCAGCGGTTGGTGTTGGTGTCCAAATGAAAAGTTTGGACCCTTTGTACGATTTGTCAGCATCCGCGTTGTTAGTAGAGTGGCTGTAACCTTTCAACCAAATCTCCTGGTGTTTGTGCTTTAAAACGCTCAGTCGCTGTTGTGGTCTGCCAGTCACCACAGCGTCTGCATGTGGCAACCGTTCCAGTACCTGCGAACTGAGACGAGGATATCTTCCTGCGATATCGCAGTGTTTCACCAGTGGGAGTCATCGGGTCAGTTGCGGGACTGACGCCATTCGTTTCATTGTAAGGGGTTTCAGTCCCCCTCAAAGCAGAAAATGTATCATTGGCAGCAGAGTTCACTCTGCATGTTGATGCTTTGTTTCCTGATACGTTTGCGGTGCTTGCGGAGGTGTGGTCGAATAACAAGAGAAGTTAATCTTAGCTACAGTATTGCATGACTCCAAGTAGGAGGGAAGTTGCTCACTCACAGAGACTGCAGGCTCGAAATCATGAAAAGCATAGTCAATCAGGTTTGCTGATTGAATGTGGCGAGATATCGTAATATCTGCTTGAGTCAGATTCTGCGCCAAGAGGTGTCGAAACGTCTTTTTCCCAAGGGGTCCTGTCGACAAATACTCCTTGTGGATGACTGTCAGCGTTAGGAGAAGACAGTGTGGTCAGTGGAGACGGCACGGTTACCTGTGACCATACTTGGTTGGTTTTCCAATCCATTAGTGGGATCAAACAATCCATCAAGTCTGCTCTGAGTAGCAGGTGTTCATTTTTAAAGCTGGTAACATACACAGGGTGAACAAGCGATACGTCTTGGAAGTGTAGTTTCAATCGGAGAGGTGAGGTAGTCCGAGTGAATCCTCAAAGTTTAGTGCCACATCGTTCCGTTTTTAACCAACGTTTAGCTGGGTTCAAAGCCCTTTTGAGATCATTGAACAACGTTTGAGAGATGAGCGATATTGTAGAGCCTGAATCAATTAGCGCATCACGGGTTAAGCTGTTCTCCAGGACTGTTTCCAGGTATGGCCTCTTTGAGTTGCGTTTTGTGGTCATTTTCCCCACAGAGTGAATGTTCGCAACGGCATGATGTGTCATTTGTGTTCATGGTTAAACAAGATTGACTCATTGGGTTTTGAGTGGAATTGGCTATTGCGATGTTGTTTATCTTGTGTGTTAGAACATTTGTATCTGAGTCTATAGTCAAAGCCCGGGGGCTTGTCTCTTGATCGAGCGGGCCCTGGATAGGGTCTCGATTGAGAGCAGGAGTAATTTGATTGTTTATGTCCTCGCTAATGGTGTTAATTTTGGCTGAGCTGTTCTCCGCCAATTCCACGCCTAGTCATGATGACTTATCTATTTCCACTTTCTAAAATGTTTGGCGCTTTTGTACTTCTCTTAGCAGAACTTCTAGAGAGCATCGGTCTACGTTTTGATCATCATTGAACCCTTTGTTACCCTTGTTACCCTTGTGCTCTGACATTTGTGTGGGTTGGGTGCAGGAACACAGCGATCAGGTTTATTGTAGTTTATTGTACTTTCAGTTATTTTTACCGCGATGGTTATTGGTATCGTGGTTTCGTGGGAGATACCTTTGTTGTGCGCCATCTCTCAACGCTCCTATCCCTGATAACGCACCCTCTAACTGGAGTGAGTGCTCCTGTACAATCTTCAAAACCGAGATGTCAGGGCTCTTAGCGCTGCGCACTTTTGATTACTCAAAAGCTGTGCTCGCAAGCTCTCTGTGTTCTGAGATTGGCAAACCAACGTGGGCTGTAGGGCCCAAGTAGGTAATGAAGTTGGGATACATGTTCGACATAAATATTTGTTTGAACAGTAATAGCTCTTCCATTCCTGTTTCAGTGAGTAGGCCAAAGTAAGCTGAACGAAGCCTATGATAGTATGCTTGTGGGTGTTTATTCCAAGCTTGTTTGACAGTGTTAGCCAGCGAGCTGTCGTGATTGCGAGTCGCAGAACCATTGATTTCTATTTTCATAACCGTGGCAAGTTTTGCGTAGTCGTTTTGCACGTGTTGCTGTTGTAGACGGATGAACCTTGTCACGTGTCTATTCAACGTTCGCTTCAACAGGTAAAGCCTGTCAGTATCCGTAGTGTTTGGGTAACCATCCAAGGCATCCTCTATGTCTGCTAAGAACATCTCAGTGTCGTTTGGCTTACCTGGAACGGGGTCAAAGGTGTGGAAGTTTTTGACGAGTTTGTCAAGGCGTTTCGTGCCAAGTGCGCGGAGAGGGTTGGCTTTATCCTGTGGAAAGATTTGGGCCGAAAGACCAAGAGGAAAAGCCAAGCTTTGGCTTTGTTGGCGAGGAGGCCCCAGATTACTCTGTGCCGAATGGCCAAGAGGAGAAGACTGAGGGACACCTGAGAGAGGCAAAGTCTGAAACCTTCTGTCGTCTTCACTCCTTTGTGTACCGAGCTCCAGTTGCGAGCATGGTTGCTTGGTTAGGTAGTCACGCTGTAGCGCGTGACTGTTCTGGAATTCCTCCAGATGGTACCTAAGGGTGGTATTCTGCTGCATTGCAGAGTCCACATTGGGCACTTAGAGTACTTATTTTAGACACGTGAGTGTCGCACTTGCTCCATTTGGCCTCATACTTATCTGTCATGGTTTGCAGGTAGAGGTCTTGAGTGCGGAGTGAGATATTCCGTGATGAGATTTCCTCCGCTTGCTTAGAGATCTTTTTGTCCATATTCATCACCTGAGTTCACTCATCATTCATTTGGTCAGCGACTTCAATGAGTTCTGCTGTTTTGTCATCCAACTTGGTCAATATGTTCATTAACTGATCGTCTTTGGTCTGCAGCATTTGGACTAGAACATTATTGCTTTGACTAACGTTCATCAAAACTGCCTGTATGTTATCAAGTTGCACGCCCCTGTTTGTAGATAACTCGTTAGATTCATTGGCGTGGACTTCGTCGTATTTAGTTTTGGCTAAATTGAGTTGTTCCTGTAGAAGACAATTTTGTTGAAGAGTTTGTGCTCGTTCATCGTCATACGTTTTTGCCATTACATTTAATTGTTCAGTTTTCAAACGCAGTTCCTCGGCTAGCAGTATCTTTTCCTTTTCTGCTTTTGTCATTAGTTTCCCGGTTCTCTCCACCTGTCCCTTCATGTCAACTGTTTCTTGCTCGTGCTTCTGCTGTGCACTGCGGTACTGGACCGATGTCAATCTCTGCTGGCGGCCATACATCAGGGCTAAACTGGAGAGTACTTTTACAAGGCATGCGCCTGACGGTTTATTTTGGAGGGTGTTTGTTGCAATTACCGCTGTTTTTCCGCTAATGGCATAGTTAGGGTTTATATCGCTGCTGAGGTCAGCGATCAATCCTTCTATGGGTGAGGGTTCACTAATTAGCAGGGGAATGGGGACCACCCCCTCTAAAGCTTGCACATTATAAAAATAAAAATACAAGTATATATATTTTCTTGTCAAAGGTTGGGTTTTGAGTCGTTGGAAGCTGCAAAAACGATTGTAATCTATTTATAGACGTTAATGAATCATCAATAGTGGATCAGATATGTGGGAGTTGGACGTGAATGAATTTGCAAAACAAATGTAATTGATTAATCAATGTTAATGATTGATCATACCTCTATAGGCTATCTGGGAATTCATATTTAATTAACCTGAAGGTGTCGCTGTATCTAGGTTAAAGTGGAAAAGTTTAAAATGTCTCATTTGTTGGAAAACATTAATTTGGTCCTTATCCAAATGATCAACCTGGTAAAAGGTTTGTTTAGCAATTTAACTTCCTTGTTAAATCAAATGAGACAATGATATCCAATCGGTTGGATATTATTAAAGTATAACCAATTGTTACAAATGTGAGAAGACGTTGGCCCTCACATTGGAATTAGATTTTTCACAAAAAAACGACTGCCGATTCTTCACCACAAGGGGTCACTTACTCCTGAGAGCTGAACTCAAAAGAGATTACAGCAGAGGTGGGACTTCCATCGCTCAATGCGCGGAATTTCACCCTGAAAGCTGAATCACACAGGATTCCCGCAAGGTGACCGTGTTTGCTCACTCCTGAGTTGCGAGAGACAGAGATATAATACTTAGCTTTTGCCAAACTAATATTTTTTCTCACATTTCCATAATTGGCTGGCCAATGTTCAAGCACTAGAAATGTTATAATTCACCCTACACACCCTAACCCTTAGTCAGGTATACACAGCGGAGTCAACCTCTCTAGTATCTCGTTCAAATAGAAACACACACACCACTCTCAACAATAATCCTGCCTACAGTTCTAATGGTGTATAACGTACTCTTCTACACAATTCATATAGACTGAATTCAACAGCAAAGCCTAATTCTGTCTTAGATTCCTCACAGGGGGCACCAATACGTTGTGACTTTCTTTAATATGATGACCGTTATTTATTGAATCAACTAACTATGTTTAATTGTTACTCAATTAAATGAATCATGTACCAATTAACTCATTAGGATTTGGGGCACCACGGAATAAGTTGTTTATAGAGTTACCATCTCCCGAATTAAACTCTAAATGTCTTTACCTATCAATATGTATAAAACAGTGAGTACGTATTAATCATTACCTCTCATCAGTCATGATTCTGAACGGTCGTAGCCTTCTTGGATCTGCAAGAACCCCAGCTTTACTTATGATTCAGCACTACGCAAATTGGTTTAATTATTTATTTACTAGCTAACTAAATAATAACACTGAATAACATACACACTTAATACATGAGAAAAAGTCCCTAGCGGACTAACAACAACATGACTGCTTGGTTACCAAATGGAAGCGAGAGAGAGAAAGAGAGACACAACACGTATCGTACATTTGGAAACTACGCTCACAGTAATCATTTACTTTGCACACAAACCACCGCCCGTTTGGAGTAAGAAATTATGAATGTATTTATGTGTTTGAATGCCTTCGTTGGCCGTTTATCTCTGTCGGACCAAGCCTTCTTAAAAAGGGTTTGGCTGGTTGTCCTGTGGGTGTAAGGCTCTGATTGTCCACCAGAGGTCACAATGTGGTTCTTTTCGTTATCCAGTCACCAGTGGTGTGTTTCTTCAGAACAGCTATCACCAGTGATTGTCTGAGAGGGGAGCTTTCTTCTCCATCTCGTGTGGTTAGTCAGAGTTTGAACCACTTTACACGCACAGCTGCAGCCTGGCAATGTTCGGGTCTAGTCTGGGAGGTGATCTTCTTCACCTCGTGTTCAGGTGCAACGTTCCAACCATTTTCAGACGTGTAGCGACCACTCCACATCTTTCTGGTCTGATATGTTAATTCTTAACCTACCCTTTTATGCACTCTGGGTAAAAGGGGCATTCCATCATGCTGACACGACCTCTGAGCTCACTCAGGGCGTGGCTACTTACTGGTGCAAAGCATCATCAAAAACTATGATCTCGTTAGAAAACTAAAATCATATTCCTATCTTAACAAAGATACTTTCCTCATTTTTCATATTGTATACACAACGTATTTGATGAAAACTTGACAGATAAAGGAGATATACTTTCCAAGTTACAGTATTATATTGATACCATTCTTAATGACATCACAAAATAATAAACAATATGACATAATTATCCTTTAGATCCCCACTGACCATTCCCAACATTCTGATGTTAGAAATGTTGTTCCAGTGTTTACTTTTTGGACGTTACAGTTTTGGCGGCAAAAGTATTCTGGAGACAAAGGGACATTCCAATCACCAATACTGGAGGGGTAGAAGAGAATCTTCTCCTGCCTAATTTACGACAGGAATGAGGTGTCAAAACCGGCCCAGCCCCCTCCCCTCCCCTCCCCTCTTCTGTGGGTAAGAAAGGGTCTGGTTATTGTCAGCCATTGCCAAGCTGATCTGACGTCATGGATCCTCAGACAGGACAGCCATGACAGTGGCATCCTATAACAGTGCCACGTTGAAAGTCACGGAGCTCTTCAGTAAGGCCATTCTACTGCCAATGTTTGTCTATGGAGATTTCATCGCTGTGTGCTCGATTTTATACACCGGTCAGCAACGGGTGTGGCTGAAATAGCCGAATCCACTAATTTGAAGGGTGTCCACATACTTTTGTAAACATATAGCATATATGGAGACTGTTTAATGCCAAAAATATGGGGTTACATACATTTCTTATCTCTCAGATAGAGTTAAATCTGTTATTCAATGTGTTTGTATGGGCTAATACAATAGCAGTAATACTTACATGTTTCAAGCAGACCACCATAGTCCCTGTGCCCAAGGAAGCGAAGGTAACCTGCCTAAATGATTACCTCCCCGTAGAACTCACTTCTGTAGCCATGAGAGATTGAATATGTCCATAAACACAACAGCCAGCTGGTCTGTGCATGCTCTGAGGACGCGGCTAGGAGAAGGAGAGCCCACAGTCCTTGGTAGCTGGCCGGGCTGGCAAAGCGCACCACAGGCTTGGTGCGAGGGGCAGGAACAGGCCGGACCGGGCTGGCGACGTGCACCACAGGCTTGGTGCGGGGAGCAGGAACAGGCCGGACCGGGCTGTGGAGACGGACTGGAGGTCTGGAGCGAAGAGCTGACACAACCCGTCCTGCCTGAATGCCTATTTTTACACACTCTGTGTGAGGCATCAGCACAGGACGTACAGGGCTGTGTACTCGTACTGGCACTACAGCACGTGACACTGGCGCAGGATATCCGGGACCGAGGAGGGGTACTGGAGGCCACGAGCGTTGAGCCGGCACACTCCGTCCTGGCTGCATGCCCACCTTAGCACGACATGTGCGTGGTGCTCGCACAGGACGTACCGGACTGTGCCGGACCACTCGCGGCACAGTACGCAGCTCCGCATACCTCGGAACCTGCCCAGTCACATGCTGCCTAGCCTGAGTACGGGGAGTTGGCTCTGCTCTACCTCTAGGCTCCGCCAATCTCCCTTCCAGCCCCCCAAACCCGGTGGCCTCCTCTCCTAATCCCCAAACTCGCCCCGTAGCTGCCTCCAGCAGCCCCGTCGTCCATGCCGTGTGCCCCCCCCCCAAAAAAAATTATTGGGGTTGCCTCTTGCGTGTCCGACGTCGGCCCGGTTGGCGCCGCTGCTCCTCTCTATGGCGTGCCTCCACCGTCTCCTCCCACGGACGGCGATCCATTCCAGCCAGGATGTCCTCCCAAGTCCAGGACCCCTGCCCGTCCAAGATCTCCTCCCAAGTCCAGGCTGTCTGCTCCTGGACACGCTGCTTGGTCCTGTTTTGGTGGGATCTTCTGTCACGATCGTCATAATGAGCGGACCAAGGCGCAGCGTGATATGAGTACATACTTTAATAGGTACTTTTAATTACAACACAAAACAACAAAACGATACGTGAAGTCCTCGGTCAATAACACAAACCTACACGGAACAAGATCCCACGAATCACAAGTGCACAAAAGGCTGCCTAAGTATGGTTCCCAATCAGAGACAACAAGCAACAGCTGATTCTCGTTGCCTCTGATTGAGAACCACCCCGGCCAACATAGAAACACATAACCTAGAACAGAACATAGAAAACGAAACATAGACACTACACAAAGAAACTAACAACCTGGCTCAACATACAAGAGTCCCCAGAGCCAGGGCGTGACACTATGGCAAGACTTGAAAATGGCTTTCTAGCAATGATCAACAACCAATTTGACAGAGCTTGAAGAATTCCTTACAGAATAATGGGCAAATATTGTACAATCCAGGTGTACAAAGCTGTTAGAGACTTACCCCAAAATAAGATTTTTTCTTTAACGAGTTCGACGCGAAGGATTTACTTCAGACACCTGACAAGGCCCAAATCCCTGTCATTCGCAGGAGAAAAAGGCGGAGTTATCGGGGTGGTCGGGGTGCCTTGTAAGGATCCGACGGCGAGTGGGTAATCTGCCTCTACCATTAGTCCTATTAGCCAACTTACAATCATTGGATAACAAAATAGATGCGCTACGATCACAAATATCTTACCAACGGGACATTAAAAACTGTAATATCTTATGTTTCACGAGTCGTGGCTGAACGACGACATGGATAACATACAGCTGGTGGGATTTATGCTGCATCGGCAAGATTGAACAGCCGCCACCGGTAAGACAAGGGGTGGCGGTCTGTGTATATTTGTAAACAACAGCTGGTGCAGGAAATCTAATATTAACGAAGTCTCTATTTTTTGCTCGCCTGAGGTAGAGTATCTCATGATAAGACCACACTATTTACCAAAAGAGTTTTCATCTATATTTTTCGTAGCTGTCGATTTACCACCACAAACTGATGCTGGCATTAAGACCACTCTCAATGAGCTGTATAAACCCATAAGCAAACAGGAAAACGCTCTTCCAGAGGCAGCGCTCCTAGTGGCCGGGGACTTTAATGCAGGGAAACTTAAATCAGTTTTTACCTAATTTCTACCAGCATGTTAAATGTGCAACCGTCTTTACTCCACAAACAGAGATCTGTACAAAGCTCATCCTCGCCTTCCGTTGGCAAATCTGACCATAATTATATCCTCCAGATTCCTGCTTACAAGCAAACACTAAAGCAGGAAGCACCAGTGACTCGGTCAATAAAGAAGTGGTCAGATGATGCAGATGCTAAGCTACAGGACTGTTTTGCTAGCACAGACTGGAATATGTTCCGGGATTCTTCCGATGGCATTGAAGAGTACACCACATCAGTCACTGGCGTCATCAATAAGTACATCGATGACGTCGTCCCCACAGTGACCATACGTACATACACTAACCAGAAGCCATGGATTACAGGCAACATCCGCACTGAGCTAAAGGGTAGAGCTGCCGCTTTCAAGGAGTTGGACTCTAACCCGGACTCATATAAGAAATCACGCTATGCCCTCAGACGAACCATCAAACAGGCAAAGCTTCAATACAGGACTAAGATTGAATCATACTACACGGCTCCGACGCTCGTCAGATGTGGCAGGGGGGAAGCTCTAAACGGAAGCACAGCCGCAAGCTGCGCAGTGACACGAGCCTACCAGAGGAGCTAAATTACTTATATTCTCGCTTCGAAGCAAACAACACTGAAACATGCATGAGAGCATCAGCTGTTCTGAATGACTGTGTGATCACGCTCTCCGTAGCCGATGTGAGTAAGATCTTTAAACAGGTCAACATTCACAAGGCCGCAGGGCCAGACGGATTACCAGGACGTGTACTCGGAGCATGCGCTGACCAACTTGCAAGTGTCTTCACTGACATTTTCAACCTGTCCCTGACTGAGTCTGTAATACCAACATGTTTCAAGCAGACCTCCATAGTCCCTGTGCCCAAGAACACTAAGGTAACCTACCTAAATGACTACAGACCCGTAGCACTCACTTCTGTAGCAATGAAGTGCTTTGAAAGGCTGGTCATGGCTGACATCAACACCATTATCCCAGAAACCCTAGACCCACTCCAATTTGCATACCTCCCCAACAGATCCACAGATTATGCAATCTCTATTGCACTCCACACTGCCCTTTCCCACCTGGACAAAAGGAACACCTACATGAGAATGCTATTCATTGACTACAGCTCAGCATTCAACACCATAGTGCCCTCAAAGCTCATCACTAAGCTAAGGACCCTGGGACTAAACACCTCCCTCTGCAACTGGATTCTGGACTTCCTGACGGGCCGCCCCCTGGTGGTAACACATCTGCCACACTGATCCTCAACACCGGGGCCCCTCAGGGGTGCGTGCTCAGTCCCCTCCTGTTCTCCCTGTTCACCCATGACTGCATGGCCAGGCACAACTTCAACACCATCATTCACTGTTCTGTAAATTCACTGTACTGTAAATAATATTTATAAGTATAATATATTACAGTTAGTATATTTTGAGTGAGTAATTTGGTCAAATTTACTACATTTGAAATACTCTACAGTTTTTTGTTGTGTTGAGTGTTAATCGTTTTTTATAGTGAATGTCTTTACAAAATGGCAGACAAAATTAGTGTAATTCCTATTGACATGAATGTGATGTCATATTAAAGACGAGTTTGTGCTCTTGAAAATGATGTTAACTTGTAATTGTCATTTGTTCTGTTTTTGTTTGATATGTGTGAGAAAATGAGCTATTATCTTGACATTTACAGTGGCTTGCGAAAGTATTCACCCCCCTTGGCATTTTTCCTATTTTGTTGCCTCACAACCTGGAATTACGTTTTTTGCCAGAAATACCTTCTGGAACATGTGAACTTTCATGTGCCTTAATAACAAACGTGTATGCCATCTGTAAATACGAATACAATTGTTAAATTACGAGCCTTGTTTGTTTAGCCATGGAAAAAGACAGGAACATTCCCGCTAGCCATGATTGGCTGAGATAATGGATGGGCTGGACATGCCGAGAGATGAGTTCGGATTGGTCTGCCATGTAGCACGCTTCTGTCTATAACATGAGCTGGTCAGTATTTGTAGGTAATCCTTTCTAACACAGCTTTTTTAGAAAGATATCAAAGTGTTGCTCTCCACTTTCTGGAGGACCGAGTTTTGAAATCAGTGGAAGGTCCGGTGGAATTAGTGTATGATAGCTAAGGAGATGGAGAAAATTCTGGCCTTTGATTGCAAATATGCAGAGGGAGTCGAAAAGAGAACACACAGAAGGCTGTATAAAACACCTGTCTCCGGATTACATCTTCAAACTAAGGACAACCATGGCATCTGTGACAGAGAGGAAGAAGCGTCCATCCATGTATACGGGTAAGATAGTCTAGCTAGCTACATTTTCAGATATTACAAGTTTCTAATTTTGTCAGAAAGTTGTTTTCATTTCAAGTTAAAGCGTACTGTTAGGTAGCTAGCTAACGTTACATGTATGATCTGTGTAGTAATGTTATTCGTATCTCAGAGCCATTTGCATTGCTAGCTATAGCCTAATGTTAGCTAGCTAACATTGAACCTGGTTGGTTAGCTACCTGCAGATTCATGCAGGTTGGTAACGTTATGAGTTGGGATTATGGTTAATTGTTTAGCTAGCTACATGTCTAAACAAAAGACTCCACTATGCAAGTAACCATTTCAATAGAATGTTCATGATGTCACTGCGACAACTGTCGATAGACGTAGCTGGTAAATTCGCTCTGGCTATCTACACCGATTTCAGAGCACTCTCGTCTGAGTGTGCTAGTGCGCAGAATAACTGACAAATTTACAAACGCTCAACACCCGTTGAATATGGCCGGTGTCAGTAAAACTTGGGAGAAAAACGTAATTAAATTGTTGCCAGCAGCACAGTTGCAGTCACCAACGCTCTGGATAACATAAAAACAGCCTAACCAGCTCTGCTAGGGCGAGTAAAATGATCAGAGTGAGCTGTTCTCTTATATGCCTGGAAGTAGCTAGCAAGCTAGCCAACGTTAGCCAGTTAGCTTGGGAGCTTGACTGCTGTTGTTGGGTCAGAACGCTCGGATTAACCCTACTCCTCGGCCAGAGCGTCCAGTGTGCACTCTGAATGCTCAGAGAGCGAAACGCTCTGAATTTACGAACGGACAATCTGACAACACTCTGAGTTTACGAACGCCCAGGGCGCATTCTGGCACTCCATATTGAATTTACAAATACACCCGCAGTATAAACCAGCCTTTAGCCTTGAAATCTTTGGTAGTTTAGTACATGGGCTCCCGAGTGGTGCAGCTGTCTAAGGAACTGCATCTCAGTGCTAGAGGCGTCACTACAGACCCTGGTTAGATTCCAGGCTGTATCACATTCCGGCCGTAATTGGGAGTCCCATAGGGTGGCGCACAATTGGCCCAGCGTCGTCCGGGTTTGGCCGGGGTAGGCCATCATTGTAACTAAGAATTTGTTCTTAACTGACTTGCCTATTTAAAATAAAGGTTAAATAAATAAATAAATAAAAAACATGGCCTCACATGTGAATCCTTAACGAGATGAGCGGGTGTGAACAATGCTGAATGGGTGTAGAGAAAGAAGAGCTCTCCAGTAGGTTTACCAAAATATTCTAGGTCAATTTTCTCAAAAAGTGTCTGCATGTTTTCGGCCTAACTCCTGGCGAAGTGTCTGCGGGTTTTTGGTTTTTCCTTTCAAAGAAAGACCTAGACAACCAGGTGAGGGGAGTTCTTTAGTAATTAGTGACTTTAATTATTCAATCAAGTACAAGGGAGGAGCAAAAACCTGCAGACACTCGGCCCTCCGTGGAATGAATTTGACACTTGCACTAGGCCCTCCATGGAATGAGATTGATATCCCTGATTTAATGGAAATAACCTACATTTCAGCACCTTCTTCAGGGACGGTTGAGGACACCACATAGGCTGCGTTTACACAGGCAGCCCATTTCTGATTATTTCCCTACTAATTGATCTTTGGGGGGGTCATATCTATCATTTGATTTGCTTGTTAAAGTGTTAAACACCTGCTAGAAGACCGCAGATCGCTGAGACATGACTTGTTTTTGCAGGTTTTACATCTAATGCTTTTGGTCTGATATCTACCAGGGGGGAGGATGATAGTTTTCTTTTGGATAGCCTGTAATGTCTCTTCCCCTTATACCCTAAAATATAATCTGTTCACTCAAATATTTCACTGTCAATTTTTGTTATCAACCTACGAATTAAGCATATGGCCATAAATGACATCAAAAACTTGGAAGATACACTCGCGACACAGTCAATTCTTCAGTTCCACATTACGACAGTAGAGGCCACTCAGTGACAAATGACAGCAAAAACAGATTATTTTGGAGAAATTGCATTACTATGGGTTAGGTATATAAATCTTTGGTAGGAGTGTTGATATTTGATTCGATTTTACCACGAATTAGCATTGCATTTATTTGCAGTGCTGCCATGTACTTTCCACTCAATAATTGCTCCAGCAGAGGCTACCATGGTACTGTTGCCTTTGGGTAATGTGAGAGACTGTGGGTAAAGTTATAAGCTAGCTAGTTGTGGACACAAGCTAGTAGTGCTAGCTAGCTAGTGCTGCCTATCATGTGATGCAGGGAATGGCAGATAGCTAGCTCAATACATTTGGTTATCAAAAGGAACTACTGGAGATATAAAACAGTTGTTTATACTTTGGCTAAAACCTAGCTTTTATATTTGTTTATTTAGCTATACAAACAAGCTAAAACTGCACACCTCTGAGACCAACTGACAGCTAATTATGCTATCTAGCTAGCTAAATCAAGGGTGAGGGAGGGTGTGAGAGATCCGCAGGAGCTCAGCCATCCACACAAAGAGACACGCCTGCAATTATTGACTGGGAACATTTAAACGCTGTGAAATGTTTTACAACATGAGGTCACAATCACAACACAATCAGAACGATTGAGAGCTATTTCACGCTGGGAAGATTTTTACATGACACAGCCCATGTGAGAATGTTAAAGTCTGGTTCATTTCTCAGAGTACAGTAATGTTTTTGAGAACATTTTAACAAGAACTCTTTCTCTCCTGCCACCTAAATTTGAGAAGCAAAGTCAGGCCGCCGCACATTACTTTCCTCCCTTCCCATCCCTCCTGTAAATTATATAGGCTCTTACAACCTCTTGCATTGTTGTTAATAGCTGAATGTGGGCATAATATATTATTTTGATAATCGAGACGTTACTGGATGTTAGAGTTTAATCAATAGCATTAAGAAGTGTTTTCATTGGAGTTTTTAATTTTGATTAATGCGCTTTCTGCATGAAATAGTTCATTTACATGGCCTGAACTTTCAGTTCTTACCATCCCACATACCGGTGAGGTCACCCTCATATGTTACATTACAGAGGCGCCTCAAGGGAAGTAAAAGGCGATATGATTTGAGTCAATATGTATATTGCATTTCCCTAAAAACAGGCGCGTAATCTGTAATCCTTATTGTGAAAGCCATTGTGAGTTTATTTCAGTCAATAAAAGTATATTATGTCACCCTAAATCTGTACATCCTTATTTTGAGAGCCATTGAACATCTTGATTTGAGTCAATAAAGTCTGTTACGTAGCCTACGTAATCTATAATCCTTTTTGTGAATTTTGAGTTTGGAATGATCAAAGACGTTCATAAACCTCTGCAGTTTCATATCAACACCTTATAAGGTGTTGCCATGTACAGAGGTCCAAATTGTATGAATTAATTGTCTGAATGGTGTTGCAGGAATCTCTTGGTCATAATCACCTAATACAGAGCTTTTCTACAGACATAACATCCTGGTTATTGTTCTGGATAGTAGTAACCTAAGGTTATAGCGGGATTGCGATAACGAAGCTTTAACCAATAAATATATCAGCAAATGGTTGGCTACTAGTTGGTGGAATGAATGTGTCAATTCGTAGGCAATCTACTCTACAACTGTGTTCTGCTTAAGCACCTTTGTCCCAGTTACGACAGACCTCGGCCTGAGAGCTGATTGAAATAATATAAATTATCATTCTTGGTTTAGGCACTGCAGAAAACCCTCTTTGGGAGACTACTATCTCTCACTTTCTTGCTCTCCAACGGAGTAGGCTGCATGCACGTGCAACGCTCGTTTCCCGGTCCCTCTCCAAGGTGCTGAAAATATTGTTCGACTTGATAAAACTGCAGAAGTTATTAAAACTGATGGTGCTCACGTTCTGAGCTGACTTTTTATTTTTTGACAGAATATAACATTGCTACTGAAACACATTTTGAACTTTTCAGTTCTCTTTCCAGTTGATAAAAGACAGTGAGATCCCCTCTCCCTGTTTTAAGATACGGACCTCCTACCAGAGTATAGGCACTTTAAAAAAAAATTGTGATGTGTTCTATGGTTTTCCCCCTAGAAATGTGTCATCCATACATCTTTCTAAACAATTGGTGTATTGTTTGGTTACATAAGTAACCTGCGCTGGTGCATGTTATTAGTTGTTACACATACATCTTAATCATGTCACCAGCTGACATGATACTGTCTCCCTGTGGTGTAAAACTGATAACAACTATTTTGGTCCCCTTAGAAGTGAGTTGTAATAATGACATCACAATCCTAATAAAATAAAAATAAATAAATAAAGGAGCAACCTCCCATATTATATTGTCTCACACTAACACCCTATATCCTAGGTAATTGTAAGCTCTTCCCCAGTCCCCTATAGTCTAGCATTGTCTTCTCTAAGTATGGATAACATGACTGTCTGCTGAAGCCCTAGTAGCTGATTTGTCCTCTACTGCAAATCCAAATTATATGGAAACACTAGAAGGATTGTCTTGTGATGAAATCAATCAGACCACACAGGATAGTCACAGGTGCTGCAGACCAGTCCCTCAATGGAGGTGCCTTAACAACATTTCTCAGTAGTATAGCGTTAAACATCTTTGCCAAATTTAAGATAGACCTAAAGGAAGTAGATGGAGCCAGAGAGCAGTTGGACGCAACTAACCTCAAGTTATCTGAAGCAACATAGGTTGCAAAACAACATGAGGCTTCTATTGAGAGGTTAAAAGAAGAGGATAGCCAACAGATGGCCGAGTTGCCTCCCACGAGGAAGGAAAAAGAAAGGAAGAGAAACTAGCCAAGTCACAAGTGGTTCGAGAAACAGAAAGGTGAGCTACTACTAGCCCAATTGCAGAATACAGAGTTAAAAACAACCAAAGACACTGCGAATTGCGCTGAAATAACTAATGGCTCAAGCCCAGCAAACAAATAAGTAAAATGACGCACTCAAACAAGAACGCAATACCTTAAAGAACTCGGACGACTCGTTAGATGAGGAGCACGAAGACATGACTAGACAACTGGAGGACACGAGAGGATTGCTGTGACTTCCGCTTTAAGAACTGACACACCGAGTTAAGAAGGGACTCACTGCAGAAATTGCATTGTTGGCCGAGTCAGGTACATCCTGTCTTTGTCTTTAAGTTAGAGACTGTAAAGCTGGTAGTTGGGCAAGACCTACTGAACAGGTTGGCCCCACTAATTGACTGTGGCTAAAATATAATTGTTGGCTCAAGTCAGGGTTCCTGATGTCATGACACCACGTGACCTCCAGAGGGTATGCTGTGATGTGGTTAAAGCACCCGACGATGCAGATCTTTACTCGGCAGAAGATGACCCAAGCTATGGGAACCTGGAGTCACCCACTAGCAACACTCAAACCCATACCAATCAGTTGTCTATGCCATCCTCGACGCCAAACCAGAACTGTCCTCCCACCCAACTCCTTGGGGAGAGAGAAACATGAATCTGTGCTTTAGAACCACCTAAGTCTCAGCATCACTGCCCACGTGTTGTAAACGGCATTCAAGTAGAGGGAAAAGTAGTTGACGACTTGATAATGGCGCTGTGGTCTGAGAAATCGGCCATCTATAAATCATTGTATGATTCTTAATGTGGCACAACAAAACCACATATTCCTTCTTGCTACCACCCCTCAGCAACAGGAGTGTGTGCCATAAAACTCAAACTTCACACAAGGATTAGAAACACCACATGCTTGTTGTGCCAAAGCTGACCCACTATGTCTACATTGGTGCAGAGATACTAGTGAGATTAGGGGCACAGCTAGACACAGTCAACAACATTCTGTGGTCCCAAGCAGCTGTGGACCCGAATGATTGCTCTTTTGAGCTTCAGCACATGCGCTCCGGTCAAACAATTCCTCAAGCTTGTCAAGTCATGAATGAATGGGAAGCTGTCATTCCTGCGAAAACGCTGGGAGTCCCACTCGGACTGAACCTAAAACTAGGTAAATCACTCAATGGTTCCCAAGCCTTCTTTCAACCATCACCCAAGTTCTATGACTTAGGTCTAATGGTATGCGGATATCCCTTGCTTGAAATGATCAACCATGTTACGTACCTTCTGGTACAAAACCTCCAAGAGACAGACATCCGCATATCCTTGCAAACTCCTTTGGGATACTTGATTGACAGCTCTTCCCATGACTTTGAGCTGATAATTCCAGTAATAGGGGAACTCCCTCCCACCTTGATAGCCAATCAGGAACATGACAATGTCTTCTTTCCTGGTTCAAGCAAAAACATTGCAGTGGTCCCTTACAAAACCGTACACAGTGAAACTGTGTGCCGGGTAGACCTGAGCACCCAAAATTAAATGCTCAGTGACGCAGTAATGACTGAGAGCCAAAGGGCTGAGCTAACTACTGTGACCAAACTGTGCAATGCAAATCCTATCATGGACGATTCACAAAATTCTGCACAGGATTTGACTATTTGAGTGTAAAGTGTTGTTAGATACATAATTACCTTGACATCCAGACTGCTGGAATGGGCAGCTCATTTTCCAAGCCAAGTGCCCAAACAAGGAGGAAACCTCAAAGGGGAGGTTTCATCACTTACTGTACAGTCTGATACACATAATGCATATTTCCAGCTGGTTAAAAAGGCGGCTGAGCCTAAGGATGCTAGGCTAACACTAAGTGGACTCATTCCTGCCCAGCAGGGGTGGAAGAGCAAATTGACAAACCATCCAATGTCAGCCATACCCAGAACCAGTTTACAATACTGTCTGGACAATTGGTCATGATCAAAGATGGCTGGAGTGAGATCCCAGACAGAGTAGACTGTTGGGAAACCCATTCAGACGCTGCCCATCTGGAAACAGACAATCTCACCACAAAGCAAGGTGATTTGGAACCGGGCAGACCCGCTCTTTCTGAGCAATCTGGCCCCGCTCACGACTCACATAAAGGACACATGCTTTCCCAAAACCCCATCCACAGGACTAGGCCACGGACTTCCCTCACAATCCCAACAGGTTTACCCGGTGGAAAGGGGGAAGAACCAAATATTGAAAATTATGTTGGCTTATATGGTATTGACCGATGGTAAACAAGAACCTATTGGCCAAAAAAACCTGGCTATGTGCCAACTGTGTGCCCACATGGAACCACCCACTTCTTCTGTCGTTACTGCCTTTTACAGTTTTTTCAATGCCAGGTACGCAAACTCCTTCAGGTGATTAGTTCACACGGATTACAAAGGGGGGAGTGATAATGACACCATGCCAGGTAGTCCACTTGCCACAGCTGACACTAGGCAGCCTAGTTGTTGCCAATTTCAAACAGTCACACCTCTTTTCAAAGCAACTCAGAAAGAGTTCCGGGGGGGTGACAGAAATGTTTACTTCACCAAATTACTTGGCACCTTCATTATCTCACTCTGATCAAATCAGGGTGTATTGCAATTCCCTCATGCAAAACAGGGGCTGCAATGCCCCAGTTATCCAAACCCCATGCTGTCTTCCTCTTTCTGTAAGCCACATTTGCCCAGGCACTCACTGGTCTATGTGCATTCAATTGTCTTGTTCAGATAAATACACATAGAATTCTTGAACTGTACCTTAGTAGTCATATAATCATATTGGTTATTAGTGGTTATTCTATTGCAAGTGTCTTGGTTGTGTATTCTAATCTTCTAATCTTCGGGGTACAACTCTAGAGGGTTCTGTCCTCATAGTTAACTTGCATTCCATGCTGTTGAACAAGATACTTCATACCGTTGGTAGGCTCCTAGATGTTATTGCATATGACTATGCCCACGTTCAGATGGTAAACATGCTAATGCAGGATCTGCTCAGATAGATCAGCTCTTCTATTGATAACCTGGTTATGGATAGAATCCCCTTCTATCTGTTCCCTCTTGACAATCCTACAGTCAGCCACTGTAGGGACGGTACAGCTCCTACAAGTGCACCTAGCTTACAGTTTAGGCAGTGCAATTCAAATCCATGCCGACCCAAAGGTGAGGGAGATCGGTTTTCTTATGATTGATAACAAGAATATCTACAGGCTCAAGTCTGTCCTCAACGTATGTTTTTGGCAAAATGATATACATGTAAAGTTCCACAGCCCTCCTATGGTTGCTTACCTAGAGAGTAATCCTGACTTGTATGTGACCCCAAACCTGCCTATATGTAGCCCCACGAAAGATGTTCACTACCTGTGTCCCGGTAAACCCTTAATCCGAGACAATGCAGAACGTCTTTGCGGCATTAAGCCATTATCTGAGGATGAACGTTGTCAAGCTACGGCATCCGTTAAGGATGACGTAACTGTCACATGGATTGAGATAGCCTGCGACTTGTGGCTTGTTAGTACCCCTGCCGATCACGTCATAGTCACCTATGACAGCGATGACACTGTTACTAAACTGCCACTCCTAAATCAAACTTTTTTCATTAGTTCCAGAGGGAGCTATAGTACAACTGGCGGATGTCGCATTGTACCACTTAGACTCAGATAGACATGATACCGCCGTTGAAATTCATGATGCTTTTGCTGGACTGTCATGCCCTGACATTGAGAGTTGGGTTGGTCAGGTGTGAAATCTAGTTTATATATTTCTATGTTGGCCGGGTGTGGTTCCCAATCAGAGGCAGCTGTTGGTCGTTGTCTCTGATTGGGATCATACTTAGGCAGCCATGTTGCCTACCTTAGTTGTGGGATCTTGTTTCTGTTTGGCGTGTTTGATGTTTAGTCTCTTGAACTTCCCGTTCTGTTGGTTTTTTTTATTTGGTCAGTGTTATTAAAATAAACGACTATGTACGCATACCACGCTGCACCTTGGTCCGATCCTTTACACAACGGACGTGACAGAAGATCCCACCACCAACGGACCAAGCAGCGTGGCCAGGAGGTGCAGACATGCTGGACACAGGTGGGGAAAACATTCTGGACATGGGAGGAGATATTGGCCGGTAAGAGACCCTGGGCGAAGGAAGAAGCCCAGGCAGAAGAGAAAAAACGGCGACTCAAAAGGCCCCGATCGCAAGAAAGCCATAGAGGCAGCCCCAAGAAAACACGGGGTGGTTGGCGGAGCAGCAGGAGGCCCTGGAAGGGCTGATTGTGGAGAGGGAGATAGTGATAGAAGAAGCCGCTATGATAGATGCCCTCCAAGACCTGCAGCTCAGTACTCTGAGAGAGGAGACCACCGCCTTATGGGAGCTGTTAGTTAAGAGGGAGCAGGAGCTCTCCCTTCAGAAGGAGGCGCTGCAGGAGGCCCACAGGGAGAAGGAGTCAGTGGATGCACGGAGAGAGGAGCTGGCCAGGCAACAGGAGGAGCTGAGAGAGGAGTTAACCCTCCAACAGCAGAGAGCTCGGTCCTTAGAGCAGAGGCTTGCGGAGCCAGGTTTAGCAGAGCCAACTCCCCGCACTCGCTTTGAGGAGCGTGTGACCGCGCAGGCACCAGGCTATGCACCGGCTTTAAGCACTGTGCCGCCAGTGCGCCTTCACAGACCGGTACGGGCCGTGCCTGCTCCTCGCACCAAACCAGTGGTGCGTGTCTCCAGCCCGGTGCGCCCCATACCTGCTCCTCGCACCAATCCAGTGGTGCGTGTCTCCAGCCTGGTAAGGCCCGTACCTGCTCCTCGCACTAATCCAGTAGTGCGTGTCCCAGCCTGGTAAGGCCTGTACCTGCTCCTCGTACCAAACCAGTGGTGCGTGTCTCCAGTCCGGTACGGCCCGTACCTGCTCCTCGCATCAAACCAGTGGTGCGTGTCTCCAGCCCGGTGCGCCCCGTACCTGCTCCTCGCACCAAACCAGTGGTGCGTGTCTCCACTCAACTTATGATAGCCAGAGGAATAACCACTTTTATTTTATTTTATTTTTTTATGTGGAGTTAGGGGAGGGGGGGGTAGAAGGATTACTTTATACTATTCCAGGTATTCCTTAAAGAGGTAGGGTTTCAAGTGTCTCCGGAGGTGGTCAGTGACTACGCTGTCCTGGCGTCGTGGGGGAGCTTATTCCACCATTGGGGTGCCAGAGCAGCAAATAGCTTTGACTGGGCTGAGCGGGAACTGTGCTTCCGTAGAGGTAGGGGAGCTAGCAGGCCAGAGGTGGATGAACGTAGTGCCCTCGTTTGGGTGTAGGGTCTGATCAGAGCCTGAAGGTAAGGAGGTGCCGTTCCCCTCACAGCTCCGTAGGCAAGCACCATGGTCTTGTAATAGATGCGAGCCTCAACTGGAAGCCAGTGGAGTGTGCGGAGGAGCGGGGTGACATGAGAGAACTTGGGAAGGTCGAACACCAGACGGGCTGCAGCGTTCTGGATAAGTTGTAGGGGTTTAATGGCACAGGCAGGGAGCCCAGCCAACAGCGAGTTACAGTAATCCAGACGGGAGATGACAAGTGCCTGGATTAGGACCTGTGCCACTTTCTGTGTAAGGTAGGGTCGTACTCTGCGAATGTTGTAGAGCATGAACCTGCAGGATCGGGTCACCGCTTTGATGTTAGCGGAGAACGACAGGGTGTTGTCCAGGGTCATGCCAACGTTCTTTGCACTCTGGGAGGAGGACACAATGGAGTTGTCAACTGTGATGGCGAGATCATGGAGCGGGCAGTCCTTCCCCGGGAGGAAGAGCAGCTCCGTCTTGCCGAGGTTCAGCTTGAGGTGGTGATCCGACATCCACACTGATATGTCTGCCAGACATGCAGAGATGCGATTCGCCACCTGGTTATCAGAAGGGGGAAAGGAGAAAATTATTTGTGTGTCGTCTGCGTAGCAATGATAGGAGAGACCATGTGAGGATATGACAGAGTCAAGTGACTTGGTGTATAGAGAGAATAGGAGAGGGCCTAGAACTGAGCCCTTGGGGACACCAGTGGTGAGAGCACGTGGTGCGGAGACAGATTCTCGCCACCCCAACTGGTAGGAGCGACCTGTCAGGTAGGACGCAATCCAAGAGTGAGCAGCGCCGGAGATGCCCAACTCGGAGAGGGTGGAGAGGAGGATCTGATGGTTCACAGTATCAAAGGCAGCGGATAGGTCTAGAAGGATAAGAGCAGAGGAGAGAGAGTTAGCTTTAGCAGTGCGGAGAGCCTCCGTGACACAGAGAAGAGCAGTCTCAGTTGAATGACCAGTCTTGAAACCTGACTGGTTTGGATAAAGAAGGTAATTCTGAGAGAGATAGCAGGAGAGTTGGCTAGAGACGGCACGCTCAAGAGTTTTGGAGAAAGTTCCTTTCCTGAGGATGGCTCACCCCTCACAGTTCTGGGTGACTTTAACCTCCCTACGTCTACCTTTGACTCATTTCTCTCTGCCTCCTTCTTTCCACTCCTCTCCTCTTTTGACCTCACCCTTTCACCGTCCCCCTCTACTCACAAGCAGGCAATACGCTTGACCTCATCTTTACTAGATGCTGTTCTTCTACTAATCTCACTGCAACTCCCCTCCATGTCTCCGACCACTACATTGTGTCCTTTTCTCTCTCGCTCTCCTCCAACACTACTCACTCTGCCCCTACTCAGATGGTAATGCGCCGTCGCAACCTTCGCTCTCTCTCTCCCGCTACTCTCTCCTCTTCCATCCTATCATCTCTTCCCTCTGCTCAATCCTTCTCCCTCCAATCTCCTGATTCTGCCTCCTCAACCCTCCTCTCCTCCCTTTCTGCATCCTTTGACTCTCTATGTCCCCTATCCTCCCGGCCGGCTCGGTCCTCCACTCCTGCTCCGTGGCTTGACGACTCATTGCGAGCTCACAGAACAGGGCTCTGTGCAGCCGAGCGGAAATGGAGGAAAACTAGACTCCCTGCGGACCTGGCATCTTTTCACTCCCTCCTCTCTACATATTCTTCCTCTGTTTCTGCTGCTAAAGCCACTTTCTACCACTCTAAATTCCAAGCATCTGCCTCTAACCCTAGGAAGCTCTTTGCCACCTCCTCCCTGCTGAATCCTCCTCCCCCGCCCCCCCTCCTCCCTTTCTGTGGATGACTTCGTCAATCATTTTGAAAAGAAGGTTGACGACATCTGATCCTCGTTTGTTAAGTCAAATGACACTGCTGGTCCTGCTCACACTGCCCTACCCTATGCTTTGACTTCTTTCTCCCCTCTCTCTCCAGATGAAATCTTGCGACTTGTGACGGACGGCCGCCCAACAACCTGCCCGCTTGACCCTATCCCCTCCTCTCTTCTCCAGACCATCTCCGGTGACCTTCTCCCTTACCTCACCTCGCTCATCAACTCATCCTTGACCGCTGGCTATGTCCCTTCCGTCTTCAAGAGAGCAAGAGTTGCACCCCTTCTCAAAAAACCTAAACTCGATCCCTCCGATGTCAACTACAGACCAGTATCCCTTCTTTCTTTTCTCTCCAAAACTCTTGAGCGTGCCGTCTTTAGCCAACTCTCTTGCTATCTCTCTCAGAATTACCTTCTTGATCCAAACCAGTCAGGTTTCAAGACTGGTCATTCAACTGAGACTGCTCTTCTCTGTGTCACGGAGGCTCTCGGCACTGCTAAAGCTAACTCTCTCTCCTCTGCTCTTGTCCTTCTAGACCTGTCTGCTGCCTTTGATACTGTGAACCATCTGATCCTCCTCTCCACCCTCTCCGAGTTGGGCATCTCCGGCGCGGCTCACTCTTGGATTGCGTCCTACCTGACAGGTCGCTCCTAACAAGTGGCGTGGCGAGAATCTGTCTCCGCACCACGTGCTCTCACCACTGGTGTCCCCCAGGACTCAGTTCTAGGCCCTCTCCTATTCTCGCTATACACCAAGTCATTTGGCTCTGTCATATCCTCACATGGCCTCTCCTATCATTGCTACGCAGACGACACACAACTAATCTTCTCGTTTCCCCCTTCTGATAACCAGGTGGCGAATCGCATCTCTGCATTTCTGGCAGACATATCAGTGTGGATGACGGATCACCACCTCAAGCTGAAACTCGGCAAGACGGAGCTGCTCTTCCTCCCGGGGAAGGACTGCCCGTTCCATGATCTTGCCATCACGGTTGACAACTCCGTTGTGTCCTCCTCCCAGAGTGCGAAGACCCTTGGCGTGACCCTGGACAACACCCTGTCGTTCTCCGCTAACATCAAGGCGGTGACCCAATCATGTAGGTTCATGCTCTACAACATTCGGAGAGTACGACCCTGCCTTACACAGGAAGCGGAACAGGTCCTAATCCAGGCACTTGTCATCTCCCATCTGGATTACTGCAACTCGCTGTTGGCTGGGCTCCCTGCCTGTGCCATTAAACCCCTACAACTCATCCAGAATGCTGCAGCCCGTCTGGTGTTCAACCTTCCCAAGTTCTCTCACGTCACCCCGCTCCTCCGCACACTCCACTGGCTTCCAGTTGAAGCTCGCATCTGCTACAAGACCACGGTGCTTGCCTACGGAGCTGTGAGGGGAACGGCACCTCCTTACCTTCAGGCTCTGATCAGTCCCTACACCCAGTAAACTCATGGCCTAAAACCTAAACCCCAAACAGCAAGCAATGCAGATGTAGAAGCACGGTGGCTAGGAAAAACTCCCTAGAAAGGCAGAAACCTAGGAAAAAACCTAGAGAGGAACCAGGCTCTGAGGGTGGTCAGTCCCCTTCTGGCTGTGCCGCGTGGAGATTATAACAGTACATGGCCATTAAGGCCAGATTTTTCTCCAAGATATTCAAACCTTCGTAGATGACCAGCAGGGTCAAATAATAATCACAGTGGTTGTAGAGGTTGCAACAGGTCCAGAAGGTGAGGTCAGTACAGGTGCATCAAAGCTGGGACAGAGAGAATGAAAAACAGCTTCTATCTCAAGGCCATCAGACTGTTAAATAGCCATCACTAGCACATTAGAGGCTGCTGCTGCCTATTGAAATCACTGGCCATTTTAAGAAATCGAACACTAGTCACTTTAATAATGTTTACATATCTTGCATTACTCATCTCATATGTATATACTGTATTCTATAATATTCTACTGTATCTTAGTCCATGCCGATCTGTCATTGCTCATCCATATATGTATATATTCTTAATTCCATTCCTTACTTAGATTTGTGTGTATTGGGTATATGTTGTGAAATTGTTAGATATTACTTGTTAGATATTACTGCACTGTCGGAGATAGAAGCACAAGCATTTCGCTACACCCGCAAAAACATCTGCTAAACACGTGTATGTGACAAATAAAATTGTATTTTATTTGAACAGGTCAGTTCATCAGGAGTAAATGTAACTTGGCTTCTCATAGAGGTTGAAAAAGCAGGTGCGGTAGAGAGAGAGAGAGTTGAAAACAGCAGGTCTGGGACAAGGTAGCACGTCCGGTGAACAGGTCAGGGTTCCAAAGCCGCAGGCAGAAGAGTGGAAACTGGAGCAGCTGCACGACCAGGTGGACTGGGGACAGCAAGGAGTCATCAGGCCAGGAAGTCCTGAGGCATGGTCCTAGTGCTCAGGTCCTCCGGGAGGGGAGGGTGAGAGGGAGAGAGAGAGATAATTAGAGGGAGCATACCATCAGGGCGGCAGGTAGCTTAGTGGGTAAGAGCGTTGTGCCAGTAACCGAAAGGTCGCTGGTTCTAATCCCCGAGCCGACTAGGTGAAAAATCTGTCGATGTGCCCTTGAGCAAGGCACTTAACCCTAATTGCTCCTGTAAGTCGCTCTGGATAAGAGCGTCTGCTAAATGACCAAAAAAATAAATAAAATAAAAATACTTAAATTCACACAGGACACCGGATAAGACAGGAGAATAACACCAGATATAACAGACTGACCCTAGCTCCCCGGCACATAGACTATTGCAGCATAGATACTGGAGGCTGAGACAGGGGGGGGGTCGGGAGACACTGTGGCCCCGTCCGACGATACCCCCGGACAGGGCCAACCAGCCAGGATATAACCAGGTATGACTGAACCGTGAAACCTTCCGACTGAAGCCTTGCTCCCCTCAACCCCTATCGAGGATCCCAACAGGCCAGGGAGAGTAGGATGTTGTGCTCTCTGTCCCAAGATGTCATGTAGGATTCAACGGCTTGAGCCATCGACCTACTGGCAATCATGGGGAATTAAGGGATTTCGCGCTGACGAAAGACCAGGCCAATACGCAACGCAGACCGTACGCAATACACATCTACTCGCCCATCGGCATGACAACGGTAGAGATGAAAAGATGTGACACAACACAGCCACTCTTTTCCCTCTTTCTCAACACACTCCGGATTAAAAGAGGACACTCCAGAGGGCCATTAAATGGCAGAACATCCACTTCAAACATTCTATCCAGGACAAGATGGAACCATAACAACAGGGACCCGCCAAATGGCTCGCCCTGCTCTAAACGGACAGAATCCAGACCATTCATATGGAATCAGGAGAAGATTCTTGTTAACACCAAAAACCTTGCTTTTTGGGAGAAATCATTACATAAGGTTCTAGGCAGGGAGACAAGAAGTGTACTGATGTATGCTATGATCATTGTGTGCTGTAGAAATGTTAAATTATATTGTGTATTCACCCAATTGTGAATTAATTATCTCTATTTCAAGGAGAACATGTAATGTTTTGTATCATTACGTAGGGAACATTATGCCCTGAACAATGACCCACCTTTCCTGGTTGTACAAAGGATTTATCCATCAATAACGGAAACAATATTAAATTCCCTAAGGACAGGGACTCTTCTCCCTGGGGCTGGGTGCACCTCCGGCTAAGAGAGACCACGGAACGTTTCAGCCAATCAGGCAAGGCGCCTCAGCACCTAGCCCCGCCCTCACTGTCCATTCAAACTGAACCATAAAAGCTTAGCACCAATAATAGCCCCGCCGAACGAAATCCTTCTGCTCAGACTTCAGCGTAGTTGGTAACTGGAACGCTCCCTTGCTTATTGACCCCCCCCCCCACCCCGATCTCAATGAGTGAAGGCCAAACACCATTATTGGAATTTCAATGATTGTCCTCTGCTCTAGCTTCAATCTTAGTGGGACAAGACACCAATCCAGAACTGATTGAACAAGGACTTTCTCCCTTTTTTGCATAGAAAGGAAGTTTGGGAATCTGACCAGAGATTGAGCTACAAATTCCACGTATGCACATTAATTCAATGTGGCCTCCTTTAATCCCTACTTGGTGTGAGTGTGTAAAACTGTGTGTACCTCAATACTGCTTAGGATATCTCTCGTAAATTCCCTGCTTTGTCTCGTTAGGATCATCATTAAATAATTTTTTTGTCCTATCCTTGTGAGTTAAAATAAACCCTCCTCTCCTTTCCCACTTGCTAACTACTTCATCATTGCTTATCATTTTGCCATAATCTGTCACTCATTCATTTATCCTGTGTAATGTAGTATTATCTTGCTTTTATAATAAATCTTAATTTTATAAAATAGTATCACTGTCGCTGAGATTCAAACCCATTGAATAACAGATTCACTACATGGAACAACAGATAGTCCCCCAAAAAAATCTGAAGGAAGTTTGTTATGAAGTGTCTGTCCAAATCTCTCAGATATAGGACAGACACTTCATAACAAACTTCCTTATGATTTTTTTGGGGACTATCTGTTGTTCCATGTAGTGAATCGGTTATTCAATGGGTTTGAATCTCAGAGACAGTGATACTATTTTTTTATCCCCTTATTTTAGGCACTAAACTATCTCCATATATACAGTTGAAGTCGGAAGTTTACATATACCTTAGCCAAATACATTTAAACTCAGTTTTTCACAATTCCTGACATATAATCCTAGTAAACGTTCCCTGTTTTAGGTCAGTTAGGATCACCACCTTATTTTAAGAATGTGAAATGTCAGATTAATAATAGAGAGAATGATTTATTTCAGCTTCCATTTCTTTCATCACATTCCCAGTGGGTCAGAAGTTTACATACACTCAATTAGTATTTGGTAGCATTGCCTTTAAATTGTTTAACTTGGGTCAAACATTTCGGGAAGCCTTCCACAAGCTTCCCACAATAAGTTGGGTGAATTTTGGCCCATTCCTCCTGACAGAGCTGGTGTAACTGAGTCAGGTTTGTAGGCCTCCTTGCTCGCACACGCTTTATCAGTTCTGCTCACAAATGTTCTGTGGATTGAGGTCAGGGCTTTGTGATAGCCACTCCAATACCTTGACTTTGTTGTCTTTAAGCCATTTTGCCACAACTTTTGCGACCAAGCTTTAACTTCCTGACTGATGTCTTGAGATGTTGCTTCAAAATATCCACATAATTTTCCTTCCTCATGATGCCATCTATTTTGTGAAGTGCACCAGTCCCTCCTGCAGCAAAGCACCCCCACAGCATGATGCTGCCACCCCCGTGCTTCACGGTTGGGATGGTTTTCTTCGGCTTGCAAGCAACCCCCTTTTTCCTCCAAACATAACGATCGATGGTCATTATGGCCAAACAGTTCTATTTTTGTTTCATCAGACCAGAGGACATTTCTTTAAAAAGTACGATCTTTGTCCCCATGTGCAGTTGCAAACCGTAGTCTGGCTTTTTTATGGCGGTTTTGGAGCAGTGGCTTCTTCCTTGCTGAGCGGCCTTTCAGGTTATGTCGATATAGGACTCGTCTTACTGTGGATATAGATACGTTTGTACCTGTTTCCTCCAGCATCTTCACAAGGTCCTTTTCTGTTGTTCTGGGATTGATTTGCACTTTTCGCACCAAAGTACGTTCATCTCTAGGAGACAGAACGCGTCTCCTTCCTGAGCAGTATGACGGCTGCGTCGACCCATGGTGTTTTTACTTGCGTACTATTGTTTGTACAGATGAACGTGGTACCTTCAGGCGTTTGGAAATTGCTCCCAAGGATGAACCAGACATGTGGACGTCTACCATGTTTTTTCTGAGGTCTTGGCTGATTTCTTTTGATTTTCCCATTATGTCAAGCATAGAGGCACTGAGTTTGAAGGTAGGCCTTGAAATACATCCACAGGTACACCTCCAATTGACTCAAAGCTTCTAAAGCCATGACATCATTTCTGAAAATGTCCAAGCTGTTTAAAGGCACAGTCAACTTAGTGTATGTAAACTTCTGACCCACTGGAATTGTGATACAGTGAATTATAAATGAAATAATCTGTCTGTAAAGAATTGTTGGAAAAATTACTTGTGTCATGCACAAAGTAGATGTCCTAACTGTCTTGCCAAAACTATAGTTTGTTAACAAGAAATGTGTGGAGTGGTTTTAATGACTCCAACCTAACTGTATGTAAACTTCTGACTTCAACTGTACTTCCATTCATTTTTTAAACTGTTACCGGGACCTTCAGGTGAGTCTTGTGAGGCTTGTGGAACAGTATCACGTTCATGAGAGGCTCCGCTTTCAATAGAGTGGTCATACTACTTTGTAGGCCAAACCCGGACCCGAATTTTGAGATGTCTCATGGTCTGACAAAGATTGCTCTAGCTTGGCCACCTTTCACCGGAGATGCGGAAGGGCGATATCGGCGGATGCGGTAGATGAGATTTAGCCCCCCCAAAAAATCTCTACTTACAGATTTTGATTAGGATTGAAACATTTTTTTTATTAGATTTCTGCAGGGGCGCAACCATTGTAGGCCAAGGGTTAATTAGACATTATCATAATGTTAGGCTACTCCCTTATGACATGTTTGACCAACAGGGTTTGAATGGTGTGTGTGTGTGTGTGTGTGTGCGTGAATGCAAGTGCGTGCAAGGCAATCGCATGCGTCGTGTGTGTGTGTGTGTCTCCTGGAGGTTTACAGCATGCTAAAGGCCTGACATGAACCAGAGTTGTACAATAGTAGTAGGATATTATTTTCATGTACAATGTGTTGTTTAGTGAGTTAATAAAAAAAGAGTCTATTGACACACCCCTGTGTCAATCTAAGTAACATAATTTAAAAAATCCCCATCTTCTCAATCCACCGCATTCGCCTATGTCAGCCTTCCACATCTGCAGTGGAAAGTAGCCAAGCTACAGCTATGGTTGTCAGACCATGAGACAACCCGAAAATCTGTCTTCTCACGAAAACGTCTGTAGCTTCCGAACGGTTTGGGCTACACACTAATATACCACTCTATGGAAATATGAGATTCTCACAAACACGATGTTGTTCTCCGTTTTGCTCTACTACCCCCACAAGTGTCACGGGACCTGTCTGAAGGTAACCTGGTACCGGTTTAAAAAATGGAAGTATGGATGTCATTTTGTGTCAACAAATTTGTCTTATGTCTCCTAGATATAGGACAGACACAAAACCTTATTCCTTATAATACATTTTTGGACTGTCTGTTTTGCCATTTATGCCTGTGTTATTCAATGCGTTTCTATGGGCTAAAGTAAAGGCCAAATTCAATATTTTTGATATATACCTACAGGGGTCCTACATTTCTAAATCAAATAACTAAATGATCCATGGTATGACTATCTTAAAACAATTCTGTATGTTAGCTTAGTAGAACCCACTATATCCATGTCATGGCAAGGGAAACTGTTTGAGAATTGTTGTGTGTGTGTGTGTGTGTGTACTTATGCGTGTGTGTGCTTTCGGAAAGTTAACACCTTTGGAATGCCCCCTGCAGAGCCTGGACTTCAGGGTTGGACGTGTGTTTATTGGAGCGTTTTGGCAGGAAGAGCCGGCCAGAATAACGGAACAAAACTGGAATGTGGAATGTAGGGAATATCCTGAGTCAAAGACAAGGCATTTTGGGGGGTTTTGGGGAGGAAAGCAAAGGGCAGATGTGTTCAAGCTGTGTTTTCCATCAGTTAAATGACACAAATGCCAACTTTGTAGTAAGGTACCTACCCCCTATGAGTCGTTAGGAGAACCCTGGAACATCACAAAATGGTCAGGACGTTGTGTCATGGTCCCCTGGAGGTTTTGTCTAGTTCCTGGTTGGTCCCAGAGACATCACCTTATGGTCACAAAGAAACGTCCCCCCACCCCAATTTCATTACACATTACCTCTTGCAACTGTTGCCAAGCCCATCAAGGCCCTGATTGGTGAACCACTGAGCCATTAAATTGTTTTAACCTTTATTTTAACAGGGAAGACATTCCCAGCTCTTTGTCTTTTGACAATGCTAGGGAAATAGTTTTTTTTACATATTTGAGACACATTGACAAACATGATTACAGTCCTTACCTGGGATTTGAACTCACAACCTCTTGGTTCACAGCATTCCGACTGTCACGTCTCCTCCCGTTGCTCCCCTCCGGTGCTCTGATTCGCCGGTCTACTGAGCCACCACCTCGGCAACACAGGAATGGAAACCTAACGCACCCTAATCACCTCCAGCGCACCTGCATCTCATCACCACCCCTTTATAGCCCTGGACTGTTCAGTCATTGTTGTGTGTAATTGTTAGTGTCGTGTCGTTTACTCGCTCCTTGTTATTCTCTTTCTCATTGTTAAGTAAACCTTTACCTTGTTGATTCCTGCGTCTGCGTCCTGCCTCTTCGTATCCTCAGTACTCGTCACACCGACCTTCCTGCTACGCCACCGTGTCTATATCAATGACTGATTTCACCTGTAGGCCCATTCCTACACTTTGCACTTCAAAGAAAATATCAGCTCTGTTAAATACACTTAAGAAAAACTATTATATTTATCATAGTGATTCAGGAGTAACATTAAAACAGAACAATATGCCCCACTAACATTAAACAACTATACTGAAAACCCAAACTCATGTTGCTGAAATAAGTAAATGCAATCAATAAAAGAATAGTCAGATTAACTAAAATTGCAGTGCAGATGGCACTATTTTGCTAAGTGCAGATATGTTTTATACCTAATGAATGTGTAAGGGACTTTTGAAATTCTACAGACAGATCAGCATTCCCCTAAATCCAGAGGTTGTTCAAATCCCAGTTGGGGTCATATTAAAAAGACAGTACTAAGTGATCATGTCAGATGTAATCATATTGTCATTGATTTAAGTTTTTACACTAATTTAGCTGAACAGCGTAAAACTTACCTTAAAACCCCCATTCCATTTAGTTACTTTACTTATAATGGTTTGGGATACATGGGACCATCACGTGACAAAAACCTCCAGGGGACCATGACACAATGTCCTACAAACGTTTTCGGGGCAAACTGGGAACAAGAAAAAAACCAGGGGACAACTTCCCAAGAACATCCTAAAAACGTCCTCTGGAAAACTGGGAACTAGAAAAAGGTCCCTCAGAGAACATTCCCTTGCGACCATCACACAACATCCTAAGGACTAGTAAAATGAAAGTCCTGATAACATCTTAAAAAGGTCCTAGACAAAGGTCCTGTAGAGGATTCTTTGCACAGTTCTGATATTCTCTCATTCTTAAACAAACCTTAAGCTTTAGAAAATGACACAGACGACTTCTGAGTTTATATACAGTCCCTTGCAAAAGTATTCACCCCCCCTTGGCTTCTTTCCTATTTTGTTGTATTACAACCTGTAATTTAAATGGATTTTTATATGGACCCCATCAGTGTGGATGTTGGATCACCACCTCAAGCTGAACCTCGGCAAGACAGAGCTGCTCTTCCTCCCTTGGAAGGACTGCCCGCTCCATGATCTCACCATCATGGTGGACAACTCCATTGTGTCCTCCTCCCAGAGTGCAAAGAACCTTGGACAACACCCTGTTGTTCTCCGCTAACATCAAAGCGGTGACCTGATCCTGCAGGTTCATGCTCTACAACATTCGCAGAGTACGACCCTACCTTACACTTGTCATCTCCCATCTGGATTACTGCAACTCGCTGTTGGCTGGGCTCCCTGCCTGTGCCATTAAACCCCTACAACTTATCAAGAATGCTGCAGCCCGTCTGGTGTTCAACCTTCCCAAGTTCTCTCATGTAACCCCGCTCCTCCGCACACTCCACTGGCTTCCAGTTGAGGCTCGCATCTACTACAAGACCATGGTGCTTGCCTACGGAGCTCTGTGGGGAACGGCACCTTCTTACCTTCAGGCTCTGATCAGACCCTACACCCAAACAAGGGCAGTACGTTCATCCACCTCTGGACTGCTAGCCCCCCTACCTCTACGGAAGCACAGTTCCCGCTCAGCCCAGTCAAAGCTATTCGCTGCTCTGGCACCCCAATGGTGGAACAAGCTCCCCTACGATGCCAGGCAGGCGGATTCACTGACCACCTTCCGGAGACACTTGAAACACTACCACTTTAAGGAATATCTGGAATAGTATAAAAGTAATCCTTCTATCCCCCCCCCTCCCCCACCCCCCCCATAAAAAAAAGTGGTTGTCCCACTGGCTATCATAAGTTGAATGCACCAATTTGTAAGTCGCTCTGGATAAGAGCGTCTGCTAAATGACGTAAATGTAAATGTAATGGACATACACAAAATAGTCCAAATTGGTGAAGTGGAATGAAAAAAATTACTTATTTCAAGAACTTAAAAAAATAAATAAAAAGGAAAAGTGGTGCGTGCATATGTATCCACCCCCTTTGCTATGAAGCCCCTAAATAAGAACTGGTGCAACCAATTACCTTCAGAAGGCACATAATTAGTTAAAGTCCACCTTGTGTGCAATTAAGTGTCACATGATCTCAGTATATATACATGTGTTCTGAAAGGCCCCAGAGTCTGCAACACCACTAAGCAAGGGGCACCACCAAGCAAGCGGCACCATGAAGACCAATGAGATCTCCAAACAGGTCAAGGACAAAGTTTTGGAGAAGTACAGATCAGGGTTGGGTTATAAAAAAAAACTTTGAACATCCCACGGAGCACCAGTGAATCCATTATAATTTTTTTTTGAAAGAATATGGCACCACAACAAACCTGCCAAGAGAGGGCCGCCCACCAAAACTCACGGGCCAGGCAAGGAGGGCATTAATCAGAGAGGCAACAAAGAGACCAAAGATAACCCTGAAGGAGCTGCAAAGCTCCACAGCGGAGATTGGAGAATCTGTCCATAGAACCACTTTAAGCCGTACACTCCACAGAGCTGGGCTTTACGGAAGAGTGGCCAGAAAAAAGCCATTGCTTAAAGAAAGAAATAAGCAAACACGTTTGGTGTATGCCAAAAGGCAATGTTTGGCGCAAACCCAAAACCTCTTGTCACCCCGAGAACACCATCCCCACAGTGAAGCATGGTGGTGGCAGCATCATGCCGTGGGGATGTTTTTCATCGGCAGAGACTGGGAAACTGGTTAGAATTGAAGGAATGATGGATGGCGCTAAATACAGGGAAATTCTTGAGGGAAACCCGTTTCAGTCTTCCAGAGATTTGAGACTGGGACAGAGGTTCACCTTCCAGCAGGACAATGACCCTAAGCATAATGCTAATGCAACACTCGAGTGGTTTAAGGGGAAACATTTAAATGTCTTAGAATGGCCTAGTCAAAGCCCAGACCTCAATCCAATTGAGAATCTGTCGTATGACTTAAAGATTGCTGTACACCAGCAGAACCCATCCAACTTGAAGGAGCTGGAGCAGTTTTGCCTTGAAGAAGGGGGGGGGGGGGATTTGTATTTGTTTTTATTATGGATCCCCATTAGTCCGGCCGCCCCTGCTCTACCAAGGCAGCAGCTACTCTTCCTGGGGTCCAGCAAAATTAAGGCAGTTATATATTTTAAACATTACAATACATTCACAACAGATTTCACAACATATTAAGTGCGTGCCCTTAGTATTGATTGCTCTGTGATGTACTGCTCTGGACTGGCGTACCTTCAAGTCAGCAGCGTGAGTTTCGCCTCCTCAGTCTTTTTTGATTCTACTGAGGAGAGGTATCGTTCACATGTACGCAAATGTAAATATGGTAAACAAGTCCAAACTTCATGTACATTTGATATAATGTATTCCAACATTGTTGTGTTGCTAGCGAACCTTTTGTGACAAAATATTATTCTGTTGAAAGAGTTCTACCGAGTGGTGCAATGTTAGGCTAGCTAGCTACAGTACATGCTAGTAGGCTGTCTGTAGCTTCCCTCATGCAGACACTCGATCACTTTACTTTTCCATACGTTAGGTGTGCCCTGTGTGCAGCATTGAGAAGCTCACCATTAATTTCATTGCATTTATTTAATCCAATCCTGGTATGTTGGTCTACAGTTATATTGTTATGTCTACTGCATTTATATGTGGCTAGTTTGTCACTGTTTATAGTATAGCCGGTGGTCTTTTGAATGTAGAGCTTTTATCTGAACTATTTTATTTTTCTACATATTGTAAGACTATTATTACTTTTGAGTAATGGTACTACGTCAATTAAATATTTGTATCCATTGAATTATCCATTGAACGTACAGTATCTCAGTCTGTTTTGATTCTACTGAGGAGAGATGTGCACTGTGTGCAGCATTGCTTTCATTGCATTTATTTAATCCTATTCAGATAAATAAAAGACCAGAAACCAGCAACTAATGTCCAGAGTCCTGTTCGGACACCAACACAACAAAACACAATGCAGAAAAGTAGCCAGACTGGCTACTCTAGGTGTCACACCCTAATCTGTTTCACCTGTCTTTGTGATTGTCTCCACCCCCCTCCAGGTGTCGCCCATCTTCCCCATTATCCCCATTGTATTTATACCTTTGTTCTTTGTTTGTTTTGTTTTGTCAAGCCTACCAGCGTTTTTCCGCTTGCTCCTGTCTTTCTCAAGTTCCTGTTTTCTAGTTTTCCCGGTTTTGACAACTCTACCTGCCCTGACCCTGAGACTGCCTGCCGTTCTGTACCTTTTGGACTCTGATCTGGATTACTGACCTCTGCCTGCCCTTGATCTGTCGTTTGCCTGCCCCCTGTTTTTGTAATAAACTTTTTTACTTCTACACTGTCTGCATCTGGGTCTTCTACTGAAACGTGATACTAGGTAGTCCTGTATTGCCACAATATTCCAGTGTATCGGCACCACAAAGAAAAATCCTGCTCTTTATGGTACAAGCATGAAACTTGGGAAACGTGGTACATACTAGACACCATCATCACCATCGTCATCACCTATCATTTTCACTCGGAGAGAGCCTGAAATCTAGGTAATTATGTACCAGTCCCAGTTGTGTAGTTTTCTAAAACAAACTGGTCACTAAGTGATCCTTAGAAAATGTTGCTTATCAAATATTAGAGAAGGTGAAAATCATATTCACATAAACAACTGAAAATATACATGCTTATCAATTCCTAAACCAAAGGAGTGGAAAACATTCTGCAAAACCTCTCACAAACCAAATGATTAATTCATTGAAATGTTAGGTGGTTCATCTCCTTCTCCCTCCACTTGCGAGCTGATGTGATGTCGGTGGTAGTGTGTTTGTGTGCTTATGTGTTTGAGTCTTTCACTCTGTGTTTGTATGTATGTATGCGTGTGTGTGAGAACATTAAGTGTTGGTGCTTTCTCTCCAGGCGGTGTGCATTAGGCCGAATGCCACGCACCTTTGCCCACCACTCTCCTCCCACACCATAGCGCCTGTACACAGAGGGCACAACACAAGCCCTAGCTGCAACCAGTCTGATAAAGGCGAATCTCATTGATGTTTGAGCTAGCTAGCTGTAGAGAGGCGTGAGGACCAGTGACGAGACATCTCTGACAATGCCTCTGTGTTAACTGTGTTAGCCTTGGAGTTAGCATTGGGTTAGAATTACTAATGTAGTGCTGAATTGTAATGGGAGAGCATGGAGTGCAGACTATGGCTATGTTATTCATGTTTTTGTGGTTCTAGTGTTCTCTCTCTTTCTCTCTCTCTCTCTCCCCTCGCTCTCTCTCTCTCTCTCTCTCTCTCTTTGTGTGTGTTTGTTCTGATGCATACTTATTTTCCTTACTGTCAAAAGAACAGTTGTCTAACTCAAAACAGTTATCTGCTGTTCAAGTGCCTTCAACCGAGAAAACCATGTGCTTCCTTCAACTGAGAAAACCATGTGCAGTTAAAAAAGTCAGGGACCCGATTTGGAAGACATTTCTGAAACATGTTTAGAATGTGTACCTTAACTTTCAACTTTATACTCATCCCCCCTCACCAAATGATAAATCGTTGATCTGTTTTTTGTGTCACACCATAATAATTTTTTACCTGAATACAAATTTGAATCATCAACAGACCTGTATCCACCTCACCCCACACAGCACTGCACATTTCTTTACACCACAGACAGAAAATTAAACAAATGCCACTGTAATACTGTACCTGCTTTCCACAAACATTCCACCAGCTTTGTTTGACTTTTTTGTCATCTTGAACAAGCTGTCGAACAGTACTGTATGTGTATTATCTGGATCAAGTGGCTTTAGAGGGAGGGGGAGAGGGGCTGCTCCCCACATTCTCCCTCTGTTTCCCTCTCTCTTTCAATGTGTACCCCTCTCTCTTTCTTTCTCAGCCCCCCACCTCTCTCTCTTTATGTTCAGTCTCCCTCCCTCCTCCTCTTCCCTGAAATGGCCATGAGAGAGAGAGAGGTTACATTCTTCCAAATCCACAGGGGGATCAATAAGGAACATCTGGGACAGACAGGGCGCCTTTTGTTTAGAGAGAGAGAGAGAGAGAGAGAGAGAGAGAGAGAGAGATCCTGGCGCGACTAGCTCTTAGGAAACTTTGCAGTATTTTTTTTATTTGTATGTATTATATTTTAGATTATTGGCTCAGAAAGTGTTTTGCATCATTACATACAGCCGGGAAAAACTATTGGATATCAGAGCGGCGGTAACTCACCAGCATTACGACCAGGAATACGACTTTCCCGAAGCAGATCTTTGTTTGCTCTCCCCAGGGCAACTGAACTGATTCCAGTGGCTGACCCAAAACATCGCCGGCGGAGGAGAGGCACTCGGAGCACACCACCCACCGCTTCCAAGTATTCTACTCGCTAATGTTCAGTCTTTGGTTAACAAGGTCGACGAACTACGGGCAAGGATTTCTTTCCAGAGAGACATGAAGGCCTGTAACATACTCTGTTTCAGGGAAACATGGCTCTCTTGGGATATTCTGTCGGAATCGGTCCAGCCAGTGCAGACAGGAATAAATACAGTGGGGAGAACAAGTATTTGATACACTGCCGATTTTGCAGGTTTTCCTACTTACAAAGCATGTAGAGGTCTGTCATTTTTATCATAGGTACACTTAAACTGTGAGAGACAGAATCTAAAACAAAAATACAGAAAATCACATTGTATGATTTTTAAGTAATTAATTTGCATTTTATTGCATGACATAAGTATTTGATCACCTACCAACCAGTAAGAATTCCGGCTCTCATAGACCTGTTCGTTTTTCTGTAAGAAGCCCTCCTGTTCTCCACTCATTAACTGTATTAACTGCACCTGTTTGAACTAGTTACCTGTATAAAAGACACCTGTCCACACACTCAATCAAACAGACTCCAAACTCTCCACAATGGCCAAGACCAGAGAGCTGTGTAAGGACATCAGGGATAAAATTGTAGACCTGCACAAGGCTGGGATGGGCTACAGGACAATAGGCAAGCAGCTTGGTGAGAAGGCAACAACTGTTGGCGCAATTATTAGAAAATGGAAGAAGTTCAAGATGACGGTCAATCACCCTCGGTCTAGGGCTCCATGCAAGATCACACCTCGTGGGGCATCAATGATCATGAGGAAGGTGAGAGATCAGCCCAGAACTACATGGCAGGACCTGGTCAATGACCTGAAGAGAGCTGGGACCACAGTCTCAAAGAAAACCATTAGTAACACACTACGCCATCATGGATTAAAATCCTGCAGTGCACGCAAGGTCCCCCTGCTCAAGCCAGCGCATGTCCAGGCCCGTCTGAAGTTTGCCAATGACCATCTGAATGATCCAGAGGAGGAATGGGAGAAGGTCATGTGGTCTGATGAGACAAAAATAGAGCTTTTTGGTCTAAACTCCACTCGCCGTGTTTGGAGGAAGAAGAAGGATGAGTACAACCCCAAGAACACCATCCCAACCGTGAAGCATGGAGGTGGAAACATCATTATTTGGGGATGCATTTCTGCAAAAGGGACAGGATGACTGCACCGTATTGAGGGGAGGATGGATGGGGCCATGTATCGCGAGATCTTGGCCAACAACTTCCTTCCCTCAGTAAGAGCATTGAAGATGGGTCGTGGCTGGGTCTTCCAGCATGACAACGACCCGAAACACACAGCCAGGGCAACTAAGGAGTGGCTCCGTAAGAAGCATCTCAAGGTCCTGGAGTGGCCTAGCCAGTCTCCAGACCTGAACCCAATAGAAAATATTTGGAGGGAGCTGAAAGTCCGTATTGCCCAGCGACAGCCCCAAAACCTAAAGGATCTGGACAAGGTCTGTATGGAGAAGTGGGACAAAATCCCTGCTGCAGTATGTGCAAACCTGGTCAAGACCTACAGGAAACGTATGATCTCTGTAATTGCAAACAAAGGTTTCTGTACCAAATATTAAGTTCTGCTTTTCTGATGTATCAAATACTTATGTCATGCAATAAAAAGCAAATTAATTACTTAAAAATCATACAATGTGATTTTCTGGACATCTGTTTTAGATTCCGTCTAAAGTGTACCTATGATAAAAATTACAGACCTCTACATGCTTTGTAAGTAGGAAAACCTGCAAAATCGGCAGTGTATCAAATACTTGTTCTCCCCACTGTATCTCTCCGGGAAGCAGAAGGGCAGAGGTGTGTGTTTCATGATTAACGACTCATGGTGTAATTGTAGTAACATACAGGAACTCAAGTCCTTCTGTTCACCCGACCTAGAATATCTCACAATCAAATGCAGACCGTATTATCTCCCAAGATAATTTTATTTGGTTATAGTCACGGCCGTGTATATCCCCCCTCAAGCCGATACCACGATGGCCCTCAAATAACTTCACTGGACCTTATACAAACTGGAAACCACATATCCTGAGGCTGCATTTATTGTAGCCAGGGATTTGAACAAAGCAAATTTGAGGACTAGGCTGCCGAAGTTCTATCAACATATCGACTGTTGTAATCACACTGCTAAAATCCTCGACCATTGCTATTTGAACTTCCGGGATGGTTATAAGGCCCTCTCCCGCCCTCCTTTCGGCAAATCTGACCACGACTCCATTTTGCTCCTCCCTTCCTATAGGCAGAAACTCAAACAGGAAGTACCTGTGCTAAGGACTATTCAATGCTGGTCTGACCAATCGGAATCCATGCTTCAAGATTGTTTTGATCACGCGGACTGGGATATGTTCCGGGTAGCTTCCGAAAATAATTTAGACGTATACGCTGAAACGGTGACTGAGTTTATCAGGAAGTGTATAGGTGATGTTGTGCCCACTGTGACTATTAAAACCTACCCTAACCAGAAACTGTGGATAGATGGCAGCATTGGCGCAAATCTGAAAGCACGAATCACCGCATTCAACCATGGCAAGGTGACTGGAAATATGGCAGAATTCAAACAGTATAGCTACTCACTCCGCAGGCAATTAAACTGGCAAAACATCGGTATAGAGACAAAGTGGAGTCGCAATTCAACGGCTCAGACACGAGACGTATGTGGCAGGGTCTAAAAACAATCACGGACTACAAAAGGAAAATCAGCCACGTCGCCGACACCGGCGTCTTGCTTCCGGACAAGCTAAACACCTTCTTTGCCCACTGGATAACACAGTGCCACTGACGAGGCCCACTACCAAGGAATGTGGCCTCTCCTTCTCCGTGGCCAATGTGATTAAGACATTTAAGCATGTTAACCCCCGCAAGGCTGCCGGCCCAGACGGCATCCCTAGCCGCGTCCTCAGAGCATGCGCAGACCAGCTGGCTGGTGTGTTTATGGACATATTAAATCTCTCCCTTTCCCAGTCTGTTGTTCCCACATGCTTCAAGATGGCCACCATTGTTCCTGTACCCAAGAAAGCAAAAGTAACTGAACTAAATGACTATCGCCCTGTAGCACTCACCTCTGTCATCATGAAGTGCTTTGAGAGACTAGTCAAGGATCATATCACCTCTACCTTACCTCTCACCCTAGACCCACATCAATTTGCTTACTGCCCCAATAGATCCACAGAGGATGCAATTGCCATCACACTGCACACTGCCCTATCCCATCTGGGCAAGAGGAATACCTATGTAAGAATGCTGTTCATTGACTATAGCTCAGCATTCAACACCATAGTACCCTCCAAGCTCATCATCAAGCTCGAGGCCCTGGGTCTGAACCCCGCCCTGTGCAACTGGGTCCTGGACTTCCTGACGGGCTGCCCCCAGGTGGTGAAGGTAGGAAACAACATCTCCACTTCGCTGATCCCAACACTGGGGCCCCACAAGGGTGCGTGCTCAGCCCCCTCCTGTACTCCCTGTTCACCCATGACTGCGTGGCCAAGCACGCCTCCAACTCAATCATCAAGTTTGCAGATGACACAACAGTAGTAGGCTTGATTACCAACAATGACGAGACATCCTACAGGGAGGAGGTGAGGGCTCTGGGAGTGTGGTGCCAGGAAAATAACCTCTCACTCAACATCAACAAAACAAAGGAGATGATCATGGACTTCAGGAAACAGCAGAAGGTGCACCCCCTTATCCACATCGACGGGACCGCAGTGGAGAAGGTGGAAAGCTTCAAGTTCCTTGGCGTACACATCACCGACAAACTGAAATGGTCCACCCACGCAGACAGTGTGGTGTAGTCCCCTGTAGCTCAGTTGGTAGAGTATGGCGCTTGCAACGCCAGGGTTGTGGGTTCGTTTCCCACGGGGGGCCAGTATGAAAATGTATGCACTCACTAACTGTAAGTCACTCTGGATAAGAGCGTCTGCTAAATTACTAAAATATAAATGTGAAGAAGGCGCAACATAGCCTCTTCAACCTCAGGAGGCTGAAGAAATTGGGCCTAGCACCTAAAACCCTCACAATCTTTTACAGATGCACAATTGAGAGCATCCTGTCGGGCTGTATCACCGCCTGGGACGGCAACTGCACCACTCACAACAGCAGGGCTCTCCAGAGGGTGGTGAGGTCTGCCGAACGCATTACCGGGGGCAAACTACCCGCCCTCCAGGACACCTACAGCACCCGATGTCACAGGAAGGCCAAAATTATAATCAAGGACATCAACCACCCGATCCACTGCCTGTTCACCCCGCTATCATCCAGAAGGTGAGGTCAGTACAGGTGCATCAAAGCTGGGACCAAGACAATGAAAAACAGCTTCTATCTCAAGGCCATCAGACTGTTAAATAGCCATCACTAGCACATTAGAGGCTGCTGCTGCCTATTGAAATCACTGGCCACTTTAAGAAGTGGAACACTAGTCACTTTAATAATGTTTACATATCTTGCACTACTCATCTCATATGTATATACTGCATTATATTCTATAATATTCTACTGTATCTTAGTCCATGCCGCTCTGTCATTGCTTGTCCATACAGTGAGGGAAAAAAGTATTTGATCCCCTGCTGATTTTGTACGTTTGCCCACTGACAAAGAAATGATCAGTCTATATTTTTAATGGTAGGTTTATTTGAACAGTGAGAGACAGAATAACAACAAATAAATCCAGAAAAACGCATGTCAAAAATGTTATAAATTGATTCGCATTTTAATGAGGGAAATAAGTATTTGACCCCCTCTCAATCAGAAAGATTTCTGGCTCCCAGGTGTCTTTGATACAGGTAACGAGCTGAGATTAGGAGCACACTCTTAAAGGGAGAGCTCCTAATCTCAGTTTGTTACCTGTATAAAAGACACCTGTCCACAGAAGCAATCAATCAATCAAATTCCAAACTCTCCACCAGCGCCAAGACCAAAGAGCTCTCCAAGGATGTCAGGGACAAGATTGTAGACCTACACAAGGCTGGAATGGGCTACAAGACCATCGCCAAGCAGCTTGGTGAGAAGGTGACAACAGTTGGTGCGATTATTCGCAAATGGAAGAAACACAAAATAACTGCCTCCCTCGGCCTGGGGCTCCATGCAAGATCTCACCTCGTGGAGTTGCAATGATCATGAGAACGGTGAGGAATCAGCCCAGAACTACACGGGAGGATCTTGTCAATGATCGCAAGGCAGCTGGGACCATAGTCACCAAGAAAACAATTGGTAACACACTACGCCGTGAAGAACTGAAATCCGGCAGCGCCCGCAAGGTCCCCCTGCTCAAGAAAGCACATATACAGGCCCGTCTGAAGTTTGCCAATGAACATCTGAATGACTCAGAGGAGAACTGTGTGAAAGTATTGTGGTCAGATGAGACCAAAATGGAGCTCTTTGGCATTAACTCAACTCGCCGTGTTTGGAGGAGGAGGAATGCTGCCTATGACCCCAAGAACACCATCCCCACTGTCAAACATGGAGGTGGAAACACTATGCTTTGGGGGTGTTTTTCTGCTAAGGGGACAGGACAACTTCACCGCATCAAAGGGATGATGGACGGGGCCATGTACCGTCAAATCTTGGGTGAGAACATCCTTCCCTTAGCCAGGGCATTGAAAATGGGTCGTGGATGGGTATTCCAGCATGACAATGACCCAAAACACATGGCTAAGGCAAAAAAGGAGTGGCTCAAGAAGAAGCACATTAAGGTCCTGGAGTAGCCTAGCCAAACTCCAGACCTTACTCCCATAGAAAATCTTTGGAGGGAGCTGAAGGTTCAAGTTGCCAAACGTCAGCCTCGAAACCTTAATGACTTGGAGAAGATCTGCAAAGAGGAGTGGGACAAAATCCCTCCTGAGATGTGTGCAAACCTGGTGGCCAACTACAAGAAACGTCTGACCTCTGTGATTGCCAACAAGGGTTTTGCCACCAAGTACTAAGTCATGTTTTGCAGAGGGGTCAAATACTTATTTCCCTCATTAAAATGCAAATCAATTTATAACATTTTTGACATGCGTTTTTCTGGATTTTTTTGTTGTTATTCTGTCTCTCACTGTTCAAATAAACCTACCATTAAAATTATAGACTGATCATGTCTTTGTCAGTGGGCAAACGTACAAAATCAGCAGGGGATCAAATACTTTTTTCCCTCACTGTATATGTATATATTCTTAAATCCCATTCCTTACTAGTTTTGTGTGCATTGGGTATATGTTGTGAAATTGTTAGATATTACTTGTTAGATATTACTTCACTGTCAGAGCTAGAAGCACAAGCATTTCACTACACCCGCTATAACATCTGCTAAAAACGTTTTTGTGACAAATAAAATGTGATTTTGATTTTATAAACATGTCAATTTGGCATCCAGGACTGTTCTACCAAGTTATTGAAAGTGGTGTAGAGGGTAAAACATATGACATAATTAAATGAATGTATACTGGCAATACGTGCAGCATCAAAATTGACAAGAAAATAACAGAATTCTTTAACCCGGGTTGCAATCTGAGCCCCGCACTCTTCAATATTTACATCAACGAATTGGCAACTATTCTAGAAAAATCCTCAGCCACTGGTGTTGGTCTCCACAATTCAGAGGTTAAATGCCTGCTCTTCGCAGATGGCCTGTGCCTGCTGTCATATGGCCTACAGCAGAGCCTGGATCTGCTAGAGCAGTACTGCCAGACTGGGCCTGGGCAGTAAACCCCAAAAATACAAAAATTATGATTTTCCAGAGAATATTCAGATCTCAGGGAATTAGACCAAAGTTCTCAATTGGTACAAAATATATAGAGTACTGCACACACTACAATTACTTAATTGGACACCTAAATGAGGCAGTGAATGAACTGAGAGAGATAGCACGCAGGGCATTCTACGCCATTAGAATACAAATTCAATTTGAAATACCTATTCAAATACCTACTTCCGCTACCCCTCTCCAGCGCTCGACGTCGCCGGTTTACTAACCACCGGTCCAGGCAACCATCATTAGGCACACCTGCTCCCCATCATTACGCATAGCTGGATTTCATCATCACCTTGATTACCTTCCCTTTATTTAGCCTTCAGTAGCCTCAGTCAGTCAGTATTGTTTTCACGTTCAGTAGGCTACTCCTGTTTTATTCATCTGCTTTGCACAATTATTAAACTCACTTTCTGCACCTGCATCCTGACTCACTGTGTATACGTCACAAAACTAATTCAATGTGTCATTGAACCAATTGCACTTTATGGCAGCGGGGTGTGGGGTCACTTGCAAAACAAGATTTCACCAGTGTAGGTTCCTCAGAGGAGGAAGGGGAGGACCATCCTCAGTGAATTTCATAAAAAATAAAAATAGTGAAACATTAAAAAAGTTATCTTTTTTATATAACACTACTATACAGTGGGGGGGAAAAAGTATTTAGTCAGCCACCAATTGTGCAAGTTCTCCCACTTAAAAAGATGAGAGAGGCCTGTAATTTTCATCATAGGTACACGTCAACTATGACAGACAAAATGAGAAAAAAAATCCAGAAATCACATTGTAGGATTTTTTATGAATTTATTTGCAAATTATGGTGGAAAATAAGTATTTGGTCAATAACAAAAGTTGCTCAATACTTTGTTATATACCCTTTGTTGGCAATGACACAGGTCAAAAATTTTCTGTAAGTCTTCACAAGGTTTTCACACACTGTTGCTGGTATTTTGGCCCATTCCTCCATGCAGATCTCCTCTAGAGCAGTGATGTTTTGGGGCTGTCGCTGGGCAACACAGACTTTCAACTCCCTCCAAAGATTTTCTATGGGGTTGAGATCTGGAGACAGGCTAGGCCACTCCAGGACATTGAAATGCTTCTTACGAAGCCACTCCTTCGTTGCCCGGGCGGTGTGTTTGGGATCATTGTCATGCTGAAAGACCCAGCCACGTTTCATCTTCAATGCCCTTGCTGATGGAAGGAGGTTTTCACTCAAAATCTCACGATACATGGCCCCATTCATTATTTCCTTTACACGGATCAGTCGTCCTGGTCCCTTTGCAGAAAAACAGCCCCAAAGCATGATGTTTCCACCCCCATGCTTCACAGTAGGTATGGTGTTCTTTGGATGCAACTCAGCATTCTTTGTCCTCCAAACACGACGAGTTTAGTTTTAACCAAAAAGTTATATTTTGGTTTCATCTGACCATATGACATTCTCCAAATCCTCTTCTGGATCATCCAAATGCACTCTAGCAAACTTCAGACGGGCCTGGACATGTACTGGCTTAAGCAGGGGGACACGTCTGGCACTGCAGGATTTGAGTCCCTGGCGGCGTAGTGTGTTACTGATGGTAGGCTTTGTTACTTTGGTCCCAGCTCTCTGCAGGTTATTCACTAGGTCCCCCGTGTGGTTCTGGGATTTTTGCTCACCGTTCTTGTGATCATTTTGACCCCACGGGGTGAGATCTTGCGTGGAGCCCCAGATCGAGGGAGATTATCAGTGGTCTTGTATGTCTTCCATTTCCTAATAATTGCTCCCACAGTTGATTTCTTCAAACCACGCTGCTTACCTATTGCAGATTCAGTCTTCCCAGCCTGGTGCAGGTCTACAATTTTGTTTCTGGTGTCCTTTGATAGCTCTTTGGTCTTGGCCATAGTGGAGTTTGGAGTGTGACTGTTTGAGGTTGTGGACAGGTGTCTTTTATAATGATAACAAGTTCAAACAGGTGCCATTAATACAGGTAATGAGTGGAGGACAGAGGAGCCTCTTAAAGAAGAAGTTACAGGTCTGTGAGAGCCAGAAATCTTGCTTGTTTGTAGGTGACCAAAATACTTATTTTCCACCATAATTTGCAAATAAATTCATAAAAAATCCTACAATGTGATTTTCTAGAAAAAAAAATCTCAATTTGTCTGTCATAGTTGACGTGTACCTATGGTGAAAATTACAGGCCTCTCTCATCTTTTTAAGTGGGAGAACTTGCACAATTGGTGGCTGACTAAATACTTTTTCCCCCCACTGTATACTAAATATATTCACGTCACCAAATAATTGATTAAAACACACTGTTTTGCAATGATGGTCTACAGTAGCCTCAACAGCACTCTGTAGGGTAGCACCATAGTGTAGCCGGAGGACAGCAGCTTCCGTCCTCCTTTGGGTACATTGACTTCAATACAAAACCTAGGAGACTCATGGTTCTCACCCCCTTCCATAGACTTACACATTATGACAACTTCCGGAGGACGTCCTCCAACCTATCAGAGCTCTTGCAGCATGAACTGATTTGTTGTCCACCCAATCAAAGGATAAGATAATTAATCTATTATTGAAAGCATACTACAGCTAGCTAGCACTGCAGCGCATAGCATGTGTTGAGTAGTTGACTCAAAGAGAGTGAAGACAATAGTTTAACAGTTTTGAACAAATTAATTTCTTCAAAAATGAAGGAGAAGCAAGAGAGAGAGAGAGAGAGAGAGAGAGAGAGAGAGTGAGCTATTTCGTAAAAAAAAAAAAAAACTTTCACTCACTCACATTCACTTAGCTAGCAAATGCAGCTAACTAGTTTAGCCTACTCAAACACCCGGCTCAAACAGATGGATGCTATGTTAGCTAGCTGGTTATCACTATCCAACACAACACTGGTACTCTTCCAAATCAAGGTAAGCTTTTGGTATTGCTAAATTATTGCCACCGGGGCCCACCGGTGTAATTGCTAAACTGCTTACACTGTACACTGTACTGCATAATTGTAATGGGTTTACTAACGTGTTAGTTCTATTAGCTATGTTGACTATGATGTTACTTTAGCTAATATGGTGACAATGATGTAGGCTGTGTGTAGTGGTTCTGATATGGTTTGGAAAGGTTTTTTCGCCTTGTCACATACAGCTGATGTGTTGTGCATTGAAGTCCACAAGCGAAGGGAAAAGGTGAGAGGAGGAGGGCGTGTAGATGTGAGTAGAAATACAATGTGGCTGCTATGAAAGTGAACTGTGTTTACGTGTGATCAGGGGTGTATTCATTCCACCGATTCTGTTGAAAACGTTTCTTAGATAGAAGCAAATGGAACGAAACGGGGGATAAACATACCTGAATTTGTCCAATAGAAACTCTCGATTGCAACTGTTCAACTAATGATTACACCCTAGATCAGCCAAATGCAGGCAATAGTGTGCAATGTGGTATTGAATGTGTCACCATCTGTCCATTTGTCACTGTCTGTCACCTAAAACATGTATCTTGGCCTGTGTGCACCTACGTTGTAGACTTTCATTCATAGGCTATGTTGTAGCAACCTCATTATGGGTATAGGGAAAATTTAAGTATCATGTAGTAGCCTAAACCTATCGATGTTACATTGAATTGGGTGAATGTAATATGAATGACAGTCATCCAATATGCAGTAAGAGAAATAAGGCCATGCTCCTAAAAAAATAATTGTCCTCCCTCATCTTAAACGGCACCGACCGCCACTGGATTTCACCCAATGGGACAAACACCCCATTGAAAGACTGCATGCAGAGTTCTGTAAGATTCTCATACATGTCCAGAGGAAAACTACAAACAAGGCATGCAGGACAGAATTAGGCCAATATCCACTAATAATAAAATAAAATAAAATTGTATTGGTCACATACACATGATAAAACATGATTGGAAACATCTAAAATACAGTAACCCTCTCTCATATCAAGAGTCCCCTCATCCAGCTGGTCCTGGGGCTGAGTCCACAAATCTGTCCTACACACACCTGAAGCCTCAGGACCAGAACATCCAATCAATCAGAATAAACTAAATTACAACACAGTCAAAACAAAACGACATTACCTATTGGGAAACACAAGCACAAAGCAAAATGCGGTGCTATCTGGCCCTAAATCGACAGTACACCATGGAAAACTATTTGACCATGGTTACTGATCAAAACCTTAGAAAAACCTTGACAAAGTATAGACTCAGTGAGCACAGCCTTGCCATTGAGAAGGGTAGACACAGGAAAACCGGGCTCCATGTAGAGGAAAGGCTGTGTAACCACTGCACCACAGCAGAACCCGAGACAGAGCTGCAGTTCTGTAATCGGTGAAGGAATCAGGTTCGACCTTCATGTTGATAGTAAATTCATTACCAAACAGGTTCCTTACATCAATCAATCACATGTATTTCATAAAGCCCTTTTTACTTCAACCATTAGCAATGGGAAGCACTGACTGTTGACATGTATTTTGGTGTTGAGCTAAGGAAACTCAGTGCCACTTTACGTTGTGACAAACAAATTATATTTATCTAGTAATCCCATGGGCATGTTCAGTATAACTACAGTGTAAGAGCAGTACATGTCAAGGGCTGATGTAATGTGGTGTGGGAGTCAGGCGCAGGACACCGAAGCTTAGTCCAACAGACTTTACTAGTGAAATACTAGACAAAATACAATAAACGGCCTCAACACAAAACAGAGGCGAGCGATTACGCAAACTGTGCGTAAACAACGAAAACAACAAACATAGAGAAACACGCAGCACTAACGGACAGGCGTAACAATAACACACAAACTAACCAACACAAAGCAGGCAACTTATAGGACACATAATCAGACACAAACGGACACAGGTGCAATAGACAGACAAAACCAATCTAACATCGAAACATCTAACGGTGGTAGCTAGTACTCCGGGGACGGCGAACGCCGAAGCCTGCCCGAGCAAGGAGGAGGAGCAGCCTCGGCAGAATCCGTGACAGTACATTTAGTTAGTACTTACAGTTCTTACAACTGTTTTATCGGTTTGCAGCTTCCAGAGCATTTGTGCATTGATTCCTTCTGATCGTTATGGACACAAATATCTTACACATTTTATAACTTCTTATAATATCTTATCATCTGACAGTGTTGGTGGAGCAACATAGTGGACTGTCACTGGGCAGTGTATGGTTTTGAAGGGACTACAAAATTATTCTACTTTGAGTGACCATATCCAATTGGTTGCTAATGGTTACCCAGTGAAATGAGTCATGGCAACAGCGATGGTGTGGTTTTTAGGGCCGAGAGAGTGTCACCCATGGAGACCAAGAGTCTCTGAGAGCTCTGTCTCTCACTCTCTCATAACGTCCATCATTCAGTAATGTTAAAAAGTACAGTAGTAGTATACATTGTTCTCTATCCACAAATGGCATTTTAACAATTTGCCCATACCTGACACTAAACGTAATCCTAACTTTAATCCCAATCCTTAACCTAGAGTAGAACAAATAGGTGGACACCTGCTCGTCGAAAATATGGAGTTGGTCCCCCCTTTGCTGCTGTAACAGCCTCCACTCTTCTGGGAAGGCTTTCCACTAGAATATTGCTGATGGGATTTGCTTCCATTCAGCCACAAGAGCATTGGTGAGGTCGGGCACTGATGTTGGGCGATTAGCCATAAGACATAAGACTCCTGAACAGCTAATCATGGCTACCCAGACTATTTGCATTGCCCCCCCATACCACCCCACTCCAACCCCATATGTTATGCTGCTGCTACTCTGTTTATTATTTATGCATAGTCACTTTAACTCTACCCACATGTACATATGACCTCAATTACCTCAACTAACCGGTGCACCCGCACATTGACTCTGTACCGGTACCCCCTGTATATAGCCTCCCTACTGTTATTTTATTTTACTGCTGCTCTTTAATTATTTGATTTTTATTTTAATTTTTTCCTTATCTATTTTTTACTTAACACTTTATTTGTAATTTGTTTTAGTTTTTCTTAAAATCTGCATTGTTGTTTAAGGGCTTGTAAGTAAGCATTTCACTGTAAGGTCTACACCTGTTGTATTCGGCGCATGTGGCAAATAAAATTTGATTTGATTTGACTCCAATTCATCCCAAAGGTGTTCGATGGGGTTGAGGTCAGGGCTCAGCGCAGGCCAGTCAAGTTCTTCCACACCGATCTCGACAAACCATTTCTGTATGGATCTCGCTTTGTGCACTTGGGCATTGTCATGCTGAAACAGGAAAAGGGCCTTCCCCAAAGTGTTACCACTAAGTTGGAAGCACAGAATCGTCTAGAATGTCATTGTAGGCTGTAGCGTTAAGATTTCCCTTCACTGGAACTAAGGGGCCTAGCCCGAACCATGAAAAACAGCACCAGACCATTATTACTCCTCCACCAAACTTTACAGTGGGCACTATGTATTGGGGCAGGTAGCATTCTCCTGGCATCTGCCAAACCCAGATTCGTCCGTCAGACTGCCAGATGGTGAAGCGGGATTCATCACTCCATAGAACGTGTTTCCACTGCTCCAGAGTCCAATGGCGGCCAGCTTTACACCACTCCAGCCGACGCTTGCCATTGTGCATGGTGATCTTAGGCTTGTGTGCGGTTGCTCGGCCATGGAAACGCATTTTATGAAGCTCCCGACGAACAGTTCTTCTGCTGACATCGTTTCCAGAGGCAGTTTGGAATTCGGTAGTGAGTGTTGCAACCGAAGCAGACGATTTTACGCACTACATGCTTCAGTACTCGGCGGTCCCGTTCTGTAAGCTTGTGTGGCCTACCACTTCTCGGCTGAGCCGTTGTTGCTCCTAGACATTTCTACTTCACAATAACAGCACTTACAGTTAATCGGGGCAGCTCTAGCAGGGCAGAAATTTGACAAATTTTTGACTTGTTGGAAAGGTGGAATCCTATGACGGTACCACGTTGAAAGTCACTGACCTCTTCAGTACGGGCCATTCTTCTGCCAATGTTTGTCTATGGAGATTGCATGGCTGTGTGCTCGATTTTATACACCTGTCAGCAACGGGTGAGGCTGAAATAGCCAAATCCACTCATTTAAACAGGGTGTCCACATACTTTCTCAAAATCTCCACTTGTCTTTTCTGCAATGGCCATATTAGTTACAAATTACATGGAGTTACACCAAGACCGTTTCAATTCCATGTTACTACGTCAATTATAATTAGTCAAACGACAGACTTGGCAAAGATTCCATTTGCCTCAGGGAGAAATTGCATTATTCTCAATCAGTTGGGTGAGTCTATCACAGTTCCATCTCCATGGAGATAAATGTAATGGGGCTGTGGCTGGGCTGCATATGGGTATGGAGGGGAGAGAGGGAAAATAAAAGAGAGGAAAGAAGAGGCAGAGGGGAAGAGAGAGGAAAGGGATAGATGGAAGGATGAAGAGAAGAAGAGCAGGAGAGATGGATGGAGTGGGAGAGAGAGAGTAGTAGAGTAGGAGAGAGGGAGAGAGATGGAGGGAGAGAGATGGAGAGTTGGAGAGAGAGATCGATTGCTGGAGAGAGAGAGGGAGAGTTAATAAGGCCATTGACTGGCTTTACACCTCATCTCTGTGGAAACTAATTGGGAGAGAGCTGTAGGGCACTAATCAGAGCACTCTGCCGGGTAGATGTAGTACAACCAACTATGAAGGGTAAATCATTGCACTACCTCTCTCTACACCTCATTATCTTTATCTCTCGCTCTGTCTCTCTCTTTACCCCACTTTCTCCCTTCCTCCCTCTCTAACTCACAACACGTCTCCCTCTTTCTGTCTCTCCTCTGTCGCTCGCTCTACACCTCTCTTTCTTTCTCTCTTTCTCTACACCTCTCTCTTTCTCTCTCTCACACTACACCTCTCTTGCTCCCCCTTTCTTTTTATCTCTCCCTCTTTCTCTGCCTGCTCTCCCTCCCTCTCTCTCTACACCTCTCTCTCTCTCTTTACACATCTCTCTCACTCTCTCTTGTTACCTTACTCCCTCACTCATTCTTATTTTCTAATGAGTTGACTGAAGCTGAAGATGCGGTTTGTGGATGTGCGTAAAGGTATGGTCCTGTGCAGATGTTACTGTATATACAAAAATAATATATGCATGCATTAAAGCTTGTTGATCTCACCAAGTAGTTATTTGGCAAACATTAAACATTAGACCATATGAATTACTGAAAATGTACAGTGCCTTCAGAAAGTATTCACACCACTTGACCTTTTCCACGTTTTGTTGTGTTACAGCCTGAATTGAACCCATAAGAGTCTAAACCCTCTCTAAGCTGGGGGAGGGTTCTATTAAGCTATATGGAATTGTTTTAAGAAGGTCATACCAAGGATCATTTTTCTATTTGATTTTGAATTTTAAGACCCCTTGAAGTATCAATTAAAATATATATATATGCAAAAGTCAAAAGTTTTAGAACACCTACTAATTCAAGGGTTTTTCTTTATTTTTACTATTTTCTACATTGTAGAATAATAATGAAGACATCAAAACTATGAAATAACACATATGGAATCATGTAGTAATCAAAAAAGTGTTAAAAAAATCAAAATATATTTTATATTTGAGATTCTTCAAATAGTCACCATTTGCCTTGATGACAGCTTTGCACACTCTTGGCATTCTCTCAACCAGCTTCACCTGGAATGCTTTTCCAACAGTCTTGAAGGAGCTCCCACATATGCTGAGCACTTGTTGGCTGCTTTTCCTTCACTCTGCGGTCCGACTCATCCCAAACCATCTCAATTTGGTTGAGGTTGGGGGATTGTGGAGGCCAGGTCATCTGATGCAGCACTCCATCACTCTCCTTCTTGTTCAAATACAGTGGGGAAAAAAGTATTTAGTCAGCCACCAATTGTGCAAGTTCTCCCACTTAAAAAGATGAGAGAGGCCTGTAATTTTCATCATAGGTACACGTCAACTATGACAGACAAAATGAGGGAAGAAAATCCAGAAAATCACATTGTAGGATTTTTAATGAATTTATTTGCAAATGATGGTGGAAAATAAGTATTTGGTCAATAACAAAAGTTTCTCAATACTTTGTTATATACCCTTTGTTGGCAATGACACAGGTCAAACGTTTTCTGTAAGTCTTCACAAGGTTTTCACACACTGTTGCTGGTATTTTGGTCCATTCCTCCATGCAGATCTCCTCTAGAGCAGTGATGTTTTGGGGCTGTCGCTGGGCAACACAGACTTTCAACTCCCTCCAGAGATTTTCTATGGGGTTGAGATCTGGAGACTGGCTAGGCCACTCCAGGACCTTGAAATGCTTCTTACGAAGCCACTCCTTCGTTTCCCGGGCGGTGTGTTTGGGATCATTGTCATGCTGAAAGACCCAGCCACGTTTCATCTTCAATGCCCTTGCTGATGGAAGGAGGTTTTCACTCAAAATCTCATGATACATGGCCCCATTCATTCTTTCCTTTACACGGATCAGTCGTCCTGGTCCCTTTGCAGAAAAACAGCCCCAAAGCATGATGTTTCCACCCCCATGCTCCACAGTAGGTATGGTGTTCTTTGGATGCAACTCAGCATTCTTTGTCCTCCAAACATGACAAGTTGAGTTTTTACCAAAAAAGTTCTATTTTGGTTTCATCTGACCATATGACATTCTCCCAATCCTCTTCTGGATAATCCAAATGCACTCTAGCAAACTTCAGAAGGGCCTGGACATGTACTGGCTTAAGCAGGGGGACACGTCTTGCACTGCAGGGTTTGAGTCCCTGGCGGCATAGTGTGTTACTGATGGTAGGCTTTGTTACTTTGGTCCCAGCTCTCTGCAGGACATTCACTAGGTCCCCCCGTGTGGTTCTGGGATTTTTGCTCACCGTTCTTGTGATCATTTTGACCCCACAGGGTGAGATCTTTCGTGGAGCCCCATATCGAGGGAGATTATCAGTGGTCTTGTATGTCTTCCATTTCCTAATAATTGCTCCCACAGTTGATTTCTTCAAACCAAGCTGCTTACCTATTGCAGATTCAGTCTTCCCAGCCTGGTGCAGGTCTACAATTTTGTTTCTGGTGTCCTTTGACAGTTCTTTGGTCTTGGCCATAGTGGAGTTTGGAGTGTGACTGTTTGAGGTTGTGGACAGGTGTCTTTTATACTGATAACAAGTTCAAACAGGTGCCATTAATACAGGTAACGAGTGGGGGACAGAGGAGCCTCTTAAACAAGAAGTTACAGGTCTGTGAGAGCCAGAAATCTTGCTTGTTTGTAGGTGACCAAATACTTATTTTCCACCATAATTTGCAAATAAATTCATAAAAAATCCTACAATGTGATTTTCTGGATTTTTTTTTCTCAATTTGTCTGTCATAGTTGACGTGTACCTATGATGAAAATTACAGGCATCTCTCATCTTTTTAAGTGGGAGAACTTGCACAATTGGTGGCTGACTAAATACTTTTTTTCCCCACTGTAGCCCTTACACAGCCTGTTGAAAAACAAATGATAGTCCCACTTAGCCCAAACAGATGGGATGGCGTATCGCCGCAGAATGTTGTTGTTGTCACAACTTCCTCCGATGCTGCCTCCTCTCCTTGTTCGGGCAGGCTTCGATGTTCGTCGTCACCGGCCTTCTAGCCACTGCCGCTCCTCATCTCATCATTCAATTTGTTTTGTCTTGTTGATTACACACACCTGGTTCATATCCCCTCATCAGTACCTGTATAAGTGTTCCCTCTGTCCCCTTGTCTTTGTGTGTGATTGTTTATTGTGAGGATAGTGAAGCTCGGTGGAGCTCCTTGTATGGTTATTTTCCCCATGTGCCTTGTTGGTTCCAGTGCGCCTGTTTTGCGCACTTTACTGTTTTGACGCTTTACTGCATACTCTGTATTCTGGAATAAATCATTTTATTCTGTGATTTACCCTCTTGCACCTGACTCCTTCAAATCACCCATCACAGTTGTAGCCATGCTGGTTAAATGTGTCTTGAATTCTAAATAAATCACAGACAGTGTCACCAGCAAAGCACCCCCACACCATAACACCTCCTCCTCCATGCTTTACGGTGGGAAATACACATGCGGAGATCATCCGTTCACCCACACGCGTCTCACAAAGACACGGTGGTTGGAACCAAAAATCTCCAATTTGGACTCCAGACCAAAGGTCACATTTCCACCGGTCTAATGTCCATTGCTATTGTTTCTTGGCCCAAGCAAGTCTCTTCTTCTTATTGGTGTCCTTTAGTAATGGTTTCTTTGCAGCGATTCGACCATGAAGGCCTGATTCACACAGTCTCCTCTGAACAGTTGATGTTGAGATGTGTCTGTTACTTGAACTCTGTGAAACATTCATTTGGGCTGCAATTTCTGAGGCTGGTAACTCTAATGAACGTATCCTCTGCAGCAGAGGTAACTCTGGGTCTTCCATTCCTGTGGTGGTCCTCATGAGAGCCAGTTTCACCATAGCGCTTAATGGTTTTTGCGACTACACTTGAAGAAACGTTCAAAGTTCTTGAAATGTTCTGTATTGACTGACCTTGATGTCTTAAATTAATGATGGATTGTCGTTTCTCTTTGCTTATTTGAGCTGTTCTTTACATAATATGGACATAATATTTTACCAAATAAGGCTATCTTCTGTATACCCCCTCTAACTTGTCACAACAGAACTGATTGGCTCAAATGCATTAAGAAGGAAAGAAATTCCACAAATTAACTTTTAAGAAGGCACACCTGTTAATTGAAATGCATTCCAGGTGACTACCTCATGAAGCTGGTTGAGAGAATGCCAAGACTGTGTAAAGCTGTCATCAAGGCAAAGGGTGGCTATTTGAAGAATCTCAAATATAAAATATATTTTGATTTGTTTAACACAGTTTTGGTTACTACATGATTCCATATGTGTTATTTCATAGTTTTGATGTTTTCACTATTATTCTACAATGTAAAAAATAGTAAAAATAAAGAAAAACCCTTGAATATGAGTAGGTGTGTCCACACTTTTGATTGGTAGTGTATATACTGTACATGTTAAAAATACATGTATTTTTGTCAATTAGTATATTTGAGTTTAACCATAACCATTTGTTGTATTATTTGTTCTGTCTTTTCTGGTCTATTCAACTGAAATTTGAACAGAGTATGCAGAAACGTTCTATGGCTTGTTTTAAAAATAGCGATATTTTGGATATGATTTCATTTTTCAAATAACCGAAAGCGAGAGGTTGTAATCTGAATAAAGGGAAAAAGGCCATTCTTGAGTATGGGGTGAGAAATTCTTACTAATCTGCTAGAGAAAGTTAGGATTTAAGTATAACTTTTGTACACTTTTTTGGTTACTACATGATTCCATATGTATTATTTCATAGTTGCGATGTCTTCACTATTATTCTACAATGTAGAAAATAGTAAAAATAAGAAAAACCCTTGAATGAGTAGGTGTTCTAAAACTTTGTTCTAATAAACTGTTTTTAGCGTAAACAAACAAATTGAATAACTGATTCACTACATGGAACAACAGACAGTACCACCCCCCACCCCCCCCCCAAAAAAAAGGAAGTTTGTTCTGAAGTGGCTGTCCTATATCTGAGAGATAAAAGAGAGATCAGGAAACATTATTGTTATTATTATTATTATTATTATTATTTTTATTTAATTTTTTACATTTATTTAACTCCTTATTTTTGGCACTAAACAGTCTCTATATACTGTATAGTTAGGCCTGTGGGCGCCCAAACTGTTCGGACGCTACAGACAGAAGTTGGCAGATCGGCTGTACCAACTTCAGACGAGTCCCAAGATAACTGTGGGGGTCGTAGAGCAAAATAGTGAGGGTCATCTTTCCATAGAGGGTTCATAATTGTTTGTAGGCCAAACCGTTCGGACGCTACAGACGATGTTGTGAGAAGACCGATTTTCGGGATGTCCAATACAACAAATTACAGAGTACTACTCATATTTTCAAGCATAGTGGTGTCTGTTCCATTCCGTTTATCTTCTTCTGTAAATAGCCTAAAATAAAAGCTTTGACTATCAATTATCTGATCATTCAGCAAGTTTGATCATTTCAAGGTTTCCTTGTCTAGCTAAGATTCTTGAATCCTTGGTAAATGTACAACTTTGCTCTTTTTTATCTGAGAAATGTATTTTGAATGCAAACCAATCAGGGTTTAGGGCTGGGCATAGCACTATTACAGCAACCACTTTAGTTGTTAATGATCTTGTCAATGCTTTAGACACTAAAATGAAATGTGCTGCTTTTTTTGTGGACCTGTCAAAAGCTTTTGATACTGTTGATCATGCTATTTTATTGAATAAGTTGTCCTCGATAGGCCTGAGCTCTGACGCCTGTTCATGGTTTCATGGTTATCTTAGTGACAGAACTCAGGCCATTGTGATTAATGGGGTTAAGTCCGAATTTCTTGAAGTACATAAAGGTGTTCCGCAGGGGTCGATACTAGGACCTGTTCTTTCCACTATTTCAAAAAACATACGACTAAGCTTGTTCAGAAACTAAGATTTAAAGTGGGCATTTTTTTACAGAAACAGATCTTGTCTCTCTCTAGTCAGCAGGACGCAGATTGTGCAGTCAACCTTTCTACCTGTTCTTGATTATGATGATACTATTCATCAAAGTGCAGCTGCTGTTACGCTTAAACCCTTGGATGCCACTTTTCATAGCGACCTTTGTTTTATCACAGGAGACAGTTGTATAATTCATCACTGTATTCTTTACCAAAAGGTTTACTGGACCTCTGAAGTCACGTAGATCACATCATCACGCTCTTTTTGTTTACAAAAGTCCTGCTCCACAAACTCCTGACGTACCTAACATCACTGTTAAAATGTTAACAAGTTATCAAACCCGTTCACAGGGTTGGTTAACTGTAGAGACTCCTTTGGTGTCTAGAGAGTTAGGTAAATCAGTCTTTAATTTCCTTGTGTGGAATGATCTACAATACACTTTAAAATGGGAGGGATTGGGGCCACTAGGGCATTTCAGATGGTTGTTAGGGGACCTTTTTACTGAAGAATGTGTCTGTTTTTTATGCTTGTGTTTTGCTTTTTGTGTATTAAATATTAGATTTATATTTTTTTAAACAGGGAGTCACCATTGAGACCAGAGTCTCTTTCACAAAGGAGCCCTGCATATACAATTTCATAAGACAAGTAAAATGCAGCACAAAAATATTCAAGAAAAACAATTACATTCCTCAATAAGAAGGTCCCAAATCAATATTTTAAATTGCCAGAGCGGCACCAGAACATCCAATGGTAATGTATTTTGTAGTTGCTTCTAGCAATGAGTTGCTTTAAAACTATAATAATACTTACCTAGTTCGGTGGAGACCCGGGGAAACTTATGAGTTAACCAACATTCTGAATGGGTTTGGTATCTCATGTTTTTATATTTTAACTGTGAAGTTAGGTATGTCGGAAGCTTGTGTAGTAGAGCTTTGTAAACAAAAAGGAAATAGTGAAGTGATCTACGGGACTTTAATGAGGAATAAGAGGGAACACAGGTGTGAGTGGGATACAGAGAATAAAATGGTCAGTGGTGAACCCTAAGATGAAACCAGTCCCTCTGGTTGCACTACCGCTACGGTAGACCATACTCCAATGGTGATTTTAAACACAAAATCTGAGCAGCCACTGTGGCCATGGCCTATGTGATGGGAGAAGTATGATGGCATGGAGCAATCAACACAGACACACCTCAATTTTCTTTCTTCACCATAGCACCTAGATGAAGGCTAGCTTTACTAATCAAAAATCATATTTGGGCTTCCTTCATTATCCTCTTACTCACTCAAGTGTGTGTGTGAGTGAGTGTGTGGATGGGTGGGTGTGAACGTGTGTATGTGTGTGTGTTAACATGCATGTGTGTGTGTATTATTAAGTGTCTGTGTGTCTTTAGCCCCATTTATACCTGGCATTAACATGCATCCTTTGTCCTGATCTTGTCCATGTTCTGATTTGTGTCTACACACAATATTAAAATGTATCTCTTATCCGGCATTGTGACTACATATCCTGGTTCCTCCCTGTATGCAAGTTATTTGACAGGTATTCTTTCTAACTAATATTTATTTATTTTAAGACACATATTGATGCCATGTCAATGGTGCTACCTGTCAATGATTTTAGAGTGCAGAATAATGATGATTTAAACGGTTTCACTGTCCAGATCCATCTACAATTGTAAGATATCCAGACACAATGTGTGCCTGACTACCTCTAGAGGTTGTCAGGAAAATCTAATTACAATTGGATCAAAATGCGTCTTATAATCATTTACACCTGTCTAAAAGTATGGGTACAATCAGAATTTAGACAAGATTAGGACAAAGGATTCATGTTAGCACCAGGTATAAACAGGGCTTTTATGTTCACAACTATCCTTGTGAGTACCAGAGGTCCTCACACGGAGAGTAAAACAAGGGAAATTCGGACGAGTGGGGACATTTTGCCATTCCCCAGGAGGAAAAATGCTGTTTTAAGATTAGGGGTTAGATTTAGAATTAAGGTTAGGAGTTAGGATTAGGTATAGTGTTGGGGTTTGGGGTTAAAGTTAGGCTTAGGGTTATGGTTAGGTTAAGGGTTAAGGTTAGGGTTAGATTTAGGGTTAGGGGTTAGGGAAAATAGGATCTTGGATGGGAATGAATTATTTGGTCCCCACAAGGATAGGAATACAAAACTGTGTGTGTGTGTGAGCTCTCTAACAGGGTGGCATTATATTCGGTGGAGGAAAAGAAAGCAGTCTGTATGCTTGCCTCCTGTGGCAAGGCCATGTGTGGCTGAGCAGGGAGCCAGAGTCTTAGTGGGAATTATCCCTCCCCCGGGCCCAGGGATAGTGCAGACTTTTTAGCCTTACAGTGGGGAAAAAAAGTATTTAGTCAGCCACCAATTGTGCAAGTTCTCCCACTTAAAAAGATGAGAGAGGCCTGTAATTTTCATCATAGGTACACGTCAACTATGACAGACAAAATGAGAAAAAAAAATCCAGAAAATCACATTGTAGGATTTTTAATGGATTTATTTGCAAATTATGGTGGAAAATAACAAAAGTTTCTCAATACTTTGATATATACCCTTTGTTGGCAATGACACAGGTCTGTCACGGTTTCGGCCGAGACTGCTCCTCCTCCTGGTTCGGGCAGGCTTCGGCGTTCGCCGTCCCCGGAGTACTAGCTGCCACCGTTGTATGTTTCGTGGTGTGATTGCTTTAGTCTGTCTTGTACACCTGTGTCTGTTTGTGTTCTGATTACGTGTCTTATAAGTTCCCTGTTTTGTATTAGTTAGATTGTGTGTTGTTGTTTGCCTGTCGTGCGGAGCTGCGTGTTTGCGCTCTGTTAGTTTTGTTTATTGCTTTACGCATGTTGCGTAATTTCCTCGCCTCCGTTTGTTTTCGAGGTCGTGTATTGTTTTGTTGCACTTTGGACTAGTAAAGTCTTTTGGACGAATCCTCTGTGTCCTGCGCCTGACTCCTCCACCACATCCACTTTGGTTCTTTTGACAGAACAACACACCAACTATGGAGTCAGCAGGAGCAGCGGCGGCACCCAAGTCGCTGGAAGAGCGGATCAGCTATCAAGACACCATGATCCGGCAACTTGGGGCCGCCATGGACGAGGTGTCCAACACTCTGCGCCGGTTGGTGACTGGAGAGGTGCCTACGCCTTCTTACTCCATCCCATCACCAACGGCCAGTCCTCCTCTCTCAGCACCGGAACCCAGTGGCATTCGGCTCTCGCTCCCGAGGGCATATGACGGTTCTGCAGCCGGGTGTCAGGGGTTCCTCCTGCAGGTGGAACTCTACCTGGCTACCATACACCCAGCGCCCTCGGGATACGAGAGCGTCTCCGCCCTCATCTCCTGTCTATCCGGCAAGGCGTTGGAGTGGGCCAACGCCGAATGGAGGGGGAATAGACGCCGCTACCATCACCTACGCGGAGTTCTCCCGCCGCTTCAGGGCTGTCTTCGATCACCCACCTGAAGGGAAAGCGGCGGGGGAGCGTCTGTTCCACCTCCGACAGGGGGAAGAGGAGCGCACAGGAGTTCGCACTGGAGTTCCGGACGCTAGCGGCGGATGCGGGGTGAAATGAGAGGGCCCTCATCGACCATTACCGGTGCAGCCTACGAGAGGACGTTCGTCGTGAGCTGGCCTGCAGGGACACCAACCTATCATTCGACCAGTTGGTGGACATCTCCATACGTCTCGACACCCTGCTGGCTACCCGCGGGACGTCCCGAGTGGGGGCCGACCATTTCCACCCTCCAGCACCTCCGAGCCGATTCCCATGGAGCTCGTGGGTGCTGGCGCTAGAGAGAGGAGGAGAGAGAACCCGAGGGGGCCACCCCCTGCACCAACTGTGGCCGTGGAGGACACACCGCGGCCAGGTGCTGGGGAGGGTCTCCTGGGAGAGGGGACAACAGGTCACGCACTGGGGAGTCATTTCAGGTGAGTAGGCGCCCCACTTACCCAGAGCTTTCTGTTGGTCACATGAGTATTCCTGTGAGATTTCCACAGGTGGCACCTCATTCCCAGCATAAGGCGCTAGTAGATTCAGGCGCAGCTGGGAATTTTATTGATCGGGCATTTTGTTATAGGTTTGGAATTCCCCTTCGGCCGGTAGAAGCCCCCTTTCCTGTCCACGCCTTAGACAGCCGGCCGTTGGGGTCGGGGCTGATCAGAGAAGTCACAGCACCACTTACTATGACGACGCAGGGGGGTCATGAGGAGATCATTCAGTTTTATCTGATTGACTCTCCTGCGTACCCCGTGGTGTTGGGGCTTCCCTGGTTAAGCACCCATGATCCTACCATTGCGTGGCAACAGAGGGCTCTTATGGAGTGGTCTGCCCAGTGTGTAGGGAGATGTCTAGGTGTTTCCTTAGGGGCGACCTTGGTTGAGAGTCCGAACCAAGTGCCCGCACTGCGCATTCCCCCTGAGTATGAGGACTTAGCACTCGTGTTCAGCAAGATGAGGGCAACACGGCTACCACCTCATAGACAGGGGGACTGTGCGATAAATCTCCAAACAGGAGCGGCTCTTCCGCGGAGCCGTGTGTATCCCCTGTCTCAAGAGGAGACAGCGGCTATGGAGACTTACATAGCCGAGTCCTTGGCACAGGGATACATACGGTCCTCCACTTCCCGGTTTCCTCGAGTTTCTTCTTTGTGAAGAAGAAGGACGGGGGTTTGCGCCCGTGTATTGATTACCGTAGTCTCAATCAGATCACGGTTAAGTACAGTTACCCTCTTCCACTGATTGCGACTATGACGGAGTCATTAAGCGGAGCGCAGTTCTTCACAAAGTTGGATCTCAGGAGCGCGTACAATCTGGTGCGCATTAGGGAGGGGGATGAATGGAAAACGGCATTTAGCACCACCTCGGGTCATTACGAGTATCTCGTCATGCCATACGGGCTAATGAATGCTCCTTCAGTCTTCCAATCCTTTGTTGACGAGATTTTCCGGGACATGCATGGGCAGGGTGTGGTAGTGTACATCGACGACATCCTAGTGTACTCTTCTACACGAGCCGAGCATGTAGCCCTGGTGCGCCGAGTGTTGAGAAGACTGTTGGAGCATGACTTGTATGTCAAGGCAGAGAAATGCCTGTTCTTCCAGGAGTCCGTCTCCTTTTTGGGTTATCGGTTGTCCGCGTCTGGTGTGGAGATAGAGGTAGACCGGTGTCGGGCCGTGCGTAATTGGCAAACTCCAACCACTGTAAAAGAGGTGCAGCAGTTCTTGGGTTTTGCTAATTACTACCGGAGGTTTATTCGGGGCTTTGGACAGGTTGCAGCGCCCATTACGTCCCTGTTAAAGGGGGGTCCGGTTCGTCTGCAGTGGTCAGCTGAGGCGGACAGGGCATTTGTCAAACTGAAGAACCTGTTCACCTCGGCCCCGGTGCTGGCGCATCCGGATCCCTCTTTACCATTCCAAGTAGAGGTAGACGCGTCCGAGACCGGTATTGGGGCAGTCCTGTCACAACGGTCCGGCACGCCACCTAAGCTCCGCCCCTGTGCGTTCTACTCTAAGAAACTCAGCTCGGCGGAGCGCAATTATGACGTTGGGGACAGGGAGCTGTTAGCTGTAGTCCAGGCCCTAAAGGTGTGGAGGCATTGGCTTGAGGGGGCTCAACACCCTTTCCTCATTCTGACCGATCACCGTAACCTGGAGTACATCCGGGCAGCTAGGAGATTGAACCCTCGTCAGGCTAGGTGGAACATGTTCCTGACCCGGTTTGTTTTTAAGATCACATACATCCCAGGGTCCCAGAACGGTAAGGCAGACGCCCTGTCCCGGCGGTATGACACAGAGGAGAGGTCCATTGAGCCCACTTCCATACTGCCGGAGTCTTGTCTGGTGGCTCCGGTGGTATGGGAGGTCGATACGAAATCGAGCGGGCACTGCGTGCCGACCCTACTCCCCCGAGTGTCCTGTGGGGCGGAAGTACGTTCCGCTCGAGGTTCGTGATCGTCTTATTTATTGGGCTCATACATCACCCTCCTCTGGACATCCAGGTATTGGCCGGACAGTGCACTGCCTTAGCGTGAAATACTGGTGGCCAACGTTAGCTAAGGATGTGAGGGTTTATGTCTCCTCCTGCTCGGTGTGCGCCCAGTGTAAGGCGCCTAGACATTTGCCCAGGGGTAAGTTACATCCCCTGCCCGTTCCACAACGACCATGGTCCCACCTCTCGGTGGATTTTGTGACCGACCTACCCCCTTCTCAGGGGAATACCACCATTTTGGTCATTGTGGATCGGTTTTCCAAGGCCTGTCGTCTCCTCCCAATGCCGGGTCTCCCTACTGCCCTACAGACCGCCGAGGCCCTATTTACCCACGTGTTCCGGCACTATGGGGTCCCCGGGGATATTGTGTCTGACCGAGGTCCCCAGTTTACCTCCAGAGTCTGGGGGGCGTTCATGGAACGCTTGGGGGTCTCGGTGAGCCTTACCTTGGGGTACCACCCAGAGAGCAATGGGCAGGTTGAACGAGTCAACCAGGATGTGGGTAGGTTTTTGAGGTCCTATTGCCGGGACCGGCCGGATGAGTGGTCCAGGTATATCCCCTGGGCCGAGATTGCCCAGAACACTCTCCGCCACTCCTCCACCGGTTTAACACCTTTCCAGTGTGTTTTAGGGTATCAGCCGGTCCTGGCACCGTGGCACGAGAGCCAGATCGAGGCCCCTGAGGTGGACGAGTGGATTCGGCGCTCGGAGGAGACGTGGGACGCTGCCCATGTCCATCTGCAGCGGGCCATCCGTCAACAAAAGGCGAGCGCCGATCGCCACCGCAGTGAGGGACCGGTGTACGCACCGGGAGATCGAGTCTGGCTCTCGACTCGAAACCTGCCCCTCCGCCTGCCCTGCCGGAAGCTGGGTCGGCGGTTTGTGGGGCCCTTCAAAGTCCTGAGAAGATTGAACGAGGTATGTTACAGGTTACAACAGCCTATTGAATACAAAAATATTAACCCCTCGTTCCATGTGTCTCTTCTCAGGCCGGTGGTAGCTGGCCAACTCCAAGAAGATGAGATAGGAGAGACCCCTCCGCCCCCTTTGGACATCGAGGGGGCCCCGGCGTACAGGGTCCGGACCATCTTGGACTCGAGGCGCCGGATGAGTGGTCTCCAGTATCTCGTGGAGTGGGAGGGGTACGGTCCGGAGGAACGGTGCTGGGTGCCTAGGAGGGACATCCTCGATCCATCCCTCCTGACTGAGTTCCACCGTGGGCATCCCACACGCCCGGGTCCGCATCCTCCTGGCCGTCCCCGAGGCCGGGGTCGGCGCACGGCTGGAGCCGCGCGTCAAGGGGGGGGGTACTGTCACGGTTTCGGCCGAGACTGCTCCTCCTCCTGGTTCGGGCAGGCTTCGGCGTTCGCCGTCCCCGGAGTACTAGCTGCCACCGTTGTATGTTTCGTGGTGTGATTGCTTTAGTCTGTCTTGTACACCTGTGTCTGTTTTTGTTCTGATTACGTGTCTTATAAGTTCCCTGTTTTGTATTAGTTAGATTGTGTGTTGTTGTTTGCCTGTCGTGCGGAGCTGCGTGTTTGCGCTCTGTTAGTTTTGTTTATTGTTTTACGCATGTTGCGTAATTCCCTCGCCTCCGTTTGTTTTCGAGGTCGTGTATTGTTTTGTTGCACTTTGGACTAGTAAAGTCTTTTGGACGAATCCTCTGTGTCCTGCGCCTGACTCCTCCACCACATCCACATCGGTTCTTTTGACAAGGTCAAACGTTTTCTGTAAGTCTTCACAAGGTTTTCACACACTGTTGCTGGTATTTTGGCCCATTCCTCCATGCAGATCTCCTCCTTCGTTGCCCGGGCGGTGTGTTTGGGATCATTGTCATGCTGAAAGACCCAGCCACGTTTCATCTTCAATGCCCTTGCTGATGGAAGGAGGTTTTCACTCAAAATCTCACGATACATGGCCCCATTCATTATTTCCTTTACACGGATCAGTCGTCCTGGTCCCTTTGCAGAAAAACAGCCCCAAAGCATGATGTTTCCACGCCCATGCTTCACAGTAGGTATGGTGTTCTTTGGATGCAACTCAGCATTCTTTGTCCTCCAAACACGACGAGTTGAGTCTTTACCAAAAAGTCATATTTTGGTTTCATCTGACCATATGACATTCTCCCAATCCTCTTCTGGATCATCCAAATGCACTCTAGCAAACTTCAGACGGGCCTGGACATGTACTGGCTTAAGCAGGGGGACACGTCTGGCACTGCAGGATTTGAGTCCCTGGCGGCGTAGTGTGTTACTGATGGTAGGCTTTGTTACTTTGGTCCCAGCTCTCTGCCGGTCATTCACTAGGTCCCCCCGTGTGGTTCTGGGATTTTTGCTCACCGTTCTTGTGATCATTTTGACCCCACGGGGTGAGATCTTGCGTGGAGTCCCAGATCGAGGGAGATTATCAGTGGTCTTGTATGTCTTCCATTTCCTAATAATTGCTCCCACAGTTGATTTCTTCAAACCAAGCTGCTTACCTATTGCAGATTCAGTCTTCCCAGCCTGGTGCAGGTCTACAATTTTGTTTCTGGTGTCCTTTGACAGCTCTTTGGTCTTGGCCATAGTGGAGTTTGGAGTGTGACTGTTTGAGGTTGTGGACAGGTGTCTTTTATACTGATAACAAGTTCAAACAGGTGCCATTAATACAGGTAACGAGTGGAGGACAGAGGAGCCTCTTAAAGAAGAAGTTACAGGTCTGTGAGAGCCAGAAATCTTGCTTGTTTGTAGGTGACCAAATACTTATTTTCCACCATAATTTGCAAATATATTCATTAAAAATCCTACAATGTGATTTTCTTGATTTTTTTCCCTCATTTTGTCTGTCATAGTTGACGTGTACCTATGATGAAAATTACAGGCCTCTCATCTTTTTAAGTGGGAGAACTTGCACAATTGGTGGCTGACTAAATACTTTTTTTCCCCACTGTACATAAGAAAAGCAGCAAGACAAGACAAAAAAAATACAAAGATTGAGTGTTATGAGGGAGAGTGGTGGTTGATGGAGGCTGGAGGAGGACAATCACAGTTGTGTTTCTGTGTCTCTGCATGCGTGTGTGAGTGAGTGAGAGAGCGATAGATACTGTAGATAATGTCAGACAGACAGACAGACAGACAGACAGACAGACAGACATACAGACAGACAGACAGACAGACAGACAGACAGACAGACAGACAGACAGACAGATAGATAGATAGATAGATAGATAGATAGATAGATAGATAGAATGTGTGTGTGTGTGTTTGTCTGCATGTGTGTGCATGTGCATTTTTAGCTCTGTGGACATGCATGCGGTACGTGTTCCCCCTACTTTTCATCATGGCACAGCTGATCTGCTCTGTTGAGCAGCCCCATATGCCTCCCCCCTCTCTTTCACACACACACACACACACACACACACACACACACACACACACACACACACACACACACACACACACACACACACACACACACACAAGCCCTGCCTCATTGCTTGACTGTTCCCTTGGGAAATAGCTGTGGATTAGTTATTCAATTAGGGAGGTATTATTGGCCTCACCCTCAGAGGACGGAGTTGATGATGCTGTGATTACTCTGCTATGCATTCCGCTATGGCCCCAACACCGTGTTTGTGTGTGTGTGAGTGTGTGTAGTAATGTGTTTGCTGAGGGTGATGTTTGTGTTGTGTGATTAGAGAGAGTAAAAGAGAGAGAGTGTGTGTGATTGTGAGTTTGTGTGTGTGCGTGCGTTTCTGCACCATCGAGAGCATCTTGACTGGTTGCATCACCCCTTAGTATGGCAAAAACACCAACCTCAACCACAAAGCACTACAGAGGGTGGTGCGGACGGCCCAGTACATCACTGCCATCCAGGACCTCTATATCAGGCGGTGTCAGAGGAAGGCCCGAAAAATTGCCAAAGACTTCAGCCACCAAAGCCATAGACTGTTTACTCTGCTATCATCTGGCAAACGGTACCCGAGCACCGGCTCTCGGACAAACAGGCTCCAAGACAGCAGTAATATGGCTTTGGGGTAGAAGCTAAATAGCCATAAGAATGCGGTAATAGTTCATTAAATGGTTACACGGACTATCTGCATTGCACTGACTATATACACTCACAAGACTATATATACGCACTATAGACACACTCACTCACTCACACACTACACTGACACTCGTAAGCAAGCATTTCAAGGTAAAGTCTACACCTCTTGTATTCGGCGCATGTGACAAATAATGTGTGTGTGTGAGAGAGAGAGAGAGAGAGAGAGAGAGAGAGAGAGAGAGAGAGAGAGAGAGAGAGAGAGAGAGAGAGAGAGAGAGAGAGAGAGAGAGAGAGAGAGAGAGAGAGAGAGAGAGAGAGAGAGAGCGTCTGCACATGTGTGAGAGACAGAGTATGTGTGTGCATGTTTGTGTGCATCCTTGTATGTGCGTGTGGCTGCAAATAATGGATGGAGGGAGAGAATGAGTAGAGGGGAATGAGTGAGATGGAGAAGGGGTGAAAAATGGGTGTCTATCAGAAATCCCTGAGTGGTTTTAAATGAACCTCCTACAGACTCTCTCTCACACACTCACACAGCCTTGCTCTGATCTGTTGTGTGTAGATATTTTAACCCAGTAGAGTGTGAATCAGAGTCAAAGAGTCAGCTCATATAACCCTCCAGTAACACAATCACTCAGTTAAGCACTGAAACATGCTGTACTGTACCGTCCACTGTACTGTATACTGCACTGGAGTGTTTACCATATTGTGCATAGCGTTAAAAGTGCAATCTGCAGTTCAAACCACAACTTTTTCCAAAATCAATAGTATACACTACATGACCAAAAGTTTGTGAACACCTGCTTGTCGAACATCTCATTCCAAAATCATGGGCATTAATATAAAGTTCGTCCCCCCTTTGCTGCTATAACAGCCTCCACTCTTCTGGGAAGGCTTTCCACTAGATGTTGGAACATTGCTGCGGGGACTCGCTTCCATTCAGCCACAAGAGCATTAGTGAGGATGGGCACTGATGTTGGGTGGTTAGGCCTGGCTCGCAGTCGACGTTCCAATTCATACCAAAGGTGTTCAATGGGGTTGAGGTCAGGGCTCTGTGCAGGCCAGTCAAGTTCTTCCACACCGATTTCGAACAAACCATTTCTGTATGGACCTCGCTAATGCACACGCGAGCCACACACACACACACACACACACACACACACACACACACACACACACACACACACACACACACACACACACACAGAGAGAGGCTGACCACTCATACAGCAGTCTCACTCACAGAGGTAGGAGAGGTACTCTGACTAATCAGACTACATGGAGAGCCTCTGTGACTCGCATCTTCTTTTTTACTCATCTCTTCATCTTTATCTGTATCTGTCTGTTCATCTTCTCTATCTGCCACTGGAGAAAGACAGAGAGAGACTGGTGGGTTGTGATAAATGTGTTGTACAAAAAAAGTACATTTTCAGCATAATTGGTTCAATTAAAGTACAGATGTAAGAATGAATAAATAGGGATAGGTCATGTACACCTTCACAGGGCACAAGCATATTCACCCCGTGTTTGCACACATGCACCCCATCACCCACCCCAACTCCCCTACACAGACTTGCTCTCTGTGGGCTGTTGAGGTGGTGTGTGGATGAGCTCCACTGTTTAAACTCCTGTCGTAGAGGGGTCTGGCCCTATCTGCCCAGCGCAGCCCCACAGATGCCCTCCTGTGTGGGGAGAGGAGAGAGGGGAGCAAGACACCCAGCCTGGAGCCTCATCAGCTCTGTCCAGGATACAAATAGGTCAGTGAGGGAGAGGAGGGGCAGTGGCACACACACACACACTAGACACAGACGGCAGGAGACCCTGACAGCTGAGTTCCTCCGTCGGCCATGATGGGAAGGGCCATCTGGTGTCAATGTGGGGAAGTCAAGCACACAGACACACACACACACACACACACACACACACACACACACACACACACACACACACACACACACACACACACTGTTTCAGGAAGGCCAGGGCCAGCACCTGAAAAGCCTGTCACAGACCTGTCAGACACTCACTGTCTGCTAACGTCCCATCCTCCTCTTTGACACATCGTGTCAGAATACCCATACTTGTGTCCTAAATAGTAGGCCATTTGAGTATGCGAAAAAAATCATGTTTTATAATATGTGACATTTCGAAAAAACTAGTATACTTTAAATGCCCGGATGTCATACTAATTTCGGCTTTGACTTCAGCTCATAATCAGATATGAGGATGCGCTACCGAAATGAACGAATAGAGGGAAACAACGTCATCGCGAATGACTCATTCTCAGTATAAGAAAATTAAAAATGTTATAGTACATGGATTTCTGAAAATTGAGTATGCTTTAAATGCCAGGATTTTATACTAATTTAGGCTTTTCATCTACTACAATTGTAAATGTAATTCGTTACACATTTTTCTGGAATTTCACAGCCACAATGCATTGAAAGAGGGGAGGCTGCAAGTTTTGAGAGCTAGATCTCTTCAAGTAAACAACTTAGAAGATGGCGAAAAGCGAAGCTTTTGCGGTGGTGTGAAAAATATGTCGTTTTTGCTCTCCTTAAAATTATCATTACTATTTTGTCATACATCTTTATAAACAAATTTGCAACCTGCTACCTGACGTGCCTTGGCTAGCTACAGTTGAAGTCAGAAGTTTACATACACTTACGCTGGAGTCATTAAAACTTGTTTTTCAACCACTTCACAAATTTCCTGTTAATAAACTAGAGTTTTGGCAAGTCGGTTAGGACATCTACTTTGTGCATGACACAAGTAATTTTTCAAACAATTGTTTACAGACAGATTATTTCACTTATAATTCACTGTATCACAATTCAAGTGGGTCAGAAGTTTACATACACTAAGTTGACAGTGCCTTTAAACAGCTTGGGAAATTCCAGAAAATGATGTCATGGCTTTAGAAGCTTCTGATAGGCTAATTGACATAATTTTTGTCAATTGGAGGTGTATCTGTGGATGTATTTCAAGGCCTACCTTCAAACTCAGTGCCTCTTTGCTTGACATCATGGGAAAATCAAAAGAAATCAGCCAAGACCTCAGAAAATATATTGTAGACCTCCACAAGTCTGGTTCATCCTTGGGAGCAATTTCCAAACGCCTGAAGGTACCACGTTCATCTGTACAAACAATAATACGCAAATATAAACACAATGGGACCACGCCGCCGTCATACCGCTCAGGAAGGATATGCGTTCTGTCTCCTAGAGATGAACTTACTTTGGTGCGAAAACCTTATGAAGATGCTCTAGGAAACAGGTACAAAAGTATCTATATCCACAGTCAAACGAGTCCTATATCGACATAACCTGAAAGGCTGCTCAGCAAGGAAGGAACCACTGCTCCAAAACTGCCATGAAAAAGCCAGACTACGGTTTGCAACTGCACATGGGGACAAAGATCGTACTTTTTGGAGAAATGTCCTCTGGTCTGATGAAACAAAAATGGAACTGTTTGACCATAATGACCATCGGTATGTTTGGAGGAAAAAGGGGAATGGCTTGCAAGCCGAAGAACACCATCCCAACCGTGAAGCACGGGGGTGGCAGCATCATGCTGTGGGGGTGCTTTGCTGCAGGAGGGATTGGTGCACTTCACAAAATAGATGGCATCATGAGGAAGGACAATTATGTGGATATATTGAAGCAACATCTCTAGACATCAGTCAGGAAGTTAAAGCTTGGTCACAAATGGGTCTTCCAAATGGACAATGACCCCAAGCATACTATCAAAATTGTGGCAAAATGGCTTAAGGACAACAAAGTCAAGGTAATGGAATGGCCATCACAAAGCCCTGACCTCAATCCTATAGAAAATGTGTGGGCAGAACTGAGTTTAAATGTATTTGGCTAAGGTGAATGTAAACTTCCGACTTCAACTGTATATATATATATATATATATATATATTTACCCAAAAAATATATGGGGGATTGGAAATGATGCAGACAATTAAATTGATGGAAGCTACTATCTATCTGTAATATTAAAGCTGATCTATCCCCTAAAATCAAAAATACATCCATAGCACCTACAGTACAATAAAACATATGAAAATGCATAGCTCTATGTAAACTCTTGAAACAATCTGTTCATTAAAATGTAATTCACACAGTAACATACATTTTCTCAACTAAAGTTTAATCAGTCTTCACACCTCTCCTGGCATCAGTGACCCCAGGACTTCCGTGGGAACATATCTTCCTCGAGATTGACAGATAAGGTGTGTTTGATCCCTGTGATAGCCCCCAGATTGTCTATCATTCAAACAATGCCATAAATCGTGAATGAGTCATCATGCTGGGCCTGAGTGCCAGCATGTCGCTAGACGTATCTTCGTCACTGGCCTTCATCATCGTTCACATTTGTTCATTCTATTTTCAATTACAGTTGGGTAGGGAAAAGTTTTTCACTGTCTGTAAACATTCACACCCTCACCGTGGCTAGCTCTGGGAGCATGATATTGAAGGCTTTTCAGCCTTGAAATGTGGCAATGTAGAACTAATTTCTAAATATGTCTTTCTTTTAGTAAAGAAGATGTGGATGAGTCAGAGTAACCAAACACCTTCACAGCAGCTGTTGTACCCCCACCTCCTCAAGCGAACACCTCATCTGCTCCTCCACAATCAAACACATCCTCTTCTCCTGTTCAACCCAGCACCTTCCTGCTCCTCTTCAACCCAGCACCTCCACAACACCAGCAAGGAGAAGGTCTGCCTCACCTTCTCAGAGGTCCCATTCTTGAGGGAGGAGGCCCTCCACCCCAGGGAGTCTGTCCCGCCCCATACAAGGACATGGGCGTTCACGGTCTACAGCAAGGTCACGGTCACCTCTCTGTGGTCCAACGCCAAATAAATTTACATTTTAGTCACTTAGCAGACGCTCTTCTTCAGTGTGGTCAGAACACTGTGCGACAACAGAAACAAACTGGCAGACCGGAATATTGCCAATGGTAAAAAATACAACTGGACTCCAATCAACCCCCTCGACTTGCTAAAGTTTATTGAAATTGTTCTGTTAATGGCCATCCTGATGAAGGGGGGCTGGAAAAAAATTCCAGCGCTACAGACGGCTATATCCAGTACACCACTTTTGGGAAAATAAAATACTTCATACATATATATATATATACACTACCGGTCAACATTTTTTGAACACCTACTCATTCAAGGGTTTTTCTTAATTTTTTACTATTTTCTACATTGTAGAATAATAGTGAAGACATCAAAACTGTGAAGTAACACATATGGAATCATGTAGTAACCAAAAAAAGTGTTAAACAAATGAAAATATATTTTATATTTGAGATTCTTCAAATAGCCCCCTCTTTCCCTTGATGACAGCTTTTCACACTCTTGGCATTCTCTCAACCAGCTTCCTGAGGTAGTCACCTGGAATGCATTTCAATTAACAGATGTGCCTTCTTAAAAGTTAATTTGTGGAATTTCTTTCCTTCTTAATGCGTTTGAGCCAATCAGTTGTGTTGTGACAAGGTAGGGGGGTGGGGGGTATACAGAAGATAGCCCTACTTTGTTGCCTTACAACCTTGAATTTAAATGGATTTTTGGGGGTTTTGTATCATTTGATTTACACAACATGCCTACCACTTTGAAGATGCAAAATATTTTTTGGGTCAAACAAACAACAAATAAGACAAAAAATGAGATCTTGAGCGTGCATAACTATTCACCTCCCCCCAAAGTCAATACTTTGTAGAGCCACCCTTTGCAGCAAGTCTCTTGGGGTATGTCTCTATAAGCTTGGAACATCTAGCCACTGGGATTTTTGTCCATTCTTCAAGGCAAAACTGCTCCAGCTCCTACAAGTTGGATGGGTTCCGCTGAGTACAGCAATCTTTAAGTCATACCACAGATTCTCAATTGGATTGAGGTCTGGGCTTTGACTAGGCCATTCCAAGACATTTAAATGTTTCCCCTTAAACCACTCGAGTGTTGCTTTAGCAGTATGCTTTGGGTCATTGTCCTGCTGGAAAGTGAACCTCCGTCCCAGTCTCAAATCTCTGGAAGACTGAAACAGGTTTCCCTCAAGAATTTCCCTGTATTTAGCACCATCCATCATTCCTTCAATTCTGACCAGTTTCCCAGTCCCTGCTGAAGGAAAAACATCCCCACAGCATGATGCTGCCACCACCATGCTGGGATGGTGTTCTCGGGGTGATGAGAGGTGTTGGGTTTGCGCCAGACATAGCGTTTTCCTTGATGGCCAAAAAGCTCAATTTTAGTCTCATCCGACCAGAGTACATTCTTCCATATGTTTGGGGAGTCTCCCACATGCCTTATGGTGAACACCAAACGCGTTTGCTTATTTTTTTCTTTAAGCAATGGCTTTTTTCTGGCCACTCTTCGCGTTTCAGAAGCGAGTAGACTCAGCCAGTATTAATTTATTAAACTAGGACATATGGGCCGGTCAATTAAAGACATTTGAGAAGATATAGTTGTTGGCCGAAGCATAGTATTATCTCTCTGTCTATTGCACTTCAGTAGCGTGAGTAAGACCAACGGCAAAAACATTTATTTTATGTTTCCGCGTGTTCCGGTAAAACATTGCTAGCAAAAGAATCTCCGAAAGGGTTAACGTGAGACGACATTAATAAACCCCTTCCCTTGTTAAAGGGGACCCTGTGTGTGCGTGGAAATTAGATTCCCTGTACAACTAGGGTAGCTTTGCACTAGATGCTAAGCTAAGGAAGGGAGAGCAGCCATTTTTGTTTATCCCTTTGTTCCAAAGGTAGTTCCGCCCCTCGGAACTCCCGTTTAATTTCAGCTTTCGGAGATTGGCGACCTCTGGTGGTGAGAAATCGCCAGTCATTCTTTTTGAAACAATTAATGTGAGGGCACACTCTTAACCCACTGTTACAACGGGTTACACTGTATGATATCAATCCAATCTCAACTGGTTGGACATCATTGTCTCATTCGATTTAACCGGGAAGGTGAATCGCCAAACAAACCTTTTTCAGGGTTGGTCATTTGAATAAGGTCAAAATTTAGTTGTTCAAACCAATGAGACATTTAAAACTTTCTTCACATTAACCAAGATACAGCAACGCTTTTCAGGTTAGTTAAAGTTTAATTCCCAGATAGCCTATACAGGTTGATTGATAATTATCATTGATTAATCAATTAAAATAGGCCCTTTTCACGATGACGTCATCTAACTTCCGCCTTTCCGCGTAGCAGGTTAACTTCACTTCCGTTCGCCCGTAACCTGAGACTTCTCAACGAAAATACAACTGTTGACCACTGTTGACCAAAGTTCTGCATCAGTGTAACAAATAATGTCTGACCTGTGTCCTAGGCCGGTGCCAGGTCTGCAGTGCGCTGGTGCATGACAGAGGCAATGGCACTGTCTTAAACCCCATGGTAACATAGTGAGCACTTTGAAAAAGAAGTGCTACTATGTGATTACATAGTGCTTTCCCAGCAGAGCAGGAACATGACATGTGATTGAGTACCACAGGAACCTCTGCAGAGTCTAGTGTAACCTGTTCATAGAGACATAACAATTAGTGCTGTACTTACAAAACATTTTTTCGTTTCATTATAAACTACTGTACACAATTTTCAAAACCCAATTTCTTTTTTTTAATTAAGAAAAATTGGCTGTTCTGAAACCTTTGACAAGTAGTGCCAACACTTATCGAAAATTTGAACATTTTGAGTTATCACAGAATCTTTCCCAGTCTTTATTGCCGTCAACAACCCACATCGGTTTGTAAGAATTTCGTTGTGTATTAAGTTTAATGATACAAAATCAGAGCTCAGACTGAGAAACAAACTGATCCACAGTGGAACTTTGTGGAATCATTCTTATTAAATCTGCAACCGCAGCAAAACACAACAAAAAGAAAACTTATCTATCTTAACCTATCTTATCATAATGTTAGAGAACTGTTTATCTGAGAAACCTGAAGCCGATGAGCCTCCTCATTTTTCTTCATGGACCTGTAACATCGCCCTCTCACTGTCACCTCACCGTTAACTACACTTGAGACTGTTTCAATACAGTGATTGGGAGAAAGGGCGCAGCATTAGCCATTAATACATTACTGACTCCTATCTTACGGTCGATACAAACAGCAGTAATATTAAAAAGAGGCTGCAAAACAGAAACTCGTCAGCTCATAAACTTCGCTAGCATAGGGCTAATTTAAGCTAAATAAAGATAAACACGTACCTTCATAATCAAACAGGTAACCTTCAACGAAGAACTTGTAGCCTTTATCAAGCTTCGATCTTGAAGTAAGGGACCACTTGTCAGCAAGTCGTTCTACGTCGTTAAGTCGTATTGGTGGCAGATGTGAAAGGGACTGGGTGAACTCCATAATGATGTGCTACTAGCTAAGCGTTCCTAAGCGACACCGGATGTAAACATAACCTGCATCGCGGCAGAACGGAAGTTGTCTGACGTCACGTGAAAAGGGCCTATTGCTTTTGCAAAGCTCATTGTGTGATGAGGTGGTGTTGAAGGAGTCAGGCGCAGGAGGATAATTCACAGAATAACAGGCTTTCATCCGCAAAATACAGGTTTATGCAGAAATGCGTCAAACACACTCCAGGGCACAAAACAGGCACACTGGAAAATACAAGGCACACGGGAAATACTCCCGTCGATACAAAATACACGAGCTCCACCGAGCTTCACTAACCTCCACAATAAGTAATCACCCACACAGACAAGGAAACAGAGGGAACACTTATAGCATGACTAATGAGGGAATAAGGACCAGGTGTGTGTGATTGAAGACAAGACAAATGGAGTTATGATAAATGGATCGGGCAGTAGCTAGTAAGCCGGTGACGCCGAACGCTGAAACCTGCCCGAACAAGGAGGGGAGGCAGCCTCGGCGGAAGTCGTGACAGTACCCCCCCCCCCTTGACGCGCGGCTCCAGCAGCGCACCGACCCCGGCCTCGGGGACGGCCAGGAGGACGCATAGCAGGGCAAGCCGGATGGCGACGGTGGAAATCCCGTAACATGGATGGATTCAGGATATCCCTCACCGGGACCCAGCACCGTTCCTCCGGACCGTACCCCTCCCACTCCAAGAGGTACTGAAGGTCCCCCACCCGACGCCTCGAATTCAGGATGGAACGGACAGAGTACACCGGGGCCCCCTCGATGTCCAGAGGAGGTGGAGGGACCTCCCGCACCTCAGACTCCTGGAGCGGACCAGCTACCACCGGCCTGAGGAGAAACGAGGTGTTAATACGGTAATCAGGGGGAAGTAATAACCTATAAGTGACCTCGTTGACTCTCCTCAGGACTTTGAACGGCCCCACAAACCGCGGCCTCAGCTTCCGGCAGAGCAGGCGGAAGCGATCCTTGGTCTTATTGCCCTTGGCATGTGCACCTACTATGTACACAGGCACATACGCGCAATGGAAGACCTAATGAGGTCTTATGCTAGGATCATCTGTGTGATGGATGCAATCCCGATTTTCTGAAAACTGGCAATAAATTCCAAAAACCCAATAGGTGACCCATCCACAGCATCCCCAGCTTCTTCCACAGAGTTCGCTAGGTCAGCCCTGTAGTTCCACCAATGGAAGCTTTGTCATTCAGGGTGCCATTTTAGAGAGTGCCTTATCTACCACCTTCAAGTAGGATCGCCCTAGATATGACATTAGACAAATGTCATGATAGAGTCATTTAGCCAAGACCATGGACGCACATAGAGTCCAAGTAGATGACTAAGGTGGGGGAACTATATTTTGTATATCTTTTATTTTATTTTATTCTTTACATTTTAATTTTATTTGACACTAAGGAAGTGATATTGCCACAAACAAGTTCCCCATACGACCACCAGTTAGTGCCATAGCGCCGCTCCTTTGGTGAGGAAATGTAATGATGTATTGCCTGAGTGTTGTGCGTTGTTAACGTCTGTGTAAGTTACTGCCTAGATCTACCAGCCTGGACAACCGGACAACGGGCCCACAACGATGATCCACAAACAGGACATCCTGTGGTCATTTTTTTTATGGTGGGTTGCAAACTTGCAGAATCCTTCCAAGGTTGAACCACCAGAGGGGGACTGTCATGACTATTCCTGGGTGAGGATCAAAGGTCTCATATCAGCTTGGCAAATGGCCGACAACAACCAGACCCTCTTACCCACAGGGGGGGCTGTGCCGGTCTTGACACCTTAATACTGTCATAAATTAGTGATAGGAGAATTTATCTCTGGCCCTCTAGTATGGTGAAAGGAATGTCCTTTGTTTCAGAGACTTTTGCCGCCCAAAACTTCAACATCCAACAATGAACATTGGGACAATATATTTCAACATCCAAACGTTATATGGAATATGGAAAATGAATGTCTATTTTGTGATGTCATTAAAAATGGTATAAAGGCGTTATAACGAAAACATTGTGACTTGAAGAGCTTTTACACTGTGTATATCAGGTTTACATCCTTAACGTTGTGTAGAAAATCTCAAGGAGGAAGACAATATTTTCGTGAAGATAGGAATGTGATTTTAGCTTTCTAACAAAATCATAGTGATAATACTACTTTTGCCTCATAACTAGCCACGCCCGAGGGAGCCCAGAGAGCATGTCAGTATGATGGAAACGCCCCTCTTTACCAGAGTGCATAAAAGACTGAGATAAGAATGATCATATTAGACTAGACGGACCTCAAGCTGCAGCTGTTGTCCATATTGGTCCCGACCCTGAAAATCAACACGAGGTGAAGATGACAAATTTGCTTCCACTAACAATCAATGTTACGGCTGAGTAGCTGTTCTATGTACTGTATCTAAGAAGGTGAATTTAAGTGGGACCATCCTGTTACTCTCATCAAACCATAATCTACTACACTGCTCTCATCACCCGACAGGGGATCATCAGCACGGCTGATTAGCCGTCCTCAGAAGACCACTTTCAGAACGAGTGAAAGTAAACAGACGACTAAGAAGAAGGACATTGTGACCTCTTGTGGACAATCTGAGCCTTACATCTGAGCCTTACACCAAAAAGGCCATCCGACAAGAGAAGGCCCAATCGACCCTTCCCACGGAGGCCTGGGTCCAACAGAGACGACGAAGAAAAAAAGACGTAAATACATGCATTATTTCTTACCAACGGGCGGCAGTTCTGGGCAAAGTATTATGATTACTATGAGCATAGGTCCATGTATATCAAAGTATTTTTCTCTCTCTCTCTCTTTAACTCGCCATCTTTTGTAACAAGTGTCATATTGTGTTAGTCCGCTAGGGACTCGTTTTCATTGTATTAAGTTTCTAATCCCTACCTATACCGTGTATGTGTTTGTATCTTGTGTTATCATTTTTAATTAGTTAGTAAATAAATAATTAAATCAATTTGTGTGGTACGGAATGATCAGTAAGACCCGGGTTCGTGCAGACTTAAAGAGCCTACGACATTCAGAATGAGACTGATATGAGGTAAATTATTAATAAATGACTGTTAAATGATAAGAGATATCTAAGTATCTTTAAAGTTAATTCGGAAAACGGTAACTCGTTAAACAACTTATCCCGTGGTGCCCCAAATTCCTAATGAGTTAATTGTTACATGATTAATTTAATCTAGTAACAATTAAACATAGTAGGTAATTATTCGATAAATAATAGTCATCACAATAATGAAAGGCACGTCATGACAGATGTTTGCCATACCCTGTTTGAATTCACAGCTGGGCTTTAACTTGTCATATGTGACATCATCAACAATGTTAACGCTTGCTCCCGAATCAACAATAACATTCACAGTTGTGTTCATAATGGTAACTTGGATGTGTGGTTGTGATGATTTCTGTAGTGTATACACAACATACACAAAATCATCATCATCAGAGCTTGATGAGGTGTCTTGTTTTTGTGTCTTTTTGTCATCTTGTGACTGCACTTTTTGCACTTTGTGTTTCGGACGCTGATGGGTTACTTTTTCAGCAACTGGAGGAGTGGACTTTGTGCTTTGTGATCTACAGCATTTTTGAAAGTGATTCAACTTTCCACATCCTTTACATTTTTTCCCGCTTGCAGGGCAGTTTGTTTGTCCTCCGTCGTGTGGGAATAGCTCAGCGTTCAACACCATAGTGCCCACAAAGCTCATCACTAAGCTAAGGACCCTGGGACTAAACACCTTCCTCTGCAACTGGATCCTGGACTTCCTGACGGGCCGCCCCCAGGTGATAAATGTAGGCAACAACACATCTGCCACGCTTATCCTCTACACGGTGGCCCCTCAGGGGTGCATGCTTAGTCCCCTCCTGTACTCCCTGTTCACCCACGACTGCGTGGCCATGCACCAACACCATCATTAAGTTTGCTGATGACACAACGGTGGTATGCCTGATCACCGACAATGTGGTGCCAGGACAACAACCTCTCCCTCAATGTGAGCAAGACAAAGGAGCTGATCATGGACTACAGGAAAAGGAGGGCCGAACACGCACCCATTAACATCGATAGGGCTGTAGTGGAGTGGGTTGAGAGTTTCAAGTTCCTTGGTGTCCACATCACCAACAAACTATCATGGTCCAAACACACCAAGACAGTTGTGAAGAGGGCACAACAACACCTTTTCCCCCTCAGGAGACTGAAAAGATTGTGCATGGGTCCCCAGATCCTCAAAAGGTTCTACAGCTGCACCATCGAGAGCATCCTGACCGGTTGCATCACCGCCTGGTATGGCAACTGCTCGGCGTCCGACCGTAAGGCGCTACAGAGGGTAGTGCGTACGGCCCAGTACATCACTGGGGCCAAGCTTCTTGCCATCCAGGACTCCAAAGACTCCAGTCACGCAAGTCATAGACTGTTCTCTCTGCTACCGCACGGCAAGTGGTACCGGAGCGCCAATTCTAGGTCCAAAAGGCTCCTTAACAGCTTCTACCCCCAAGCCATAAGACTGCTGAACAATTAATCAAATGGCCACCCGGAATATTTACATTGATTTTTACACTGCTGCCACCCGCTGTTTATTATCTATACATAGTCACTTTACCCCTACCTACATGTACAAATTACCTCAACTAACCTGTACCCGCACACATTGACTCGGTACCGGTACCCCCTGTATATAGCCTCATTATTGTTATTTTGTTACTTTTTATTTTATTTTTTACTTTTGTTTATTTACTAAATATTTTCTTAACTCTATTTCTTGAACTGCATTGTTAGTTAAGGGCTTGTAAGTAAGCATTTCACGGTAAGGTCTACACCTGTTGTATTTGGCGCATGTGACAAATATAATTTGATTTGATTTGATTTTCCTCAACAGTTATTGCATGTTTATTTTTAACGTTTGTCGCTTTCATTTTTGTAGCTCTGGCTTTTGTTATATTTTTTCTTTTGTACAGGGCACACTGAAAGTTATTTTTGTGATTTTGATTGAGCATTCTCCATGCCTGCAGCTTGTTTATCCAACATCTCTTGTGCCCTGTGTCACGGTTTCGGCCGAGGCTGCTCCTCCTCCTGGTTCGAGCAGGCATCGGCGTTCGCCGTCCCCGGAGTACTAGCTGCCACCGTTGGATGTTTCGTGTGTGATTGCTTTTGTCTGTCATGCACACCTGTGTCTGTTTGTGTCTTGATTACCTGTCCTATTTAGTTTCCTGTTTTGTTTGAGTAGATTGTGTGTTGTTGTTCGCCTGTCGTTGTGCTGCGTGTTTTGTTTCTTGTTTACTGTTTTAGTGTTTTACGCAGTGTGCGTAAATGCTCGCCTCTGTATATTTTCGAGGTAGTTTGTTTACTGTTTCCTTGTTGGATTTTTTTGAGTAAACTCTGTTGGACTGAGCCTCGGTGTCCTGCGCCTGACTTCCACACCACATACACCTCACCTCATGACAGAACAACACACCGAAATGGAGTCAGCAGGAGCAGTGGCGGCACCCAGGTCGTTGGAGGAGAGGATAAACGACCAAGACACCATGATCCAGCGACTTGGGTCCGCCATGAATGAGGTGTCCAACATGCTGTGCCGGTTGATGACTAGGGAGGAGCCCACGCCTTCGCACACCATCCCATCACCAACGGCCAGTCCTCCTCTCTCAGCACCGGAACCCAGTGGTATTCGGCTCTCGCTCCCGAGGGCATATGACGGTTCTGCAGCCGGGTGTCAGGGATTTCTGCTACAGGTGGAACTTTACCTGGCTACTATACACCCGGCGCCCTCGGGATACGAGAGCGTCTCCGCCCTCATCTCCTGTCTATCCGGCAAGGCGTTGGAATGGGCCAACGCCGTATGGAGGGGAATAGACGCCGCAACCATCACCTACGCGGAGTTCTCCCGCCGCTTCAGGACTGTCTTTGATCATCCACCTGAGGGTAAAGCGGCGGGAGAGCGTCTGTTCCACCTCCGACAGGAGAAGAGGAGCGCCCAGGAGTTCGCACTGGAGTTCCGGACACTAGCAGCGGATGCGGGGTGGAATGAGAGGGCCCTCATCGACCACTACAGGTGTAGTCTACGAGAGGACGTTCGTCGTGAGCTGGCCTGCAGGGACACCAACTTGTCATTTGACCAGTTGGTGGACATTTCCATCCGTCTAGACACCCTGCTGGCTACCCGCGGACGTCCCGAGTGGGGGTCGTCCATTCCGCCCTCCAGCACCTCCGATCCGATTCCTATGGAGATCGGGGGTGCTGGCGCTAGAGAGAGGAGGAGAGGGAACCCGAGGGGAGCCATCCCCTGCACCACCTGCGGTCGTGGAGGGCACACCGCGGCCAGGTGCTGGGGAGGGTCTCTTGGGAGAGGTGACAACAGGCCACGCACTGGGGAGTCATTTCAGGTGAGCAGGCGCCCCACTTACCCAGAGCTTTCTGTTGGTCACATGAGTATTCCTGTGAGATTTCCACAGGTGGCACCTCATTCCCAGCATAAGGCGCTAGTAGATTCAGGCGCTGCTGGGAACTTTATTGATCGGGCATTTTGTAGTAGGTTAAGGATTCCCCTTCGGCCGGTAGAAACTCCATTTCCTGTCCACGCCTTAGACAGCCGGCCGTTGGGGTCGGGTCTGATCAGGGAGGTCACAGCACCACTGACGATGACAACGCAGGGGGGTCACGAGGAGATCATTCAGTTTTATCTGATTGACTCTCCTGCGTACCCTGTGGTGTTGGGACTTCCCTGGTTAAGCACCCATGATCCTACCATAGCGTGGCAACAGAGGGCTCTTATGGAGTGGTCTTCCCAGTGTGTAGGGAGATGTCTAGGTGTTTCCTTAGGGGCGACCTCGGTAGAGAGTCCGAACCAAGTGCCCGCACTGCGCATTCCCCCTGAGTATGAGGATTTAGCACTGGCGTTTAGTAAATCGAGGGCAGCACGGCTACCTCCTCATAGACAGGGGGACTGTGCGATAAATCTCCAAACAGGAGCGGCTCTGCCACGGAGTCATGTGTATCCCCTGTCTCAAGAGGAGACAGCGGCTATGGAGACGTACATAGCCGAGTCCTTGGCACAGGGATACATACGGCCTTCTACTTCCCCGGTCTCCTCGAGTTTCTTCTTTGTGAAGAAGAAGGATGGGGGATTGCGCCCGTGTATTGACTACCGTAGTCTCAATCAGATCACAGTTAAATACAGCTACCCACTTCCACTGATTGCGACGATGACGGAGTCATTACGCGCGCGCGCTTCTTCACAAAGTTAGATCTCAGGAGCGCGTATAATCTGGTGCGCATTAGGGGGGGGGATGAATGGAAGACAGCATTTAGCACAACCTCGGGTCATTACGAGTATCTCGTCATGCCATACGGGTTAATGAATGCTCCTTCAGTCTTCCAATCCTTCGTTGACGAGATTTTCCGGGACATGCATGGGCAGGGTGTAGTAGTTTACATCGACGACATTCTAGTGTACTCTGCTACACGAGCCGAGCATGTAGCCCAGGTGCGCCGAGTGTTGAGAAGACTGTTGGAGCATGACTTGTATGTCAAGGCAGAGAAATGCCTGTTCTTCCAGGAGTCCGTCTCCTTTTTGGGTTATCGGTTGTCCGCGTCTGGTGTGGAGATAGAGGTAGACCGGGTATCGGCCGTGCGTAATTGGCAAACTCCAACTACTGTAAAAGAGGTGCAGCGGTTCTTGGGTTTTGCTAATTACTACCGGAGGTTTATTCGGGGTTTTGGACAGGTTGCAGCTCCCATTACATCTCTACTAAAGGGGGGTCCGGTTCGTTTGCAGTGGTCGGCTGAGGCGGACAGGGCATTTGTTAAACTTAAGAACCTGTTCACCTCGGCTCCTGTGCTGGCGCACCCGGATCCCTCTTTACCCTTCCAAGTAGAGGTGGACGCGTCAGAGACCGGTATTGGGGCAGTCCTGTCACAACGGTCCGGCGCGCCACCTAAACTCCGCCCCTGTGCCTTCTACTCTAAGAAGCTCAGCTCGGCGGAGAGCAACTATGACGTTGGGGACAGGGAGCTGTTAGCCGTAGTCCAGGCTCTAAAGGTGTGGAGGCATTGGCTTGAGGGGGCTCAACACCCTTTCCTCATTCTGACAGATCACCGTAACCTGGAGTACATCCGGGCAGCTAGGAGATTGAACCCTCGTCAGGCTAGGTGGAACATGTTCCTAACCCGGTTTGTTTTCAAGATCACATACATCCCAGGGTCCCAGAATGCTAAGGCAGACGCCCTGTCCCGGCGGTATGACACAGAGGAGAGGTCCAACGAGCCTACTTCCATATTGCCGGAGTCTTGTTTGGTGGCTCCGGTGGTTTGGGAGGTCGATGCGGAAATCGAGCGGGCACTGCGTACCGACCCTACTCCCCCCGAGTGTCCTGTGGGGCGGACGTACGTTCCGCTCGAGGTTCGTGATCGACTTATTTATTGGGCTCATACATCACCCTCCTCTGGACATCCAGGCATTGGCCTGGATGTCTTAGCATGAAATACTGGTGGCCAACGTTAGCTAGGGATGTGAGGGTTTATGTCTCCTCCTGCTCGGTGTGTGCCCAGTGTAAGGCGCCTAGACATTTGCCCAGGGGTAAGCTACATCCCCTGCCTGTTCCACAACGACCATGGTCCCACCTCTCGGTAGATTTCGTTACCGATCTACCCCCCTCCCAGGGGAATACCACCATTTTGGTCGTTGTGGATCGGTTTTCTAAGGCCTGTCGTCTCCTTCCTATGCCGGGTCTCCCTTCTGCCCTACAAACCGCTGAGGCCCTGTTCACCCATGTGTTCCGGCACTATGGGGTCCCCGAGGATATAGTGTCTGACCGAGGTCCCCAGTTCACCTCCAGAGTTTGGGGGCGTTTATGGAACGGTTGGGGGTCTCGGTGAGCCTTACCTCGGGGTACCATCCAGAGAGCAATGGGCAGGTGGAACGTGTCAACCAGGATGTGGGTAGGTTTTTGAGGTCCTATTGCCGGGACCGGCCGGAGGAGTGGTCTAGGTTCCTTCCTGGGCAGAAATAGCCCAGAACTCTCTACGCCACTCCTCCACCAATTTAACACCTTTCCAGTGTATTCTAGGTTATCAGCCGGTCCTGGCACCTTGGCACGAGAGCCAGATCGAGGCCCCTGCTGTGGACGAGTGGATTCGGCGCTCGGAGGAGACGTTGGGACGCTGCCCATGTCCATCTGCAGCGTGCCATACGTCAACAAAAGGCGAGCGCCGATCGCCACCGCAGTGAGGGGCCGGTGTACGCACCGGGAGATCGAGTCTGGCTCTCGACTCGAAACCTGCCCCTCCGCCTGCCCTGCCGGAAGCTGGGTCGGCGGTTTGTGGGGCCCTTCAAAGTCCTGAGAAGATTGAACGAGGTGTGTTACAGGTTACAACTGCCTATAGAGTACAAAAATATTAACCCCTCGTTCCATGTGTCTCTTCTCAGGCCGGTGGTAGCTGGCCCACTCCAAGAAGTTGAGATAGGAGAGACCCCTCCGCCCCCTTTGGACATCGAGGGGGTCCCGGCGTACAGGGTCCGGACTATCTTGGACTCGAGGCGCCGGATGAGTGGTCTCCAGTATCTCGTGGAGTGGGAGGGGTACGGTCCGGAGGAACGGTGCTGGGTGCCCAGGAGGGACATTCTCGATCCATCCCTCCTGACGGAGTTCCACCGTGGGCATCCCACACGCCCGGGTCCGCGTCCTCCTGGCCGTCCCCGAGGCCGGGTCGGCGCACGGCTGGAGCCGCGCGTCAAGGGGGGTACTGTCACGGTTTCGGCCGAGGCTGCTCCTCCTCCTGGTTCGAGCAGGCATCGGCGTTCGCCGTCCCCCCGAGTACTAGCTGCCACCGTTGGATGTTTCGTGTGTGATTGCTTTTGTCTGTCATGCACACCTGTGTCTGTTTGTGTCTTGATTACCTGTCCTATTTAGTTTCCTGTTTTGTTTGAGTAGATTGTGTGTTGTTGTTCGTCTGTCGTTGTGCTGCGTGTTTTGTTTCTTGTTTACTGTTTTAGTGTTTTACGCAGTGTGCGTAAATGCTCGCCTCTGTATATTTTCGAGGTAGTTTGTTTACTGTTTCCTTGTTGGATTTTTTGAGTAAACTCTGTTGGACTGAGCCTCGGTGTCCTGCGCCTGACTTCCACACCACATACACCTCACCTCATGACACCCTGCCTGTATCAAGTAGTTGTTGGAGAGCCATTGAACCATCTTTTACCGCCATCCGGCGGAGGCGCGCAGAACTGCAGCTTAGTATTATCTGTGACTTGATTTCTCGCATGTGGATGCTAATTGCCTCAATCTTGTGTGGTAAGCATCCAAGGTTTCGTTTTCATTTTGTCTTGCTTGTCTGAAACGTAGGTTTCATATTCTGTGTTGACATTTGGACAGAAATATGCATTGTGCTTAGCTACAGCTGGTTCATAGTCATCAGCTGCTCCGGTATCTTGCAGTGTATCAAATATATCGTACACATCCGACCCTGCATAGAGTAACATTAAGCCCTTTTCTGGTGTTATCTGGGATGTCTAATGCCACTAGAAAGTTATTGAATCTGTTGATCCATTTTTTCCACCTCAAGCCAATTGAGCTGGGTCCTTTGTGCACATCAAACATCTGAAAGTTTGGTAAACAAGCCATCTTGGTAATGTACCGTAATGTGCGATGTTAGCTAGCTGATTCCGACGTTAGCTAGGCTGTTGTTGATATCTGCGTTTACACACATAGGCACGTAGTTCGTCTTGTAAATTGCATTCTTCTCTTGTGTGTTTCACTCGTTGCCAACTGTGACGTCCCACTGTTTAGATTGATTATGTTTATAGGAACTGAGGTCGGGGCGTTCATATACTTTAGTTTAACTTTACTCAGAAGTATGCTGGCATTACATGGTTCACATGGCATATCACTTCCACTGTCTGGCTACTGTATAACATGGTACTGGAATACCACGGTACGAATACACAGACATAACTATGACATAATGTTCGCTACATTACAGAGGGGAATTGTTTTAAGATGGTCAAACCATGGATCATTTAGCTATTTGATTTTAAACCCTTGTAGCACAGGAGGTTGGTGGCACCTTAATTCGGGAGGACGGGCTCGTTGGAATACCTGCAGCTGAATTAGTGGACTGGTATAAAATATGTCAAACACATGCTTTCCATGTGTTTGATGCCATTCCATTTATGTTCCAGCCATTTCTATGAGCCGTCCTCCCCTTAGCATCCTCCACTGCCTTGTAGGTATCAACATACAGTACCAGTTAAAATTTTGGACACACCTACTCATTCAAGGGTTTTTCCTTATTTTTCCTATTTTCTACATTGTAGAATAATAGTGAAGACATCAAAACTATGAAATAACACATATGGAATCATATAGTAACCAACAAAGTGTTAAACAAATCAAAATATATTTTATGTTTGAGATTCTTCAAATAGCCACCCTTTGCCTTGATGGCAGCTTTGCACACTCTTGGCATTCTCTCAACCAGCTTCCTGTTGTTTTCTAGCGCCGACGAAGATGGCGGCCTCGCGACTAGCTCTTTGCAGTATTTCGTTTTTTCATGTATTATTTTTTACATTATTAGCTCAGAAAGTGTTTGGTATCATTACATACAGCCGGGGAATACTATTGGATATCGGAGCGGCGGTAACTCACCAGCATTACGACCAGGAGGACGACTTTCCCGAAGCAGATCCTTTGTTTGCTCTCCCCAGGGCAACTGAACTGATTCTAGTGGCTGACCCAAAACATCGCAGGCGGAGAAGAGGCACTTGGAGCGGCCTGCTGGTTGAACTTAGGAGGCGCGCACACCACCCACCGCTTCCAAGTATACTACTCGCTAATGTTCAGTCTTTGGTTAACAAGATCGAACTCCACATTATCCACATCAACAGGACCGAAGTGGAGAAGGTGGAAAGCTTCAAGTTCCTTGGCGTACACATAACCGACAAACTGAAATGGTACACCCACGCAGACAGTGTGGTGAAGACGGCGCAACAGAGCCTCTTCAACCTCAGGAGGCTGAAGACATTCGGCTTGGCACCTAAAACCCTCACAAACTTTTACAGATGCACAATTGAGAGCATCCTGTTGGGCTGTATCACCACCTTATTATGGCAAGAACAGCTCAAATAAGCAAAGAGAAACTACAGTCCATCATTACTTTAAGACATGAAGGTCAGACAATACAGAACATTTCAAGAACTTTGAAAGTTTCTTCAAGTGCAGTCGCTAAAACCATGAAGCGTTATGATGAAACTGGCTCTCATGAGGACCGCCACAGGAATGGAAGACCCAGAGTTACCTTTGCTGCAGAGCATAAGTTCATTAGAGTTACCAGCTCAGAAATTGCAGCCTAAATAAATGCTTCACAGAGTTCAAGTAACAGACATATCTCAACATCAACTGTTCAGAGAGGACTGTGTGAATCAGGCCTTCATGGTCAAATTGCTGCAAAGAAACCACTACTAAAGGACACCAATAAGAAGAACAGACCTGTTTGGGTCAAGTAACACAAGCAATGGACATTAGACCGGTGGAAATGTGTCCTTTGGTCTGGAGTCGAAATTTGAGATTTTTGGTTCCAACTGCCATGGCTTTGTGAGATGCGGTGTGGGTGAACGGATGATCTCTGCATGTGTATTTCCCACCGTAAAGCATGGAGGAGGAGGTAATATGGTGTGGGGGTGCTTTGCTGGTGACACTGTCTGTGATTTATTTAGAATTCAATGCACACTTAACCAGCATTGCTACCACAGCACTCTACGTTGATACGCCATCCCATCTGGTTTGGGCTTAGTGTGACTAACTATTGTTTTTCAACAGGACAATATAATATAATAATAATAATAATATGCCATTTAGCAGACGCTTTTATCCAAAGCGACTTACAGTCATGTGTGCATACATTTTTATGTATGGGTGGTCCCGGGGATCGAACCCACTACCCTGGCATTACAAGCTACAGAGGACCACAACACACCACCAAGCTGTGTAAGGGCTATTTTACGAAGAAGGAGAGTGATGGAGCGCTGCATCAGATGACCTGGCCTCCACAATCCCCCAACCTCAACCCAATTGCGATGGTTTGGGATGAGTCGGACGGCAGAGTGAAGGAAAAGCAGCCAACAAGTGCTCAGCATTTGTGGGAACTCCTTCAAGACTGTTGGAAAAGCATTCCAGGTGAAGCTGGTTGAGAGAATGCCAAGAGTGTGCAAAGCTGTAATCAAGGCAAAGGGTGGCTATTTGAAAAATCTCAAATATAAAATATTTTTTGATTTGTTTAACACTTTTTTGTTTACTACATGATACCATATGTGTATTTCATAGTTTGATATCTTCACTATTATTCTAAAATGTAGAAAAATAGTAAAAATAAAGAAAAACCTTGAATGAGTAAGTGTGTCCAAACTTTTGTCTGGTACTGTATATATATATTTTTTAGGTATGTAATTGTTTTAATATGGTCATAGCATGGATCATCTAGCTATTTGATTTTAGGGCCCTTGTAGGTATGACCATATATATTTTGGGGGATAAAATATTGAATTTGGGCTTTACTAATATAGCTCATAGAAACGCATTGAATAACACATTCATAAAAGGAAAATCAGAAGGAATAAGGTTTTGAAGTGTCTGTCCTATATCTAGGAGATATAAGAAAGCTAAGGACAAAAGTATTTAACCCCTTTTTTTTGTTGCCACAAAACTACGTCCATAATTCCATTCATTTTTTTAAGCGGTACTGAGTTACTTTCAGACGAGTGCCATGACAGTTCTGGGGGTTGTAGAGCAAAACAGAAGACCATCATGTTCGTGAGAGTCTAATCTTTCCATAGAGTGGTCATATAAGTTAATAGGCCAAACTGTTCGAATGCTACAGACGTTTTCCTGGTCTGACAAACAGTGCTGTAGCTCTGCCACTTTCCACCGCAGATGCAGAAGTCCAACATCTCTCTACCTTAAACTGATTTTAAGGGATTTTTTAATGATGTTAATTAGATTGACGCATGGGTGCGTCAATATACTCTTAAGGATTTTAACTAGCCTGTCAAAGCACTTCATGATGACAGAAGTGTGTGCCACAGGGCATTTAGATCAGTTACCTTCGCTTTCTTGGGTACAGGAACAATGGAGGACACCTTGAAGCAAGTGGGGACAACAGACTGGGATATGGAGAGATTGAATATGTCCATAAACTCTCCAGCCAGTTGATCTGCACATGCTCTGAGGACCGGGATGGGAGGTCGTCTGGGCCGGCAACCTTGCAAGGGTTAACTTGATTAAATGACTTGCTCACGTCAGCCATGGAGAACGAGAGCACACAGTCCTCATGAACGTCGGGGGCTCACGTCGACGGCTCGATGTTGTTTTCCTTGAAGCAGGCGAAGAAGGAGTCAGTGTCCGTGACGTGGCTGGCTTTCCCTTTATAATCTGTTATTGTCTGGATACCCTGCCAAATACATCTTGTGTCTGAGCCGTTTAATTGCTACTCCACTTTGTCCCTGTACTGTCGTTTTGCCTATGTGATTGCCTTACAGAGGTCGTAGCTGGTCTGTGTGTACACGTCCATGTTACCAGTCACCTTGCCATGGTTAAATGCGATGGTTCGTACTTTCAGTTTGTGCGAATCTTGCCATTTATCCATGTTTTTTGGTATGGATAAGTTCTAATCGTCACAGTTGAAACAACATTCTCTATGCACTTCCTGATGAACCCAGTCAGGTAATGTGGTCGGCATTTGATGGTAAGGTATTCCAGATCAGGAGAACAAAGGGACTAGAGTTCCTGTGCGTTACCACAATCACACTGTGAATTGTTAATCATCAAATAAAATAAAAAGTTATTTGTCACATGAGCCGGATACAACAGGTGTAGACCTTACCGTGAAATGCTCACTTAGTTACACAATAAAATAACAATAACGAGGCTATATAGAGGGGGTACCGGTACCGAGTCAATGTGCGGGGCTACAGGTTAGTCGAGGTAATTTGTACATGTAGGAAGGGGTAAAGTTACTATGCAAAGATAATTAACAGCGAGTAGCAGCAGTGTAAAAACAAAGGTGGAGGGTCAATGCAAATAGTTCGGGTGGCCATTTTATTAATTGTTCAGCAGTCTTATGGCTTGGGGGTAGAAGCTGTTAAGGAGCCTTTTGGACCTAGACTTGGTGCTCCGGTACCGCTTGCAGTGTGGTAAGAGAGAGAACAGTCTATGACTTGGGTGACTGGAGTTGTTGAAAAAATGTTGGGCCTTCCTCTGACACTGCCTAGCATAGAGGGTCCTGGATGGCAGGAAGCTTGGCCCCAGTGATGTACTGGGCCGTACACACTACCCTCTGTTGTGCCTTACGGTCGGATGCCAAGCAGTTGCCATACCAGGCAGCGATGCTCTCGATGGTGCAGCTGTAGAACGTTTTGAGGATCTGTGGACCTATGCCAAATCTTTTCAGTCTCTTGAGGGGGAATAGGCGTTGTCGAACCCTCTTCACGACTGTCTTGGTGTGTTTGGACCATGATAGTTTGTTGGTGATTTGGACACCAAGGAACTTGAAGCTCTCTACCCGCTCCACTACAGCCCCGTCGATGTGAATGGGGGCATGTTTGGTCTTCCTTTTCCTGTAGTTCACGATCAGCTCCTTTGTCTTGCTCACGTAGAGGGAGAGGTTGGTGTCCTGGCACCGCAGTGCCAGGTCTCTGACCTCCTCCCTATAGGCTGTATCATCGTTGTCGGTGATCAGGCCTACCACCGTTTTGTCATCAGCAAACTTAATGTTGGTGTTGGAGTCGTGCTTGTCCCACGCAGTCGTGGGTGAACAGGGAGTACAGGAGGGGACTAAGCACGCAACCCTGAGGGGCCCCTGTGTTGTGGATCAGCGTGGCAGATGTGTTGTTGACTACCCTTTTACCACCTGGGGGCGGCCCGTCAGGAAGTCCAGGATCCAGTTGCAGAGGGAGGTGTTTAGTCCCAGGGTCCTTAGCTTAGTGATGAGCTTTGTGGGCATTATGGTGTTGAACGCTGAGCTGTAGCCAATGAATAGCATTCTCAGCATTCTCACATGAAATAAACTGCTCCGCCTTTGTATTTCCCTGAGAGTCACTTCTTCCTGTCCGCACAACGGATGGAGAACCCCACTGACGGAATGGATGGGTTACAATATATCCAGAGAGAGCCATGATTCCGTAAATCAGAGTATGTTACAGTCTCTGATGTTTCTCTGGAAAGAGACCCTCGCCCTGAGCCCGTCTACTTTATTGTCCAGGGACTGAACGTTAGCGAGTAATATTCTCGGAAACTGTGGATTGTATGCACGCTGCATGAGTCTGACTAGGACCCCACTCCTTCTACCTCTTCTCCGGAGTCTGCATTTTGGTGAATAGAGCTTCCTCGGGAAGTTCAAACAAAAGGATCCAGGTCAGGGAAGTCGAATTTCTGTTCTACTTTTTGGTCAGTGATCACCAATCTAATATCCGTTCGTAGGCAAAAATACAAGAAACATTATGAGCAAATAAATGGCAAATCAGCTCCAAATGATTTTTATGTGGGAAGTCTGTTCCAAAGTATTCCCACGCATAATAGACAGAGAGAGAGAGATACATGTATGTAATCATATACAAATGTTCAGTAAGCAAGGTTTTAAATAATTATGTTTTAGTCATATATTATATCTGTTTTGGCTTCTTGCGGTCAGTTGGCAGTCTACAAATTACTTGTAATTATGTTCTGGCCCCCTGACCAACCGCTCAAGAAATAAATTGGCCCGTGGCTGAATCTAGTTGATAATCCCTGCTCTAAACAGACAATACACGGTGGCAGACTATCTGACCACCACTAAAAAACTGAGAAAAACATAGACTATGTACAGACTCAGTGAGCACAGCCTGGCCATAGAAACCTTCTGTCACAGGCAGATCTGGCTACCCAGAGAGGGCAGGTTGTGCTCACTCTGCCCTCAGAGAGGTCAAGATAAAAAGCTGCATTTTCTCATACACTGAACAATGCAGACTTATGGGCAATTTTCATCCCCAAAATTGAAAACCAATACAAAGATTTGAAACAGAAAAGGAGAAAATCCAATATCTAACCCCTTTGTGCCATATTAGCTGCAAAATATGTAGCTTCCTGCCACACCCGTAGGGACAGCCAGAGGAACGACCAACCAGGACAATAACATTGCTACCTGTGTCTTTCTCACTATTTAATTATTGTCCTAATTAATTTCTTACTCTGTTGTCCTGTTAATTGTTATTACTCATTGAGTATTATTATTTTTCATATTATTATCCATCTGCGTCATCATTGATTTGATATGTGTCTAAAGGTTTGCTTTGTCAATGTATGTGGTACCACTTTCCATGCCAATAAAGCTTTTTGGATTCAATTGAATTAAGAGAACGAGAGAAACAAATAAAGATAAAGAATGAGAGATAGCGAGAGAGCGAGTGAGAGAGAGAAGAGAGAGAGAGTGTGTGAGGAGCCCTGCAATTCTCCACACTCCCTTTATTTCTAGCGAGCGAGGCCAGGGGAAGTGGCGGGCGAGAGAGAAGCTGCTGCCATGACTACCCGCTGGCAACTTCTCTCCCCGTGTGTTCCTAGAGCACTGGCTGTTCCCTCTCTACCCAACGCCTGGGAGTGAGGGAGGGGAGGTATGGAGTGAGGGAGGGGAGGAGTGGAGCTGCGAAGGGAACAAGGAGAGGTCTTTCTTCCACAAAACTGAAGGGTTGCCGGCTGGGGAAAGAGCAACAAAAGAGGAACAACAGGGGCTCCGATGTCAGATCAGCCCACGGCCCATACAGCCCAGCGTCCCCGGCAGACCCTGCCAGCCGAAGGGGGAGGAGGTGGTCGGAGGAGGTTGGGGAGTGACAGGGGATAATTGGTTCAATGCTGCTATAGGATTGAGGTGGCTGGTGGCTGGTGGCTCCGACGCTCTCAGAGAAATTCTTCAGTATTTGGTGCTTAGTTAGTTGAGAGATTGTAGGTGGTTGCCACTACATACAGTATATACATATTATCTATACACACAGGGTTGGGTAGTAACAGAAAAATGAAGTAATAGCCCAGATTACTTAAAAGGAATTGTAAACGGGATTACAGTTACATTCTTAAAAACAGCTGATTACATTTAGAATTTCTTCATCTAATATCAATAGAAACATTTGATAAAACTTTCCCACACCCTCAACACTTCTAACATGCTCTTAACACGGCAAGATTCTATTGTCCTGCTGATCGCCCATGAATGGCTTCTTTTGTATTCCAATTGTTTGAATGAATAGGTAAGTTAATTATTTTTGATATTGCTACTATGTTTATTTGTCACATGCACAGGATACAGAAGGTGTAAACGGTACAATGAAATGGTTACTTGCATAGTAGCAATATAAAAAATAGAATGTGTCCAGATAAAAATATTGTGTAAATATTTGATGATGCTTACCCAGACACACTTGTCTAAATTGATGGGTCATGTGAAAGAAATGCTATAACCACCCCCCAGCTAAGTGGATGTGTAAAAATATGTACCCATGTTTATGAAATACAATAGATGGCCGTAATCACCTTCATACACACCTGGCTAACTTGATCTGGTGAAGTGGAGTATTTTGTTTAGACATGTAGCTAGCTATCTAGCAGGCTAGCTAAACAATGAACCATAATCCCAACCCATAGCTACAGTACAAACGGATTGTCATAGCTAACCGCCATGCATGAAATGCTGTTGTATGAATCTGCAGGTAGCTAAAGCTAACCAACTAGGTTCAATTTTAGCTAGCTAGCTAACATTAGGCTATAACTAGCAATGCAAATGGTTTTCTGAGATACAAATAATATTACTGCACAGATCATATACGCAACATTCGCTAGCTAACAGTACGCTTTAACTTGCAATGAAAACAACTTCCTGATAAACTTTCAAACGTATAATGTCTGAACATTTAGCTAGACTCTTACCCGTATGCATGGATAAACGCTTGTTTGGCCCGTTGGGTCAAGTCACTCCGGTTCACACTGACCTTGTTCAAAAAGTAGTCCATCACAACTTTTTCCCACTGATCTTTGTCGATAGCGCCTGCTAAATTCAGGGCAGCAATGTTGTTGAGAGCAGTAGCAACAATTTTGCAGTTCTCCATGGCTAATGTTATATCTTTCAAAAAAGCAGTGGTAGCAAGGATTATCTACACATACTGAACAGCTCATGTTATAGACAGAAGCATGCTACATGGCAGACCAATCTGAACTCATCTCTCGGCATGTCCAGCCCATTCATTATCTCAGCCAATCATGGCTAGCGGGAAGGTTCCTGTCTTTTTCCGTGGCTAAACCAACCATGGCATATAAGTTTGTTATTAAGGCATATGAAAGTTCAGATGTTCCAGAATTTTGATTTAAAATAAATATATATATATTTACTTTCAAATGCCTCTCCTGTGAAGTAGTGACATGCGACATACGCCTAGGTTCCTGAAACGGGTCACATTTACACCTGGCCCACTGGTCAATCAGACAGTCGTCTGGACTCCATAGAGTTGCTGCTTGGTGCTCTGTAGCCTATTTACAGTTCACCTTCACTCTGTCTCTGAGTATAGGGAAAGAGAAAGCTTTTTGATTGCGGAACATTTTCGCAAACCGCGAATGCAGGAAAAACACTGTTTGGACACCGTTGTTAATGTTGAAAAGAAGAGGGTCCCAATTTTTCTGTAGGTCGACATTTTATTTCACAACTCAATAAATTGAGCGAAGGGCACTCACTTCGGCCAATCACAGTGAGTGCATAGGCCTAAACATTAAATGTACTTTTAGGCCTATCAATTACACAGCAAACTATCAGCAATAATTAGGCTATATTTAGAGTTGGCGAACTAACCACTTCCTCAATTGGAGAACTAGCACCACATGAATTAGCTTATCTTATGTGAAAGTAGTGCCCAAAACATATGTAGGCAAATGGATCTCTATATTGAAAAACAATCTGAACATTCTGGAACCCTATTTTGACTTGTATGACTATTGTCAAACCCAAAATTCATGACAATCACTGGTTAAGGTTGCACATCAAAGTATCTTGAATCATGCATTGCTGCTTGGACATGCCTGCTTGGAATCATACCATTTTAGTACTCTAATACACTTAGAATGAAACACTTTGAATGGGTTTAGATAAGATCGTTAGACTACTTATTTTTTCTATTGCCTGAACTTGCAACAAAATGTGCCACCAACTGAAAACGTTAGGAAAAGAAGTTAGTATGGAGCCCTATGTATGCTCTCATAATATAATATAAAATGTAAATTATAGGATCTGTATGCTTTCACACTAGTCCACAAATTGGACATAGTCATGTTACTAAATGAAATAATTAGTTGCATGTTTAAATTTTTTTTTAAACATATGCCTGGGTGTTAGAAGTGAAAGTCGGGCCTCCCGAGTGGCACAGTGGTCTAAGGCACTGCATCACAGTGCTTGAAGCGTTACTACAGCCTGGGGTTCGATCCCAGGCTGTGTCACAACCGGCCGTGACCGGGACTCCCATTGGGCAGCGCACAATTGGCCCAGCGTCGTCCGGGTTAGGGGAGGGTTTGGCCGGGGGGTTTTTACTTGACTCATTGCACTCTAGAGACTCCTTGTGGCGGGCCAGGCGCCTGCAGGCTGACTGCGGTAATCAGTTGAGTGTTTTTTAGAAGATACAACTGTCCTGTATAGCCTGATGAACATGCATGACATGAGCCGTCCTAGCGCTCTCTCCCAGAAAAACTGAAAGTTGTGGATAAAACCAGTCTATTAATGCCAAATAATACAGTCCGTCCACCCTCAAAGCAATAGCTTACTGTGGATTGTTTCATTATGCAGTGTAGCCTACTATCGATAGCAGTGGAGGCTGCTGAGGGGAAGACGGCTCATAATAATGGCTGGAACTGAGCAAATTAAATGGCATCAAACACATGGAAACCATGTGTTTGATGTATTTGATACCATTCCCCTATTCCGCTAAAGCCATTATTATGACCCCGTTCTCCCCAATTAAGGTGCCACCAACCTCCTGTGATCTATAGCTATATACAGTATTTAACTGCTATTTAGCTTTTATGAAAATTACAATCAAATAGCCTAACAATTAGGGAAAAAGGAGGATAAATTCAGCCACTATTTATTGTTTAACTCTGTTTTGTCTGACTAATAGCCTACATAAATGGGCTGCAATCAAGGTACATTTAATTAAATCCAACCTGAGAGACTCCCCTGGTCTTCTGAAGTCCTCCTTGCTGCTTCTCTCTCTGTGTCTCTTTTTCAATTTGTTCACTTAGAAACACTCTCTGTGTCTGTGCTTGTCTCTCTCTGTTTTTTCTATGTAGAGGCCTGCAGTAGCTACAGTATGTGTGGTGAATGACTGACGGAGTCAGGCGCAGAAGTAAAATAACCGGATGCAGATTTATTCCTTCCAGACATACAATGCGCCTACAACGGCAATCGAAACAGGTACAGGGGAAACAATCCTCCCTGACCAAACACAGTCTCAGAAAATACAATACATGTAATGACACAGGGGAAAATCAACCCTGGCAAAATAAATGAGAGAGTATCTCAACCGAGCTACTCTCCTCCCACATAGAACAATCACTCACAAAGACAAGGGGGCAGAGGGAACACTTAATAATAATAATAATAATATGCCATTTATCCAAAGCGACTTACAGTCATGCGTGCATACATTTTTTTTTGTGTATGGGTGGTCCTGGGGATCGAAGCCACTACCTTGGCATAACAAGCGCCGTGCTCTACCAGCTGAGCTACCAGCTGAGCTACAGAGGACCACTTATACACAGACTAATTAGGGGATGAGCACCAGGTGTGTGTGATTGACAAGACAAGACAAGTGGAGTGATGAGAATGGGAGGGGCAGTAGCTAGTAAGCCGGTGACGACGAACGCCGAAACCTGCCCGAACAAGGAGGGGAGGCAGCCTCGGCGGAAGTCGTGACAGTATCCCCCCCTTGATGCGCGGCTCCAGCAGCGCGCCGACCCCGGCCTCGGGGACGGTCAGGAGGACGCGGAGCAGGGCGAGCCGGATTGCGACGTTGGAAATCCCGCAACAGGGAGGGATCGAGTATGTCCCTCTACGGGACCCAGCACCTTTCCTCTGGACCGTACCCCTCCCACTCCACGAGGTACTGAAGGCCCCCCACCCGATGCCTCAAATCCAGGATGGAACGGACCAAGTACGCCGGGGCCCCCTCGATATCCAGAGGAGGTGGAGGGACCTCATGCACCTCAGACTCCTGGAGCGGACCAACCACCACCGGCCTGAGGAGAGACACATGAAACGAGGGGTTAATACGGTTATCAGGGGGAAGTAATAACCTGTATGTGATCTCGTTTATCCTCCTCAGGACTTTAAACGGCCCCACAAACCGCAGGCTCAGCTTCCGGCAGGGCAGGCGGAGGGGCAGATTCCGGGTCAAAAGCCAGACCCGATCCCTCGGTACGAAGACCGGGGCCTCCCTGCGGTGGCGGTCAGCATTGGCCTTCTGACGACGCACGGCGCGCTGGAGGTGAACGTGGGCAGCATCCCAAGTCTCCTCTGCGTGCCGAAACCAGTCATCCACCGCAGGAGCCTCGGTCTGGCTCTCGTGCCACGATGCCAGAACCGGTTCGTAACCTAAAACACATTGGAAGGGCGTTAGGTTAGTGGAGGAATGGCGGAGAGAGTTCTGAGCGTATTCTGCCCATGGCAAGAACACAGACCACTCCCCCGGCCGTTCCTGGCAGTAGGTCCGCAGGAACCTACCCACATCTTGATTAACCCTTTCCACCTGCCCATTACTCTCGGGGTGGAATCCAGAGGTCAGGCTGACCGAGACCCCCAGACATTCAATGAACGCCTTCACGACCCTAGACGTGAACTGGGGACCTCGGTCGGACACTATATCCTCTGGTACCCTGTAGTGCCGGAAGACGTGAGTAAACAGGGCCTCCACAGTTTGTAGGGCCGTGGGTAGACCGGGCAGAGGAAGGAGGCGGCAGGACTTCGTAAAGTGGTCCACAATGACTAGGATGGTAGTGTTACCTTGGGAGAGGGGAAGATCAATAAGAAAATCAATACTTAGATGAGACCATGGTAGTTGTGGAACTGGTAATGGTTGCAACTTACCTGCTGGGAGGTGCCTAGGTGCCTTTCTCTGGGTGCACACCGAGCAGGAGGAGACGTACACCCTCACGTCCTTAGCCAAGGTAGGCCACCAGTATTTATCGGTCAGTAAGCACACTGTACGACCGATACCTGGGTGACCAGAGGAGGGTGACGTGTGTGCCCAGTAGATCAAACGATCACGGAAAAGAGCAGGCACGTACTGCAGCCCAGCTGGACACTGAGGTGGAGATGGATCTGTGCGTAATGCCCGCTCTATATCCGCGTCCATCGCCCATACTACCGGCGCCACGATGCAGGAGGCCGGGAGTATGGGGGTGTTGTCTCTGGGCCTCTCCTCTGTGTCATACAGCCGGGACAGTGCGTCTACCTTTACGTTCTTCATACCCGGAATGTATGATAGTGTGAAATCAAACCGGGTGAAGAAGAGGGCCCACCTGGCCTGGCGAGGATAAAGCCTCCTCGCTGCCCGGATGTACTCCAGGTTACGGTGGTCTGTCCAGATGAGGAAAGGATGTTTCGCCCCTCTGAGCCAATGCCTCTACACGGTCAAAGCTCGGACAACAGCCAGCAGCTCCCGATCACCAACGCCGTAGTTCTGCTCCGTCGAGCTGAGCGTCTTAGAAAAGAAGACACAGGGGCGGAGCTTGGGTGGTGTGCCCGAGCGTTGAGACAGGACAGCGCCTATCCCTACCTCGGACGCATCCACCTCCACTACGAACGGTATTGATGGATCGGGGTGGGCCAGTACCGGGGCTGAGGTGAACAGACCCCGCAGTCTACTGAAGGCCAGGTCAGCCTCAGCAGACCAGCGGAGCCGGGACGGCCCACCCTTCAACAAGGAGGCAATGGAAGCTGCAACCTTGCCAAAGCCCCGGATAAACCTCAGATAGTAGTTGGCAAAGCCAAGGAAGCGCTGCACCTCCTTTACCGTGGTTGGAGTCGGCCAATTACGCACAGCTGAAATTCAATCTCCCTCCATCTCCACACCTGAGGTAGTAATGCGGTATCCGAGGAAAGAGACTGACTGTTGGAAAAACTCACACTTTTCTGCCTTGGCATAAAGGTCATTCTCCAGCAGTCGGACCAATACCTTGCGACCAGACACATGCTCGGCACGCGTAGCGGAATACACCAGGATGTCATCAATGTAGACCACCACACCGTGACCAAGCATGTCCCGAAACACCTCGTTCACAAAGGACTGGAAGACGGATGGAGCATTCATCAAACCGTAGGGCATCACCAGGTATTCATAATGCCCTGAGGTTGTGCTGAATGCTGTTTTCCACTCATCCCCTTCCCGAATATGCCCCAGGTTGTAGGCACTCCTGAGATCTAATTTGGTGAAGAAGCAGGCCCCATGCATTGACTCAATCACTGAAGGAATGAGGGGAAAAGATAACTAAATCGTATTGTCACCTTGTTCAGTGGTCGATAATCAATACACGGGCGTAAAACACCATCTTTCTTCTTCACAAAGAAGAAACTCGAGGAAGCAGGTGATGTGGAGGGACGTATATACCCCTGGCCCAGGGACTCGGTGACGTATGTCTCCATAGCCTCATTTCAGCCTGCGACAGGGGATACACATGACTCCTGGGAGGTACAACGTCTACCAGAAGGTTTATCGCGCAATGCTCCCGATGAGGTGGTAATTTAGTTGCCTGCGTCTTGGAAAACGCGAGCGCCAGATCATGGTATTCGGGGGGAATGCGCACGGTGAGGGTACCGTCTGGACTTTCCACTGTGGTTGCACCAATGGAAACACTTAGACACCTACCCCGGACACTCTCGCGAGGGGGTTGTGAAGGGCTAACCACGGGATACCTAATACTACAGGGTAAGCAGGAGATTCAATAATCAAAAAGGTGAATGCTCAAAATGAGTCTCTTGGGTGATCATGGTGACTGGTACAGTAGCCTCCTTAACTATCTCGGACCCTAATGGTTTACTATCAAGGGCTCTGATGGGGAGTGGAATGGATAGGGGAACCAATGAAATGCCTTGACGGCGTGCAAATGCCCATAAAGTTTCCAGCTGCGCCTGAATCGACTAGCGCCTTACACTGGGGAACTACCATGTGATCGGGAAAGGAGATAGATAGGGTACAGCTCCTCCTTCGTTACACACCGTGCTGGCCCACTCCAGGGCTTTCCCACAGAGGCAGGAAACGAGGACGGATACCTTCTCCCGCTCCAATGGCGCCGGCCTGATGCTGGAGAAATACAGCTCCAGTTGGAGAAGGAATCCTTTACAGCGCGCTGCCTTCCCATCAAACGCTGGTGGCCGGGATATCTGGATCCCTCCGGGTGCTGGGGTGTAGGTGGCTGGATCCGGTTGGCCAGCTGGTCTCGACAGGTCAGGTCCTCTCCTCTCCATGCGTTGGACGACCTGAAGAACCCGATCCATCGCTTCCCCCAAGCTGGCCAGCATCGTGGAATGCTTCTGGACCCTTGCCACGACTCCAGGCATGCAGTCTTCTCCTGCTGACTCCATATCAGTGGGTGAGTGATTCTGTGGTGAATGATGGAGTCAGGCGTAGGAGTAAAATAACCGGATGCAGATGTATTCCTTCCAGACATAAATTGCACCTACAACGGCAATCGAAACAGGTACAGGGGAAACAATCCTCCCTGACCAAACACAGTCTCAGAAAATACAATACATGTAATGACACAGGGGAAAATCAACTCAACCGAGCTACTCTCCTCCCACATAGAACAATCACTCACAAAGACAAGGGGGCAGAGGGACCACTTATACACAGACTAATTAGGGGATGAGCACCAGGTGTGTGTGATTGACAACACAAGACAAGTGGAGTGATGAGAATGGGAGCGGCAGTAGCTAGTAAGCCGGTGACAATGAACGCCGAAACCTGCCCGAACAAGGAGGGGAGGCAGCCTCGGAGGAAGTCGTGACAGTATGCGACTGCGTCGCCTTGCATTTTTGTGTGCAAATGTTTTCACCACAGCCTGTAGGTCCCGGTTGCGGGCCCGGCTGTTTTCTATATACTGATTATTGACAACCCAGACAGTTGCGCTGCACACAATTTCAACTTAGTCTTGAATGATGCATGCCAAGATAAACCAGAGATAAGGGACTGTTGATATTGAAACCACACAACTCAAACGCTGGTTCACCAATGTGAACAAAATTGCAAACTGCTTTTTTTGTTTGAGCCCTCAAGAAGAACTGTTGTCCACTAAAGATGATAATCTGCCTAGTGGGTACACACTGTTTGAACCAACGTGGAATAGATGTCTGTGCCCAGTGGGTGTTTGCATCTGCCAATTTATTGGCTGTCCAGTATACATGCGACATGTCAAAGAGCTTTCTATACATTTAATCTCTTTCCATAATGTGTTGTGGCCGGCAATTCAGGAGAATGCGAGAGGCTCAATTAAAGATGTTGCGGAACTGCTGTATTTGAAACACCACTCCCTTCTGCCCCGTTTCCCTGATGTTTGTGTTTGTATTTATTATGGATCCCCATTAATTGCTGCCAAGGCAACAGCTACTCTTCCTGGGGTCCAGCAAAATTAAGGCATTTGTACAATATTAAAAACATTTCAAATATTTCAAAAACTAAAAGCATTGCATTTGGGACAAATCGTTCACTAAACCCTAAACCTCAACTAAATCTTGTAATAAATAATGTGGAAATTGAGCAAGTTGATGTGACTAAACTGCTTGGAGTAACCCTGGCTTGTAAACTGTCATGGTCAAAACATATTGATACAACAGTAGCTAAGAAGGGGAGAAGTCTGTCCATAATAAAGCCCGGCTCTACCTTCTTAACAGCACTATCAACAAGACAGGTCCTACAGGCTCTAGTTTTGTCACACCTGGACTAGTGTTAAGTTGTGTGGTCAGGTGCCACAAAGAGGGACTTAGGAAAATTGCAATTGGCTCAGAACAGGGCAGCACGGCTGGCCCTTGGATGTACACAGAGAGCAAACATGAATAACATGCATGTCAATCTCTCCTGGCTCAAAGTGGAGGAGAGATTGACTTCATCACTACTTGTATTTGTGAGAGGTATTGACATGTTGAAAACACTGAGCTGTCTGTTTAAACGACTGGCACACAGCTCAGACACCGATGCATACCCTACAAGACATGCCACCAGATGTCTCTTCACAGTACCCAAGTCCAGAACAGACTATGGGAGGCGCACAGTACTACATAGAGCCATGACTACAAGGAACTCTATTCCACATCAGGTAACTGATGCAAGCAGTAGAATCAGATTTACAAAACAGATAGAAATACACCTTAGTGAACAGCGGGGACTGTGAAGCAACACAAACATAGGCACAGACACATGCATACACACACATGATAACATACACACTATACACACACGTACACATGGATTTTGTGTTGTAAATATGTGGTAGTGGAGTAGGGGCCTGAGGGCACACACTTAGTGTGTTGTGAAATCTGTTATGAATGTATTGTAATGTTTTAAAAATTGTATAACTGCCTTAATTTTGCCGGACCCCAGGAAGAGTAGCTGATGCCTTGGCAGCAGCTAATGGGAATCCATAATAAATACAAATACAAATACATGAAAGAACACCCTCTGTGTTCTGTTAGACAGGTAACGCTTAATCCACAATATAGCAGGGGGTGTAAAGCCATAACACCAGTGGAGGCTCGTCAGAGGAGGAACAGGAGGACCATCCTCATCAGCGAATTTCATAACAATTAAAATGGTAAAACATTTAAAAAGTTATACATTTTAGATAAAACTATACTAAATATGATCATGTCACCAAATAACTGATTAAAACACACTATTTTGCTAATAAGGTCTACAGTAGCCTCAACAGCACTCTGTAGTGCAGCACTATGGTGTAGCTGGAGGACAGCTAGCTTTCGTCCTCTTCTGGGTATATTGACTTCAATACAAAACCTAGGAACAAATTAATTTCTTCCAAAATGAAGGAGAAGCTAGCAAATGCAGCTACTTAGTTTAGCCTACTGAAACACCCTGCTCAGACAGAGGGATGCTATGTTAGCTAGCAGGCTATGACTTTCCAACACAACACTGGAACTCTTCCAAGTCAAGGTAAGCTTTTGTTATTATAAATGTATTGCCACCGGAGCCCGCTGGTGTAACTGCTAACTGACTGTACACTAACATTACTGCATGATTGTAGCGGGTTTACAAATGCATTAGTTCTATTAGCAATGCTGACTATGATGTTACTTTAGCTTATATGGTGAAAATAGTGTAGGCTATGTGTAGCGGTTTGGCTTGGAAAGGTTTTTTCACCTGGTCACATAGAGCTGATGTGTTGTGCATTGAAGTCCACAAGCGAAGGGAAGAGAAGGAATACAACGTGGCTGTTATGAGAGTGAACTCTGTTTACGCGTGATCAGGGGTGTATTCATTCCACCGATTCTATTGAAAAAGGTTTCTTAAACGGAAGCAAACGTAACAAAACAGGGATGAACATACCTGAATTTCTCCAACAGAAACTCTCGTTTGCAATTGTTGGACTAATGATTACACCCTACATCAGCTAGCAAGGAGGTATTGAATGTCACTGTCTGTCACCTTAAATTTGTCTCTCAACCTGTGTGCACCTACAATGTCAACATAGGGAACATTTGAGTATCATGTAGTAGCCTAAACCTATCGCTGTTGCATTGAACTGGGTGAATGGAATATGAATGAGAGTCATCCGATATGCTGTAATAGAAATAAGGCCATGCTCATGGAAAAAAAATAGCCTCCCTCATCTTAAACGACACTGACCGCCACTGCATAACACATACGTTTTTCCAGCAGCAGACTATGATTGATAATGTCAAAAGCCGCGCTGAAGTCTAACAAAACAGCCCCCCAATTTTTTTTATCATACATTTCTCTCAGTCAATCATCAGTCATTTGTGTAAGTACTGTGCTTGTTGAATGTCCTTCCCTATAACCGCGTTGAAAGTCTGTTGTCAATTTATTTACTGTAAAATAGCATTGTATCTGGTTGAGAACAGGCTGATTGGTAGACTATTTGAGCCAGTGAAGGGGGCTTTACTATTATTAGGTAGCGAAAATATTTTTGCTTCCCTCTAGGTGTGAGGGCACACGCTTTCTAGTAGGCTTAAATTGAAGATATGGCAAATAGGAGTGGCAATATCGTCCACTATTATCCTCAGTAATATTCCATCCAAGTTGTCAGACCCCGGTGGCTTGTCATTTTTGATAGACAACCAAATGTTTTTCACCTCTTCCACACTCACTTTACGGAATTCAAAATTACAATGCTTGTCTTTCCTAATTTGGTCAGATATACTTGCATGTGTAGTGTCAGCGTTTGTTGCTGGCATGTCATGCATAAGTTTGCTAAGTTTGCATAAGTTTGAGTGGAGTTTGCCTTTTTGCAGGCACTAGTTACAGTTTGAAGCTTTCTCTTGAGTGGGCAGCTTGATGAAAGCCAGTCAATATTTAAATCACCCAGAATATATACAGTGGGGAAAAAAGTATTTAGTCAGCCACCAATTGTGCATGTTCTCCCACTTAAAAAGATGAGAGAGGCCTGTAATTTTCATCATAGGTACACGTCAAATATGACAGACAAAATGAGGAAAAAAAATCCAGAAAATCACATTGTAGGATTTTTAATGAATTTATTTGCAAATTATGGTGGAAAATAAGTATTTGGTCAATAACAAAAGTTTCTCAATACTTTGTTATATACCCTTTGTTGGCAATGACACAGGTCAAACTTTTTCTGTAAGTCTTCACAAGGTTTTCACACACTGTTGCTGGTATTTTGGCCCATTCCTCCATGCAGATCTCCTCTAGAGCAGTGATGTTTTGGGGCTGTCGCTGGGCAACACGGACTTCCAACTTGTGATCTGGGGACTGGCTAGGCCACTCCAGGACCTTGAAATGCTTCTTACGAAGCCACTCCTTCGTTGCCCGGGCGGTGTGTTTCGGATCATTGTCATGCTGAAAGACCCAGCCACGTTTCATCTTCAATGCCCTTGCTGATGGAAGGAGGTTTTCACTCAAAATCTCACGATACATGGCCCCATTCATTCTTTCCTTTACACGGATCAGTCGTCCTGGTCCCTTTGCAGAAAAACAGCCCCAAAGCATGATGTTTCCACCCCCATGCTTCACAGTAGGTATGGTGTTCTTTGGATGCAACTCAGCATTCTTTGTCCTCCAAACACGACGAGTTGAGTTTTTACCAAAAAGTTATATTTTGGTTTCATCTGACCATATGACATTCTCCCAATCCTCTTCTGGATCATCCAAATGCACTCTAGCAAACTTCAGACGGGCCTGGACATAAGCAGGGGCACTGGCACTGCAGGATTTGAGTCCCTGGCGGCGTAGTGTGTTACTGATGGTAGGCTTTGTTACTTTGGTCCCAGCTCTCTGCAGGTCATTCACTAGGTCCCCCCGTGTGGTTCTGGGATTTTTGCTCACCGTTCTTGTGATCATTTTGACCCCACGGGGTGAGATCTTGCGTGGAGCCCCAGATCGAGGGAGATTATCAGTGGTCTTGTATGTCTTCCATTTCCTAATAATTGCTCCCACAGTTGATTTCTTCAAACCAAGCTGCTTACCTATTGCAGATTCAGTCTTCCCAGCCTGGTGCAGGTCTACAATTTTGTTTCTGGTGTCCTTTGACAGCTCTTTGGTCTTGGCCATAGTGGAGTTTGGAGTGTGACTGTTTGAGGTTGTGGACAGGTGTCTTTTATACTGATAACAAGTTCAAACAGGTGCCATTAATACAGGTAACGAGTGGAGGACAGAGGAGCCTCTTAAAGAAGAAGTTACAGGTCTGTGAGAGCCAGAAACCTTGCTTGTTTGTAGGTGACCAAATACTTATTTTCCACCATAATTTGCAAATAAATTCATTAAAAATCCTACAATGATATTTTCTGGAAAAAAAAATCTCAATTTGTCTGTCATAGTTGACGTGTACCTATGATGAAAATTACAGGCCTCTCTCATCTTTTTAAGTGGGAGAACTTGCACAATTGGTGGCTGACTAAATACTTTTTTCCCCACTGTACCTCTCTGTTGATATCACATACATTATCAAGCATTTAACACATGTTATCCAGATTCTGACTTTTAGCACTTGGTGGTCTATAGCAGCTTCCTACCAGAATGGGATTTAGGTGAGGCAGATGAACCTGTAGCCATATTACTTCAACAGTATTTGACATGAGATCCTCTCTAAGCTTTACAGGAATGTGGTTCTGAAATTAAACGGCCACACCTCCACCTTTGGCTTTTCTGTATTTTCTGTAGATCTTATAACCATGTATTGCTACCACTGTATCATCAAAGGCATTAGATAAGTGAGTTTCAGAGATTATCAGAACATGAATGTAATCTGTTACTAGCAAATTATTGATTTCATGAACCTTGTTTCTTAATTTAAATATGTTAACGTGGGCTATTCTTAGCACTTTTCTGGGATATTTTATTGTTTTTATTGCTTTACTGGGAAGCTTAGCAGAGGTAGACATGCTCAGGTTATTTATGTTAGTGCAGGGTGAGCTGCACACAGTGGACTTCCTGCTAGGGCACACCACCTCAGTGTTAACAGTATAACTCTGGTTCATAGGCACATGATTACTGCATACAATAGCTGTAGGAGTAGCAGAGGTATTCAGGGCAGTAAGAGGGACATACATTAGGTTACTTACATTGTGTCTTCCAACGCCCCTGGGATAATGTACATTTGCTGAAGCATTATGCCAACTCAGCGACACAATGGTAGGGATTAAATGAGCTGGGCTTGGGTCATTGATAAGTCATTGTCTCAATGCAGCCTTATAATGCTGTGAAAGGATCCAGGAACCCAAGTGATTTGGGTGGATCCCATCCTCCTTATAATACGAGCTTTGTTTCCAGAAGGTATCAAAATTGTCAATAAATGTTACACCTACAGAGCTGCAATAGTCACGTAGCCAGTTATGGAGAGCTAAAAGTCTGCTGAATCATTCAATGCCACGATCTAGGGGGGGCAGAGGGCCAGATATATGGTTGTGTGTTGGTGTCAAGTAGTGACCCCAATCAGTTCTTTAAAATCCATCTTCAGCTGCTCTGAGCTGCCCTTCATAATGTCATTGAATCCCACATGAACTATGATAGACTCAATTTCCTGATGCTGGTTTAAAATGTTTGGGAGCAGCTTATTGATGTCCTGTACTCGTGCTCCTGGATAGCACAACATTTTTGCTCCAGGGATTGAGACATTTCTCACCATTGAACTGCCCAATACAACGGTCGGAGAAGGGAATTGAGAAATCCACCCATTCCCACCCTTCACACAATTTTTTGAGCCTTTCATGGACCCACAAGAAGCAGGATAGTGTATGCCTGCTGCTCCCAGCAATAAGTCCAGACCTCCCAAAGCAGGCAGTGCCCTGTCAGATCCAGAGAGAGGGAAAGGAGCCGAACTCGACGACGAAGCTGCTGCTGGAGTCAGCGTAGTTGGAGTTAGCACCGCCGTCACAGACACAGGCAGTCCCAGCGATGAAGGTGCAGGTAGATCAGGCACCAGTGCAGTGAAGCCTTCCTTATGTCAATCTGCTCCGAACCTCTCGCAGTCACTCCCGTCCACTTAGCAGCATGCCGCTGCCTTCGGTTTCCACAACTTGTGACATGGGACCAGCGCTGTTTGGAACACTCTTCTTGCTGTTCTCTGTCTACTTCACTACAGGATGGACGAGGGGAAGCAGATGGAGATGACTTCCTTGGCAGGCAAGTTCCAGGTAGCACAGGACATTCGGATAGGGACAGATGACAAGGCGGGGAAACTAGCTGGCTAGTTGGGAGCAGGTGTTGACACAGGTATCCGAGTTCTTGAGTTCCGAAGTTTTCGTCGTTGAGTAGGAGTCTCTCAAATGCAGCTGGCGGGGAAACTGATCACAATTTAAAAACTCACTCACTCACACTCACTCACACACTGGAAATAAGCACTTTCTTTTAGCTAGTGCTATTGCGAGCGTTGTTTGGGTGTTTGAGGGTGAGGGTGTAGCCTAGTTAGCCTTCTGCAGTCATAAATCTATTATCTATTAGATAGATGGCTCTGAATCCATGATATGGCAGAGGTTGAAAAGCCATAACACATATGTTTTCTCAACAACTGGTTATGGTCAGTAATATCAAAGGCAGCACCGAAATCTAACAGTACAGCTCCCACAATCTTCTTATTATCCATTTCTTTCAACCAATCATCAGTCATTTGTGTCAGTCATTTATGTTGCTATGGCAATCAAGCTGTTTTTAACCATCCCTGTAACTGTCGCTTCTGCGGAGAGATCGTCTTCTAAACTAAAACTCAAAAAGAACTACTTAAGCTCTCGGTCTGATATGGACCTTTGAATACCTGAGTAAGCTCCACTCATTGCACTGCCGCAATAGTAGGCTTGACCACGGCATTATTAATTTTTCAAGGCCTGAGGCACTTTGATCAGTCACATTCTAGAAACACAATAAATAATTGCTTCGCTTCATAGTTAATTTGGAAAATAAAAAGGTTTATGAATGACTTTTTGGAGGGTTCCTGTCAAAATGATGCATTCAATTAAAAGAAATAGAAATCGATGACAGGCACATGGGCCCCCAGAGCTCGTAGGCCGCCCTCCTTGCAGGAGCTGCGGGGGTGTCCAGTACGCCAGTGGCTACACAGTAGTGAGATTCTAGTGGTACAATGTCTTTGAGTGATGCAATGTCTTTGAGTTTGAGAAGTGCTGTATTAATCCAAATCATTATTATCAGGTAACTCCACAGTTTGTTACTTTATTAACTTTTGAGGTTATGGTTGCACCCACATGATTGAGGAGAAAAAAGTTATGTTCACTCACTTTTTGCTGCTCCCATCAAGGGATGTTCTAATATTGGTGACACAGCTAACATGCACCCACAAGACTGACATCAACAATTCCCCTACTTCACCATTACTCCTTTATCAAGCCAGTATCATTTTTCACATTCCAAAGTGCCACTTACAGTAACTTGTAACTTGTACTCCATATGTCTCCTCTATTTCACGCTGGTTATTACCTTAACAATCAGAATGTAATGGTTTTGTTTCAATCCCCTGTAGCTTTTAATGTGACTCAGGTATTTCAGAATAACAGTGGGTGCGTGTGTAGGTAAGATGATCTAGGTAATGGATACAGGTGAAATGGACATAATACACCAGCCAACAGTTTTACAGTTCTGCTTATTATGATCCTAGCTGTCCATCTCCTCGTCTTAAATACTCAGTGTATAGTTTCTTTGTCTGCGAATCCACAGCATTTCTGAATCATTGTATTGGCCTTTTGTTCTGTTATATTATATGTGATAAGTGTGTGTGTGTGTGTGTGTGTGTGTGTGTGTGTGTGTGTGTGTGTGTGTGTGTGTGTGTGTGTGTGTGTGTGTGTGTGTGTGTGCGTGTGTGTGTGTGTGTGAACTGAATGTGTGTATGTGTGTGTGTGTTTGTGCGTGTATACATTTGTGTACAGTGCCTTTGGGAAAGTATTCAGACCCCTTGACATTTTCCACATTTTGATACGTTACAGCCTTATTCTAAAATTGATTAAATTGTTTTTTTTCTCATCCATCTACACACAATATCCCATAATGACAAATCAAAACATTTTTTTTTTTTAATGTTTGCTAATTTATAAAAAAAATACAAAATTGAAATATACCATTTACATACATATTCAGAACCTTTACTCAGTACTTTGTTGAAGCACCTTTGGCAACGATTACAGCATCGAGTCTTCTTGGGTATAACGCTACAAGCTTGGCACATCTGTATTTGGGGAGTTTCTCCCATTCTTCTCTGCAGATCCTTTCAAGCTCTGTCAGGTTGGATGGGGAGCGTCGCTGCACAGCTATTTTCAGGTCTCTCCAGAGATGTTCAATCGGGTTCAAGTCCGGGCTCTGGCTAGGCCACTCAAGGACATTCAGAGACTTGTTCCGAAGCCACTCCTGCGTTGTCTTGGCTGTGTGCTTAGGGTCGTTGTCCTGTTGGAAGGTGAACCTTCGCCCCAGTCTGAGGTCCAGAGCGCTCTGGAGCAGGTTTTCATCAAGGATCTCTCTGTACTTTGCTCCGTTCATCTTTGCCTCGATCCTGACTAGTCTCCCAGTCCCTGCCGCTGAAAAACATCCCCACAGCATGATGCTGCCACCACCATGCTTCACCGTAGGGATGGTGCCAGGTTTCCTCCAGACATAGTTAGATTGTAGTTAGGTATTGTAGGTAGTTATCGTGGGTTATTGTATGTAATTATTGTAGGTAAGTATTGTATTCGACTGAGCCCGGTGAAGCACGAGGCTAGCTAACCCACTACCTGGACTAGCTAGCGGGTAGCTACTGGTAACTATTAGCAACTGTGGATAGTTGTTTCACACCTGAGAGTACCTGTAATTACGCCAGCTAGCTGCCTACAATAATTACATACAATAATGCCTACCATTCAGCTGTTTTTCTAACCTCATTGTCTGAAGCGTTAACGTTAGGTAGTAAGTAGCTACTGTGCTTGAAATGTAGCTAGCTTGTTGCTACCTGGATAGTTACTAGACAATAGCTGGAACGACCTAGCGAACAGACGCGAACTGGCTGAATCGATTCAGTGGCTAGCTTTGCACTTGGCTTGCTAACAGTAGCTGCTAGGGGTAAGTTATAACCTACATTTGTGTTTTGTTTTTACATACTGGTAACCAGAGTCGTTCAAGGGAATTCGGGACATGGGTGACTAGTTAACGTTAGCTTGGCTCTCTCTGTGTGTTCGTGCCGTGGGAGGAGGGGTTTCTTCGTTGGCAGAAAGCAATGGCTAGCTATTTTGCTAACTATTCTAGCTAACTAACTGGCTGAATAAGTTGACGACGGACTCGCTCAAGCTGTCGGGACTAACCCACAACGTTAGACACCGACACGTATGATCTGCTTGGCATGTTGACACACTGGTGGTTTGTTGTGGCCGAGTATTGGTGCTAAACCGTGTTGTTGGAGGCTGGCATGCTAGTTGGCTGTGGCGTCATAGGACTAGGTGCCCTGGACGGTTTTCACTGAAGAATACTGTACCAAGTTAGCTAGCTGAATAAACTAAATTAGTCTATTCCTAGAAAACATTGAACCACTGCAGATTACAACAATTATAGTTTCTGAGGTGGAAGTTGGGAGAGTTATGTTTGGGTGTTTCAGTGAAATGTAAGTGAGGGAGGCCCCGCTCTCTCGCTTTCCCAGATGTTTAGTTCATTTCATTCCGATCTCTTTTGCATTATTGTAGCCATTTTCTGTAGCCTGTCAACTATGCCTCTGTCTATCCCTGTTCTCTCCTCTCCGCACAGGCTATAAAAACGCCTCACACCGCATGGCTGCTGCCTCTCTAACCTGGTGGTCCCTGCACGCATGACCCACATGGAGTTCCAGGTCTCAGGCAGCCTCTGGAACTGCCGTTCTGCGGCCAACAAGGCAGAGTTCATCTCAGCTTATGCTATCCTCCAGTCCCTCGACTTCTTGGCGCTGACGGAAACATGGATAACCACTGACAACACTGCTACTCCTACTGCTCTCTCCTCGTCTGATCATGTGTTCTCACATACCCCGAGAGCATCTGGTCAGCAGGGTGGTGGCACAGGAATCCTCATCTCTCCCAAGTGGATATTCTCTCTTTTTCTCCTGACCCATCTGTCTATCTCCTCATTTGAATTCCATGCTGTCACAGTCACTAGCCCATTCAAGCTTAACATCCTTGTCATTTCTCGCCCTCTAGGTTCCCTTGGAGAGTTCATCAATGAGCTTGATGCCTTGATAAGTTCCTTTCCTGAGGATGGCTCACCCCTCACAGTTCTGGGTGACTTTAACCTCCTTACGTCTACCTTTGACTAATTTCTCTCTGCCTCCTTCTTTCCACTCCTCTCCTCTTTTGACCTCACCCTCTCACCGTCCCCCCCTACTCACAAGGCAGGCAATATGCTTGACCTCATCTTTACTAGATGCTGTTCTTCTACTTATCTCACTGCAACTCCCCTCCATGTCTCCGACCACTACTTTGTATCCTTTTCTCTCTCGCTCTCCTCCAACACTACTCATTCTACCCCTACTCAGATGGTAATGCGCCGTCGCAACCTTCGCTCTCTCTCTGCCACTACTCTCTCCTCTTCTATCCTATCATCTCTTCCTTCTGCTCAATCCTTCTCCCTCCAATCTCTTGATTCTGCCTCCTCAACCCTCCTCTCCTCCCTTTCTGCATTCTTTGACTCTCTATGTCCCCTATCCTCCCGGCCGGCTCGGTCCTCCCCTCCTGCACCGTGGCTTGACGACTCATTGCGAGCTCACAGAACAGGGCTCCGGGCAGCCGAGCGGAAATGGAGGAATACTAGACTCCCTGCGGACCTGGCATCTTTTCACTCCCTCCTCTCTACATTTTCTTCCTCTGTTTCTGCTGCTAAAGCCACTTTCTACCACTCTAAATTCCAAGCATCTGCCTCTAACCCTAGGAAGCTCTTTGCCACCTTCTCCTCCCTGCTGAACCCACCCCCCTCCCTCTCTGTGGATGACTTCGTCAACCATTTTGAAAAGAAGGTTGATGACATCCGATCCTCGTTTGTTAAGTCATATGACACTGCTGGTCCTGCTCACACTGCCCTACCCTATGCTTTGACTTCTTTCTCCCCTCTCTCTCCAGATGAAATCTTGCGACTTGTGACGGCCGGCCACCCGACAACCTGCCCGCTTGACCCTATCCCCTCCTCTCTTCTCCAGACCATCTCCGGTGACCTTCTCCCTTACCTCACCTCACTCATCAACTCATCCTTGACCGCTGGCTATGTCCCTTCCGTCTTCAAGAGAGCGAGAGTTGCACCCCTTCTCAAAAAACCTACATTCGATCCCTCCGGTGTCAAGAACTACAGACCAGTATCCCTTCTTTCTTTTCTCTCCAAAACTCTTGAGCGTGCCGTCTTTAGCCAACTCTCTTGCTATCTCTCTCAGAATGACCTTCTTGATCCAAACCAGTCAGGTTTCAAGACTGGTCATTCAACTGAGACTGCTCTTCTCTGTGTCACGGAGGCTCTCGGCACTGCTAAAGCTAACTCTCTCTCCTCTGCTCTTGTCCTTCTAGACCTGTCTGCTGCCTTTGATACTGTGAACCATCAGATCATCCTCTCCACCCTCTCCGAGTTGGGCATCTCCGGCGCGGCTCACTCTTGGATTGCGTCCTACCTGACCGGTCGCTCCTACCAAGTAGCGTGGTGAGAATCTGTCTCCGCACCACGTGCTCTCACCACTGGTGTCCCCCAGGGCCCAGTTCTAGGCCCTCTCCTATTCTCGCTATAGACCAAGTCACTTGGCTCTGTCATATCCTCACATGGCCTCTCCTATCATTGCTACGCAGACGACACACAACTAATCTTCTCGATTGCCCCTTCTGATAACCAGGTGGCGAATTGCATCTCTGCATGTCTGGCAGACATATCAGTGTGGATGACGGATCACCACCTCAAGCTGAACCTCGGCAAGACCGAGCTGCTCTTCCTTTCGGGGAAGGACTGCCCGTTCCATGATCTCGCCATCACGGTTGACAACTCTGTTGTGTCCTCCTCCCAGAGTGCAAAGAGCCTTGGCGTGACCCTGGACAACAACCTGTCATTCTCCGCTAACATCAAGGCGGTGACCCGATCCTGTAGGTTCATGCTCTACAACATTCGGAGAGTGCGACCCTGCCTTACACAGGAAGCGGCACAGGTCCTAATCCAGGTACTTGTCATCTCCCGTCTGGATTACTGCAACTCGCTATTGGCTGGGCTCCCTGCCTGTGCCATCCAGAATGCCGCAGCCCGTCTGGTGTTCAACCGTCCCAAGTTCTCTCACGTCACCCCGCTCCTCCGCACACTCCACTGGCTTCCAGTTGAAGCTCACATCTGCTACAAGACCATGGTGCTTGCCTACGGAGCTGTGAGGGGAACGGCACCTCCGTACCTTCAGGCTCTGATCAGTCCCTACACCCAAACGAGGGCATTGCGTTCATCCACCTCTGGCCTGCTGGCCCCCCTACCGCTGCGGAAGCACAGTTCCCGCTCAGCCCAGTCAAAACTGTTCGCTGCTCTGGCACCCCAATGGTGGAACAAGCTCCCTCACGACGCCAGGACAGCGAGGTCACTCACCACCTTCCGGAGACACTTGAAACCCCACCTCTTTAAGGAATAACTGGGATATGATAAAGTAATCCTTCTACCCCCCTTACCCCACCCCAAAGAAAGAGAAAAATAAACATATTGTAAAGTGGTTATCCCACTGGCTATAAGGTGAATGCACCAATTTGTAAGTCGCTCTGGATAAGAGCGTCTGCTAAATGACATAAATGTAAACGTAAATGTAATGACGCTTGGCATTCAGGCCAAAGAGTTCAATCTTGGGTTCATCATACCAGATAATCTTGTTTCTTATGCTTTGAGAGTCTTTAGGTGCCTTTTGGCAAACTCCAAGTGGGCTGTCATGTGCCTTTTACTGAGGATTGGCTTCGTTCTGGCAACTCTATGATAAATGATTGATTGGTGGAGTGCTGCAGAGATGGTTGTCCTTCTGGAAGGTTCTCCCATCTCCACAGAGGAACTCTAGAGCTCTGTCAGAGTGACCATCGGGTTCTTGGTTACCTCCCTGACCAAGGCCTTCTCCCCCAATTGCTCAGTTTGGCTGGGCGGCCAGCTCTAGGAAGAGTATTGGTGGTTCCAAACTTCCATTTAAGAATTGATGGAGGCCACTCTGTTCTTGGGGACCTTCAATGCTGCAGACATTCTTTGGTACCCTTCCCCAGATCTGTGCCTCGACACAATCCTGTCTCGGACCTCTACGGAAAATTCCTTCGACCTCATGGCATGGTTTTTGCTCTGACATGCACTGTCAACTGTGGGACCTTATATAAACAGGTGTGTGCCTTTCCAAATCATGTCCAATCAATTGAATTTACCACAGGTGGACTCCAATGAAGTTGTAGAAACATTTTTGCAAACATTTCTACAAACCTGTTTTCGCTTTGTCTTTATGGGGTATTGTGTCTAGATTGCTGATTTTTATTATTTAATCCATTTTAGAATAAGTAACGTAACAAAATTTGGAAAAAATCAAGGGGTCTGAATACATTCCGAAGGCACTGTGTGTGTGCTGGCCTGTGAGTATGATTATTTGTCTATGAGTGGTCTACTCTCCACTTGCCTCTCTCTATGTGTCTGAAACGCTTTGCCTCTCCAGATGCAGTTGCTATTGGACACTGCACGCAGAGTCCCTGGTGGTCATGACTGAGCCTCCACCCCCACCTCCGCCCCCGCTCTTTCCCTCTCCAGCCACCAGCTAGAGGCTGACCTTGGCGGGGCCTGACAGGGGGGGGATCTCCACATCAGCCCACTGAGCCAACCTACTCACCCAGTGCAGGTTCACTGATGCCTGGAAACACACACACACACAGGACAGAAACACAGACACACACGTGTACACACAGACAGGCACACACACAGAACAGACACAGACACATAAGGCACATGCACACACACACGCACAGCCCTTGGACCAGCCCCCCCCGAGCTAGCAGATGTCCGGTCTCTCTCTCCCTCTCTCTCTGTTTCTCTTTTCTTTCTCTCTCTCTTAATTCCTCTTCCTCTCTTTCTCCATCTCTCACTGTTTTGTTCTCATCCCTTCCTCTCTCTCTCTTTCTGCGCCGATCTCTCTCTCTTTTCCTCCTCTTCTCTTCCCCTCTGTCTTTTTTCTTTCTTTCTCTGCAGGTCTTTGCCCTGCCTCTCCCTTTTTACTCACTGAAAACAAATTACATCTTTAGAACAGAGAACATAAGTTGAAGAATGGTCGAATCACGTATCATTTAGGTCTTGTGTTTTAATTGCAAGGACATTTCAAGTAAGTCTTTCAATATTCCTTAGGATAAATATTGAAGTGATATGGACTAAAAGAGGGTATGTATGCATACACTGAGTGTACATGACATTAAGAACACCTGATTTTTCATGACATAGACTGACAAGTGAATCCAGGTGAAAGATATGATCCCTTATTGATGTCACTTGTTAAATCCACTTCAATCAGTGTAGATGATGGGGAGGAGACAGGTTATAGAATGATTTTTAAGCCTTTAGACAATTGAGACATGGATTGTGTATGTGTGTCATTCAGAGGGTGAATTGGCAAGACACAAGATTTAAGTGACTTAAAATGGGGTATGGTAGTAGGTGCAAGGCGCACCGGTTTGTGTCAAGAACTGCAATGCTGCTGGGTTTTTCATGCTCAGCAGTTTCCTGTGTGTACAGTATCAAGAATGGTCCACCACCCTAAGGACAGCCAGCCAACTTTAAACAACTGTGGGAAGTATTGCAGTCAACATGGGCTAGCATCCCTGTGGAACGCTTTTGACATTTTGTAGAGTCCATGCCATGTAGAGTCCATGCCCCGACGAATTGAGGCTGTTCTGAGGGCAAAAGGGGCAGGTGCAAATCAATATTAGGAAGGTGTCCTTAATGTTTTGTACACTCAGCGTATATGATTACTATAGGCAATAACAGATGTACTTGCATAAGTACATATACCTATACTTACACTCTAGCTACTCATTAGGTAGAGCAGAGAACATTGTTGGAACTTCAATGGAAGTAATCCACTGGGGACTTCCCATACATCCGATAACCTGCCTAAAATACATAAATATAGTCCTAATAGAGTTATAGACACAAACCTTGGATAAGGAACGACATAGAGATACACCCAGCATTGAGCGAAGGTAAGTTATACAGCTGCACCATCGAGAGCATCCTGACTGGTTGTATCACTGCCTGGAATGGCAACTGCTCAGCCTCCGACTTCAAGGTACTACAGAGGATAGTGCGTACGGCCCAGTTCATCACTGGGGCCAAGCTTCCTGTGCCATCCAGGACCTCTACACCAGGCGGTGTCAGAGGAAGGCCTTAAAAATTGGCAAAGACTCCAGCCACCCTAGTCATAGACTGTTCTCTCTGCTACCGCATGGCAAGCGGTACCGGAGCGCCAAGTCTAGGTCCAAAAGGCTTCTTAACAGCTTCTACCCCCAAGCCATAAGATTCCTGAACAGCTAACCAAATGGCTACCCGGACTATTTGCATTGACCCCCCCATTTTTACGCTGCTGCTACTCTCTGTTTATTATCTATGCATTGTCACTTTACCTCTACCTACATGTACATATTACCTCAATTACCTCGACTAACCTGTAGCCCCGCACATTCACTCTGTACCGGTACCCGCTGTATATAGCCTCGTTACTGTTATTTTATTGTTGCTCTTTAATTATTTGTTATTTGTTCTTTTTGTTATTTACTTTATTTATTGTTTACTTCAGTTTATTTAGTAAATACTTTCACACTTATTTTTTTCTTAAAACTGTATTGTTGGTTAAGGGCTTGTAAGTAAACATTTCACTGTAAGGTCTACACCTGGTTTATTCGGCGCATGTGACAAATAAAATCTGATTTGATTTGGATGATTCCCTCATCCTAGGCCTGGACCAATCAATGAGTTGCCTCAAGTACGTAAATCTGGTCCATTGAAGTTCCAGACACAAACCTTGGATAAGGAACCACTTAGAGATACACCCAGCATGGAGTGAGATGATTTTATTGATTTATTTTTATTTTACCTTTATTTAACTAGGCAAGTCAGTTAAGAACAAATTCTTATTTACAATGACGGCCTACACCGGCCAAACCCAGACGACGCTGAGCCAATTGTGCGCCGCCCTATGGGACTCCCAATCACGGCCGGTTGTGATCCAGCCTGGAATTGAACCAGGGGGTCTGTAGTGACGCCTCAAGCACTGAGATGCAGTGCCTTAGACCGCTGCGCCACTCGGGAGCCCTAATGCCCATCATATCCCTTAATTAACTCAGGGGACTTCCTTGAGTCTTCCCTACACTCCAGAGAGGGACGTCATCGTTTATATAGATCCCCCTAATTGCTCATGTAAAATATATTTAATTAGTTGGAATTTGAGGTTGTTGCATCATATAAAGAATCATCCCACAGGATCAGCTGCAATTAAAGAGAAATATAAGTTATACTTTACATGGTTGAGGCTCACCAAAACTGTGTGAGGCTACAACATTTATCAGCATTGTTTTGTGTAAAGATATTATGAATTTTAACTAAATAATCACCCTATTACTTAGTGGACCTATTTGTGGTTACTTAAAGTGATTACATTAAATAAAAAATGTTGAGTAATGACATGTCTTAGTCGTCATGTCCGTGTGCTTTGAAAGTTGATAAACTTGTAACCCCACTTTTGAGAAAATTGACCCTTGAATGTTTTGGTACAGCTACTGGAGAGCTCTTCTTTGTCTACACCCATTCAGCATTGTTCACACCCTCTTAAGCCTTAGTCCCATCCATCTCTTTAAGGATTCACATGTTAGGCCATGTGCTAAACAGAGTGAGTAAGCTAGTGTAGTAAAAAACCAAAGATTTCAAGACTAAAAGTGGTGAAAGTAGTAGCAAAAATACACTATCTAGTCCTTGGCCTATATCCTAATATGACTTTGGTGCAGGTCATGTTGTTCTTCACATTACCGTCTCTAGTAAACACACACTATATCAAATAAAATCAATGTTTTAAACTGATTGTCATAGCTAGCCACCATGCATGAATCTGCAGGTAGCTAAAGCTAACCAACTAGGATCAATGTTAGCTAGCTAGCTAACATTAGGCTATAACAAGCAATGTAAATGGATTTCTGATATGAATAATATTACTACACAGATCCTACATGTAACGTTAGCTAGTGCGCCAGCAAGCTAACGTTCGCTAGCTAGTATGCTTTAACTTGCAATGAAACTTGCTTCAATCTGGTCACTCTACCATAAAGGCCTGAATGGTGGAGTGCTGCAGAGATGGTTGTCCTTCTGGAAAGTTCTCCCATCTCCACAGAGGAACTCTAGAGCTCTGTCAGAGTGACCATCGGGTTCTTGGTCACCTCCCTGACTAAGGCCCTTCTACCCCTATTGCTCAGTTTGACAGGCGGCCAGCTCTAGGAAGAGTCTTGGTGGTTCCTTCTTCCATTTAAGAATGATGGAGACCACTCTGTTCTTGGGGACCTTCAATGCTGCAGACATTCTTTGGTACCCTTCCCCAGATCTGTGCCTCGACACAATCCTGTCTCGGACCTCTACGGACAATTCCTTCGACCTCTTGGCTTGTTTTTTGCTCTGACATGCACTGTCAACTGTGGGACCTTATAGAGACAGGTGTGTGCCTTTCCAAATCATGTCCAATCAATTGAATTTACCACAGGTGGACTCCAATCAAGTTGTAGAAACATCTCAAGGATGATCAATGGAAACAGGATGCACCTGAGCTCAATTTCGGGTCTTAAAGCAAAGGGTCTGAATACTTATGTAAATAAATGTTTATGTTTATATATTTAATACATTTGTAAACATTTCTAAAAACCTGTTTACACTTTGTCATTATGGGGTATTGTGTGTAGATTGCTGAGGATTCTTTTTTTGAAGATCCATTTTAGAATAAGGCTGTAAAGTAACAAAATGTGGAAAAAGTCAATGGGTCTGAATACTTTCCGAAGGTACTGTATAACTACACTGAACAAAAATACAGACGCAATATGTAAAGTGTTGGTCCCATGTTTCATGAGCTAAAATAAAGGATCCCAGAAATGTTCCATTCACAAAAAAGCTTATTTCTCTAAAATTGTGTTCACAAATGTGTTTATACTGTGCCTGCCAAAAGTATTCATCCCCTTGGCATTTTTCCTATTTTGTTGCATTACAACCTGTAATTTAAATTGATTTTTATTTGGATTTCATGTAATGGACATACACAAAATAGTACAAATTGGTGAAGTGAAATGAAAAAAATAAATGTTTTCAAAAACATTTTAAAAATAAATAACGGAAAAGTGGTGTGTGCATATGTATTTGCTATGAAGCCCCTAAATGATTACAATTACCTTCAGAAGTCTCATAATTAGTTAAATAAAGTCCACCTGTGTGCAATCTAAGGGTCACATGATCTCAGTATATATACACCTGTTCTGAAAGGCCCCAAAGTCTGCAACACCAATAAGCAAGGGACACCACCAAGCAAGTGGCACCATGAAGACCAAGGAGCTCTCCAAACAGGTCAGGGACAAAGTTGTGGAAAAGTACAGATCAGGGTTGGGTTATAAAAAAATATCAGAAACTTTGAACATCCCACGGAGCACCATTAAATCCATTATTAAAAAATTAAAAGAATATGGCACCACAACAAACCTGCCAAGAGAGGGCCGCCTACCAAAACTCACGGACCAGGCAAAGAGGGCATTAATCAGAGAGGCAACAAAGAGACCAAACATAACCCTGAAGGAGCTGCAAAGCTCCACAGCGGAGATTGAAGTATCTGTCCATAGGACCACTTTAAGCCATACACTCCACATAGCTGGGCTTTATGGAAGAGTGGCCAGAAAAAAGCCATTGCTTAAAGAAAAAAATAAGCAAACACGTTTGGTGTTCGCCAAAAGTCATGTGGGAGACTCCCCAAACATATGGAAGAAGGTACTCTGGTCAGATGAGACTAAAATTGAGGTTTTTGGCCATCAAGGAAAACGCTATAACTGGCGTAAACCCAACACCTCTCATCACCCCAAGAACACCATCCCCACAGTGAAGTATGGTGGTGGCAGCATCATGCTGTGGGGATGTTTTTCATCGGCAGGGACTGGCAAACTGGACAGAATTGAAGGAATGATGGATGGCGCTAAATACAGGGAAATTCTTGAGGGAAACCTGTTTCAGTCTTCCAGAGATTTGAGACTGGGATGGAGGTTCACCTTCCAGCAGGAAGGAACATACTGCTAAAGCAACACTCAATTGGTTTAAGGGGAAACATTTAAATGTCTTGGAATGGCCTAGTCCAAGCCCTTAATCCAATTGAGAATATGTGGTACGACTTAAAGATTGCTGTACACCAGTGGAACCCTCCAACATCAAGGAGCTGGAGCAGTTTAGCCTTGAAGAATGGGCAACAATCCCAGTGGCTAGATGTGCCTAGCTTATAGAGACTTACCCCAAGAGACTTGCAGCTGTAATTGCTTCAAAAGGTGGCTCTACAAAGTATTGACTTTGGGGGAGGGGGGGGGGTTAGAAGTTTTCTGTTTTTTTGTCTTCTTTTTTGTTTGTTTCACAATAAAAAATATTTTGCATAATCAAAGTGGTAGGCATGTTGTGTAAATCAATTGATACAAACCCCCCCAAAATCCATTTTAATTCCGGGTTGTAAGGCAACAAAATAAGAAAAATGCCAATGGGGGTGAATACTTTCGCAAGCCGCTGTATGCCTGTTAGTGAGCATTTCTCCTTTGCCAAGAAAATCCATCCACCTGACCAATGTGGCATATCAAGAAGTTGTTTAAACGGCATGATCATTACACAGGTGCACCTTGTGCTGGGGAAAATAAAAGGCCACTCTAAAATGTGCAGTTTTCTCACTCAACACAATGCCACAGATGCTCAAGTTTTGAGGGAGCATGCAATTGGCTGTTGCCAGATAATTTAATGTTCATTTCTCTGCCATAAGCTGCCTCCAACGTATTTTTATAGAAGTTGGCAATACGTCCAACCAGCCTCACAACTGCAGACAACGTCTAACCACACCAGCCAAGGACCTCCACATCCGGCTTCTTCACCTGCGGGATCGTCTGAGACCAGCCACCCGGACAGCTGATGAAACTGTGGGCAAGCACAACCGAATAATTTCTGCACAAACTGTCATAAACCGTCTCAGGGAAGCTCATCTGCGTGCTCGTCATCCTCACCAGGGTCTTGACCTGACTGCAGTTTGGCGTCGTAACCGACATCAGTGGGCAAATGCTCACCTTCAATGGCCACTGGCACACTGGAGAAGTGTGCTCTTCATGGATGAATCCCGATTTCAACTGTACCTGGCAGATAGCAGACAGCATATATGACGTTGTGTGGGCGAGCGGTTTGCTGATGTCATCGTTGTGAACAGAGTGCCACATGGTGACGTTGGGTTTATGGCAGTGGTGGAAAAAGTACCCAATTTTCATACTTGGGTAAAAGTAAAGATACCTTAATAGAAAATGACTCAAGTAAAAGTGAAAGTCACCCAGTAAAATACTACTTGATTAAAAGTCTAAAAGTATTTGGTTTTAAAGATACTTAAGTATCAAAAGTAAATGTAATTGCTAAAATTTACTTAAGTATCAAAAGTAAAAGTAAAAGTATTTTCTAATTTTAAAATTCCTTACATAAAGCAAACCAGACGGCATAATTGTCCATTTTCTTTTACATTTACGGATAGCCAGGGGCATGCTCCAACACTCAGACATAATTTACAAACAAAGCCTGTGTTTAGTGAGTCCGCCAGATCATTGGCAGTAGGGATGACCAGGGATGTTCTCTTGATAAGTGTGTGAATTAGACAATTTTTCTGTCCTGCTAAGCATTCAAAATGTAACGAGTACTTTTGGGTGTCAAGGAAAATGTATGGAATACAAAGTACATAATTTTCTCCCAAAAAAACATTTCCACTGCATTTCAGCCCTGACACAAAAGGACCAGCTGCCATCATGTCAGTGATTCTCTCGTTAACACAGGTGAGAGTGTTGACGAGGACAAGCCTGGAGATCACTCTGTCACGCTGAAGCTTTGAAAGGAGGGTGGTGCTTGAAATCATTGTTCTTCCTCTGTTAACCATGGTTACCTGCAAGGAAACACGTGCCGTCATCATTGCTTTGCACAAAAAGGGCTTCACAGGCAAGGATATTGCTGCTAGTAAGATTGCACCTAAATCAACCATTTATCGGATCATCAAGAACTTCAAGGAGAGAGGTGCAATTGTTGTGAAGAAGGCTTCAGGGCGCCCAAGAAAGTCCAGCAAACGCCAGGACCGTCTCCTAAAGTTGATTCAGCTGCGGGATCGGGGCACCACCAGTGCAGAGCTTGCTCAGGAATGGCAGCAGGCAGATGTGAGTGCATCTGCACGCACAGTGAGGCAAAGACTTTTGGAGGATGGCCTGGTGTCAAGAAGGGCAGCAAAGAAGCCACTTCTCTCCAGGAAAAACATCAGGGACAGACTGATATCCTGCAAAAGGTACAGGGATTGGACTGCTGAGGACTGGGGTAAAGTTATTTTCTCTGATGAATCCCCTTTCCAATTGTTTGGGGCATCCGGAAAACACCTTGTCCGGAGAAGACAAGGTGAGCGCTACCATCAGTCCTGTGTCATGCCAACAGTAAAGCATCCTGAGACCATTCATGTGTGGGGTTGGTTCTCAGCCAAGGGAATGGGCTCACTCACATTTTTGCCTAAGAACACAGCCATGAATAAAGAACGGTACCAACACATCCTCTGAGAGCAACTTCTCCCAACCATCCAAGAACAGTATGGTGACGACCAATGCCTTTTCCATCATGATGGAGCACCTTGACATAAGGCAAAAGTGATAACTAAGTGGCTCGGGGAACAAAACATCGACATTTTGGGTCCATGTCCAGGAAACTCCCCAGACCTTAATCCCATTGAGAACGTGTGGTCGATCCTCAAGAGGCGGGTGGATAAACAAAAACCCACAAATTCTGACACTCCAAGCATTGATTATGCAAGAATGGGCTGCCATCAGTCAGGATGTGGCCCAGAAGTAAAATGACAGCATGCCAGGGCGGATTGCAGAGGTCTTGAAAAAGAAGGGTCAACGCTGCAAATATTGACTCTTTGCATAAACTTAATGTAATTGTCATTAAAAGCCTTTGACACTTATGGAATGCTTGTAATTATACTTCAGTATACCATAGTAACATCTGACAAAAATATCTCATAACACTGAAGCAGCGAACTTTGTGAAGACCAATATTTGTGTCATTCTCAAAACTTTTGACCACGACTGTAGATTTGCCATGGTAAATGAGGAAATATTTTATTTATATTGTATAGAATGTTTGTGAAATAGACTAATCGACCTTAGTCTGGTCAAAAGGACAAAGTTGTTCCGATGATAATACCAACCAGAGGGCGAACATATCTTGAAAGACTGGTTGCAAGCATCACTAAGGTACACAACCGGTCAAAAGTTTTAGAACACCTACTCATTCAAGGGTTTTCTTTATTTCTTACTGTTTTATACATTGAGGAATAACAGTGAAGTTTTTTTTTTAACCTTTATTTAACCAGGTAAACCAGTTGAGAACAAGTTATCATTTACAACTGCGACCTGGCCAAGATAAAGCAAAGCAGTGCGATAAAAAACAACACAGAGTTACATATGGGGTAAACAAAACATAAAGTCAAAAATACAACAGAAAATGTATAACACATATGGAATCATGTAGTAACCAAAAAAGTGTTAAACAAATCAAAATATATTTTATATTTTTTATTCTTCAAATAGCCACCCTTGATGACAGCTTTGCACATTCTTGGCATTCTCTCAACCAGCTTAACCTGGAATGCTTTTCCAACAGTCTTGAAGGAGTTCCCACATATGCTGAGCACTTATTGGCTGCTTTTCCTTCACTCTGGGTTCCGACTATTCCCAAACCATCTCAATTTGGTTGAGGTCAGGGGATTGTGGAGGCCATCTGATGCAGCACTCCACCACTCTCCTTCTTGGTAAAATAGCCTTTACACAGCCTGGAGGTGTGTTGGGTCATTGTCCTGTTGAAAAACAAATGATAGTCCCACTAAGACCAAACCAGATGGGATGGCGTATCGCTGCAGAATGATGTGGTAGCCATGCTGGTTAAGTTTGCCTTGAATTCTAAATAAATCACAGACAGTTTCACCAGCAAAGCACCCCAACACCATAAAACCTCCTACTCCATGCTTTACGGTGGGAAATACACATGTGGAGATCATCCGTTCACCCACACCGCGTCTCACAAAGCCACGGCAGTTGGAACCAAAAATCTTCAATTTGGACTCCAGACCAAAGGACACATTTCCACCGGTCTATTGTCCATTGCTCGTGTTTCTTGCAAGCAAGTCTCTTCTTCTTATTGGTGTCCTTTAGTAATGGTTTCTTTGCAGCAATTCGACCATGAAGGCCTGATTCACACAGTCTCCTCTGAACAGTTGATGTTGAGATGTGTCTGTTACTTGAACTCCGTGAAGCATTTATTTGGGCTGAAATTTCTGAGGCTGGTAACTCTAATGAACTTATCCTCTGCATCAGAGGTAACTCTGGGTCTTCCATTCCTGTGGCGGTCCTCATGAGAGCCAGTTTCATCATAGCGCTTGATTGTTTTTGTGACTGCACTCAAAGACACTTTCAAAGTTCTTGAAATGTTCTGTATTGACTGACCTTCATGTCTTGGCGTACACAACACTGACAAACTGAAATGGTCCACCCACGCAGACAGTGTGGTGAAAAAGGCGCAACAGAGCCTCTTTAACCTCAGGAGGCTGAATAAATCTGGCTTGGCACCTAAAACCCTCACAAAATTTTACAGATGCACAATTGAGAGCATCCTGTCGGGCTGTATCACCGCCTGTTATGGCAACTGCACCGCCCACAACCACAGGGCTCTCCAGAGGGTGGTGCTGTCTGCCGACCGCATTACCAGGGACAAACTACCCGCCCTCCAGGACACCTACAGCACCCGATGTCACAGGGACATCAACCACCCGAGCCACTGCCTGTTCACCCCGCTATCATCCAGAAGGCGAGGTCAGTGCAGGTGCATCAAAGATGGGACCGAGAGAATGAAAAACAGCTTCTATCTCAAGTCCATCAGACTATTAAATAGCCATAACTAGCACATTAGAGGCTGCTGCCTATTGAAATCACTGACCACTTTAAGAAATTGAACACTGGTCACTTTAATATTGTTTACATTACTCATCTCATATGTATATACTGTATTCTATAATATTCAACTGTATCTTTTATATAATTTATTTTTAGGGGGTCGATCAGCTTTGATATTTCAGATAGATTGTAACTTCCATCAATGTAATTGTCTGCATCACTTCCAATCCCCCATATGTTTTTTTTCTCGCAAATATATATATATACAGTGGGGAGAACAAGTATTTGATACACTGCCGATTTTGCAGGTTTTCCTACTTACAAAGCATGTAGAGGTCTGTAATTTTTTATCATAGGTACACTTCAACTGTGAGAAACAGAATCTAAAACAAAAATCCAGAAAATCACATTGTATGATTTTTAAGTAATTCATTTGCATTTTATTGCATGACATAAGTATTTGATCACCTACCAACCAGTAAGAATTCCGGCTCTCACATACCTGTTCGTTTTTGTTTAAGAAGCCCTCCTGTTCTCCACTCATTACCTGTATTAACTGCACCTGTTTGAACTCGTTACCTGTATAAAAGACACCTGTCCACACACTCAATCAAATAGACTCCAACCTCTCCACAATGGCCAAGACCAGAGAGCTGTGTAAGGACATCAGGGATAAAATTGTAGACCTGCACAAGGCTGGGATGGGCTACAGGACAATAGGCAAGCAGCTTGGTGAGAAGGCAACAACTGTTGGCGCAATTATTAGAAAAAGGAAGAAGTTCAAGATGACGGTCAATCACCCTCGGTCTGGGGCTCCATGCAAGATCTCACCTCGTGGGGCATCAATGATCATGAGGAAGGTCAGGGAACAGCCCAGAACTACACGGCAGGACCTGGTCAATGACCTGAAGAGAGCTGGGACCACAGTCTCAAAGAAAACCATTAGTAACACACTACGCCGTCATGGATTAAAATCCTGCAGCGCACGCAAGGTCCCCCTGCTCAAGCCAGCGCATGTCCAGGCCCATCTGAAGTTTGCCAATGACCATCTGGATGATCCAGAGGAGGAATGGGAGAAGGTCATGTGGTGTGATGAGACAAAAATAGAGCTTTTTGGTCTAAACTCCACTCGCCGTGTTTGGAGGAAGAAGAAGGATGAGTACAACCCCAAGAACACCATCCCAACCGTGAAGCATGGAGGTGGAAACCTCATTCTTTGGGGATGCTTTTCTGCAAAGGGGACAGGACGACTGCACCGTATTGAGGGGAGGATGGATGGGGCCATGTATCGCGAGATCTTGGCCAACAACCTTCTTCCCTCAGTAAGAGCATTGAAGATGGGTCGTGGCTGGGTCTACCAGCATGACAACGACCCGAAACACACAGCCAGGGCAACTAAGGAGTGGTTCCGTTAGAAGCATCTCAAGGTCCTGGAGTGGCCTAGCCAGTCTCCAGACCTGAACCCAATAGAAAATCTTTGGAGGGAGCTGAAAGTCCGTATTGCCCAGCGACAGCCCCGAAACCTGACGGATCTGGAGAAGGTCTGTATCGAGGAGTGGGCCAAAATACCTGCTGCAGTGTGTGCAAACCTGGTCAAGACCTACAGGAAACATATGATCTCTGTAATTGCAAACAAAGGTTTTTGTACCAAATATTAAGTTCTGCTTTTCTGATGTATCAAATACTTATGTCATGCAATAAAAATGCAAATTAATTACTTAAAAATCATACAATGTGATTTTATGGATTTTTGTTTTAGATTCTGTTTCTCACAGTTGAAGTGTACCTATGATAAAAATTACAGACCTCTACATGCTTTGTAAGTAGGAAAACCTGCAAAATCGGCAGTGTATCAAATACTTGTTCTCCCCACTGTACATACATACACACATATATACATATACACATACATACACACACACATATATACATACAGACATACATACAGTGGGGGAAAAAAGTATTTAGTCAGCCACCAATTGTGCAAGTTCTCCCACTTAAAAAGATGAGAGAGGCCTGTAATTTTCATCATAGGTACACGTCAACTATGACAGACAAAATGAGATTTTCTTTCTCCAGAAAATCACATTGTAGGATTTTTAATGAATTTATTTGCAAATGATCGTGGATTTTCTGTATATACATTAATCCATACACACACACATATCCTTTTAAAAATTATATTTCCCTTCAAAACAAATGATCTAATGATTCTCTCTTCGTAGCAAAATCTGCAGAGCTGGGAAGATTGTATCCCCCATATAAATAACATTCTATTGTTAGCAAGAATTGTATATAATAATTTAAATAAAAAAATTATAAGTTTTGATTCCGGCGTCGTTTTGCGTATCAATTCATAAACACTATGCCATGGAATCGGTACGTCAAAAATCTCTTCCCAAATATTTTGCAATCTATATGGGACGGCTGTCAATCCTTTGGTCCTTACATTAAACTGGTATACTTTTTTATTTATCAAAATTTTCTTTAACCAATTATATTATTTAATGCAAGGCCGACAGACGAGTTCCTTACTTTTTCCCCCTTCCACTTTCCTTTTCCATTTTTGCGGTAATGCTGCAATTATTTGGTTGTAAGTTTGGGTAGAGCAGACATTTTCATATGTTTTTGTTAGTTGCATGTGCGACATAACTCCACCAGTCCTACCAATAATATCATTTACAAAGATTATACCTTTTTTAAACATTTTGTCAAAAAATATAGTTTTTTTTATCAATTAGTATATTTGAGTTTAACCACAATATTTGTTGCATTATTTGTTCTGTCGTTTCTGGAGGATTAAATTGAAATTGCAACCAACTTTCTATGGCTTGTTTTAGAAATAGTGATATTTGGGAGATACTATAGGTAAACTGGGATAATACTAAAGACTTAATCAGGGTGATTTTTCCACAAATTGACAGGTATTTACCTTGCCATGGTAGCAAGATCTTATCTATTTTTGCTAACTTTCTATAAAAATGTATTGGAGTGAGATCATTTATTTCATTTGGGATATTTATTCAGAGTATATCCACATCACCATCAGACCATTTTATTGGTAAACTACATGGTAATGTAAAATTGTATTTTTTAGTGATCCAATACGTAATATAGTACATTTATCATAATTTGGTTGTAATCCAGAGAGGTTAGAAAATGTATCTAGATCCTCTATGAGGCTGTGGAGGGATTCAAGTTGTGCATTTAAAAGAAAACATGAATCATCAGCGTACAATGACACCTTTGTTTTTAAGCCCTGGATTTCTAATCCCTTGATATTATTGTTGGATCTGATTTTAATAGCTAAAATCTCGATGGCCATAATAAATAGATATGCTGACAGTGGACAACCTTGTTTCACTCCTCTTGACAGTTTAAAACTTTCAGAGAAATAGCCTTTATTTACTATTTTACACCTAGGTTTACTATACATGATTTCAACCCAATTTATAAGAGATTGTCCAAAATTGAAATGCTCCAGGCATTTGTATATAAACCCCAGTCGTACTTTTTTCAAATTTCCTTTTCTAAGTCTGCTATGAATAGTAGGCCTGGTTTCCCAGATTTTTCATAGTGTACTATTGTTTCCAGTACTTGCCTTGTATTATCTCCAATGTATCGCCCATATAAAAAACCTGTCTGATTAGAATGAATAATGTCCGACAATACCTTTTTAATTCTATGCGCTATACATTTTGCTAGAATTTTTGCATCACAACACTGAAGTGTAAGGGGCCTCCAATTTTTTTTATGGACTGGATCTTTATATTTTCCACTTGTATCCTGTTTCAGTAATAATGAAATCAGACCTTCTTCTTGAGTGTCTGATAATCTACCATTTACATAGGAGTGGTTAAAACATGCTAATAACGGTCCTCTGAGTATATCAAAAAAGGTTTGGTATACCTCGACTGGTATGTCATCCAACCCTGGAGTTTTCCCAGACTTAAAGTCTTTAATTGCATCCAGAAGTTCCTCCTCTGTAATTTCACCTTCAGATGAGTCTTTCTGCATGGCTGTTAATTTTACATTATCAATAGAAAAAAAATATTTGTTTCCTCCTTCAAAATATCATTTGGTGAATCATGGGTGACTCCGTCATTTCTAACCAGTTTCAATACATTCTTTTTGATAGCATTCCTATGTCCATATTCCATCCAGTTTGCTTTATTTTTATAAGATATTACACTTGATCTTTCTTGAATAAGTTTCTCAATTTATTTTTGTTTTTCCTCTAATTTATTCTGAGCCTCTATGTTACAGTTTCTATTGCTATCTATCTGTTCTGTTAGACCTTCTATTTCCTTTGTTAGTGTGGACTCTTTTGACCTAAATTGCTTTTGTTTTTGAGATGAGTACTGTATTGCATGGCCTCTAAAGGCACATTTAAAGATCTCCCATACAATAAGGGGATTAGCTGTACCTATGTACCTATGTTAATCAGTTATAAATTCCTCTGTCCTAGTTAAAAAACAAGTTATCATCCAATAGGCTTTGATTAAATTTCCAATATCCTCGCCCACGTGGAAATTCAGTAAGAGTAATGTATATGCCAATTATATGATGGTCTGACTGCATTCTGTCCCCTATCAACACTTTTTAACTTTTGGTGGTAACGAAAATGACATAAGAAAGAAGTCAAGACGACTAGCTTGATTGAGTCTCCGCCATGTATATCTCACTAGATCAGGATATTTAATCCTCCATATATCTACTAGTTCTAATGTATCCATGACATTCATGATTTCCTTAACAGCATGAGGGTGATTGTTTGTAGTGTGATTTCCTTTACGGTCCATTGAGCTATTTAAAACGGTATTATAATCTCCCACCATAATAATAGAGTCTTGAATTGCTTGCAGAGTTGATAATCTATCATACATATTGTCAAAGAAGTGTGGATCATTTTCTACTGTATATTAGTCCATGCCGCTCTGTCATTGCTTGTCCATATATGTATATATTCTTAAATTCCATTCCTTACTTAGATTTGTGTGTATTGGGTGTATGTTGTGAAATTGTTAGATATTACTGCACTGCTGGAGCTAGAAGCACAAGCATTTCGCTACACCCGTAATAACATCTGCTAAACACGTGTATGTGACAAATGATGGACTGTCGTTTCTCTTTGCTTATTTGAGCTGTTCTTGTCATAATATGGACTTGTTTTTTTACCAAATAGGGCTATCTTCTGTATACCCCCCTACCTTGTCACAACACAACTGATTAGCTCAAACGTATTAAAAAGGAAAGAAATTCCACAAATCAACTTTTAAGAAGGCACACCTATTAATTGAAATGCATTCCTCATGAAGCTGCTTGAGAGAATGCCAAGCATGTGCAAAGATGTCATCAAGGCAAATGGTGGCTATTTGAAGAATCTAAATTTTAAAATATATTTTGATTTGTGTAACACTTTTTTCATTACTACATGATTCCATATCTGTTATTTCAGAGTTTTGATGTCTTCACTATTATTCTACAATGTAAAAAATAGTAAAAATAAAGAAAAACCCTTGAATGAGTAGGTGTGTCCAAACTTTCGACTGGTACTGTAAATACATACACATTTCAATTGATTTTTATTTGGATTTCATGTAATGGATATACACAAAATAGTCCAAATTGGTGAAGTGAAATTAAAAAAAAAACGTATTTCAAAAAATTCTAGAAAATATATCTAAAACAAATAGCAGACCTTACATGATTATACCTGATTATTCCATTTGAAAACCTTGACTGTCCATTAGTGATACATATTGTCACTGAACAGTGTTGGAGAAATGGAGAATGTCCTTCCGGGGAGGAAAGGTAATTGGCTCTAATGTGCATCCCTGTCAAGTACCTCAATCATAGATTCTGCTCCCACTCTGTGACATTTTTCATCCATTACTACTGTTTCCTCTCTTTTGGTACTGTTGATCTCTGAGTTCTGCTCCTTCTCTCTCTCTCTCTCTCTCTCTCTCTCTCTCTCTCTCTCTCTCTCTCTCTCTCTCTCTCTCTCTCTCTCTCTCTCTCTCTCTCTCTCTCTCTCTCTCTCTCTCTCTCTCTCTCTCTCTCTCTCTCTCTGTATTTCTCATTGTCTATCACTGCCCCCTTTTCTGCCTGCCCTGGCCATATCCCTTTCTCTCAGGGCGTTGTGTAGGAATCTTGCCCAGTCGGAATTACCTCGGGAGGGGCCCTCGTGGCTGTGGTCTTTCATAAGCTCTGCTGGGGAGACAGGAAGAGTGCTCTGTCCCTGGCTCTGTTCCACAACCATCCCATCCCACCTCCCCCAGCCCCTGCCTGTAACCACTCCAGCCCCAAACCTCTCATCCTCCTATCCTCCCTCTATCTCATTCAACCTTCCCCATCCATCTCCCCTTCACCTCCACCCACCTCCTTTCCCCACCTCCCAATAGCACTTCCACCCTCTCCATTACCCACCTCCACACCTCCCCAAACTCCTTCCACCATCCCCCCTCCATCCCTTCCCACCTTCTACAACCTCTCATCCTCCCTCACCCCTCCCAACCTCTCCCTCAAACCTTGTCTCTGTCTCCTCCCTCATTCTCTTTCTGACTCCCTTTAACCACGTGCCAGGGGTTTGTTGTGTGTGTGTGTGTGTGAGTGTGTGTGTGTGTGCATGTGTGTGTGTGCAGTTTAAGTCTGGTCTCCTCCCCGGCATCTGACAGTGGCTTCCTCGATATGTCATTATTTTGTGAGATCACCAGCCATCATCGCGGCCACAGCTGCTTTACCGACCCTATAGAGAGGACCGTCAGACATCGTTAACTTTGGAGTCCCTCAGATCATACAATTTACCACCGGTATTATCACAGGAATAAATGATGGCACAAATATGGAATGGCACAAAGGTTTAAGTGTTAAGTGCTACATTATCTTGTAGATTATTTAGATATTGGAAGACCTGGTGATATTATTGTACATCCTCTTCGTGAACTCATTTATAGATGCATATTTCCACCCAATAATTTATTTGCATAGGGACAGATACAATAAAACATTGGCACATTGAATTCACAACAGTCAGATACATTGCACTATCTAGTCACTAGTGCTGAGCGATTAGTGCTTTATGAGATCGGTTCGGTTTCGATTCGATTACAACAAACGAATCAATATTAATTTTTTTACATTAAATGCACTATGCATTATGTGGGTTGAATGTTGTAACAACACAGAATAAAACAATTAATAAAAGTCCCATGATGATATTGACTGCCCATTACTGCTTATCACTTATTAAATCAAATCAAATCAAATTGTATTTGTCACATGCGCCGACCTTACTGTGAAATGCTTACTCACAAGCCCTTAACCAACAATGCAGTTTTAAGAAAATAGAGTTAAGAAAATATTTACTAAATAAACCGAATCAATGTGCGGTTACAAGGTTACAGGTTAGTCGAGGTAATTTGTACATGTAGGTAGTTGTAAAGTGACTATGCATACTGTAGATAATAAACAGCGAGCAGCAGCACTGTAAAAACAAAGCAGGGAGGTCCTGGATGGCAAGAAGCTTGGCCCCAGTGATGTACTTGTCACGATCGTCTGAAGAAGCGGACCAATACGCAGCGCGTGGAGTGAACATGATGACTTTATTTAATAAAGCAACCACGAAAAACAACAAATGACGATAGTGAAGTCCTCTGTAACACTGACAGAAACATGGAACATCTATCCACAAACACACAGTGAAACCACAACAGTTTAAATATGGCTCCCAATCAGAGATAACGAGCCGACAGCTGACACTCGTTACCTCCGATTGGGAGTCATTGACCAAACATAGAAAAAACAACCTAGACTAACCAACATAGAAATACACCCAAGTGAAATGAACAACCCTGGCTCAAAATCAAAGTCCATAGAGCCAGAGTGTCACAGTACCCCCCCCTAAAGGTGCGAACTCCGGGCGCACCAGCAAACAGTCTAGGGGAGGGTCTGGGTGGGCGTCTGTCTATGGTGGCGGCTCAGGCACTGGTCGTGGTCCCCACCCCACCATAGTCACTACCCGCTTGTGTAACCTCCTCCACATGACCACCCCCCAACTAAACCCCACAGGATTAAGGGGCAGCACTGGACCAAGAGGCATCACCGGACTCAGGGGCAGCACCGGACTAAGGGGCAGCACCGGGCTAAGGGGCAGCACCGGGCTAAGGGGCAGCACCGGACTAAGGGGCAGCACCGGGCTAAGGGGCAGCACCGGACTAAGGGGCAGCACCGGCCTAAGGGGCAGCACCGGACTAAGGGGCAGCACCGGGCTAAGGGGCAGCACCGGGCTAAGGAGCAGCACCGGGCTAAGGGGCAGCACCGGACTGAATGGCGGATCCTGGCTGGCTGGCTCTGGCGGATCCTGGCTGGACGGCTCTGGCGGATCCTTGCTGGATGGCTCTGGCGGATCCTGGCTGGACGGCTCTGGCGGATCCTGGCTGGACGGCTCATGGCTGGCTGACGGATCTGGCTGCTCATGGCTGGCTGACGGATCTGGCTGCTCATGGCTGGCTGACGGATCTGGCTGATCCTGTCTGGCGGAAGGCTCTGGCTGATCCTGTCTGGCGGAAGGCTCTGGCTGATCCTGTCTGGCGGAAGGCTCTGGCTGATCCTGTCTGGCGGAAGGCTCTGGCTGATCCTGTCTGGCGGAAGGCTCTGGCTGATCCTGTCTGGCGGAAGGCTCTAGCGGCTCCTGTCTGGCGGAAGGCTCTAGCGGCTCCGGTCTGGCGGACGGCTCTGAAGGCTCATGGCAGACGGGCGGCTTTGCAGGTTCAGTACAGACGGGCGGCTTTAGCGCCGTTGGGCAGACGGGCAGTCCAGGTGCCGTTGGGCAGACGGGCAGTTCAGGCGCCGTTGGTTAGACGGGCAGTTCAGGCGCCGTTGGGCAGACGGGCAGTTCAGGCGCCGTTGGGCAGACGGCAGACTCTGGCCGTCTGAGGCGCACCTTAGGCCTGGCGCGTAGTGCCGGAACTGGAGGTACCGGGCTGAGGACACGCATCTCAGGGCTAGTGCAGGGAGAAGGAACAGGCCGGACCGGGCTGGCGACGCGCCCCGTAGACTTGGTGCGGGTGGCAGGAACAGGCCGGGTCGGGCTGGCGACGCGCACCGTAGACTTGGTGCGGGTGGCAGGAACAGGCCGGGCCGGGCTGTCGACGCACACCGTATCCTTGGTGCGTGGAGCAGGAACAGGCCGGGCAGGGCTGTCGACGCACACCGTATCCTTGGTGCGTGGAGCAGGAACAGGCCGGGCAGGGCTGTCGACGCACACCGTATCCTTGGTGCGTGGAGCAGGAACAGGCCGGTCCGTACTGGCGACGCACACCATAGGGTCTGTGCGTGGAGCAGGAACAGGCCGGGCTGGGCTGGCGACGCACACCGTAGGTTCTGTGCGTGGAGCAGGAACAGGCCGGACTGGGCTGGCGACGCACACCGTAGGTTCTGTGCGTGGAGCAGGAACAGACCGGGCTGGGCTGGCGACGCACACCGCGGGCCTGGTGCGTGGAGCAGGAACAGGCCGGGCAGGGCTGTCGACGCACACCGTATCCTTGGTGCGTGGAGCAGGAACAGGCCGGGCTGGGCTGGCGACGCACACCGTAGGTTCTGTGCGTGGAGCAGGAACAGGCCGGGCTGGGCTGGCGACGCACACCGTGGGCTTGATGCGTGGAGTAGGAACAGGCCGGTCCGTACTGGGAACACACACCACTGGCTTTAACTGGGGATCAGGAACGGGCCGGACCGGACTGGTAACACACATCAGTCTCTCACGCCGTGCCGCAACAACTTCCCTTCCTCTACTCGCCAATGGCTCCCGTAATCCGATAGCCTTCTCTCCACGTCTCCCTGTAGCAGCCTCCTGCTGCCCAGCCGCCCAAGCCATGTGCCCCCCCCCCAAAAAACTTTTTGGGGTTGCCTCTCGTCCTTCCAACGATGATGGCCCTGCTGACGCCGTTGCTCCTCTCTCGCCAGGGCCTTGATCTTCCCCCAAGGTCCCTTGCCCCCGAGCATGTCCTCCCAGGACCACGATTTGCCCACCTGGGCCATCGCCAGCCTCTCGAGCTCCTTACCAGGCGCTTCCTCCCATGTCCAGCTGTCTTGCTCCTGGACACGCTGCTTGGTCCTTCTATGGTGGGTTTTTCTGTCACGATCGTCTGAGGAAGCGGACCAATACGCAGCGCGTTGAGTGAACATGATGACTTTATTTATTAAAGCAACCACGAAAAACAACAAATGACGATAGTGAAGTCCTCTGTAACACTGACAGAAACATGGAACATCTATCCACCAACACACAGTGAAACCACAACAGTTTAAATATGGCTCCCAATCAGAGATAACGAGCCGACAGCTGACACTCGTTACCTCCGATTGGGAGTCATTGACCAAACATAGAAAAAACAACCTAGACTAACCAACATAGAAATACACCCAAGTGAAATGAACAACCCTGGCTCAAAATCAAAGTCCATAGAGCCAGAGTGTCACAGTACTGGGCTGTACGCATTACCCTCTGTAGCACCTTACGGTCGGATGCCAAGCAGTTGCCATACCAGGCGGTGAATCGAATTAGCATAATAACAAAAAACCCATACAAATCTGTTAAGCTAGAGATACTGTATCTGTTTGTTTTTTTGCATTGGATGCATCTCAATACACCGCATGCGCCTTTGTAACACTTCAGCATCTGCGGTGAAAGGTGACAGAGCTAGAGCTGGGTCTTCTCACAAAATCGTCTGTAGCGTCTGAAAGGTTTGGCCTAGAAAACTATTATGACCCCTCTATGGAAAGCTGAGACTTTCACGAATACGATGGTTTGCTCCGTTTGTTTTGCTCTACGACCCCCACATGCGTCTTGGGACCCCCACATGCGTCTTGGGACCCCCACATGCGTCTCGGTACAGCCGATCTGCCAACATCTGTCTGTAGCGTCCGAACAGTTTGGGCTACACACATACTAACTTCCTTTAGAATGTTTTGGGGACTGTTGTTCCATGTAGTGAATGTGTAATTCAATGTGTTTGTATGGGCTAATAGCAGTAAGGACCAAACTATTTTTTTGTCAAATAATGTTTACACATATTTTTGGGATACTTCAAGGTGTCTTAAAAGTCCAAATCAAATAGCAAAATGATCCTGTATGACCTCCTTAAAACATTCCGTACAGCTTAGTAGTACCCCCCCACCTGCTTGGACAGGTCTTAGTCTCTTATGGGTTAACCATGATTTATTCACATTACTTTACTAAAATATTTGTTTTATTTGATGACTTTATTATTCATTCCAAGTCATCATCTCATCTCTATAGAGCTGCTACCTAATGTTGTCTGACAAAAATCATTATTTTAGTAGTTCTTCAAAGTAAATAAGGCAGGAAGATGGAGTGCAGGTCAAAACCGCTGGAAACCAGGTGCGGAGGCTGAGGCCTGAGCGAGGGGGGTTGAGACAGGGTGAGCAGGTCCGGAGGGGAATCCAAGGGAGTAGTAGAGTGGGGAATCCAGGACAGAGTAGCAGGATGACGAGACGTGGGACTGGAGACAGGGACCAGAGTCAGAGCGGGCAGAACTGTAGCGGAGAGGAAAACAGCGTAAGGCAAGGAAAACAGGCACAACAGGATCTGAATACTAACAAACGGCTAGAACCATAGACTGACTGAGATTACGATCTGGCAGTGTGGAAGTGGCAGGACTGAGTATTTGTAGAGGTCTTGATTATGGAACAGGTTGCAGCTGGTGGGGATCTGCTCTGACTCCAGCACACCTGTCTCCACACACACACACACACACACACACACACACACACACACACACACACACACACACACACACACACACACACACACACACACACACACACACACACACACACACACACACACACACACACACACAGAGAGAGAGAGAGGGAGAGAGTACTGGGGGAGTGGCGGCAGGTCAAGGAGACACTGGATGAGCAGTAGAGGGCGTTGCAGGAGCAGATGTGACAGTACCCCCCCGACGGGCACCAAACTGGAGGCTTATCTGGCTGTGAGGTATAGAAATTCCGTAAGAGGGAGGGGTTCAGAATGTGACGGCGGGGCACCCAGCAGCACTCCTCAGGCCCGTATCCCTCCCAGTCCACCAGGTACTGCCAGACACGACCCCGATGGTGCACGTCCAGAAGCCGCCGGACGGTATAAGCAGGATGGTCATCGATGAGCCGAGGGGATGGAGGAGCTGCTGCAGGAGGAGACCGGGGACTGGAGCAGACAGGTTTAATCAGGGATACATGGAAGGTAGGATGGATCCTGAGAGAGGCTGGGAGTTTCAGGCGCACCGCAGAGGGGTTAATGACACAGTCAATTTCAAAGGGACCAATGAATCGGGGGGGAAAGTTTATTGGATGCCACCTTCAATGGCAGGTCCTTCGATGAGAGCCATACCTTTTGACCCGGGGTGTAGACTGGAGCTGAGGCCCAGCGACGGTTGGCTTGGGACTGGGTCCTGTCGGAGGCACGAAGAAGGGCAGCCGGGCCTTCCTCCAGGTACGGTGACAACGGCGCTGATGGTCCTGGACAGAGGGAACCGCAACCTCAACCTCTTGGGCGGGGAACAAGGGGGGTTGGTAACCCAGAGCACACTTGAAGGGTGACATACCTGACGAGGCGTTGGTGAGGGTGTTGTGGGTATATTCAAACCAGGGTAGCTGAGCGCTCCAGGAGGAAGGGTTAGCAGAAGTCATCTCTTGGTTGGCCCGTTCGGTCTGGCCGAACTGACATTGAAACAAAGAGCTTGACAGAAGGATCTCCGTTCCTGGGAGGTAAACTGGGGTCCTCTGTCGGAAATGATGTCAGTGGGGATGCCATGCAGACGAAACACATGGGATACTAACAGGTCCACTGTCTCCCAGGAGGATGGTAGCTTGGAGAGGGGAATGAAGTAAGCCATTTTGGAAAACCTGTCAATAATGGTGAGGATGACGGAGTTACCGTTAGATGGGGGAAGGCCAGTGACGAAGTCCAGAGCTATGTGTGACCAGGGGCGACTGGGTATGGGAAGAGGGCGGAGCAGACCGGAAGTGGGTTTAGTGGAGGTTTTGTTCCGGGCACAAACCGAACAGGCTGAGACAAACTCCCGGACACTCTCCATGGTGGGCCACCAAAAGCGCTGACGCAGGAAGGTGAGGGTCCAGTTCATACCAGGGTGACATGTGAGGTGGGTAGAATGGCCCCACTGAAAAACATCAGAGCGAACACAATCTGGGACAAACAGAGCATTACTAAGACCATTACCCGGATCAGGCTGGTTCTGCTGAGCCTGGCGGATACGGGACTTGATCTTCCAGGTGACAGCGGCAACGATGGAGGTGGATGTCACAATGGCTTCTGGCTTGGTACCCATGTTGTCGGTGGTGAACTGGCGAGAGAGGGCATCAGGCTTGGTATTCTTCGAACTGGGACAATAAGTGAGAGTGAAATTGAATCTACTGAAGAACAAGGCCCACCTGGCTTGCCGGGACTTCAGACGTTTGGCGGTCTGGATGTAGGACAGATTTTTATGGTCTGTCCACATGATGAAGGGGGTTACAGAGCCCTCCAGCCAGTGACGCCATTCCTCCAGAGCCAGTTCCCGGTTTCCGATGTCAAAATTATTCTCTGCAGGTGAGAGCTTACGGGAAAAGAATGCACATGGGTGGACCTTGAGTAACGTTGAGACAGAACAGCACCTACCCCGGTGTCAGAGGCATCCACCTCCACAATGAACTGGAGTTCTGGGTCGGGCAGAGTTAGGACCGGAGCGGAGGTGAAGCGACGCTTGAGTTCCAGGAATGCTGCCTCTGCCTCAGGAGTCCAGTGGAATGGAGTGGAGGTGGAGGTGAGAGTGGTGAGAGGTGCTGCCAGAGGGCTGTAGTTGCAGATGAAAACCCCAAGAAACGCTGTAGCTGCTTCAGGTTGGAGGGCGCAGGCCACTCTGTGACTGCCATGACCTTGGCAGGGTCCATACGTAACTGTCCCTGTGCAATAATATAACCCAGGAAAGACTGTGGCAGCATGGAACTCACATTTTTCAGCTTTAACAAAAAGCTTATTCTCCAACAGCCGTTGAAGAACTTGGTGAACGTGTTGCTGGTGAGTCTCAGGGTCCTTGGGAAAAATCAGGATATCATCTAAATAGACAAAAACGAAGCGTCCAATCACATCCCTCAGCACGTCATTGACGAGGTTCTGGAAAACAGCAGGGGCATTAGTAAGACCAAAAGGCATGACCAAATACTCAAAGTGACCAAGTGGTGTGTTGAATGCAGTCTTCCACTCGTCCCCCTCTCTTATGCGGACAAGGTGGTAGGCATTCTGGAGGTCGAGTTTGGTAAACACCGTGGCACCATGGAGGGGGACAAAAGCAGAGCTGATGAGTGGAAATGGGTACTTGTTCTTAATTGTGATATTATTCAGACCACAGAAGTCTATGCACGGCCTCAGTGACCCATCCTTGTTCTTCACAAAGAAAAACCCAGCACCCACCGGGGAGGAAGATGGCTTGATAAGTCCTGCAGCCAGAAAATCCTGGATGTACCTTGCCATAGTCTCTTGCTCGGGACGAGGAGAGGTTAAACAACCGGCTACTGGGGAGAGGAGCGCCAGGCTGGAGGTCAATGGCGCAGTCATACGACCGATGAGGCGGCAGTGACCGGGCGTGGTGCTTGCTGAACACAAGAGCTAGATCGTGATACTCGGGAGGAACTGATGACCGATCCGGAAGTTCTGGAATGAACTGGGACACAGACAAGGCAGGGGGAAGGGCAGAATGTAAACAATTGTGTGACAAAATGAAGTGATTACCTTTCCGGCGGTCCAGTCAATCTGTGGGTTGTGTAGCTTTAATCATGGATGGCCAAGAACCAGGGGAGAGTAAGGACAGTCGATTATGTGGAAACTGATATTTTCCTGGTGATTTCCAGAGAGACGCAGGTTGACAGGGACAGTTCTCTCACAGACACGAGTGAGAAGCTGTCCATTGAGAGCGTTGGCATCGAGGGGTGAAGCGAGTGGGACAGTGTCCAGGCCCAACTGGGTAATGATACCTCGGTCCAGGAAGCTCTCGTCGGCGCCTGAATCGATGAGAGCAGACAGAGGAAAAGCCTTGCTCTGCCACACAAGGTTGCCTTCAAGCAGGGGTCTGGGGGAAGGCTCAACAGTAGATCCCCCACTACTGCCGAACCTCCTATTTTGCTGGACGCAGGGAAAAGTGGAGACGAAGTGACCAACCTGGCCCCAGTACAGGCAGCTCCTAGCACCGATTTGTCGTTGCCTCTCCTCTGGAGAGAGACAGGCCCGGCCGAGCTGCATGGGTTCAGGATCTGGACGAGCCTGGGGATGGGATGCATTCGGAGAAGGAGGACAAGGCACTGAAGCCGATGTTATGGGACATGCAACCCTACCTACCCTCTCCCTCCGACACTCACGGAGACGGTTGTCGATGCGGATAGCGAGAGAGATGAGTCCATCAAGCTCATCCCTGGACACCAACTCGTCCTTGAGGGTCTCAGTGAGCGCGTTCCGGAATGCTCCCTGAAGGGCCTCCTCCCTGAAGTGTTGTTGTAGGCTACATGTTGTAGGCTACATTTATCCAAGCAGCCCATGCAGCAGTAAACGCCTGTAATTATAACCCATTACAATTAACACAACTCACAGAGCGCATCCTACCTCTCCTCCCTTCCTTCTGTCCGTCCATCCCCTCTCCCTCCATCTGTCACCTCCTTCTATCCATCCCTTGACATCTCTCCTTGCACCTCTATCCTTCCATCAATCAATCTCTTCCCTCTTTCAATCCATCCTGCGTTTCCCTCCATCCAGCCTCATCCTTTCATCCATCCCCCATCCCTCCTTTCCCACCATTATTCCCCTCCTTCCATTTGCTGTATCCATCCATCCATTCCCTCTATTCATGTGGAGATCATTATTCAGTGACGAAGAGAGTGTTAAGTGAAAAGACCGTAAATCTACAGTAAAACATTTGGGATATTAAATACGGAGCAGGTGGGCCAAGCTCGCTACACTACTACATTACAATAATCTCTCTCTCTCTCTCACTACAGTGTATAATAATTTGTGTGTGTGTGTGGGCGTGTGTTTGTGTGTGTGTGTGTGTGTGGGCGTGTGTTTGTGTGTGTGTGTGTGTGTGTGTGTGTGTGCGCAAGTGTGTTTGTGAATCAGTGTGTGTGTGTATGAGTGTGTCTGTGTGTCTATGTTAGTGTCTGCGTGTTTGTGAATCATCAGAGTAGTCTGTGATCCTATAGCGCTAGCTAGCTCCAGGGTCTATCAGCCATGCAAATGAGCCCTGGTTCCTCTACCTTAATTAACAGTCCCAGGGGACAGGCTGAGTATGTTGAATACCATGAGCTCTCCTCCACTCTCCACTCTCCAGTCTCCACAGCACAGCACAGCACAGCACAACACAACACAATGTTTCATTCAGACTAAAAATTGTGGGGAGAAAACAGAGATGGGTATGTGGTGGTGATATTTGATAGTGGGTACCTAAATGCAGGGATATCTAACAGTGGATGGGCCAAATAACATTATGAGCATCAGAAAAAGAATACAAAAATACCATTTATACAAGTAAATACAATGATAAGGATTGTGTTACTTACTCCTGCAAATTTTCACAAAAATATAATCGGTATCCTACAACTACATGTTCTTGGTATCTCAGGAGCATAATTTATACTTTGATAAATTAATGATATTCCACATTTCCTACAGTATATCTCTTTTTGTATCACCTGTATACCTCATTATGCCTATTCTCTTTCCCCTTTGAATGTTCTTCCCCAGCACTGAGAGGCAGAAAGAGAGAGAGAGAGAGAGAAACAAATAAACCGAAATAAAAACAAAGTCTTCTCATACCTTGTTGATAAAAAAATAAGCTTTGACCCAATTTGGCATGAGGGTCTGCTATATAAATTTATGGAAAGCGGTGTTGGGGGAAAAACATATGACATTATAAAATCAACAGTTGAAGTCGGAAGTTTACATACACTTAGGTTGGACTCATTAAAATTCGTTTTTCAACCACTCCACAAATTTCTTGTTAACAAACTATAGTTTTGGCAAGTCCGTTAGGTACTTTGTGCATGACACAAGTAATTTTTCCAACAATTGTTTACAGACAGATTATTTCACTTATAATTCACTGTATCACAATTCCAGTGGGTCAGAAGTTTACAAACACTAAGTTAACTGTGCCTTTAAACAGCTTGGAAAATTCCAGAAAATGATGTCATGGCTTTAGAAGCTTCTGATAGGCTAACTGACATCATTTGAGTCAATTAGAGGTGTACCTGTGGATGTATTTCAAGGCCTACCTTCAAACTCAGCGCCTCTTTGCTTGACATCATGGGAAAATCAAAAGAAATCAGCCAAGACCTCAGAAAAAAGACTGTAGACCTTCACAAGTCTGGTTCATCCTTGGGAGCAATTTCCAAACGCCTGAAGGTACCACGTTCATCTGTACAAACAATAGTACGCAAGTATAAACACCATGGGAACACGCAGCCGTCATACCGCTCAGGAAGGAGATGCGTTCTGTCTCCAAGAGATGAACGTGCTTTGGTGCGAAAGTGCAAATCAATCCCAGAACAACAGCAAAGGACCATGTGAAGATACTGGAGGAAACAGGTACAAAAAGATCTATATCCACAGTAAAAAGAGTCCTATATCGACATAACCTGAAAGGCCGCTCAGCAAGGAAGAAGCCACTGCTCCAAAACCACCATAAAAAAGTCAGACTACGGTTTGCAACTGCACATGAGGACAAAGATCGTACTTTTTGGAGAAATGTCCTCTGGTCTGATGAAACAAAATTAGAACTGTTTGGCCATAATGACCATCGTTATGTTTGGAGGAAAAAGGGGGACGGCTTGCAAGCCGAAGAACACCATACCAACCGTGAAGCACGGGGGTGGCAGCATCATGCTGTGGGGGTGCTTTGCTGCAGGAGGGACTGGTGAACTTCACAAAATAGATGGCATCATAAGGAAGGAAAATTATGTGGATATAATGAAGCAACATCTCAAGACATCAGTCAGGAAGTTAAAGCTTGGTTGCAAATGGGTCTTCCAAATGGACAATGACCCCAAGCATACTTCCAAAGTTGTGGAAAAATGGCTTAAGGACAACAAAGTCAAGGTATTGGAGTGACCATCACAAATCCCTGACCTCAATCCTATAGAAAATTTGTGGGCAGAACTGTAAAAGCATGTGCGAGCAAGGAGGCCAACAAACCTGACTCAATTACACCAGCTCTGTCAGGAGGAATGGGCCAAAATTTACCCAACTTATTGTGGGAAGCTTGTGGAAGGCTACCCGAAACGTATGACTCAAGTAAAAAAAATTAAAGGCAATGCTACCAAATACTAATTGAGTGTATGTAAATTTCTGACCCAATGGGAATGTGATGAAAGAAATAAAAGCTGCAAGAAATCATTCTCTCTGTTATTATTCTGACATTTCAAATTCTTAAAATAAAGTGGTGATCCTAACTGACCTAAGACAGGGAATTTTTTCTACGATTAAATGTCAGGAATGGTGAAAAACTGAGTTTAAATGTATTTGGCTAAGGTGTATGTAAACTTTTGACTTCAACTGTATGTACACAAAGAAGAAATGTGCGGTTAAAATTAGCAAAAAACACACAGATTTATTTCCACAGGGCCGTTGGGTGAAACAGGGATGGAACTTGAGACACACCCTCTTCGACATACAGTGGCTTGCGAATTTATTCACCCCCTTGTCATTATTCTTATTTTGTTGCCTTACAACCTGGAATAAAAAAAAAAATAGGGTTTGTATCATTTGATTTACACGACATGCCTACCATTTTGAAGATGCAAAATATTTTTCTTGTGAAACAAACAAGAAATGAGACAAAAAAACTGAAAACTTGAGCGTGCATAACTATTCACCCCCCCAAAGTCAACACTTTGTAGAGCCACTTTTTGCAGCAATTACAGCTGCAAGTCTCTTGGGGTATGTCTGTATAAGCTTGGCACATCTAGCCACTGGGATTTTTGCCCATTCTTCAAGGCAAAACTGCTCCAGCTCCTACAAGTTGGATGGGTTCCGCTGGTGTACAGCAATCTTTAAGTCATACCACAGATTCTCAATTAGATTGAGGTCTGGGCTTTGACTAGGCCATTCCAAGACATTAAAATGTTTCCTCTTAAACCACTTGAGTGTTGCTTTAGCAGTATGCTTAGGGTCATTGTCCTGCTGGAAGGTGAACCTCCGTTCCAGTCTCAAATCTCTTGTTTCCCTTAAGAATTTCCCTGTATTTAGTGCCATCCATCATTCCTTCAATTCTGAACAGTTTCCCAGTCCCTGCCGAAGAAAAACATCCCCACAGCATAATGCTGCCACCACCATGCTTCACTGTGGGGATGGTGTTCTCGGGGTGATGAGAGGTGTTGGGTTTGCGCCAGACATAGCATTTTCCTTGATGGCCAAAAAGCTTAATTTGAGTCTCATCTGACCAGAGTACCTTCTTCCATATGTTTGGGGAGTCTCCCACATGCCTTTTGGCGAACACCAAAAGTGCTTATTTTTTTCGTGAAGCAATGGCTTTTTTCTGGCCAGTCTTCCGTAAAGCCCAGCTCTGTGGAGTGTATGGCTTAAAGTGGTCCTATGGACAGATACTCCAATCTCCGCTGTGGAGCTTTGCAGCTCCTTCAGGGTTATCTTTGGTCTCTTTGTTGCCTCTCTGATTAATGCCCTCTTTGCCTGGTCCATGAGTTTTGGTGGGCGGCCCTCTCTTGGCAGGTTTGTTGTGGTGCCATAGTCTTTCCATTTTTTAATAATGGATTTAATGTTGCTCCGTGGGATGTTCAAAGTTTCTGATATTTTTTTATAACCCAACCCTGATCTGTACTTCTCCACAACTTTGTCCCTGACCTGTTTGGAGAGCTCCTTGGTCTTCATGGTGCCGCTTGCTTGGTGGTGCCCCTTGCTTAGTGGTGTTGCAGACTCTGGGGCCTTTCAGAACAGGTGTATATATACTGAGCTCATGTGACACTTAGATTGCACACAGGTGGACTTTATTTAACTAATTATCAGACTTCTGAAGGTAATTGGTTGCACCAGATCTTATTTAGGGGCTTCATAGCAAAGGGGGTGAATACATATGCACACACCACTTTTCCGTTTTTTTTAATTTTTTTATTTCACCAATGTGGACTATTTTGTGTATGTCCATTATATGAAATCCAAATAAAAATCCATTTCAATTACAGGTTGTAATGCAACAAAATAGGAGAAACGCCAAGGGGGATAAATACTTTTGCAAGGCACTGTATACAGTATATTAATGAATTGGCAAAGGCACTAGAACAGTCATCACCCGGCCGCACCCTACTAGAATCTGAAGTCAAATGTCTACTGTTTGCTGATGACCTGGTGCTTCTGGGAGGGCATATAGCAGCACTTACAGTGAGGGAAAAAAGTATTTGATCCCCTGCTGATTTTGTACGTTTGCCCACTGACAAAGACATGATCAGTCTATAATTTTAATGGTAGGTTTATTTGAACAGTAAGAGACAGAATAACAACAAATAAAATCCAGAAAAACACATGTCAAAAATGTTATGAATTGATTTGCATTTTAATGAGGGAATTAAGTATTTGACCCCTCTGCAAAACATGACTTAGTACTTGGTGGCAAAACCCTTGTTGGCAATCACAGAGGTCAGACGTTTCTTGTAGTTGGCCACCAGGTTTGCACACATCTCAGGAGGGATTTTGTCCCACTCCTCTTTGCAGATCTTCTCCAAGTCATTAAGGTTTCGAGCCTGACATTTGGCAACTCGAACATTCAGCTCCCTCCACAGATTTTCTATGGGATTAAGGTCTGGAGACTGGCTAGGCCACTCCAGGACCTTAATGTGCTTCTTCTTGAGCCACTCCTTTGTTGCCTTGGCCGTATGTTTTGGGTCATTGTCATGCTGGAATACCTATCCACGACCCATTTTCAATGCCCTGGCTGAGGGAAGGAGGTTCTCACCCAAGATTTGACAGTACATGGCCCCGTCCATCGTCCCTTTGATGCGGTGAAGTTGTCCTGTCCCCTTAGCAGAAAAACACCCCCAAAGCATAATGATTCCACCTCCATGTTTGACGGTGGGGATGGCGTTCTTGGGGTCATAGGCAGCATTCCTCCTCCTCCAAACACGGCGAGTTGAATTGATGCCAAAGAGTTCGATTTTGGTCTCATCTGACCACAACACTTTCACCCAGTTCTCCTCTGAATCATTCAGATGTTCATTGGCAAACTTCAGACGGGCCTGTGTATGTGCTTTCTTGAGCAGGGGGACCTTGCGGGCGCTGCAGGATTTCAGTCCTTCACAGCGTAGTGTGTTACCAATTGTTTTCTTGGTGACTATGGTCCCAGCAGTTTTGAGATCATTGACAAGATCATCCCGTGTAGTTCTGGGCTGATTCCTCACCGTTCTCATGATCATTGCAACTCCACGAGGTGAGATCTTGCATGGAGCCCCAGGCCGAGGGAGATTGACAGTTCTTTTGTGTTTCTTCCATTTGCGAATAATCACACCAACTGTTGTCAACTTCTCACCAAGCTGCTTGGCGATGGTCTTGTAGCCCATTCCAGCCTTGTGTAGGTCTACAGTCTCGTCCCTGACATCCTTGGAGAGCTCTTTGGTCTTGGCCATGGTGGAGAGTTTGGAATCTGATTAATTGATTGCTTCTGTGGACAGGTGTCTTTTATACAGGTAACAAGCTGAGATTAGGAGCACTCCCTTTTAAGAGTGTGCTCCTAATCTCAGCTCGTTACCTGTATAAAAGACACCTGGGAGCCAGAAATCTTTCTGATTGAGAGGGGGTCAAATACTTATTTCCCTCATTAAAATGCAAAATCAATTTATAACATTTTTGACATGCGTTTTTCTGGATTTTTTTGTTGTTATTCTGTCTCCCACTGTTCAAATAAACCTACCATTAAAATTATAGACTGATCATTTCTTTGTCAGTGGGCAAACGTACAAAATCAGCAGGGGATCAAATACTTTTTTCTCTCACTGTATATATTCTGCACAGATTCTGTCAGACCTGGGCCATGACAGTGAATCTCAGTAAGACAAGAATAATGGTGTTCCAAAAAAGGTCCAGTTGCTAGGACCACAAATTAAAATTCCATCTAGACACCCTTGCCCTAGAGCACATAACAAACTATACCTACCTCGGCCTAAACATCAGCACAACAGGTAACTTCCACAAAGCTGTGAACAATCTGAGAGACAAGGCAAGAAGGGCCTTCTATGCCATCAAAAGGAACATAAAATTCGACTTCCCAATTAGGATCTGGCTAAAAAATACTTGAATCAGTTATAGAACCCATTGCCCTATATGGTTGTGAGGTCTGGGGTCGGCTTACCAACCAACAATTCACAAATTGGAACAAACAGTAAATTGAGACTCTGCATGCAGAATTTTGCAAAAACATATTCTGTGTACAACATAAAATATTGAATAATGCATGCAGAGCAGAATTAGGACAACACCCGCTAATGATCAAAATCCATAAAAGAGCCATTAAATTCTACAACCACCTAAAAGGAAGTGATTCCCAAACCTTCCATAACAAAGCCATCACCTACAGAGATATGAGCCTAGAAAAGAGTCCCCTCAGCAAGCTGGTCATGGGTCTCTGTTCACAAACACAAACAGACCCCACAGAGCCCCAGGACAGCAACACAGTTAGACCCAACTAAATCATGAGAAAACAAAAAGAGAATTACTTGACACATTTGAACAAATTTACCAAAAAAACTGACCAAACTGGAATGCTATTTGACCCTAAAGAGAGAGTACACAATGCCAGAATAGCTGACCACTGTGACTGACCCATAATTAACTTTGACTTTGATTATGTAGAGACTCAGTGAGCCTTGCTATTGAAAGAGGCCACCGTAGGCAGACCTGACAGTCGACAGAAAACAGGCTATGTGCACACTGCCTACAAAATGAGGTTGTAACTGAGCTGCACCTCCTAACCTCCAGCCAAATGTATGACCATATTGGTGACAAATAGAGTGCATTCGGAAAGTATTCAGACCCCTTGACTTTTCCCCATTTTGTTACGTTACACCCTTAATTCTAAAATTGATTTTAATTTAATAAAAATAATTTATAACTCTACAGTCGTGGTCAAAAGTTTTGAGAATGACACAAATATTAATTTTCACAAAGTCTGCTGCCTCAGTTTTTATGATGGCAATTTTCATGTACTCCAGAATGTTATGAAGAGTGATCAGATGAATTGCAATTAATTGCAAAGTCCCTGTTTGCCATGAAAATGAACTTAATCCCCCCAAAACATTTCTACTGCATTTCAGCCCTGCCACAAAAGGACCAGCTGCCATCATTCAGTGATTATCTTGTTAACACAGGTGAGAGTGTTGACGAGGACAAGGCTGGAGATCACTCTGTCATGCTGATTGAGTTAGAATAACAGACTGGAAGCTTTAAAAGGAGGGTGGTGCTTGAAATCATTGTTATTCTCTGTTAACCATGGTTACCTGCAAGGAAACACGTGCCGTCATTATTGCTTTGCACAAAAAGGGCTTCACAGGCAAGGATATTGCTGCTAGTAAGATTGCACCTAAATCAACCATTTATCGGATCATCAAGAACTTCAAGGAGTCCAAGAACAGTTTGGTGACGAACAATGCCTTTTCCAGCATGATGGAGCACCTTGCCATAAGGAAAAACTGATAACTAAGTGGCTCGGGGAACAAAACAACAAAATGTGAAAAACATTCCCACAGCATGATGTTGCCTCCACCATGCTTCATCGTAGGGATGGTGCCAGGTTTCCTCCAGACGTGATGCTTGGCATTCAGGCCAAATAGTTCAATCTTGGTTTCATCAGATCAGAGAATCTTGTTTCTCATGGTCTGAGAGTCTTTAAGTGCCTTTTGGCAAACTCCAAGCAGGCTGTCATGTGCCTTTTACTGAGGAGTGGCTTCCGTCTAGCCACTCTACCATAAAGGCCTGATTGGTGGAGTGCTGCAGGGATGATTGTCCTTCTGGAAGGTTCTCCCATCTCAGCAGAGGAACTCTGGAGCTCTGTCAGAGTGACCATCAGGTTCTTGGTCACGTCCCTGACCAAGGCCCTTCTCCCCCGATTGCTCACTTTGGCCGGGCGGCCAGCTCTAGGTAGAGTCTTGCTGGTTCCAAACTTCTTCCATTTAAGAATGATGGAGACCACTGTGTTCTTGGGGACCTTCAGTGCTGCAGAAACGTTTAGGTACCCTTCCTCAAATCTGTGTCTCGACACAATCCTGTCTCGGAGCTCTACGGACAATTCCTTCGACCTCATGGCTTGGTTTTTGATCTGACATGCACTGTCAACTGTGGGACCTTATATACAGGTGTGTGCCTTTCCAAATCATGTCCAATCAATTGAATGTACCACAGGTGGACTCCAGTCAAGTTGTAGAAACATCTTAAGGATGATCAATGGAAATAGGATGCACCTGAGCTCAATTTCAAGTCTCATAGCAAAGGGTCTGAATACTTATGTAAATAAGGTATTTCAGTTTTTTATCTGTAAACCTGCTTTCACTTTTGTCATAATGGGGTATTGTTTGTAGATGTGATGAGGAAAACGTTTCAATTTATCCATTTGAGAATAACGCTGTGAAATAACAAAATGTGAAAAAAGGGAAGAGGTCTGAATACTTTCCTATTGCACTGTATTTCCCTCAGATTACACAGACCCACAAAGAACTTGAAAACAAATCAAATTTTGATAAACTCCCATATCTATTAGGTGAAAAAACACAGTGTGCCATCACAGCACCAAGATGTATGACCTGTTGCCACAAGAAAAGGGCAACCAGTGAAGCACAAACACCATTGTAAATACAAACCATATTTATGTTTATTTATTTTCCCTTTTGTACTTAAACTATTTGCACATTTTTACAACGCTGTACATAGACATAATATCAAACAGCTCTCACAGTCTCACTGCAGAATTAGACGTTCATCAACGTTCTCCAAACGCCACATTTCTAATTTCTTCCAAAAGTCAAATTTCTAAGTGTATTTGTTGCCTCCTGCTGCTCTGTATCATTCCATTTCTCTAAACGTCAAATTTACAAAGTTAAGAGTTAAGTTTAGACAATCATTCCAAATGGTAAAGGTAAAGCTTAAAGTTTGGAATACGGTTATAACATTAAGTTTAGTCACTCAATTGGAATGGTTAAGGTAGGCTTAAGGTTTGGGATAGGGTTAAAACAAAAAATACAAAAGCAGTGTCCACGACTGGGATCGAACACACATCCTTCTGATCCAGAGTCATGGGATTACCCAAGCCTACTTGACGGTAATGGCACTCCCTGTTGCCCCTAGTGGCCGGTTTTTGAAGACATTTGCCGACGTCCTCAGGATATCCGTAGATGTCCAATTTCGACGTCAATCTTAAACGATCTCCCTGATTAATATATCATTTGAATTGTCTCTATTCTTTTCAAACGTTTGTGAGTGTAATGTGTATTTTTTATTTATTTTGTTTATTATCTATTTCACTTGCTTTGGCAATGTAAACATATGTTTCCCATGCCAATAAAGCCCTTTCAATGGAATTAAATTGAGAGAGAGAACGCTAGCTGCCTGAGTGGACCACGGAAGCGTCGGAAACCTCCCACGAGGGGCCCTGTGTAATTCGACGCATGCTGTTCAAGCTTAGAGTATATTGTCTTCCCATTGCTTATGAAGCCTCCACCCACTGGCCCACCCTACATTTAGCCGATCATGTGACACGGGCGGGCAGGCTAAGTCATTTGCAAGTAGCACAGTTCTCTGTGCAGCTCCCCATTCATTTCCTGAGAACTGCGAGAGCTCAGCAGCTGAGAGACAGAAGGGGAGGGAGCTGCGCACACAGAGAGAGAAAGAGAGCGAGCGAGAGAGAGAGGGAAGCGAGAGAGAGAGCGAGAGATAGGACTGGAGAAGAGAACTGTTTCCTACGGCTCTGCAGCTTCTGACAAGGTCTGTGCAAATTTTTCCTCCTGTTCTGCTCATGCTGTGGTTCTCATTTGTCATGTTTGTGAGATTGTGTATGTGTGTTTGTGTGTGTGGTTCAGCTGTCATGGCTGAACCACATATGACAACTCCTGGTCACCTAGGTACCTACCGCACACTGGCTGGCTGTCCGTGCATGCCATTGTGTTGGGTTGCAGTCAGAACGAAACTGACTAGGGACTGGACTTGTAACACCTATTTCGAACAAGCTGTAATAGCATGAAAGGATTATACTGAGGAGTACTGTAGACATTATCAGCATAGCTATAGCTTGTGGTGCCTTTAAAAACTGCTTACACCTCTGTCATGTTTTCTTGGCAATGCTTTAGCTTGTTTTAAGGCAAGAGTGGTGTATAGTTTGAAGTCATTGTTCTTTTGTCTTTGAGAAACAGTTTTTGCTAAATTAGTTGGTGAAGATTTGGGTATAGTAGGAATCTGTACGGGGGAAACAGTGCAGGATCCAAACTCCTCAGGAATAGCCCAAAAAGTTTGCTGGTTGTCACAGCTGTTTGTGGATGTGATAGCTGCTTGTGTGTTTCTGTGAGTGAGTGTGTTTGTGTGTGTGTATGACAGCCTTGTTTGCCACTGTAAAGAAGCAGCAGAGACACAGAGAGCGACAGGGCTGTTAGCAATGGGTTAAACATTCAGAAGCTCGGGTAGCAGAGGAAGGACACCGAGGGGGAGGTGTGTGCGTTAGTATGTGTGTGTGCATTTGTGTGTGTGTATATGCGTTGGGTGGGTGTTGCATGGCTGGTGTCTTGGATGTCATCGGCAGTGGCTCTGACTTCCAGAGGGGTAATAGTCATTGGTATTGATGGGTGTCTGTCACTGGGCTCAGAGGCTCAACTCAACCCAGGCAGGGCTACGGGAGGGTGGATGAGTGGGGGCTGTGTGGTGGGGGTGGCTGGGGGCTGGCCCTGGCCTGTTCTTTTCAATTACAGAGGACCGGGCCAGAGCTGTCAGCAAAGGCATTTGTACACCGGGGGTTGGGGGTCGGGGAGAGGCAGGGAGGGGAGGGGCCCCCCAGGGGACTGGGGAGGGTGGGAGGGAGGTGGAGACTCTGGCCCCTGTTCCTGGGTCTGATGTGGAAACTGAGTACTGACCTGCGTGACTTTACCCCTGTGCTGGAGAGAGGCCCCATCCCTGCCTTCAACACTGTGACAGCCACGGGGTGTGTGTGTGTGTGTGTGTGTGTGTGTGTTTGTGTGTGTGAGTGAGTGTGTGTGTGTATGCGCTGCTCAAGGGTGTTCATGGAGCCAGATTAGTGCTCATTTAAACTCTCACTTTAATTCCATTTACCATGGGCCCCTTTCCCTCAGCATTAGTACATTTTAGAAGGGGTCAATTATGTGCCTTAGCATTTACACTGAACATAATTCTCAAATTCATTAAAAGCCATATTTATACAATATACTGTTATTGCAAATATAAAAAACATTAATAGACAATGTAGTCTTGGGCAAAGATTTAGCCTAGTCCTGGACTAAAAAGCACGCCCAATGGAGATTTCCATTGAAATACCTTTTTAGTCCAGAAAATGGCTGAATCTCTGTCTGGGAAACTGGCCCAAAGTTATATATTTCACGTAGGTTACTGAATTTTATGGAAGAAAGACATAGATCACGTTCGATGATTTGGAGAAAACATATTGAAGATGATGAGAAAAGGTTGAAATTAGGTTTCTGACCAAGGTTGTAATCCCGCCATCAATCTATAACTTTCAGGACATTTCGATTTCCTTTCTAGGCAGCTATTAGTAGTTCCACACCAGATAGATATAGATCAGCCTAGATAGTCAATTACAAATGACCAATCAGTAACAAACACAGTCTATCTGTCTAATCAGCAATGGACCTAGTCTATCTGTCCAATCAATTAAAAAGTACCAATCAGCAATGGACACAGTCAAATCTAACCAATCAGCAGTCTACTTGTCCAGTCAGCAACAGACTTTTGCTGTGTTCACGTGCTATCAGAGTTATCGGGAGCGCTTACTTCCCAGTGGGACATGGGAAGTTTGGAGGGTCACTTGAATGACCCTCCAAAATCAGAATTACAAGTGGGAAACTCTTGAGTACATTTTGATACCAGAGTTGCGGTGTTGTGATGTTTCACCACTGACCTTTCACCTTTTCAACCAAAAGATGACAACAAATCGGTTTTTGACAATTACAACCTTATCAATATGGATAACATAGCTAGTCTGTTCGTATTGTCAATGTTAAGCAAGCTAGCAAAGCTTATCAAGCTTATCAAGCTAGCTAAAATGTTATTGGTTGAATAATTGTTCCATCTTCAAAAGCAGTTGAACACAATCCCTATGTCCCACTAGAACATGAAGCCAGCAACAGTGTACATGTCCACAGCGTTCATTCCAGTCCAATTATAGTTGCTCTACAGGATCCTGCCACCTATGGCATCATCTGCCTGACACAGTATAATAACAGCGACACAAATTGGAACAGTTGTTGACAGATGTAATCTTATGGAATGCGACACGTATTCTAAGAAAACATATACTGAACAAAAATATAAACGCAACAAGTACAGTGTTGGTCCCATATTTCATGAGCTGAAATAAAAGATCATAGACATTCTCCATACGCACAAAAAGCTTATTTCTCTCAAATGTGCACACATTTGCTTACATCCCTGTTAGTGAGCATTTCTCATTTGCCAAGATAATCCATCCACCTGACAGGTGTGGCATATCAAGAAGCTGATACAATGCCACAGATGTCTCAAGTTTTGAGGGAGTGTGCAATTGGCATACTGACTGCAGGAATGTCCACCAGAGCTGTTTCCAGAGAACTGAATGTTAATTTCTCTACGTTAAGCTGCCTCCAACATCGTTTTAGAGAATTTGGCATTACGTCCAACCGGCCACACAACCGCAAACCACGTGTAACCACGCCAGCCCAGGACCTCCACATTCAGCTTCTTCACCTGCGGGATCATCTGAGACCAGCCACCTGAACAGTTGATAAAACTGTGGGTTGGCACAACCAAATAGTTTCTGGACAAACTGTCAGAAACCGTCTCAGGGAAGCTTATCTGCGTGCTAGTCATCCTCACCAGGGTCTTGACCTGACTGCAGTTTGGAGTCGTAACCGACTTCAGTGGTCAAATGCTCACCTTCGATGGCCGCCATCACCTCATGTTCCAGCATGATCTGTACACAATTCCTGGAAGCTGAAAATGTCCCAGTTCTTCCATTGTGCATGTTTGGGATGTTTGGATTGACGTGTACGACAGCGTGTTCCAGTTCCCGCCAATATCCACCAACTTCGCACAGCTATTGAAGAGGAGTGAGACAATATTCCACACGCCACAATCAACAGCCGGATCAACTCTATGCGAAGGAGATGTGTCGCGCTACATGAGGCAAATGGTGGTCACACCAGATACTGACTGGTTTTCTGATCCACGCCCCTACCTTTTTTTAAGGTATATTTGACCAACAGATGCATATCTGTATTCCAGTCATGTAAAATACATGAATAAGGGCCTAATGAATGTATTTCAATATACTGATTTCCTTGTATGAACTGAAACTCAGTAAAATCTTTGTTGCATTTATATTTTTGTTCTGTGTACATTGTCATAATAGGCTGGACAGATTACGTTTTTTCTGATGAAAATTACTTATTTGCATCCGCCATGGAGTCCAGTTTCATAATATTACCATATGTTCCAGCTGCTTGCCATAGTTTTGAAGTAAAAGGGGAAACAGGCCTTATTTTAGGCAATTTTTCACCCTGTGGGTTCCTATTAGTTCTATTGAGCACCGTGGCACCAACTCTCCTTCCGAACGTTCTATTCCCAGCCCATTGTTCTGCATCACAATGCAAGCTTCACTGGTGTTAGCAATGAGCTCTACCCACCTAAACCCATGGGGTTACCTCAGGTAACTTGATATTAACAAGGTTACGGCTACTTGGTGAGCACCTCCTATGTGTGCACGCGCTTGCGTGGTCACAATTATTTTAATGAGTGTAATAGTAAAGAGTTTAATGAGTGTAATCGTGAGTTTCAAGTTTGGGGAAGCTTACAATTTATCCTACGATTTCTACCGATCTACATGCCAGTTCTGATTTATTTTTGACATTTTCATGGAACAGTTTCATTTCAATAATAATGTTTTTGTTTCTCAAAATCATTGTCAAGTGGTTAATCATACAAATCTGAAGTAAAATGATAAAAATCTCAAAGTTAAAATTCAACTATGGTGAGAGCACTAGCCTCTGCCATATGGACACATTGATACACTGTGATTCATTTGCGGCTAAAGAAATGAGAGCATAGAACTCAGATATAGCCTATAGGCCAATGCAGCAGTAGGCCTTCCATCATCAACTAAGTAAAATACATAGGCCTAAAGCTGACAAATAAAAACAGTAGAAAATATCCTGATGAAAATTAAGATTCTTTCAATCACATTGATTTCTCTTCTCCGCCTGTCTGCCTCCCTTTCTATCTGTCTTGACTTGAGCTATTGCTAGTGAAGTTCAACATTGTATCAAATCATCTCAGGGTTCGGACTGAAGCTATCGCTAATGAATTTGCAACATTGTATCAATTAGCCTGATCCGGGCCCTCAAAGTTTCCTGCGCCAGTGCGCTTGGGACAGTAAGCTTTTATGATGTTTCCACTGGATATATGGGATCATCAGATCATGATATTTTCCTCTTTTACACCGAGGCTTGGTGATTATCGAGGCCAGATTTTTTTATACTGAGGAACTATCATTTGCAATGGATGTTAAAAAAACAGACTTTGTTGACTTGTGTGAGGCGAAGAAAACATGAGTGGTGTACGTGGTGAGTTAAGACGATTAGAAATAAGACATTGACAAATGGGCATTTTCCTACATATGCATGGATTCTGGAGAGAGACGCACAATATCTTCGCCACACTCCCCTCCCCTTCTTCTTGATGCAACATTTTAAATTATACTCAAGACACATTATCTTCACACATATTTTAGACACTTTTCACTGACAGCCGCAACTCAGTCAGCTAGACCTATTGCCAGGCGCACTACCCAAATTGCGGGCTTCCCAAACACACTTGTGATTTGAAACAATCCACAGCTATTTTTTTTTAAAGAAGCTCATGCTCCCTGGTGAAGTATTTTGAATGATTCTATTTAGAGTAATTCTATAACTTTGGCGAAACATCAATTTACTTTCAGCCAATCCAGCATCCTAACAGTGAACTGTGCACCCGCCAACTTTCCTTTCCAATTCGCAAGAGGCTGAAACCAGAGATCTGTATATAATGATGAGATGCTCATGTCTCCGCCCTAACAATAGGAGTCTTTGTCCCAAAAGCGGGGAGGATTATTTCCATAGAGAAGCATTGGGCTTACACTAGACTGATTTTGGCGAGAGTGAGCCCTCTCGCTTCGTCTCTTCTTCTATGCTGAAACTATATCACCGGAGAGAAAGCATCCGAGCAAGCGAAACAGCGCCCCTCTATATGTAGCTCATTGATCTGATGCTGTCTGGACAGAAATAGTATGACATGCCATACTCTTTTGGTCCAGACAGCATCAGACACATGGTCTTGTGGTCCTCTGTAGCTCAGCTGGTAGAACACGGCACTTGTAACGCTAAGGTAGTGGGTTCGATCCCCGGGACCACCCATACAGAAAAAAATAAAACATATGTATGCACGCATGACTGTAAGTCGCTTTGGATAAAAGCGTCTGCTAAATTGCATATAAATAAATACATATAAAATAAATACATATACTGAGACAGAGGGGCGCTGTTTCGCTCGCTCGGATGCTTTTACAGAGATTTATGTTTATTTTTGTCGGCGCACGTCTCGGTCAAATAAATTATTAATATTTCAATATTTTATTTGGACAGGCAAGGAGGTTTGATAGGGCGGGCCATGTGAAAAATGTTCTGGTCGTGGTTGACAAATATTTTGGGGAAAAAGGTGTAAAACCTCATCAAAACGCATGTCACCGTCTTCTTTTTTTGCAAAGAAATACACTATCTTTACGATTTTGTTGTTTCTAAATGGCTGCTGGGTAATTTGATACGCGTGAAATCTGTACATTTGTAGGCTTTGAATTGAGCATATGCTGCACAGGTTCACTGAGTTGCAAACCACATGAATGGGTCTAGCTCATTGCTTAGCAGCTAATGGTGATTTGTAGATCTGACGCAGTTGCTACCTCAGATTATCAGCCAAGCAAGGTATGTAGTACCCGTACATGGCCACAGGGAGGCTCAAAAGAGCAGGAGAGTTATAAATCCATACTGTTTTTTTTTTCTCCAGAAAAACAAACAAACCTTCAACCCTAACCCTAGGTCCATCCCTTAAAAAAGTTAGTTCTAACCCCTATTTTAACCCTAACCCTGAACAGACAGTAATCCTAACCCTAATTCTTGGGTATGGTAGCTTACAAAACTTTTAGAAACTAGTATTTTTAGTAATAATGTTTTGTTGTATTAAATAGCATTTTCATTGTTATTTTTTTCTCAAAACCTATAACTATTTGCTGGTTTTTAAAATATGTTTTGTTTTATGGTATTTATTGTCGCAAGGCAGATCACTTCTGATAAACGAGCAACATTAAATTTTTAGTGATTTTATTATTTTATAGACTAATCTCTCTAATTAATAAGAAAAATATACTTTATTTCTCAGCTGCCTCTCCGATGTATTTAGTCTTCTGTGAATTAATAACTTTTCAATATTCACAGGTTCACTCCTCTGACGGCAGGCATTGCAGACAGCAAACAGATCAGCAGAAGCAAAGGCTATTTTTTGAGAATCCCCATATTTATTAAACAACTCATTTCCTGTGTCTGTTTATATGTTAAAGCTAGAATCCTTAGTTGCTACATACATTTTTGCAATTATAAATTCATGACGAATACCCATTGATCCCATAAAAAATTTAAGAATATAACCCCTTTAGAACCCAAAATACAAGCTTGTTTTACTCCAATGTTTGTAAATAATATACAGTACCAGTCAAAAGTTTGGACACATCTACTCATTCCAGGGTTTTTCTTATTTTTTAAAAAGTGGCGCAGTGGTCTAAGGCACTGCATCGCAGTGCTAACTGTGTCACTAGAGATCCTGGTTCGAATCCAGGCTCTGTCGCAGCCGGCCGCGACCGGGAGACTCATGGGTGGCGCACAATTGGCCCAGCGTCGTCCAGGGTAGGGTAGGGGAGGGGAGGGGAGGGAATGGCCGGCAGGGATATAGCTCAGTTGATAGAGCATGGCGTTTGCAACGCCAGGGTTGTGGGTTCGATTCCCACGGGGGGCCAGTATAAAAATGAAAAAATGTATTCACTAACTGTAAGTCGCTCTGGATAAGAGCGTCTGCTAAATGACTAAAATGTAAATGTAAAATGTAAAAACTATTTTCTACATTGTAGAATAATAGTGAAGACATCAAAACTATGAAATAGCATATGGAATCATGCAGTAACCAAAAAAGTGTTAAACAAATCAAAATATATTTTATATTTGAGATTCTTCAAATAGCCACCCTTTGCCTTGATGACAGCTTTGCAAACTCTTGGCATTCTCTCAACCAGCTTCACCTGGAATGCTTTTCCAACTGTCTTGAAGGAGTTCCCACATACTGTATGCTGAGCACTTGTTGGCTGCTTTTCCTTCACTCTGCGGTCCGACTCATCCCAAACCATCTCAATTGGGTTAAGGTCGGGGGATTGTGGAGGCCAGGTCATCTGATGCAGCACTCCATCACTCTCCTTCTTGGTAAAATAGCCCTTACACAGCCTGGAGGTGTGTTGGGTCCTTGTCCTGTTGAAAAACAAATGATAGTCCCACTAAGCCCAAACCAGATGGGATGGCGTATCGCTGTAGAATGCTGTGGTATCCATGCTGTTAAGTGTGCCTTGAATTCTAAATAAATCACAGACAGTGTCACCAGAAAAGCACCTCCACACCATAACACCTCCTCCTCCGTGCTTTACGGTGGGAACTACACATGCGGAGATCACCCGTTCACCCACACCGCGTCTCACAAAGACACAGCAGTTGGAACAAAAAATCTCACATTTGGACTCCAGACCAAAGGACAAATGTCCACCGGTCTAATGTCCATTGCGCATGTTTCTTGGCCCAAGCAAGTCTCTTCTTCTTATTGGTGTCCTTTAGTAGTGGTTTCTTAGCAGCAATTCGACCATGAAGGCCTGATTCACACAGTCCCCTCTGAACAGTTGATGTTGAGATGTGTCTGTGACTTGAACTCTGTGAAGAATTTATTTGGGCTTTAATTTCTAAGGCTGTTAACTCTAATGAACTTATCCTCTGCAGCAGAGGTAACTCTGGGTCTTCCATTCCTGTGGCAGTCCTCATGAGAGCCAGTTTTATCATAGCGCTTGATGGTTTTTGCTACTGCACCAATATGGAACAGTTCTTGAAATGTTCCATATTGACTGACCTTCTTGTCTTAAAGTAATGATGGACTGTCATTTCTCTTTGCTTATTTGAGCTGTTCTTGCCATAATACGGACTTGGTCTATTACCAAATAGGGCTATCCTCTGTATACCCCCCCTACCTTGTCACAAAACAACCATTTGGCTCAAACGCATTAAGAAGGAAAGAAATTCCACACATTTAACTTTTAAGAAGGCACAGCTGTTAATTGAAATGCATTCCAGGTGACTACCTCATGAAGCTGGTTGAGAGAATGCCAAGAGTGCAAAGCTGTCATCAAGGCGAAAGTTGGCTACTTTGAAGAATCTCAAATATTAAATATATTTTGATTTGTTTAACACCTTATTGGTTACTACATGATTCCACATGTGTTATTTCATTGTTTTGATGTCTTCACTATTATTCTACAATGTAGAAAATAGTAAAAATAAAGAAAAACCCTGGAATGAGTAGGTGTGTCCAAACTTTTGACTGGTAATGTATGACTACTATAGTTTTGATATCATGGATGGTCAGTCCTTGCATCCATAGCTCTGTCTATTAATTTGAGAGTGGTTGTCACGCCTGCTCCTATTCCCCCTCCCTGGCGCTCGAGGGCGATGGGCTGCCCACCATTACGGACACCTGTCATCGTCGTTACGCTCATCAGTGCTCATTGGACTCACCTGCACTCCTTCCCTTTGTTAATTAACTCCCCTACATCTGTCTGTTCCTCTGTTTGATCCCCGTGTCAGCATTGATGTTGTTTCGTTTCCCCTGTCCAGACGCTGTCCGTGTTTTGCTCCATGTCTTTTATTGATTAAATCATCACCCTGCACTTGCTTCCCGTCTCCCAGCGTTTGTCGAACCGAGATCGTCACAGAATGCAGACTCCAATATTGGAAGCATCAGGAAGTTTCTTTTTTGTTGGGTTTGGTGACGTCGGGTCCGGGTGCCGTGGCCGAAGGAACCGGGGGTGCCTCAGCCAGCTGGTTCATCGGGCTCCCGTGCCTTAGCTGGCTCGAAAGGTTTCCTTGCCTCGGTTGGCTCGGCAGGCTCCCATCCCACGTCACGCCTCAGCCGTCTCGTCAGGCTCCCACGCCTCGACCGGCCCGTCAGGCTCGACCAGGTGGGACGCCGGGTGGCGTCCCTAGAGTGGGGGGGGGTACTGTCACGCCTGCTCCCGCACCCCCTCCCTGGTGCACACCTGTCACCATCGTTACACGCATCAGCGCTCATTGGACTCACCTGGACTCATTCCCTTTGTTAATTAACTCCCCTATATCTGTATGTTCCTCTGTATGATCCCCATGTCAGCATTGATGTTGTATCGTTTCCCCTGGCCAGACGCTGTCCGTGTTTTGTTCCATGTCTTTTATTTATTAAATCAACACCCTGTACTTGCTTCCCGTCTCACAGCATCTGTCGAACCGAGATCGTCACAGTGGTTACATTTACCCCAGGCCCATCCTTCAGCTTTTTACCATCAAGAGATTACATCATGCAACCCTCGCGGCTAGCAAATTACGTCAACATGCCCTTCAATTGAGCAAGAAGGCTGAGTGCTCGCTGCCAGCACGAGCTTGTGGCGGGGCTTGTTTAGTTGGCTAACCGTGCCCTCTTGAAAGTGTCAACAATATGAGTCGCCTGCACATTACAGCATAGATAATATTGTAGCGTAGCGGATTTGCTCACATGACTCGTGATACTTACTTCACAAGTTCGGATCTTGCATGCAGCAGGCTTGCTTTTTCACATTTTAATCATTTTACATTGGATTTTTCAGGCAATGGCATACCCTTCCAATGTTATTGATGAAGTGAAATATATAAATTAGATCAGCACTCTATTTTCAGTAGCACGCATCTGAAATCTGGTTTCCACTACATAGCACAGCCATAAAGTAAATCTCAAGGAAACGTCAGAAAATGTCATTAGTTGTCTTGCTGCCAGTTTATGGTATAATTGATAATTGCAGTACCTGGTTGATGAATTTGTCAATTAATGTATTTACTAGGGAAATGCTTTTTCTTGACCAGAGGTAACTGAATTAACGTTCAGGATTATTGATAAAAGTTATTGAAATAGTAATCAAGTATAATTTCAAAATATGAGCATAAAAACAGGTAATAATAAACATGAATCATCATTATATTAATTCACAGTAATCTGTTAAAATACGCTTTTAAACACTTTCTGTAGCTGTGTAATATCTCAAATGTAACACACAAACACGTAATTGTCAAAGAAAAGTATGTTTAAGATTGTTGTACCTACACTGAGAGTACAAAACCCCTTCCTAATATTGTTGCATCCCCATTTGCCCTCAGAACAGCCTCAATTCGTTGGGTCATGGACTCTACAAGGTGTCAAAAGCATTCCACAGGGATGCTGGCCCATCTTGATACACACAAGAAACTGTTGAGCGTGAAAAACCCAGCAGCATTGCAGTTCTTGACACAAACCGTTGCGCCGTTCAATGGCACTTAAATCTTTTGTCTTGCCCATTCACCCTCTGAATGGCACACATACACAATCCATGTCTCAATTGTCTCAAGCCTTAAAAATCCTTCTTTAACCTGTCTCCTTCTCATCATCTGCACTGACTGAAGTGGATTTAACAAGTGAAATCAATAAGAGATTTTGGCTTGGATTCACCTGGATTCACGGTCAGTCTATGTCATGGAAAGAGCAGGTGTTCATAATGTTTTATACACTCATATTCTAGTGAAATATAATCACAAGAACAACACGTTTTTTGGTGCATTTTATTATAGCCCGCAGTAGAGATGGTGAGAGGCAGACATTCAAAACAATATACAAAGAAGCAAAGAATAATTCACCAATATTAACCATCATTAATTTGATGATTGCATATGCCCGATAGTGTCTCCCAATCCTGGCCCTGGGGGACCAGAAGGACACACACCCACATCCCCTTCGATTGGCTGACTCAAGTGTGTCAGTACTAGGACAGAAACACAAATGCAGTCCCCCTGGGCCCCCAGGACAAGAACTGGGAGACACCGGCCCAGTACAAATAGGCCTAATGTTATGGAACTGATTAGACTGTTACTGTTACGCTTTACTCGCTGGGCCTTTCTAATTGTTCTGTAACCTGACTACAGTACCTTGCAAAAGTATTCATCCCCCTTGGCGTTTTTCCTATTGTGTTGCATTACAACCTGTAATTGAAATGGATTTTTATTTAGATTTCATGCAATGGACATACACAAAATAGTCCAATACAGGGAAATTCTTGAGGGAAACCTGTTTCAGTCTTCCAGAGATTTGAGACTGGGACGGAGGTTCACCTTCCAGCAGGACAATGACCCTAAGCATACTGCTGAAGCAACACTCGAGTGGTTTTAAGGGGAAACATTTAAATGTCTTGGAATGGCCTAGTCAAAGCCCAGACCTCAATCCAATTGAGAATCTGTGGTATGACTTAAAGATTGCTGTACACAAGCGGAACCCATCCAACTTGAAGGAGCTGGAACAGTTTTGCCTTGAAGAATGGGCAAAAATCCCAGTGGCTAGATATGCCAAGCTTGTAGAGACATACCCCAAGAGACTTGCAGCTGTAATTGCTGCAAAAGGTAGGCATGTTGTGTAAATCAAATGATACAAACCCCCCAAAAATCAATTTTAATTCCAGGTTGTAAGGCAACAAAATAGGACAAATACCAAGGGGGATGAATACTTTCGCAAGGCACTGTACATGTGTGCATTAACGTGAAAGTATTAGTATGCAGTCCGTGTTGGGTGTACGTGTGGGAATGGAGTGTGTCTCACTAGCTGTGGCCTGACACCACTTACCTACCTATTACCTACACTACATACTATTCAAACCCCTGGACAGAATAACAGTAAGCTCCCCCGGAATGTGGTCGATAAGTCCTCTACAGATCTCCGAATGTCAAGAAGTCAATATCTGAAGAAAACTATAGAGGAGATAAAATTATGAATTTGTAGATACCAAATGATAGTTGTTAGATGGGATATAATTTTTGGTTTGAATGTGTTCAAAATACACTTTTTCATGGAATAGTTCATGCATCAAAAGTGTGCTGCCTGCCTGTCTGCCTGCCATGCCATCAGAGGAGTAGACCTGTGAATAATAAAAAGCTATGTTACTGCCACACTTTCACATAGAGGCGTAGTTCAAACCACAAAATGTAAACTACAAAAAAGGCCAATAAATAAGCCAAATTGTAGCAGAGAAATAGTAAGCTGGTTAAATAAAAGACTTCGAACTCTGAAGTCGTCCCATTGTTTCATATAGAGGAAATAGGGGTATGTCTATTTCGCCAAATATCTCAAAATGTGTGTCTTGATTTTTTTCAAGTCATACACCATTTTAATCAGGAGAATCTCCTCTTTCTAATGATGTAAGACTGGGCAGCGAGCTCTGCTGACATCAAATGCTAGCCTTTAAAATGTTCGAAATTACACATTACTATTGAACTCTGAAGCTGCCTCATTGTTTCCCCTATGTGGAAATCCTACACGGACGTCTGTCTATTTCGCAAAATATCTCACAATGTGTATATTTTTTCAAGTCGGACACCATTTTAATCAGGAAACTATCCTTTTTGTAATGATGTTAGGCTGGGCAGTGAGCTCTGTTGTGATCAAACGCTAGCCCCGAAATAGTCAGAAGTTGCCATTTATTCCCCTACTTCCTCGTTACGCAGATGGCAGCACACTTGACCACATCGAGTTGCGGATGTTTACTTTCTACACAAGTTGTAATTTTTCAGTTTCGTCCTATGAACAGATTGTAGTGGTAAAATAAAAAGGGATAAATGTTTTGGTGCCATTTAGGTGAAATGGAATGATAAGCATCACTCCAGTTAGCAGAGGCTCAGCGAAGGTTTGTTTCAATTAATTTGCTATGGCCTCGTGCTGGCTTTCCAGTTCAGCCAATGTTTTTGGCCGTTTTTCAGCCTTGGGTGAATTTGTACTCGTTCTATTGTTCAGCCTAGTCATAGTCTCGAAATATGGATTTCCCAGATAACAACACATAATTAGGTGGACTAGCTATTTTGTATTTTATCATCAATAATTTTTCAAACTAATATGGAATAATATTGAATAAACTGAGCAGGTCTGGAAAAAGGTTGTAAAATAATCAGTTGGATATAAAGCAACCTTTCGAGTGCTCAGAGGGCTTTTATATTGTAAAGGGGGTTCATTAACCTCATTCAATAGCAGACACCTGTCAATTAATGTAATCTGGATTAATTCATGATTGTATACTCTAGAGTACAGTATTTAGTCGATTATCTCATCTGCTGGTAGCAAGAATCCGGCAACTCTGAGCGGAGGGCAGAGGCATTAGGGGAGAGGCAAGAGGGGAGTGCTCCCCCCTCACGTAGGGTGCATTGTGGGATGGCCCTGGCCTGTTCCCATCTTGTGTATGTGATGGTAGAGGAAGGGGACAAAGTAGAGGGTCTGGTTATAGTTGTTGACACAGCCAGAAACATTAGTATCATCTGACACCATTGACAAACACTGTAAATAGCACATTGGACTTTCTTCTGATTCTCTTGTCAAAAAAGTATGAAATCCTCTAATTTTCTGGGCCCGTGTGTTAGCTATGAGCTATTGGACTGAGGAAGAGTGAGAGTGCTAGCCCACATTTTGTGCAATCAGACATAGATAAGCCTGTCTTTCTTGAGGAAAGACAGAAAATGCATCATGGAACTCTGCAGCAAAGTGACAATCAATGACAAACAACAGAGCATACATTGAGCGACAGTGCACACATTGTTGTTACCTCAGTCTAGCCATGGTGCATGGAATAAAAAGAAAACAACTTCTACAAAAGATATTCAGCCACTCTGAGAAAAACTGAATGACATAAAAAGGACTGCAGAACTACATAAAAAAGGACCTGGGTGAAAAACATAGCATATTACGTCCTCATTCATTCCCCAAAAATCTTCATGGTTTGGGTATAAAAGTTAGGGGCTTACTGCTTAATAAGGATCCTCGGCCTGGCCTGGGCCCGGTTTCCAAAAAGTTTTCCCAAACTAAGCCTGAAGATGCTTTTGGGAAACCTGTCCCTGTTTGATAACATGAGGTGACTCACTAGGAATGATGACACCCATGGAGCTATGGGACCTGGGCCGTGTTCCAATACTGTGGAAGTAATCACAGATGTTATCACAGATCTGACATGACTATATTGGTCAAAGTTATATGAATGGAACTCTTCCTTCAAAAAATAATATATATATATTATTATTTTATTTTACCCCCTTTTTTCTCCCCAATTTCATGATATCCAATTACAATCTTGTCTCATTGCTGCAACTCCCCAACGGGCTCGGGAGAGGCGAAGGTCGAGTCATGCGTGTTCCGAAACATGACCCACCAAACCGCGCTTCTTAACACCAGCCCGCTTAACGCTTTGATGCGTATGATCACGTATTTGTGATCATTGTACGCTGCAGGGACCACTCAACAATCTCAAATATGTGATTGGAACAGTAGCAACAGAACCTATGATGCAACAAACGCGTCTAAACAGCATTGCTGTCTGAACAGCATCTAAATATGTTTTTATAAAGCTCTTAAAATGTGTTCCTCAATTTGACCTTTTATTGTAAAAGATAAATGCGAACTTCATCATCCAAGCATCACACGGAACACAACAATCAGCCAAAGTCATTCCATAAACCAGTCTAAATAACAGGTTGCGCTGACAAAAAACAAAACATAAGTTAGAGACTTCACAGCTAGACTAGTTTACAATGTACCACATCTCTTGTGAGCACAAGAGACTAATGTAATGTTGTTTAGAAAATAAATGCGTGTCAGCTAAGCTAACAGCAGCTAAATTCTTTATGATGGCAGCCATGTTTGTTTATGTTTGACTTGGCGAAAACTCCCTAATCCCAGAATGCCATTCACTATAACATGCAAATAAACAAAGTCAAAGATGGCTGCTCTCATTGCCTGAGAAATATTAACTTAGTTTAGTCACTTTTCAGCATATTACATATCGTTGACGTACTTGTTACAGTGTACACAAGAACCAGAGCAAATAAAATGTTTTCACCTCACAGATCATCACACCAAATACAAGCCTACTGCCTAGCCTAACCATAGCGCGGAAGCTAAACAGTGATGAACCCATTTTAGGGGGGTTTGTGGGGGGGGTTCATTTCCTTTGTGGGGGGTTTTCAAGTCCATGGGGGGTAGAAATGGGGGAAGGTATCGTGGGGGGATATGATGCAGGAAATATCACTATGATGGGATTTATCAATAAATGGGGGGCAAACACAAAAGAAGTTCATACACAAAATAAAAATAAAACCCCTGGAAAGGGGGGTCTGAGTTGGCAACCCTGAGGTACCAAAATTACAATCTGATGCCGCGTTCAAAACAACTGGGAACTGGGAAATCTCCGACTTCAGTGCGTTCAACACAACTGGCAACTCGGAAAAAAACGAGCTCCGACAGGGAAAAATCGTTTTGGATGGTCATCCAACTCGGAATTCCAACTCGGGAACTCGGGCCTCTTTCTAGAGCTCCGACTTTCCAACCTGAAGATCATTCACATCATGATTTTAGCTAGTATTTTTCTGAGTTCACAGTTGTCTTGAAAGCACCATAAGTCAGTCAAGTGAACTATCCCTTGTTATAACATCTTTGGTCTGACAGACGTGACAATCAGAATGCATTGTATAATGTCAACAAACATAGCGCCACACATAGCCGGCAAATAGCTTAGCATTAGCTCATCATAATCAGTACAACATTCCAAAAAGTATTTTACACACATCATATGTGTCCATTACAATCTATGCAAGAATCGGAATGCATGATTTGTCACCAGTACTTGAACACATGTGAATAAAACAGTAAATACATTATGATCCATACATTCATACGGTGTGCTACAGCAGAAACAACAACACGATTTACAGAAAATAAGCCACTTACTTTGATAGGAACGCACACAATGCGGGCACCAGCCAGAAAATGTGCTGGAGGAAACGTTTGTGCAAGGCCTGTTCTGACTAGAGATGCGCAATGTCTTCATACTTGATCTGGGGAAACACTAGGGAAGTACTTGGGCTCTCATTGAAGAGAGAGTTTGTCCGGCTCAGTAAAGCCTCAAACATAAATTGTCTGCAACAGTGAAATGGGCTACTTGTTATGTGAATTACCGAGGAGGCGGAACACAGCTCAATTCAATTCTACTCAATTTGAAAATAAAACTTATTAGAAAATCATTTGAAATAGACAAGTTGAAACAGCCTATAGATAATTAGCAGGCAGCGTGCACTGGTTTGAGGGCAGCGCGGGTAACTGTCCTGTTGCGTAACAATCACATTTTGGAACAGTGAGAAATTCTGACATCACGCGCATGATAAAACTCACGCAGGGGCAACGGTTGGAGATATTTGGAACTCACGTGTGAGAAGGTTAACCCGGAAGCCAGCTGCACCAATGTGTCAGAAGAAACACTATTCACCTGACGACCGAGGTCAGCCTGCAGGCACCCGGCCCGCCACAAGGAGTCGCTAGAGCAGGGACGGACGGACGGACGGAGGGAGGGAGGGACCTTCATTTAGAAGATTATTCGAACAGGGCCTAGTTATTCACGTTCATTCTACGAAACTGCTTGTCACTCTGCTGTATTTTTCGGAAACCTAGGTACATACATACTGTACAGCTAGCTTCAGCAGCCTTGTGCGTACAGATCAGTGTGAACTTTGTTTCCAGTTGTAGGTCAAGCGTTAGGGGGGGAAATTATGCAAACAACATGTGGAATCCATTTGGAGGGCCTTTGGCATTCCAGAGCTTGTCGATCAAAAGTAGTGCACTATAAAGGGAATAGGGTACCATTTGGGACGTAGCCCTGGTTCAGTTTTAACAAGGCCACAGCCATGTTAATGTATGTTCACGTTATGGACCATAACTCCTTCAATTAGCTCGCTAAACCACAGCGCTTAGCAGAGACTGTATTAGCTGAAAACGAAATGAGAATAACAACGGTTAAAGAGAAGCTGTGTGTGTGTGTGTGGAGGGGCGAGGGAGAGGGGGAAAAAGCGGGAGTGAGCGAGAAAGAGAGTGAGATAACGAGAGAGAGAAAGAGTACAAAAGTAACTGAAGTAAACACAGCTGCTAGTTTTATTAAGTGGAGTATGAGTGCTGGAATGGGTCAAATTTAGGGGAAAATGATTTTTTCACCTTTTTAAAAATAGGCACAGTAAGATTTAATATAATGAGAGTCAGTGATTAGGAATGTTTTCCTTGGTACAGTATTGTCTGTTTTCATGCACTCAGTCAGTCTGAGTGTGTGTGTGCGTTAGAGTGAATGTGCTAACTTGAGTAAGCGTTTGAGTGTATGAGTCTGTTTGCATGTGTGTATACATACTTGAGCATGTGTTATTGTATACCAAGGTGATTATAGTTTTGTGCTTTTCTATTCATTTTTAGATTTGTATTAGAAATTCAGTTTACCTTCAGATAGTTTTCAGACTTGATTTACTCATTTTGATATAGTTTTAGTTTGATAATATATTTTCTATTTAAAAAAAATATATTATTTAATTTAAGTGTTAGTGACACTAATACATAAGGGGATGGGTCAGGTAATAGGTTTGGTTATGTTTAAATTATAAATCAATCTTAATGTGACTTGGATTTAAAATGATAATCGTCGGTGTCCAACTCAGATTAAGACATTTTTGACACGCAGTTGAACGCTATGGCCAGCTCAGGTTGTTATGGATGCCAAATCTGATGGAGGTTGAGCAACGCATGCTGTGCCTTGTTGGAGGAGGGGTGATAGAAGTAGGCTGATATGCCCATAAATGACGCAGTCCTTTCTTGCTCCATCCATCTACACACAGGGTTATTTTTCATGCCTCTTTCAGAATCTCCTTAACTTTCTGGGTTGCTGTATCCATCCATGGACATGCCAGACTGGATGAATAAATGAACCAGTGCTTCTTCTCTCTTTTATTTACTCATTTGAATTAGGTTGCCAACGGCTAAAGTTGGTTATCCTAATGTTGACGTGCAACTCCTACTTAATTTTTATGTCCTTATTTTTGCCAATCTTCATTCACTTTCCTTAACATCCTAAAGCTTCCCATTGTGACATCATCACTTCCAACTTCCATTCACTGTCAATTCAACAATACAACTTTTGACACAAATCAGCTACTTTCGGCAATTTTCTAACAACTTAGACAAAAGGTTAGAGGGTATGATATCTTGGTCTACTTCTCTGCTACAAAAATCAGAAAAAATTATAGAAATATCCGGTATGGATCTATCAATACAACTGTTTTATTAACCACATCAACAACATTTTCAGTAACTTTCTTTGCAAACAAATGTGGTGTTGACCACTACCACAACAAATTAGACAAAACGTTAGAGGGTATGCATCTTCGCCTACTTCTCTGCTATTCAAATCTGTTTGTGGAACCAAAATATCCGGTACGGATCTAACAATACAGCTGTTTTAGTAACCACATCAACAACATTTTCTGTAACTTTTTTGCAAACAACTACCGTTTTGACCACTCCCCCAACAAGTCAGAAAACATTTTAAAAAATTAAAAAACATTTAAGTCATTTAACAGACGCTCTTATCCAGTGCGACTTACAAATTGGTGCATTCAATTTAGGATAGCCAGTGGGACAACCACCCTTTTTCTTTTTTTTTCTTTTTTTATGGGGGGTGTAGAAGGATTACTGTTATACTATTCCAGGTATTCCTTAAAGAGGTAGGGTTTCAAGTGTCTCCGGAAGGTGGTCAGTGACTCCGCTGTCCTGGCGTCGTGGGGGAGCTTGTTCCACCATTGGGGTGCCAGAGCAGCGAATAGCTTTGACTGGGCTGAGTGGGAACTGTGCTTCCGTAGAGGTAGGGGGGCTAGCAGTCCAGAGGTGGATGAACGTAGTGCCCTTGTTTGGGTGTAAGTTCTGATCAGAACCTGAAGGTAAGGAGGTGCCGTTCCCCTCACAGCTCCGTAGACAAAAACAAATAGGGTACGAAATCTTCCTCTACTTCTCTGCTTTTCAAAACGGAATAGGAATAGCTTTTACCAATCAATAGAACAAGCTATTTTAGTAACCCATCAACTGCTCTGTTTCTAGATGCAGTAAGTAATGCCAGAAGCTAGCAGATTCAGTACTTACCAACAACAGCTGCAAATTCCAATAAAACTACATCACACTTTGAAGTTCACTTTCCTTGCTTTGTCTATCAACACTATCATGAATCTAGCAAATAGGTTTTGTGGGTCAGAGTGCAGTATTTCTTCAGATTCATAGAAAAACTTTTGTTGTTAGCATGGTTCTCACACTAGCTTTAGCCATAAGGGAGCAGTGTTGCCACGGCAACTGTTGCCTAGCAACGCTAGACTCATAGGGAGAGAATGTCTTCATAGCTCTACAAATTCCCATGATTTGTGAATCTGTTTCGGACCAAACAGCTAGAGTTACGATTTTGAATGCTTCCCTGGTCTGGACGAACTGGAATGATAAAGATAATATTTCTAATGCTCACTAAGTTTGTCCTCCTTCTCAGGATCATGCTTTGTGCTCTAAATAACTCAACTGTTTAGTTTGCCTGTCTCTAAAGAGAAGGGCAGGCGAATGCCTCTGATTGGATAGAGCAGATTAGAAATAGCTTCTACTAATAAAAAGGTTGTCGGAGTTTAGAGTGAGGAAAAGTGGCTAGCTAACGTAAGCTGCTGTGAAAGCATCAGCTACTCTTCCTGGGGTACACACAAAACATGTAATACTTTACGCTTTCTTGAATGTATTCTGGATTTGGGGACTGTGAAAAGACCCCTGGTGGCATGTCTGGTGGGGTAAGTGTGTCTCAGAGCTGTGTGTAAGTTGACTATGCAAACAATTAGGAATTTTCAACACATTAATGTTTCTTATGAAAAGAAGAAGTGATGCAGTCAGTCTCTCCTCAATTCTTAGCAAAGAGAGACTGGCATGCATAGTATTTATATTAGCCCTCTGATTACAATGAAGATCAAGATGTGATGCTCTGTTCTGGGCCAGCAGCAACTTAACTAGGTCTTTCTTTGCAGTACTTGACCACATAGCTGGACAATAATCAAGATAAGACAAAACTGCCTGCAGGTCTTGCATTTTGGAGTGTGGTGTCAAAAAAAAAAAGTAGAGCATCTCTTTATTATGGACAGACCTCTCCCCATCTTTACAACCATTTAATATATGTTTTGACCATGACAGTTTACAATCTAACATAACACCAAGTAATTTAACTTTTTCAACAGCCACACCATTATTTGAACAGTGAGAGACAGAATAACAACAAAAAAATCCAGAAAAACGCATGTCAAAAATGTTTTAAATTGATTTGCATTTTAATGAGGGAAATAAGTATTTGACCCCTCTGCAAAACATGACTTTGTACTTGGTGGCAAAACCCTTGTTGGCAATCACAGAGGTCAGACGTTTCTTGTAGTTGGCCACCAGGTTTGCACACATCTCAGGAGGGATTTTGTCCCACTCATCTTTGCAGATCTTCTCCAAGTCATTACGGTTTCGAGGCTGACGTTTGGCAACTCGAACCTTCAGCTCCCTCCACAGATGTTCTATTGGATTAAGGTCTGGGAACTGGCTAGGCCACTCCAGGACGTTAATGTGCTTCTTCTTGAGCCACTCCTTTGTTGCCTTGGCCGTGTGTTTTCGGTCATTGTCATGCTGGAATACCCATCCACGACCCATTTTCAATGGCCTGGCTGAGGGAATGAGTTTCCCACCCAAGATTTGACGGTACATGGCCCCGTCCATTGTCCCTTTGATGAGGTGAAGTTGTCTTGTCCCCTTAGCAGAAAAACACCCCCAAAGCATAATGTTTCCACCTCCATGTTTGACGGTGGGGATGGTGTTCTTGGGGTCATAGGCAGCATTCTTACTCCTCCAAACACGGCGAGTTTAGTTGATGCCAAAGAGCTCAATTTTGGTCTCATCTGACCACAACACTTTCACCCAGTTCTCCTCTGAATCATTCAGATGTTCATTGGCAAACTTCAGACGGGCCTGTATATGTGCTTTCTTGAGCAGGGGGACCTTGCGGGCGCTGCTGGATTTCAGTCCTTCACGGCGTAGTGTGTTACCAATTGTTTTCTTGGTGACTATGGTCCCAGCTGCCTTGAGATCATTGACAAGATCCTCCTGTGTAGTTCTGGGCTGATTCCTCACCGTTCTCATGATCATTGCAACTCCACGAGGTGAGATCTTGCATGGAGCCCCAGGCCGAGGGAGATTGACAGTTCTTTTGTGTTTCTTCCACTTGCGAATAATTGCACCAACTGTTGTCACCTTCTCACCAAGCTGCTTGGCGATGGTCTTGTAGCCCATTCCAGCTTTGTGTAGGTCTACAATCTTGTCCCTGACATCCCTGGAGAGCTCTTTGGTCTTGGCCATGGTGGAGAGTTTGGAATCTGATTGATTGATTGCTTCTGTGGACAGGTGTCTTTTTATACAGGTAACAAACTGAGATTAGGAGCACTTCCTTTAAGAGTGTGCTCCTAATCTCAGCTCGCTACCTGTATAAAAGACACCTGGGAACCAGAAATCTTTCTGATTGAGAGGGGGTCAAATACTTATTTCCCTCATTTAAAATGCAAATCAATTTATAACATTTTTGACATGCGTTTTTCTGGATTTTTTTGTTGTTGTTATTCTGTCTCTCACTGTTCAAATAACCCTACCATTAAAATTATAGACTGATCATTTCTTTGTCAGTGGGCAAACGTACAAAATCAGCAGGGGATCAAATTCTTTTTCCCCTCACTGTAGGTCTCCTGTTAGAACCAGTAAAGGCTGCTTTACCACTCTTGGGTAGCGGAATTACTTTGGCTTCCCTCCAGCCTTGAGGACAAATACCTTCCTCTAGACTAACGATATGACAGATAGGAGTGGCCAAAGAGTCAACTACCATCCTCAGTAGCGTTCCATCTAAGTTGTCAATGCCAGGAGGTTTGTCATTATTGATTAATAGCAATATTTGTTCCACCTATTCCACACTAACATTTACAAAATTCAAACTTACAATGCTTTTCTTTCATAATTTGTGTTTTTATGCATGAATATGATGGCTCACTGTTCATTGTTGGCATTTCCTGCGTAAGTTTGCCCACTTTGCTAACGAAGTAATCATTAAAATACACTACATGACAAAAAGTTTGTGGACACCTGCTCATCAAACATCTAATTCCAAAATCATGGGCATTAATATGGAGTTGGTCCCCCCTTTGCTGCTATAACAGCCTCCACTCTTCTGGGAAGGCGTTCCACTAGATGTTGGACATTGCTGCGGGGACTTGCTTCCATTCAGCCACAAGAGCATTAGTGAGGCCTGGCTTGCTGTCAGCGTTCCAATTCATCCCAAAGGTGTTCGATGCGGTTGAGGTAAGGGCTCTGTCCAGGCTAGTCAACTTCTTCTACACCGATCTCGACAAACCATTTCTGTATGGACCTCGCTTTGTGCATGGGGGCATTGGCATGCTGAAACAGGAAAGGACCTTCCCCAAACTGTTGCCACAAAGTTGTAAGCACAGAATCATCTAGAATGTCATTGTATGCTGTAATGTTAAGATTTCCCTTCACTGGAACTAAGGGGCCTAGCCCGAACCATGAAGAACAGCCCCAAATCCTAATCCCTCCTCCACAAAACTTTACAGTTGGCATTATGCATTTTTTTTATTTTATTTTTTTATTTAACCTTTATTTAACCAGGTAAACCAGTTGAGAACAAGTTCTCATTTACAACTGCGACCTGGCCAAGATAAAGCAAAGCAGTGCGATAAAAACAACACAGAGTTACATATGGGGTAAAACAAAACAAAGTCAAAAATACAACAGAAATACATATAATATACAGTGTGCAAATTTAGCAAGTTATGGTGGTAAGGCACCATAACTTGTTTTGTTTTGTAAGTCGCTCTGGATAAGAGCGTCTGCTAAATGACTAAAATGTAAAATGTAAATGTAATAAAATAGGCTATAGTGCAAAATAATTACAATTAGTATTAACACTGGAATGATAGATGTGCAAGAGATGATGTGCAAATAGAGATACTGGGGTACAAATGAGCAAAATAAATAACAATATAGGTAATTGGGCGGGCTAATTTCAGATGAGCTGTGTACAGGTGCAGTGATCGGTAAGGTGCTCTGACAACTGATGCTTAAAGTTAGTGAGGGAGATAAGTGTCTCCAGCTTCAGAGATTTTTGCAATTTGTTCCAGTCATTGGCAGCAGAGAACTGGAAGGAATGGCGGCCAAAGGAGGTGTTTGCTTTGGGGATGACCAGTGAGATATACCTGCTGGAGCGCAGACTACGGGTGGGTGTTGCTATGGTGACCAATGAGCTAAGATAAGGCGGGGATTTGCCTAGCAGTGATTTATAGATGGCCTGGAGCCAGTGGGTTTGGCGACGAATATGTAGTGAGGACCAGCCAACAAGAGCGTCACAGGTCACAGTGGTGGGTATTATATGGGGCTTTGGAGACAAAACGGATGGCACTGTGATAGACAACATCCAATTTGCTGAGTAGAGTGTTGGAGGCTATTTTGTAAATGACATCGCGAAGTCAAGGATCGGTAGGATAGTCAGTTTTACGAGGGCATGTTTGGCAGCATGAGTGAAGGAGGCTTTGTTGCGAAATAGGAAACCGATTCTAGATTTAACTTTGGATTGGAGATTCTTAATGTGAGTCTGGAAGGAGAGTTTACAGTCTAACCAGACACCTAGATATTTGTAGTTGTCCACATACTCTAGGTCAGACCTGTCGAGAGTAGTGATTCTAGTCGGGTGGGCGGGTGCAAGCAGCGTTCGGTTGAAGAGCATGCATTTAGTTTTACTAGTGTTTAAGAGCAGTTGGAGGCTACTGAAGGAGTGTTGTATGGAATTGAAGCTCGTTTGGAGGTTTGTTAACACAGTGTCCAATGAAGGGCCAGATGTATACAAAATGGTGTCGTCTGCGTAGAGGTGGATCTGAGAGTCACCAGCAGCAAGAGCGACGTCATTGATATACACAAAGAAAAGAGTCGGCCCAAGAATTGAACCCTGTGGCACCCCCATAGAGACTGCCATAGGTCCAGACAACAGGCCCTCCCGATTTGACACATTGAACTCTATCTGAGAAGTAGTTGGTGAACCAGGCGAGGCAGTCATTTGAGAAACCAAGGCTATTTAGTCTGCCAATAAGAATGCGGTGGTTGACAGAGTCGAAAGCCTTGGCCAGGTCAATGAAAACGGCTGCACAGTACTGTCTATTATCGATCGCGGTTATAATATCGTTTAGGACCTTGAGCGTGGCTGAAGTGCACCCATGACCAGCTCGGAAACCGGATTGCATAGCGGAGAAGGTACGGTGGGATTCGAAATGGTCGGTGATCTGTTTGTTGACTTGGCTTTCAAAAACTTTTGAAGGGCAGGATGGATATGGGTCTGTAACAGTTTGGATCTAGAGTGTCTCAGACGTTACGAAAGAGAGGTTGAACAGGCTAGTAATAGGGGTTGCGACAATTTCGGCGGCTAGTTTTAGAAAGAAAGGGTCCAGATTGTCTAGCCCAGATGATTTGTAGGGGTCCAGATTTTGCAGCTCTTTTAGAACATCAGCTGTCTGGATTTGTGTGAAGGAGAAGCGGGGGGGGCACGGGCAAGTTGCAGCGGAGGGTGCAGAGCTGGTGGCCGGGGTAGTGGTATGCAGGTGGAAAGCATGGCCAGCCGTAGCAAAATGATTGTTGAAATTCTCGATTATTGTAGATTTATCGGTGGTGATAGTGTTTCCTAGCCTCAGTGCAGTGGGCAGCTGGGAGGAAGTGCTCTTATTTTCCATGGACTTTACAGTGTCCCAAAACTTTTTGGAGTTAGTGCTACAGGATGCAAATTTCTGTTTGAAAAAGTTAGCCTTTGCTTTCCTAACTGCTTGTGTATATTGGTTCCTAACTTCCCTGAAAAATTGCATATCGCGGGGGCTATTTGATGCTAATGCAGTACGCCACAGGATGTTTTTGTGCTGGTCAAGGGCATTGGGGCAGGGAGCGTTCTGCCGGCATCCGCCAAACCCAGATTCATCCTTCGGATTGCCAGATGGTAAAGCGTGATTCATCACTCCAGAGAAAGCATTTCCAATGCTCCAGAGTCCAATGGAGGCGAGCTTTATACCACTCCAGCCGACGCTTAGCAATGCGCATGGTGATCTTAGGCTTGTGTGTGGCTGCTCGGCCATGGAATCCCAATTCATTAAGCTCCCGACTAACAGTTATTTTGCTGACGTTGCATCCAGAGGCAGTTTGTAACTCGATAGGGAGTGTTGCAAATGAGGACAGACGGTTTTTACGCAATACGCGGTTCAGCACTGGGTGGTACCGTTCTGTAAGCTTGTGTGGCCTACCACTTCGCAGCTGAGCCGTTCTTACTCCTAGACATTTCCACTTCACAATAACAGCACTTACAGTTGACCGGGGCAGCTCTAGCAGGGCAGAAATTTGACAAACTGACTTGTTGGAAAGGTGGCATCCAATGACGGTGCCACATTGAAAGTCACTGAGCTCTTCAGTAAGGCCATTCTACTGCCAATGTTTGTCTGTGGAGATTGCATGGCGGTGTGCTCGATTTTATACACCTGTCAGCAACGGGTGTGGCTGAAGTAGCTGAATCAACTAATTTGAAGGGGTGTCCACATACTTTTGTATATATAGTGTAATTTGCAACATCAAATGGTTTTGTGATAAATAAGCCATTGATTCAATGAGACTGAGTTTAATTTGTCTTTCTGCCCATCATTTCAATTAGAGTACTCCAAAGTTGTTTTCTATCATTCTTCATATCATTGATCTTGGCTTCATAATACAGTTTCTTCTTATTTTTGTTGAGTTTAGTGACATCATTTCTGAATTCGCAGTAAGTCAGATGTGCAGCCAGATTCATTAGCCACTCCTTTTAGCCCATCTCTTTCAACCATACAGATTTTCAATTCCTCATCAATCCATGGAGCCTTAACAGTTCTAATAGTTTCTTAACAGATGTATGATTATCAATAATTGGAAGAAGCAATTTCATAAATTCACCAAGTGCAGCGTCTGGATGCTCCTTATTAATCACATCACACCAACAAATGTTTTTTTAGCATCATCCACATAAGAGTCACAGCTAAACCTGATCACTTATACACTATTTTAGGCCCAGCCTTTGGAACTTTGTAATTCCTGGATATAGCCACTGTGATCACTGCATCCAATGGGTACAGATACAGCTTTAGAACAAAGTTCTACAGTATTAGTAAACATGTGATCAATACATGTGGATGATCTTGTTCCTTCATATTGTGACGTCACGAGAGGCTACACAGCTTTCAGCGGGATTGCTCAAGTAGTGCAAGGAGACAAGGTTCAAACAAAACAAGGATTTTATTATAGGTCTTGGGAAATTAACGAAAATATAACAAAATTCTGTTCTCTTGTGGCTCTTTAAGGGTTAACAGTTCAGGGATGTCTCTTCCACATCCAAAATCATAATTCTCACTCGCTCAGATAACTTTTCCCCAGCCTTACTGTAGTCCACGTTGCAGCTAGTGGCCAACCCAGCAAAAAGTCCTTCCAAATGTCTCTCACGTATTTCCACAGGTGCATATATCCAAAGGTGAGTATTTCCCAAAGGTAAGTATCTCCAAATCCTTATATTCCTCATGGAAGTGGACGTGCAGCACTCTTGTCCTCCAGAGAGCCCAGGTTGGAGACTGTGTCTCTTCCCTTCCCAAACCTTCAGCTCATCAGCTCCTCATTTGTTTCAGCTGCGTGGGAAGATTGGCCATAGAGGGGTGGAGTTCCCGACCATACCAGCAGATGGAGCCATAGCTGTCTGGGTTTGCAGCCACCTCAGGGGGATGTAACGTCCCTCCAGGACACAGCCTCTCGTGACATCACAATATATTACTTTTACAAGTAACAGATTAATATAACGAGTTACTATCTTCAAATATTGTAATATTATTAAAGTTGCTTTTTCAAGTAACCCTTGTATTACTTTTAAAAGCACATCTCTACCGGTGTGTTTATATACAGTTGAAGTTGGAAGTTTACATAAACTTAGGTTGGAGTCATTAAAACTCTTTTTTCAACCATTCCATGTTTCTTGTTAACAAGCTATAGTTTTGGCAAGTCGGTTAAGACATCTACTTTGTGCATGACACAAGTAATTTTTCCAACAATTGTTTACAGATTATTTCACTTATAATTCACTGTATCACAATTCCAGTGGGTCAGAAGTTTACATACACTAAGCCTTTAAAGAACTTGGAAAATTCCAGAAAATGATGTCATGGCTTTAGAAGCTTCTGATTGGCTAATTGACATAATTTGAGTAAATTGGAGGTGTAACTGTGGATGTATTTCAAGGCCTACCTTCAAACTCAGTGCCTTTTTGCTTGACATCATGGGAAGATCAAAAGAAATCAGCCAAGACCTCAGAAAAAAAATTGTAGAGCTCCACAACTCTGGTTCATCCTTGGGAGCAATTTCCAAATGCCTGAAGGTACCACGTTCAGCTGTACAAACAATAGTGCCCAAGTATAAACACCATGGGACCACGCAGCCGTCATACCGCTCAGGAATGAGACGCGTTTTGTCTCTTAGAGATTAACGTACTTTGGTGCGAAAAGTGCAAATCAATCCCAAAACAACAGCAAAGGACTTTGTGAAGATTAGCAAGGAAGAAGCCACTGCTCCAAAACCGCCATAAAAAACCCAGACTACAGTTTGCAACAGCACATGGGGACAAAGATCATACTTTTTGGAGAAATGTCCTCTGGTCTGATGAAACAAAAATAGAACTGTTTGGCCATAATGACCATCGTTATGTTTGGAGGAAAAAGGGGGCCGCTTGCAAGCCGAAGAACACCATCCCAACCGTGAAGCACGGGGGTGGCAGCATCATGCTGTGGGTGTGCTTTACTGCAGGAGGGACTGGTGAACTTCACAAAATAGATGGCATCATGAGGAAGGAAAATTATGTGGATATATTGAAACAACATCTCAAGACATCAGTAGGAAGTTAAAGCTTGGTCACAAATGTGTCTTCCAAATGGACAATGACCCCAAGCATACTTCAAAAGTTGTGGCAAAATGGCTTAAGGACAACAAAGTCAAGTTATTGGAGTGGCCATCACAAAGCCCTGACCTCAATCCTATAGAACATTTGTGGGCAGAACTGAAAAAGCATGTGCGAGCAAGGAGGCCTACAAACCTGACTCAGTTACACCAGCTCTGTCAGGAGGAATGGGCCAAAATACACCCAACTTATTGTGGGACGGCTGTGGAAGGCTACCCGAAACGTTTGACCCAAGTTAAACAATTTAAAGGCAATGCTACGAAATACTAATTGAGTGTATGTAAACTTCTGACCCACTGGGAATGTGATGAAAGAAATACAATATGAAATGAATCATTCTCTCTACTATTATTCTGACATTTCACATTCTTAAAATAAAGTGGTGATCCTAACTGACCTAAGACAGGGAATTTTTACTAGGATTTAATGTCAGGAATTGTGAAAAACTGAGTTTAAATGTATTTGGCTAAGGTGTATGTAAACTTCCGACTTCAACTGTGTATATATATATATATATATATATATATATATATATATATATATATATATATATATATATATATATATATATATATATAGCTATAGGCTAACGCGTTTCCAATATGCTATTGTAAACCCGAAAATCTAAGAAACATGGCAGCTGTGTTGTTACCCTGCTAACCTTTTCCTTGTGCAAATGCTCCCATTATTTTGAGTTAATCGAGAAAGAGAACAACATTTAGTCAAATGCAAACCCTGCAAAGGCAGCATTGATCTCGTCGTCCAGAAACACCACATCAAACCTGAAAAGCATCTGGAGGTTGTGCACAAAAGCACAAAGCTGGTAGCCAAATTTCCAGAAATGAGTGAAAGAGGAGAAATATATACACATTATGATAATAAACAAAGATGCATAAATATTAAATCCAATCGTTCTAACGAAATGTCCGTATAAACAATCAAAATCTCAGCTCTGTTAAAAGTACAATGAAGAAAATATTTTATTGATCATAGTGATTCAGGAGTATCATTAAAACAGGTTAACATGCCCCAACAATGTTAGACAAAGTACAGAAAGCGCTTAAGTTGCTGAAAAAAGTAAATCAAATAAATGATGAGAGAGTAGTCACATTAACTGATACCTGACATGGATATGGTGGCATAGCAGGAAGATCCGAGTACCGTAAACCTAGACCTTGTGAGTTCAAATCCCAGGTGATGACATGTTGAATAATAATTACTTTATAAATGAGCATGCACAACGTAATCATTTATTTCAAAGTGTATCAAATATTTAATCAGAAAAGTGTGTGTGTGTGTCCCTAACCTTGTCAACAGACAAAGAGCCACGAATGGATCAGTGGTTCACCAATCAGGGCCTTGATTGGTTCGGCAACGTGATGTGTAATACAAATATATGTGGACACACAAATGTTATTGCAACGTTTCCATGAAACGTGTCTACAACATGATTATCTTATGTCCTGAGAAAATGGCTACCATGTTCTCTGTATATTCGCTCGAATATTCTCCTAACCCACAGAAAACTGGATGCATGAATGTTCTTGCAACGTTCTCATTTAACATGTCTAGAACATGAATATCTTATCTTCTGAGAACATGGCAATCATATTATGTGTATGGTTGGTGAGATGTAGATGGAATATTCTCTTAACCCACAGAAAACTGGACACATGAATGTTCTTGCAACATTCCCATGATATGTCTAGAACATGAATATCTTACATTCTTAGAACATTGTTCTATTTAACATTAAGGGAATGGTCTCTTGGAAACTTTTCTTGCACATCATGGGAACATTCCTATGAAAACGTTAGTTATTGCCCTAATGAGACTTTTAAGGGCACGTTCTCTAAAGTTGTGGGAACGTTTGTTGTTAGCTGGGAACCACCCCTAAATGTAGAAACAGAACCTAAACCCCCTCCCACCCACATACATGTGGACAAAAACGAGCAATTTCGAATGTGAGGCAGTTCTACATATTGAAAACTGATTTACAGTTATCTTTTTTACCAAACGTAAAGAAGACATATGGCATTAATTTAGCACTGATAAATTGGTCGACATAGTCATCAAACTGGCCCCCCCAAAAATAAGAATTTTTCTATCATAAAAACAATTAACAATTCCAAATAATGTTAAACTGCAAGAAAACAACTAGGACGTTTGTCAAACCAAAAACACAGAGACCCTGTAAACCAGGAGACACATCTCATTTACCAACAGGCTAATATAAGAAGTTATTACGAAGGGGGAAATCCCTCTATATGACCAATGAGCTTGAAAAAATATAGGATGCAATCAATCCAAATTCATTTTGGGAATTAAGGACGAAATTAGATACCTGTTAAAAAGAAAGACCTCCCAATCAAAGATGGGAATATCTGGAAACAGCATTTTGAAATCCTCTATCAATTCCAAGAAAAATAACATTTTCACCCAAATAGCAGTAATAGAACAATTTTAAAATAATTAGAATTAACAGTAAAAAACCAACAAAACCAGCTGGACAATCCTATTAAATTGTCTAAACTAAATAATAAAGGTAAAGCCTGTGGGCCAGACAACATTCGAACAGAGATGTTGAAACCTAGCAGGGCAATTCCACGGAGACTCAGATTTCTCACATAAAATGTATGCCAAACAAAAACCATTGATTTCAAAGTTTAACAAACCATACAACTCTATGCACAAGGACTACTTTTAGCAATTAACACTGAACATTTTACAAAAATACTGTGCAGATGCAAAGTTTAGTAATACGTGGTAATATATCCTAAATAGGTACAAAAAGGTATAAATATGCAATATCCTCCTTTGCATATTTGGGTATTACTCTACACACTATTATTTTAATGAGCTCTGCCCCCAAACAAGACCAAATTTGGTTTGTCCGGACCAAATCTGAACCATTCATAGACATCTATGTTTCACAAGATTGGACATCAAAGTAGAGCTCAGTATAGTAGAGTAGAGTACAGTACAGCACAGAACAGAACAGTAGACTAGAGTTCAGTACAGTAAAGTAGAGCAGAGTTCAGTACGGTAGAGTTCAGTACAGTAAAGTAGAGCAGTGGTTCTCAACTGGTTTGCCTCGTGACCCAAATTGAACCAGGTTGTCTCAGTCTCGACCCAATACAATTCATAAACATAAATGATATCCGTACAAAAAAAACTAACTACTTGATAGGTCTACCTCCTACTTATTACTTCTGCGAACTTTCATTATCCTCCCTTCTCAAGAGAGAGACAAATTAGAAAATATTTAAAATTAATGTGACTCCAAAATGACACAATACATTATTTACCATTCATTTCTATTGGGCACAAAATAATCTGAAACACAACCAAAACGAACTGCAAATGCATCCAACAAGTTTGTAGTGTCACGAACTTGATGTAGTCATTGCGTGCTAGGAATATGGGACCAAATACCACACTTTTGACTACTTTATAAGAATCTGTGGGGGTGTCAATAATTTTGATCCCTACCTTTTTGAGAGAAAAAAATACTGTTACCTGTTAAACAAAATCTCTTTCTCTGAGCAATTGTATTAGTATAAAATGATATCATTTTCAAAGTTTGAACACACCTACTCATTCAAGGGTTTTTCTTTATTTTTACTAATTTCTACATTGTAGAATAATAGTGAAGACATCAAAACTATGAAATAACACATATGGAATTATGTAGTAACCAAAAAAGTGTTACACAAATAAACAGATATGTTATATTTTAGATTCTTCAAATTAGCCACCCTTTGCCTTGACAACAGCTTTGCACACTCTTGGCATTTTCTCAACCAGCTTCATGAAGAATGCTTTTCCAACAGTCTTGAAGGAGTTCCCACATATGCTGAGCACTTGTTGGCTGCTTTTCCTTCACTCTTCGGTCCAACTCATCCCAAACCATCTCAAATGGGTTGAGGTCGGGTGATGGTGGAGGCCAGGTCATCTGATGCAGCACTCCATCACTCTCCTTCTTGGTCAAATAGCCCTTACACAGCCTGGAGGTGTGTTGGGTCATTGTCCTGTTGAAAAACAAATGATAGTCCCCCTAAGCCCAAACCAGATGGGATGGCGTATCGCTGCAGAATGCTGTGGTAGCCATGCTGGTTAAGTGTGCCTTGAATTCTAAATACATCACCGACAGTGTCAGCAAAGCACCATCACACCTCCTCCTCCATGCTTCACGGTGGGAACCACACATGTGGAGATCATCCGTTCACCTACTCTGCGCCTCACAAAGACACAGCGGTTAGAACCAAAATCTCAAATTTGGGCTCATCAGACCAAAGGACAGATTTACACCGGTCTAATGTCCATTGCTCGTGTTTCTTGGCCCGAGCAAGTCTCTTCTTATTATTCTTGTCCTTTAGTAGAGTTTTTTTTGCAGCAATTCGACCATGAAGGCCTGATTCACGCAGTCTCCTCTGAACAGTTGATGTTGAGATGTGATACTTGAACTCTGTGAAGCATTTATTTGGGCTGCAATCTGAGGTGCAGTTAACTCTAATGATCTTATCCTTAATTTCCTGTGGCGGTCCTCATGAGAGCCAGTTTCATCATAGCACTTGATGGTTTTTGCGACTGCACTTGAAGAAACGTTCGAAAAGTTCTTGACATTTTCCGGATTGACTGACCTTCATGTCTTAAAGTAATGATGGACTGTCGTTTCTCTTTGCTTATATGAGCTATTCTTGCCATATTATGGATTTGGTCTTTTACCAAATAGGGCTATCTTCTGTATACCATCCCTACCTTGTCACTACACAACTGATTTGCTGAAATGCATTAAGAAGGAAATAAATTCCACAAATTAGCTTTTAACAAAGCACACCTGTTCATTGAAATGCATTCCAGGGAACACTTTTTTGGTTACTATTTGATTCCATGTGTGGTATTTCATAATTTTGATGTCTTCACTATTATTCTACAATGTAGAAAATAGTAAAAATAAAGAAAATCCCTTGAATGAGTAGGTGTGTCCAAACTTTTGACTGGTACTGTATATAATAAATACACAAGGAGTAACAATAACTTGGCTATATATACGGGGTACCAGTACCGAGTCGAGCTAATTGAGGTAGATACAGTATGTAAATAGGAACAGAGTAACTAGGCAACAGGATAGATAATAAACAGTAGCAGCAGTGTATGTGGTGAGTCAAAAAAGTTAGTGCAAAAGGGTCAATGCAGATACCCCGGGTAGATATTTGGTTAACTATTTAACTAACTATTTAGCAGTCTTATGGCTTTGGGGTAGAAGCTGTTCAGGGTCCTGATGCTTCCAGACTTGGTGCATCGGTACTGTTTGCTGTGCGGTAGCAGAGAGTACAGTCAGACATTTTTTAGGGCTTTCCTTTGACACCACTTGGTATAGAGGTCCTGGGTGGCAGGAAGCTTGGCCCAAGTGATGTACTGGGCCATATGCACTACCCTCTGTAGTGCCTTGCGGTCGGATACCAAGCAGTTGCCATACCAAGCGGTGATGAAACCAGTCAAGATACTCTCAATATAACTTTTTGAGGATCTGAAGGCCCATGCCAAATCATTTCAGCCTCCTGAGGGGGAAGAGGCATTGTCGTTTCCTCTTCACGACTCTGTTGGTGTGTGTGGGCCATGATAGATCCATAGTGATGTGGACACTGAGGAACTTGAAGCTCTCGACCTGCTCCACTACAGCCCTGTCGATGTGAATGGGGGTGTGCTCGGCCCTCCATTTCCTGTAGTCCACGTTCAGCTCCTTTGTCTTGCTCACGTTGAGGGAGGGGTTGTTTTCCTGGCACCACACTGCCAGGTCTCTGACCCCTCCCTATAGGCTGTCTCATCGGTTATCAGGCCTACCACCGTCGTGTCATTAGCAAACGTAATGATGGTGTTGGAGTCGTGCGCAGCGACGCAGTCGTGGGTGAACAGGGAGTAGAGGAGGGGACTAAGCACTCACTCCTGAGGGGCCCCGTGTTGATGGTCAGCGTGGCGGATGTGTTGTTGACTACCCTCACCACCTGGGGGTGGCCCGTCAGGAAGTCCAGGATCCAGCTGCCGAGGGAGATGTTCAGTCCCAGGGTCCTGAGCTTAGTGATGAGCTTGTAGGGCGCTATGGTCTTGAACGTTGAGCTATAGTCAATGCATTCTCACGTAGGTGTTCCTCTTGTCCAGGTGAGACAGGGCAGTGTGTGGAGTGCAATAGAGCTTGCATCATCTGTGGATCTGTTGGGGTGGTATGCGAATTGGAGTGGGTCCAGGACCAGCCTTTCAAAGCATTTCATGGCTACATTTGTGAGTGCTATGGGGCGATAGTCATTTAGACAGGTTACCTTGGCGTTCTTGGTTACAGGGACTATGGTGGTTGCTTGAAACAAGTAGGTATTACAGACTGGGTCAGGAAGAGGTTGAAATGTCAATGAAGACACTTTCTAGCTGGTCAGCGCATGCTCTGAGTACGCGTCCTGGTAATCCGTCTGGCCCTGTGGCCTTGTGAATGTTAACCTGTTTAAAAGTCTTACTAATATCGGCTACAGAGAGTGTGATCACACAGTCGTCCAGAACAGCTGGTGCTCTCATGCATGGTCATTGTTGCTTGCCTCAAAACGAGCATAGAAGGCATTTAGCACGTCTGGTAGGCTCGCATCACTGGGCAGCTCGTGGCTGGGTTCCCTTTGTAATCCGTGATAATTTGCAAGCCCTGCCACATCCAATGAGGGTCCGAGCCGGCATTGTAGGATTTGATCTTAGTCCTGTGTTGGCGCTTGCCTGTTTGATGGCTCGTCAGAGGTCGTAGCGGGATTTTTTATACGTTTCCAGATTAGTGTCCCCTCTTTAAAAGCGCCAGCTCTAGCCTTTAGTTCAGTGTGGATGATGCCTGTAATCCTTGGCTTCTGGCTGGGATTTGTACGTACAGTCACTGTGTGGACGAAAACAGTCCCGCTTCATCGGGCCACAGTTTTTGCTTGTAAGCTGGAATCATGAGGATAGAGTTATGTTCAGATTTGCCAAATGGAGGGTGAGGGAGAGCTTTTTATGCATCTCTGTGTGTGGAGTAAAGGTGGTCTAGAGTTTTTTTCCCTCTGGTTGCACATTTAACATGCTGGTAGAAATTAGGTAGAACGGATTTATGTTTCCCTGCATTAAAGTCCCCGGCCACTAGGAGCGCTGCCTCTGGATGAGCGTTTTCCTGTTCACTTATGGCCTTATACAGCTCATTCAGCGCAATCTTAATGCCAGCATTGGTTTGTGGTGGTAAATAGACAGCTATGAAAAATATAGATGAAAACTCTCTGGGTAAATAGGGTAGTCTACAGCTTATCATGAGATACTCTACCTCAGGCGAGCAAAACCTAGAGACTTCCTTGGTATTTGATTTTGTGCACCAGCTGTTGTTTACAAATATACACAGACCGCCACCCCTTGTCTTACCGTTCTATCCTCTTGATGTAGCGTATAGCCCGCTAGCTGTATGTTGTCCATGTCGTCATTCAGCCACGACTTGGTGAAACATAAGATATTACAGTTTTTAATGTACCGTTGGTAGGATAACCGTAATCTAACGTCATCTAATTTATTCTCAAATGATTGAACATTGGCTAATATGATTGATTGAAGTTTACTCGCGCGCCGTCGGATGCTTACAAGGCACCCCGACCTATGTCCACGATATCTCTGTCTCTTTCTCATGCGAATGACAGGGATTTGGGCCTTGTCGGGTGTCTGTAGGATATCCTTCGTGTCCGACTTGTTGAAGAAAAAATCTTCGTCCAATACGAGGTGAGTAATTGCTGTCCTGATATCCAGAAGCTCTTTTTGGTTATAAGAGACGATGGCAGAAACATTATGTACATTTACACATAATGTGTGTACAAACACACATAATAGTACAGTTGGTTAGAGGGCTGTAAAATGGCAGCCAACCTCTCCGGCGCCATTCTTTCCTAGAACCAGCGACTTTTCAGTTACTGGCACAACGCTCTTAACCACTAAGCTACCTGCCGCCCCATCACGTCACGTAGCCTAGTTTAGTTGTCTCTCTACTGAATTTGAATCGTGGTAAAGCCAAATAAAAAATTGATAAGTAAAGGCAATCGAGTTTGATATTTTTCAAGTCCAAAAATCCAGAGAAAGATGGTGAATCGAACCCAGAAAGAGCCAGAGAACTGTCAGTGCTGGAGGAGAGGAGAGAGGGGCAAACTGTTCCTGATGGTGATGCTAATCCCGCCAGTTCAGCATCACCACCGGCACCTAGTAGGCCTACTAGCGAGTCAGACTCAGCGGGAGAGGGAGATGGGGAGTTGGGGGAGGTGGGCAGTGCATCCACCTACGAAGTGCTCGGAGCAGGTACAATTTGCAGTTCAAGAACAAGCAAACGTATAACCCCTGGCTTGCCGTGTTGAATTCAAAGTTAGGCTGTACAACATGCAAAAAGGTTGGGAGCTTCAGTCTAGAAACGACTGGAGGGATTAAATTAGCAAAAGAGTGGGTGGAATGTACAGTAAATTAACATCCTATGCATCAGACGTAACTAAACAACAACAAAGAGCCCTCAGAAAAAGGTTTTTGAACATGCCTGAACTAGGTGCATTTGGTGGCAGCAAGCCTTGTAGACAAGGCTAAAGAGAATCCCCAGGTTAACACTCAGCCAAAGTCTTCAGAACAGCCTTAGAAGGAGGCTGAACATCACAGCCACATGCCCGCTCATGGCTTTGAGCAAGAAGTTGACTCTCAGGAGTTAAATGGACTTGACATGGGGAGAGTCATTGTGGGAGGTTTCGAAAACTAAGTAAGGATTTTTTGTTTCTTTACCTTCACATAACAGAACAAGTTTGTAATCTGAATATGTGCTTCATATTATCACATAGGAGGCCTATATATATTCTCATATGTGTGTTTTGCTGTAGCCTACATTGATTTATTTTATTTCAAGTTATATTCCGATATTGTGATATTTGTTCTACTGCTACATTGATGTTTTGAAAATATATATGAAATTCAGATCTTGTAAATTCGGGTCTGAGTATGTGTGCATATGGCGGGTGTTCTACAGTGTCGTCTAAAAATTTTGCTGTACATTGATGTCTAGAAAATTAAGCTATAAGAAATTCAGACTTAAGCCCCACAGCTATACTCAAGTATTGGGCATACTGTAGTGACGTCTAAAATGCATTGAATTAATTCGCACCTTGGAGAGTGCTGTCAATTTCACCACCATAGATAGTAGGCTACTTGGCTGCTACGTTGTGTTTGACACTTTTTTTCTCAATGTGCTCCGGATACCCAGATCTGAGGCACATGATGCAATCAGACATCAGGCTTCTACCTCTTTCAGGAGTGCTGTGTATGTGTGTGTGTCGGTGTGTTGAGAGTATTCACTTAGTGGTTAAACAGGAGTTTCCCATGGTGCTACTTGGTATGAGGTGTGTGTACAGCGTGTGTGTGTGTGTGTGTGTGTGTATGTGTGTGTTGAGCGTAGTGCACATTGTTCTACTCACCCAGGGGATCTCTGATGTCAAGAGACAGCAGCACGTATGTGTGTGAGTGCAGCACAGCGCAGGGCAGCACAGTGTGGGTGCAGGCAGAGGTCACAGGAGTGTGTGTATACTGTAGCAGACAGATTTAGATGGGGAACCGAAGATTGGGGCCCAGGAAGCCAGACTGACTTAACAAGAAGTGGGTAAAACCTACAACACATACATGTAGATGTAATTGAAATGCACGTACGCACTCTCACACACACTCACACACACTCACACACACACACTCACACACACTCACACACACACACTCACACACACACACACACACACACACACAGGACAGAAAAACACTTTACTCCTACTTTCACTCTGACTTTGTTGGGTCGTTCCACGAAATGGGTGCCCTTTGATATTTTAAGTAGAAATTATGAACCAACATTTAATTTTAAAAGCCTGTTATATTAAGTGAAGTGCACTTTCAGATAGACCACATGGAGTACTCAATAAATCCGATTTTTTTATCTTAAATATAGGCTTGCTAAAGTGCAAAAATGTTGAATTTTGTCTTGTCCCTGTGTCACTTCTAGGAAGATTTCAACCCACTTAATTAAAAAAATATTTAAGTTTCACCATCATTGTAAAAGCCTAGTTATTTTGCTACTTTGAAAAAGTCATTTCTGATTATTATTTATATTAATGTGATTAGTGATGCATTTATATCTGTCCTTCATTTTAAGGTCAACCCAGTTATGCAAACAATTTACCCCTTTCAAATAATGTACCATTCCACCAAGTTAAATGATTCACAGCATGTGACATCGTTTGGGACTTCTGAACATCTTTGACTGAGGTGGTGGAGCTCGACACGTCATCCCTGTTCGCTGAATTAATCTTTGGAAAACTTGAATTTGATTAAACTTTCATTGTGTGGTACATACTGTATGTATAATTCCTCATTTCATGAACACCATGTGGTCCCATGCTCTTCACCACGAGGAGTAATGGCCGATCTTCACTTAGAATCTCACCCCTGTTAGCGTCAAACATTTTAGAGGCCCAATAGTAACTTTATCTGTTTGATATTATACAGTATGTGTGTTTATTTGTACAAGGGATACTTAAACAATGAGAAAATGTTGTATTTATCTCAAACATGCTTTTAAATAATAGTTATGAATGGTTAACCCTAACCTTAACCCTAAACATATCCTCCATGCAATTGAATGTTGAAAGAAGAGATATTTTAATGTCAATTTCTTAAAAGTTTGCATGTCCAAAAGGCACCCATTTCATGGAACGACCCAGTTACCCTCAAATCTGAAGCGGAGTTCTCTATTTCCCACTGTTTGACAAGACATGAGAGGTAGAGGAGTTTGATATCCATAGCAGGCTGCACTGCTACTAAACACAGTCTGACCTTTGTAAGTGAAAGATAATTGTTGTTATTCTATTCTTACCGGGCACATAAGTGTTTTGATGCATGGATACCTTGTGTTGCAGACAGTAAAGGACTGAATATGGCTGAAAATACAGGGGTTGTTTGGGATGTTGTGAGTAGTAGCATATAATGAAAAGGCAATCAACATTTAAAAACAGCTTATAGATAACGTGTGGTTACATTCTGATGACAACATTACTAATGGCAACAGCAGACCCTTGGCTTGCACTGAGTAAGTTCTGTTTAGAAGTATGTGTGTGCTTGTGTGAGGTTGTGTGTCTGTCTGTGTGCACACTCATTGGACTTGAGCTGCATCCGGCGACCTCATCAACCCCATCCCGGCAGCATTACTGACACAGGATACCCCTTGCAGAAATAGACCAGGCGTTGAGGACATGAGCTTCTCTGTGTGTGTGTGTGCACATGTTTTTAGCATGCATGTGTGTATGTCTGTCTGTGTGTGTGTGTGTGTGTGCGTGCGTGCCCGCCCGCCCGCCCGCCTGCCCAATGAACTATCATGTCCTGCCTGTCAACAGTATGATCAAATCAGGCTGTTCTTCTTGGCTTTGGTGCATCTCTCATCATTTTACAGAAAATAACTTTCCTAGAACGTGGTTACCATGGGGTCACACTTTATTTGGACATTCCGGATTTTCCATCTGTAGATGCTCTACAGATGGTCATACTATCAACAGACTATCTGTTGATAAACAACTGCTTGCTAAGGTTACAGTTAGGGTTAGGTTTAGAATAAGGGTTAGGGTAAGGTTTAAGGTTAGGATTAGGGATAGGGTTACGGTAAGGGTTAAGTTTATGGTTAGGATAAGGGTTAAGGTTAGAGCTAGGGTTAGTAGATAGTTGAAATGTTATTAATAGTCTGTAGATAGTCCATCTGTAGATGCTCTATGGACTATCCAAATAAAGTGTTACCTTACCTTGTTCTCTAATTAGACATGTTTCATGGGACGTTGCAAGAAAATTCATGTGTCCAGTTTTCTGAGGATTTGCAGAATATTCCATCAACGTCACACCAAACATACACAGAACATGGTTGCCATGTTCTCAAAATATAAGATATTAATGTTCCAGACACATTTCATTGGAACATTGCAAGAACATTTCTGTTTCCAAGAACGTTTAAAACAGGACATTCTGTCATGGTCTCCTGGAGTTTTTTGTGTAGCTCCCGGCTTGTTCCGGGACATCCCTAAAGACGTTTTTAGGACGTCGCCTGATGAGCCCAAATAAATGTTCTCCATAAAATAAAACTTGTTTCATTACACATCACCCGTTGTTACTGTTGCCGAGCCCATAATTGGTGAACCAATGATCCATTCACAGCTCTTTGTGTGGTTTGCAAGCTTAGAGACACCCACACACAGTGCTTTTAACTTATATATCTGACACACTTTACTACATTGTGCATGTTCATTTATACAGTAATATTGTTCAACCTGACGTCCCTTGGGATTTGAACTCACAACCTCTTGGTTTACCGCATTCCAATCTTGCCGCTACACCACCATGTCTGTGTCGATGACTGATTTCACCTGTATTGCTACACTTTGCACTTCAAAGTAAATCTCAGCTCTGTTAAAAGGACACTCAAGAAAAACGTTTTTTTTGTTACCATAGTGATTAAGGAGTCACATTAAAACGGAGTAATATACCCCACCAACGTTATACACTATACAGAAACCCCTAACATTTATGAAACAAGTAAATCAAATCAATGATGAGAGAATAGTCAGGTTAACTGACACCGACATAGTGGGTCCACCTGAACCCAGATACCCGAGACCCGAGCGGGTCCAAAATTCCCTCTTTCCTGTTTGATTGTCATCGGTTCTTGGGTCTATGTAACTACAGCTAATAGACCCGTATGGACCCGACTACGGCTCTGCATAGCCTATAGCATATTTATTTTACGCCAATACAGCACATTTATTGACTTATAGAAGGCCTAGCCAACATGTAAGGACCTATTCGTTAACCGAAAGAGCTCAGGTCCAATCGGGGTCTGATTGTAGTCGGGTCAATTTGGGTTCGGGACTGATCGTTCTTGGGTCCGTTCGGGTCCGGATCACCCTTTTATTTTAATGATCGGATCCGTTCAGGTCCGGGTCTTATTGTCCTCGGGTCCATTCGGGTCCAACTTTTTGGACCCGAGAAGACCTCTAATGGTGGTGTAGCAGGAAGATTGGCATTCGGTGAACCAAGAGGTTGTGAGTTCAAATCCCAGGTGAGGACATGTTGAGTATTAATTACTGTATAAATGAATAAATGAACATGCAGAATGTAATCATGGGTGTCAAATATGTAAGTTGAAAACGTTGTATATTAGAAGCACTGTGTGTGGATGTCCCTAACATTGCCAACAGACAAACAGCTGTAAATAGATCAGTGGTACAACAATCACGGCCTTGATGGGCTCAGCAACAATAACAAGTGGTGGGGGGGGGGGACGTTTCTTTAGGGACGTCCTCGGAACATGCTGGGAAGTATAGAAAAACCTATGTTTTAAATGACATTGGACACAGGAATGTTTTTTGCAACGTTAACATGAAACGTGTCTAGAACATTAATATCTTATATTCTGAGAACATGGCAACCACGTTCTGTATATGTTTGGTGTGACGTTGATGGAATATTCTCCTAATAAATAGGTTTACAATAATAACAAGAATTAATAATAATAACAATAAATAATTGTAAGTTCCAAAATTGCATCCTACCTAAATAGCGAGTTGCACAGTAGCCTGCATTTGGCCACGCCAATGTTCTTCTTATCTTAGTCCACTACAATAATACAACTTATAATAAATTCCCCTGGTAGGCTTTTCAAGGCATACTCTTTTTCCTCTACTTCAATGAAAAAGGCCTCCATCTTCGCAATCAACAGTAGCCTAAGACAAGACTCCTCTCATGCGCTCTCTCTCCGCAACAGCAGGCACACCGGGAGTGAGAGAATGATGGTGCTGAAGCGCGAATTCAAGGTGTAGGCTATGATAGAGAGCCTCTCCTGGACAATTTGGCACACTACAATTTTATTTATCAGCTTTTCAATTTTTTATCAGCCAAAAGCTGGCAATTATCGCTAACGGAAACCCTGGCGCTTTTTCCCATCAGAGTTGTTTCCATCAAATTGACTTGTTGCAGATAAAAGTCTGTGCGTAAATAAGTAGTGCACATCAAAATAACTTCTGTGGTTAAATTCCAGTTAAATGGGTTTCCATCGGATTTTCAACTCTAGGGCTACTGATGTTTTTGTCACCCAAAATCTTTTGTAGGTATAGCGAATGTGCCCACTCTGGTATTGACACATGCTCTAGCCAACAGCTTGCAGATACAGTGCAGGTAAGCCTACTTACATGATTAAATTATTATGGACAAAAGTGCGAGAATTTTTATTTGTCAAATCAAATTAAAAATATGTCACCTGCGCTGAATACAACAGTCCTTTAACCAACAATGCAGTTTTAAGAAAAAATAAGTGTTAAGTAAACAATGCCAACAGTCCGGTTAGCCATTTGATTAGCTGTTCAGGAGTCTTACGGCTTGGGGGTAAAAGCTGTTAAGAAGGCTTTTGGACCTAGAATTGGCGCTCCGGTACCACTTGCCGTGCGGTAGCTGAGAGAATGGTCTGCATGATGTCACTATAGGCTATTGATGATTTGAGAAAGTCGCAAAAATATATTGCGCTCTGTTTCTTGTCTCAGGCTGCACAGCTGTTTTCTCATCAAGTGATCATATTTTCACCCATCAGACTATTCTCAATGCAAACTTGTCTTTACTAATATGTAAAATTAGTTTTGATGTAGAATGGCCCATTATCAAATGGGCAGGAACAAGGGCAGGGGAAAAATATGTCATCTGTATGAACTCCAATAGCAAATGGAGGCTGGGCACTTTCCCCCGGTCCATTTTTCAATTATGTGGGTAGGCTCCTTCAGTTTTATAGTGGAGCATGTGGTTAATATGAGCATCTGAGAAATAAAGAGCACTTATTTCACTCCACCATGCATCAACCACTGTTTGAGGAGCATGCTCTTGCTGTGCGACAGGTGATATTCCGCCCAAACTCTGTATGCCATGGGCTCGCCAACCCTGTTCCTGCAGCTACTCAGTGCTTAATTTGGGAAACCAAGTGAAATCTGTTCGGGAACATCGATAGTAAAATGTTCTCAACTAAACACATTTCACTAAACTGTTGACAGCCCCTCTGCACGCTCAATAAATAAATAAAGGAGCGAGAGGAGGAGCTGGAAATGCATGGTGGTGAGATTAGCTATAGCAGAATCTGTAACAATGACGTTGTGAGTCGAGAAGCAGGTGCAGGTGAAACGTTTAATAAAACAACAAACATGAAACGAGACAGCATAAACACAGGAACAATACTGACTGAGGGACATATAAAGGGGAGGTAATGAGGAAGGTAATGGAGTCCAGGTGTGAATCATAATGATCTGCAGGTACGCGTAATGATGGATGCAAGGTGTGCGTAATGATGAATCCCAGCACCAATGGTTAGTATTCCGGCGACGTCGCACGCCAGAGGGGAGGAGCAAGAGTAGACGTGACAGAATCAGCAGAATAAGGTAATGTGTCACCCAATTAATTGTGAAAATATAAAAAATGCCCTATTACTAGGCTATTCAAAATCAAATACTAATTCAATATAATTTTAGGCTAACTGTAAGCCACCCTGCACAATCAATGAACCAACAGCATCGCCTAGGGCTGTACGTTCTCTCCCAGACTCATGGATAGGCATTTTGGAGTGTAGCTTAAGGTAACCGTCCATCCAGTGTGCATAATAATACAGTCCACACTCAAAGGTGATTACTATAATTTGTTTAATTTTGGAGTATAGGCTAGACCAATTATGTACCAATGACATCTTAATTCAGTTTTGTTTGATGTTTTTCTGCCATGCGTAATATGCGGTAGGCTATGTCTTGTATAACAGCACATTCATAATTTTAACTCAGGTTTTTTTGTTTGGGCTTGGGCTCATAAATGCCTATGCATATGGGTGTTTTGAATTAATCATCACCTTAGAAAGCGCTTTCCTTGTGTTAGGCTTTGAAACAACATCCACAACGACCATGTTTTACACTCAGTTTCAACCTGCTGTTGAACTTCTTTCTTCAAATTGATCATCACAGTTTTGATGATACTGTAAGTGTTTGATGTGATTTACGATTGCATTTGCATTGATGTCAGAGTGGTTAGAGTGACAATAGAGCCCTGATGACTAGGCCATTAGGACCTGATGGTCGTTAGCAAGTTGGGTACTAACAAAGCATGTCCAGAGTGCATAAGAGGAGATTACCGTGACTCAACGGTTACGTGGAATTTTACTGCAGTCATGACTCATGACTGCCAGTGTGTTGGTAATATTGTCGCCGCAGCAGCCCTAGCTTTTCTTCAAATAACATTTTCACTGCAGCCTAGAGTAGAATGTTGTACATTTACATTTAAGTCATTTAGCAGTTAGTGCATACATTATATATATTTTTTCCCTGTGGGAATCGAACCCACAACCCTGGCGTTGCAAACGCCATGCTCTACCATCTGAGCTACATCCCTGCCAGCCGTCCCCTACCCTGGACCAATTGTGCACCGCCCCATGGGTCTCCCGGTCGCGGCCGGCTACGATAGAGCCTGGATTCGAACCAGGATCTCTAGTGGCACAGCTCGCACTGCGATGCAGTGCCTTAGACCACTGCGCCACTCGGGAGAACAGTCACTTGTACTCACTTGAAAACAATAATGCAATTATTAATTGCATTGTGGTGTAATAGGCTAGTCTAGGTAGGATAATTGTATTGTCCCTAAACAGGATCAATAGGGGAGCTTTTTGAGCTGTGTTTCTCATGTCTTCACTGTTATTTCATGCGCAATGATGCACCTGGCTACTCCGCTGCCTATCAGCTATTCCTATTAGTTATTCTGGATTCATATTGGAAATTGATGCAGCTTTGAATGCTTGTATGTGTGATATGATTGCTAGTTAGCCTATTGCAGATATTGTCACTATGAATGGTGGATAGAGGGAAGGACATATGTTAGACTGGTAGACTATATTGACCTGTGGTATAGTAAAAGTTAGCACACGGATAAGCGTAGTGCATAAGGGAAGTACCCTATATCAAGGTGTTTTGGTATGCTCATGCAAGCAGATGCATTTGGCTACGATGGAAGAAATTATATAGTAAAACCTGCAAAACAGCGAATGTAAACCAGGGAAAAAAACACTACCCTCCCCTGTGCCCGATAAAAAACCACACAACCCTCCCCAAAGCAAAAAAGAAAGTTTGACAACCCTATTTTGGACCACCCCTTCCCCCCAGTAAATTTTGATCTGTCCCTAAGTAGAATTTCTGAGTCTGAGTATTGAGCTATACTGTATGTTAATGTTTGTTCCTCTCACCCAGCAGTGCCCGCCCATTAGGGCGTTAGGGGCAGTGCCCCACTTGTGATTGGTAAAAAAACAAACACTAAAAATATTTGTATACAAATAAAATATATATATTATACAAATAATTAAGTATGTTTTAAATGCTCTTAAAAGTGTGGTAAATGTTACTTACTACTCTGCCCCTCAGTGACTGCCAGCAGCTCTGCCTCCACGGGCGCATAGGCCATTCGAACATTGCTTTGATTGTTTTGCCAGCCATTTGCTATGAGGGGAAACTGCCCCAATGAAATCTCAGGATTTCATAGCATAAATTATAACAGCACAAAGTAAAAGAACTGTCCTGGGGCGCTCAAATGTGCGTTCAGTCAGAACTTCTGGGTCTGCTCTAGTATCCCTCCCAATATGTCTCTCGCGCCAGACAGCTTACTTCTGCACGTGAGACTAGGTCTGCTCTATCAGGTACAGATGTCGCTAAAGCAAAAAGCAAATTGTAATTAACTTATGATAAATGATAAACCGGACATGATAAACCGGACATCTACATCCAACAAGAGTCGAAGGACAGAGGGATACACTAGCTAGAACCTTCTCATCGTGGATCTGGTAGGACAAACAAGCATGAAAAAACATTGAGAAATAGTTTTGGGTCAAATTAACCAGTTATCTGCCTTTGATAAGCAGCTAGCTAGCTATAGCTAGCTGGTAGCTTGCTAGAAAGTTAGCTCCCATGCCAATTTCAAGTCATTCTGACTAACTCGGAAATATTAACTGGCTATCGCATCATGCTTTGTGACATTATGTTAGCTAGGTATCCCCAGTTAGATAATGTGTTTTCACTTATTGCAACTGCATGCTTGTTGCGTTTTTCCTTGTGCACTCGTTCATTTGTGAGCTGGCTGTTCGTTCTAAATGGTATAATCTAATCTGTTCAAAACAGTGGCAGCATGTGCAGCAGTGGTCATTCGGTTTTTGACATGCAAAAGTGAAAGCTGTATTTATGCTCTTGCTCAAATGCACAGATCCCTTTATATATCTTCTCAAAGAGACGACATGCTGCTTTGTTGACAACTCCAACCACCTTGTGCCCCGGGTACTTAGCCAATCAGTGGCCGCCACTGCTCTCACCTTTGGCCTTTACCTCTCCCCTTGATCCAATTGTCTACTTTACCTGAGTTGTTGTTAATTATCAGTAAAAGCTCTCTCACACACCAGAGGAGGACGTAGGTGTGAAGAGTCTTTCTGATAGAGTGTAGATATGAATGTTTTTGATGCTTTTTGCTGATGGAGGCTGGGTAAGTTAGGATGACACTTGAAGTGAAATTACAGCACATTAAGCAGCCTGGCCTCAAAGACTAGAAGTAACATAGTAAATGTACATTTGTTTCCCTCCAGTTAGTATGATGTGTTAGTTTTGGTATGGTTACATAAGACATAAGGTTTTAAGCCAAAAACAAAAGGAGGGAGATCGGTCAAGGAGGATGGGATATAACGCGAACGTCTAGCAACCCGAAGGTTGCATGTTTGAATCACATCACGAACAACTTTAGCATTATAGCTAATTAGCAACTTAGCAACTACTTTTTAGCTACTTTGCAACTACTTAGCATGTTAGCTAACTCTTCCCCTAACCTAACCCCTAACCTTAACTCCTAACCCTAACCTTTAATAATAGTCGTTCTGACGGGGGGCAAAAATCTGTCTTTCTGTCTGTGGATTTGATTTGTGCTCTTTGACAAAGGCTGGATGTGGGTGTTTTGAGGTAAAGAAGACAGTTTGACAGTTTGAACCCTATGACGATCACTTTTATTGTTTTACTCAGACAGTGTACAGTTCAACAAATGATAACCAGCCAATTGTGAAATCATCCATTGAAAGCCGTACGCTAGGAGAGAAAATATTTGTTGATACCTGGTGATCCGTAACAGTTGTACGTACTACGTGTATACCATTATTGTATTATGTATCATGGATATGATTAATTTCATTACTATGGAATAAGAACTATGCATTGCAAATTGGGACTGTTGTTTTCTGCTCCTGACAACTGCTTTCATTGCATCAAGAAAAATCTGCAATGCGTGGTAAATGTTGTTTGTGCTCCTGAAATGGAAAAAAATAAATAAAAATGGTGCTGGGCACTGAGGTAGCAGCACTCTGCTTTCTTGAGTCCAGTTCAAAAATGTCCCAGAAGCATCCAAAAGACTTTGCCGGCCGCGCCTGCCAAGGAAAATACGCCTTATGAAATGGAAATTCTGAGGCCATTCACAGAGTGCCAGAAAATATTACACACCCCCCCACCCCCCCCACCCCCCGCTCCAAAAAAACGGTGTCCATCTGAGTACATCCAGGTCTGAGGAAAGAGTCCACACACACACACACTTACACACACACACACAGGTTGTTTAGAGTTCTGTTTTTTTTGTCAGTGTGAGAATGGAGGATAGAAAGAGAGCGCTTTTTGACAGCCATTTTTGGTGATGTTGATGTACTCCTGGAATATGATCATCGACAGGGAGCTAGTTAGATGGACACTCTAGGTTGGAATAAATACCAAGAGGGATAGATGAGGTCATTGCAGAGACATAGAACTATGACACAGGCCTTGTGTGGATACCCATACTTGCATTGTAAATATATGAGTTTGCTTTAAATGCAAACTTGTAGAATTTGCTGCACACTATTGAGGAAGATAATCATTTTTCCAGTCCCACGTGTGTTTTTCAACAGCTGAAAATCAGGTATGGGGCCAGCTGTCCCACAATGAATGAATGGCGGGGAACAAGCGTGATTGCACATTAGAAGACACCTTCTCAGAATGGATGATTTTTTTGCTTAGTGCAGATGTTTTTACTAAACAGTACATTCTAAATAGTGTGTAGTACAATTAGTACAGTAGTAGGCAAGACAGTTTTCGGACGTTGCCATACTTCCATTTAAAGTATTAGAAATTCATAATAACAGGTCTTCCATACAACTTCATGGTTTGTGTTAGTCAGTTAAGGGTCTAATGTCTTGTCTGCTGGTGGAGTGTCTGGATGTCTGTCTGTTTTCCTACCTGCCAGTCTGATTCTCTGTCCGTCCGCACGTCCATCACCCATCCGTCCGCATGTCTGTTCCGTCGTCTGTCTGTCTGAGCTTGCGGTGGCTGACTCGTCACATTGGTCTGTTCGAGGGCAGAGAAAAGGGAACTGAACGCAAGGGGGAAGAACGGCTATAGACATAATAGGAGCAGAACACAAGCAGCCCTCTGTCACGGTCGTCTATGTCGTCCAAGTATGACCAAGGCGCAACGTGTCCAAGAAACATGACTTTATTTAGCAAAGTAACCAAAATCCAAAACAAAAGACGACTCAATGAAGTCCACGGTACACAGACCGAAAACGGAACAAAAACCCACAAAAACAAGGTGAAAACACACAGTTTAAATATGGCTCCCAATCAGAGATAACGAGCCGACAGCTGACACTCGTTACCTCCGATTGGGAGTCATATGACTAATACAAACAAGGAAGACAACCACCTAGACACCCCAACCAAACAGCACACAACAAAACGAACATACCCTAAACCCAACCTAACCCACACAACACCCAACAATACAAACACACCCTGGTTCAATAACAACGTCCCGGAACCAGAGCGTGACAGTACCCCCCCCTAAAGGTGCGAACCCCGGGCGCACCAACATAAGGACTAGGGGAGGGTCTGGGTGGGCGTCTGTCCACGGTGGCGGCTCTGGCCCCGGTCGTGATCCCCACCCCACCACAGTCACAACCTGCTTCAGTAGCCTCCTCCCAATGACCACCCTCCAACTAACCCCACCTAGACTAAGGGGCAACACCGGACTAAGGGGCAGCACCGGACTAAGGGGCAGCACCGGGATAAGGGGCAGCACCGGGATAAGGGGCAGCACCGGGCTAAGGGACAGCACCGGACTAAGGGGCAGCACCGGGCTAAGGGACAGTACCTGACTAAGGGGCAGCACCGGACTGAGGGGCAGCTCCGGACTGAATGGCGGATCCTGGCTGGCTGGCTCTGGCGGATCCTGGCTGGCTGGCGGATCCGGGCTGGACGGCTCTGGCGGATCCTGGCTGGACGGCTCATGGCTGGCTGACGGATCTGGCTGCTCATGGCTGGCTGACGGATCTGGCTGCTCATGGCTGGCTGACGGATCTGGCTGCTCATGGCTGGCTGACGGATCTGGCTGCTCATGGCTGGCGGAAGGCTCTGGCTGATCCTGTCTGGCGGACGGCTCTGGCTGATCCTGTCTGGCGGAAGGCTCTGGCTGATCCTGTCTGGCGGAAGGCTCTGGCTGATCCTGTCTGGCGGAAGGCTCTGGCTGATCCTGTCTGGCGGAAGGCTCTGGCTGATCCTGTCTGGCGGAAGGCTCTGGCTGCTCCTGTCTGGCGGAAGGCTCTGGCTGCTCCTGTCTGGCGGAAGGCTCTAGCGGCTCCGGTCTGGCGGACGGCTCTGAAGGCTCATGGCAGACGGGCGGCTTTGCAGGCTCAGTACAGACGGGCGGCTTATGCAACGCTTGGCAGACGGGTAGTTCAGGCGCCATAGGGCAGACGGGCAGTTCAAGCGCCGTTGGGCAGACGGGCAGTTCAGGCGCCGTTGGGCAGACGGGCAGTTCAGGCGCCGTTGGGCAGACGGGCAGTTCAGGCGCCGTTGGGCAGACGGCAGACTCTGGCCGGCTGAGACGCACTGTAGGCCTGATGCGTGGTGCCGGAACTGGAGGTACCGGGCTGATGACACGCATCTCAGGGCTAGTGCGGGAAGCAGCAACAGGGCATGCTTGGCCCTGGGGACGCACCGTAGGCCTGATGCGTGGTGCCGGAACTGGAGGTACCGGGCTGAGGACACGCATCTCAGGGCTAGTGCGGGGAGCAGGAACAGGGCATACTGGACCCTGGGGGACGCACCGTAGGCCTGATGCGTGGTGCCGGAACTGGAGGTACCGGGCTGAGGACACGCATCTCAGGGCTAGTGCGGGAAGCAGGAACAGGACGCACAGGACTCGGGAACACACAGGAGGCTTAGTGCGTGGTGTAGGCACTGGTGGTACTGGACTGGAGACAGGAGGTGGCGCCGGAAATACCGGACCGTGCAGGCGTACTGGCTCCCTTGAGCACTGAGCCTGACCAACCTTACCTGGTTGTATGCTCCCCGTCGCCTGACCAGTACAGGGAGGTGGAATAACCCGCACCGGGCTATGTAGGCGAACCGGGGACACCATGCGTAAGGCTGGTGCCATGTAAGCCGGCCCGAGGAGACGCACTGGTGACCGGATGCGTGGGGCCGGCTTCATGACATCCGGCTCAACGCTCAAACTAGCCCGGCCGATACGTGGAGCTGGAATGTACCGAACCGGGCTATGCACGCGTACAGGAGACACCATGCGCTCTACTGCGTAACACGGTGTCTGCCCGTACTCTCGCTCTCCACGGTAAGTACAGGGAGTAGGCGCAGGTCTCCTACCTGACTTCGCCACACTCCCTTTTAGCCCCCCCCCAAGAAATTTTTGGGTAGTACTCTCGGGCTTCCAGCATTGCCTCCGTGCTGCCTCCTCATATCGCCGCCTCTCGGCTTTAGCTGCCTCCCGCTCTTCACGAGGACGGCAATATTCTCCCGGTTGATCCCAAGGCCCCTCACCATCCAGAATCTCCTCCCATGTCCATGAATCCTTTATGGGAGTCCATAAATCCTGTGTAGGTAGGTCCTGTTGCCGCTTGACACGCTGCTTGGTCTTTTTGTGGTGGGTTTTTCTGTCACGGTCGTCTATGTCGTCCAAGTATGACCAAGGCGCAACGTGTCCAAGAAACATGACTTTATTTAGCAAAGTAACCAAAATCCAAAACAAAAGACGACTCAATGAAGTCCACGGTACACAGACCGAAAACGGAACAAAAACCCACAAAAACAAGGTGAAAACACACAGTTTAAATATGGCTCCCAATCAGAGATAACGAGCCGACAGCTGACACTCGTTACCTCCGATTGGGAGTCATATGACTAATACAAACAAGGAAGACAACCACCTAGACACCCCAACCAAACAGCACACAACAAAACGAACATACCCTAAACCCAACCTAACCCACACAACACCCAACAATACAAACACACCCTGGTTCAATAACAACGTCCCGGAACCAGAGCGTGACACCCTCTATCTCTCTCTACTCACATCGCTACATAAGACCCCTCTGCTTCTCACAAGGACTGGCTGTTCTACTGTTGCATTCTCACATCATAAAACTTTTTTTATATATATACTTTCGGTTATTGTGTCATGATCACACATCAAATGGGGTTTCAACTATTTTAACACGTATGAATCATTCTTTTTGATACAGAAAAATGTGTAGTCAAGCACAGTTCGGCCAGGTTTTGCGTTTTCATTGGCAATATCAGCTGATGTGCTTCAATTTTCCATTAGTACTGATTGGTAATAAAGCTCATTTATATTTTATTTCACACAGTAATAGCTGAGGTTTTAATGACACATTAGTAGCTGAAATCTGTTGATACTGTAGATGTTAAAATACTGTTCATGTTGAGTGTATTTTTACTATTGTAGCAGTCTCGTAGCAGTCTCTCTGTCTCTCTCTTTCCCTATCTGCCCCCCCCCCCCCACCCCCTCTCTGTGGCTGTGGTGGTGGAGGGTCTGTTGGCATGCTTCTTCGCTGTGCTCTGAGCTAGGCTGGGCATTCGGCCCCCTCGTTCGCCCTCCTCTCTCCTACACCTCTCCGCTGTGCTTTCCCAACCACCCCCCTAGCAAACAGCTCCTCTGTTCTTCCCCTCATTCAACCCTCTGTCACCCTCCCTCACCCCCTTGTTCCTCTCTCTCTCTCTCTCTCTCTCACACACACATAGACATACGCACGCACACACACACACACACACACAGTTGCTCTGGGCGCTCGACATGGGAACAAAGCATTGGCGTTGTTGTTGTTTTGTTCGTTTTTTCCCCTTGCTTTGGCAATGTAAACACGTTTCCCATGCCAATAAAGCCACTTTGAATGGAATTGAATTGAGAGAGAGAGAGTGTGTGTGTTTACTCCTCTCCTGAAAATACAGTATAAGCAGATAACAGAAGAGAGCAGAGGAGAAAAGACTGTCCTCTCTGGTTTAAGATATATCATTCTATTCCAGTTCTAGGTCCCATATACGTCATTCCACATTTACATTTACATTTACATTTTAGTCATTTAGCAGACGCTCTTATCCAGAGCGACTTACAAATTGGTGCATTCACCCTATAGCCAGTGGGATAACCACTTTCCAATTTATTTATTTATTTATTTTTTTGGGGGGGTAGAAGGATTACTTTATCCTATCCCAGGTATTCCTTAAAGAGGTGGGGTTTCAAATGTCTCCGGAAGGTGGTGAGTGACTCCGCTGTCCTGGCGTCGTGAGGGAGCTTGTTCCACCATTGGGGTGCCAGAGCAGCGAACAGTTTTGACTGGGCTGAGCGGGAACTATGCTTCCGCAGAGGAAGGGAGCCAGCAGGCCAGAGGTGGATGAACGCAATGCCCTCGTTTGGGTGTAGGGACTGATCAGAGCCTGAAGGTACGGAGGTGCCGTTCCCCTCACTGCTCCATAGGCAAGCACCATGGTCTTGTAACGGATGCGAGCTTCAACTGGAAGCCAGTGGAGTGTGCGGAGGAGGGGGGTGACGTGAGAGAACTTGGGAAGGTTGAACACCAGACGGGCTGCGGCATTCTGGATGAGTTGTAGGGGTTTAATGGCACAGGCAGGGAGCCCAGCCAACAGCGAGTTGCAGTAATCCAGACGGGGAGATGACAAGTGCCTGGATTAGGACCTGTGCCGCTTCCTGTGTAAGGCAGGGTCGTACTCTCCGAATGTTGTAGAGCATGAACCTGCAGGATCGGGTCACCGCCTTGATGTTAGCGGAGAACGACAGGGTGTTGTCCAGGGTCACGCCAAGGCTCTTCGCACTCTGGGAGGAGGACACAACGGAGTTGTCAACCGTGATGGCGAGATCATGGAACGGGCAGTCCTTCCCCGGGGAGGAAGAGCAGCTCCGTCTTGCCAGGGTTCAGCTTGAGGTGGTGATCCGTCATCCATACTGATATGTCTGCCAGACATGCAGAGATGCGATTCGCCACCTGGTTATCAGAAGGGGGGAAAGGAGAAGATTAGTTGTGTATCGTCAGCGTAGCAATGATAGGAGAGGCCATGTGAGGATATGACAGAGCCAAGTGACTTGGTGTATAGGGAGAAAAGGAGAGGGCCTAGAACTGAGCCCTGGGGGACACCAGTGGTGAGAGCACGTGGTGCGGAGACAGCTTCTCGCCACGCCCCTTGGTAGGAGCGACCGGTCAGGTAGGACGCAATCCAGGAGTGAGCCGCGCCGGAGATGCCCAGCTCGGAGAGGGTGGAGAGGGAGGATCTGATGGTTCACAGTATCAAAGGCAGCAGACAGGTCTAGAAGGACAAGAGCAGAGGAGAGAGAGTTAGCTTTAGCAGTGCGGAGAGCCTCCGTGACACAGAGAAGAGCAGTCTCAGTTGAATGACCAGTCCTGAAACCTGACTGGTTTGGATCAAGAAGGTCATTCTGAGAGAGATAGCAAGAGAGTTGGCTAAAGACGGCACGCTCAATAGTTTGGGAAAGAAAAGAAAGAAGGGATACTGGTCTGTAGTTGTTGACATCAGTGGGATCGAGTGCTGGTTTTTTGAGAAGGGGTGCAACTCTCGCTCTCTTGAAGACTGAAGGGACATAGCCAGCGGTCAAGGATGAGTTGATCAGCGAGGTGAGGTAGGGGAGAAGGTCACCGGAGATGGTCTGGAGAAGAGAGGAGGGGATGGGGTCAAGCGGGCAGGTTGTTGGGCGGCCTGCAGTCACTAGTCGCAAGATTTTATCTGGAGAGAGAGGGGAGAAAGAAGTCAAAGCATAGGGTAGGGCAGTGTGAGCAGGACCAGCAGTGTCATTAGACTTAACAAACGAGGATCGGATGTCGTCAACCTTCTTTTCAAAGTGGTTGACGAAGTCATCCACAGAGAGGGAGGAGGGGGGAGGATTCAGCAGTGAGGAGAATGTGGCAAAGAGCTTCCCTAGGGTTAGAGGCAGATGCTTGGAATTTAGAGTGGTAGAAAGTGGCCTTAGCAGCAGAAACAGATGAAGAAAATGTAGAGAGGAGGGAGTGAAAAGATGCCAGGTCGGCAGGGAGTTTAGTTTTCTTCCATTTCCGCTCAGCTGCCCGGAGCTCTGTTCTGTGAGCTCGCAATGAGTCGTCAAGCCACGGAGCTGGAGGGGAGGACCGAGCCGGCCGGGAGGATAGGGGACACAGGGAGTCAAAGGATGCAGAAAGGGAGGAGAGGAGGGTTGAGGAGGCAGAATCAGGAGATTGGAGGGAGAAGGATTGAGCAGAGGGAAGAGATGATAGGATGGAAGAGGAGAGAGTAGTGGGAGAGAGAGAGCGAAGGTTGCGGCGGCGCGTTACCATCTGTGTAGGGGCAGAGTGAGTAGTGTTGGAGGAGAGCGAGAGAGAAAAGGATACAAAGTAGTGGTCGGAGACATGGAGGGGAGTTGCAGTGAGATTAGTAGAAGAGCAACATCTAGTAAAGATGAAGTCAAGCGTATTGCCTGCCTTGTGAGTAGGGGGGACGGTGAGAGGGTGAGGTCAAAAGAGGAGAGGAGTGGAAAGAAGGAGGCAGAGAGAAATGAGTCAAATGTAGACGTAGGGAGGTTGAAATCCCCCAAAACTGTGAAGGGTGAGCCATCCTCAGGAAAGGAACTTATCAAGGCGTCAAGCTCATTGATGAACTCTCCAAGGGAACCTGGAGGGCGATAGATGACAAGGATATTAAGCTTAAATGGGCTAGTGACTGTGACAGCGTGGAATTCAAATGAGGAGATAGACAGATGGGTTAGGGGAAAAATTGAGAATGACCACTTGGGAGAGATGAGGATTCCTGTGCCACCACCCCTCTGACCAGATGCTCTCGGGGTATGCGAGAACACATGGTTAGACGAGGAGAGAGCAGTAGGAGTAGCAGTGTTTTCAGTGGTAATCCATGTTTCAGTCAGCGCCAGGAAGTCGAGGGACTGGAGGGTAGCATAGGCTGGGATGAAGTCAGCCTTGTTGGCAGCAGAACGGCAGTTCCAGAGGCTGCCTGAGACCTGGAACTCCAGGTGTGTGGTGCATGCAGGGACCACCAGGTTAGAGAGGCAGCAGCCACGCGGTGTGAGGCGTTTGTGTAGCCTGTGCGGAGAGGAGAGAACAGGGATAGGCAGAGGCATAGTTGACAGGCTGTAGCAGATGGCTACAATAATGCAGAGGAGATCGGAATGAAATGAACTAAACATCTGGGAAAGGAGAGAGCAAGGCCTCCCTCACCAAAAAAAATATAACTCTCCCAACTTCCACCTCAGAAACTATAATTGTTTCACTGAACCACCCGAATAAAACTCTCCCAACTTCCACTTTAGAAATTAGAATAGTTGTAAACTACAGCGGTTCAATGTTTCAAGGACTAGACTCGACTTACTTTATTCAGCTAGCTAACTATGACGCCATAGCTACCTAGCATGCTAGCATCCAATAACACACAGTTTAGCACCAATACTTGGTTACAACAAACTACCAATAGTGTGTTAACACACTAAACAGATAATTCGTGTCCGTGTCTAGTTCTTTCATAACGCAGCAATGATTAAACGTTGGCTAGCTAGCACAAAGATATTGTATTTAGCTACCACAGTACAGCCAGCTGGTAGTGTTGGCTAGCTAGCAATGGCTGCTGTGTTGACTTTGTTTGAAAAACGGCGTCGCTGCGAACGAATGTAGCTGGCTAAAAGGATATTGTATTTAGTTGCTACCGTTGCTAATAGCTACTAGCCAGCTAGTCCAGGAGGTGAGTTAGCTAGCTAGCTTCGTGCTACACCCGGCACCGCCGAATACAAAAGTAACCTACAATAACTACATACAACAACTACCCACAACAGCCCACGATGCCTACCTATAATACCTAATAATATACAGCCCACGATGCCTACCTATAATACCTAACTACAATCTAAATACATAGTTTAAGCCTTACTCGACAAAGCCCAAGCTATGTATAAAGCCAAACTTACCCAACGCCAGCTAACTGGGTGGCAGACTGCAATCAGTAGCTGTAATTAAGTACAGCAGTTACCAACCACCTAACGTTAATGCCTCGGATAATGAGGTTAGAAAAACAGCTGAATGGTAGGTAGCTAGCTGGCTCAATTACAGGTACTCTTAAGCGTGAAATAACATTGGAAACAACTAACCACAGTTGCTAAAAGTTACCAGTAGCTACCCGCTAGCTAGCTAGCTTTGTTGGTCCAAGTAGTGGGTTAGCTAGCACTCGTGCTTCGTCGGGGTCCGCCGGCGAATCCACTAGATGTCAGAGCTCCCATTGTTCAAGTCTACGTAGCTACATTTTCCTACATTGTGATCTTTGAAAATATTTCCATTCTGACTATAATGCAGTAATGCACACACATGCACACGCTCACCCTCCAGCCAGGTCACCCGTGATACAAGTCCATATTCAACGTCCATCCATATCTAAGGACGTCGGGAGATGACGTGGAAATCGGCCACTAGGAGCAACAGTGAGCACTGTTGGCTTCAAATAGGTTTCGGTTTTGCTAGAGTATTGTGGATGGGGATGGTGGATGGCTGTAAGCATCTGATTCCAAATGTTGCAAGATCAAATCCATCGATACAGAGTTGTTATTGAGATTTTTTTTAAAGACTATCCCAAACCTTAACCATTTGGAGTTAATGCCTAACCTTAAGATTTCGAAGTTAATACCCTACCACACTACCATTGGATATGCACTGGAGTAGATTAACCCCCTAGTTACTTGACAAAAAAATCCCCATTAAAATCTGTCAGTTTAAGCTAGAGATAACTGTTTTTTGCATTGGATGCGTCTCAATCCACCGCATCCGCCAGTGTTGCACTTCAGCATCTGCGGTGAAAGGTGGGAGAGCTAGAGCGGTGTTTGGCACACCATGAGACATCCCGAAAATCGGTCTTCTCACGTAAACGTCTGTAGCGTCCGAATGGTTTGGCCTACTACTATGACCACTCTATGGAAAGGGGATACTCCCACGAACACGATGGCGTTCTCCGTTTTGCTCTACATCCCCCACAAGTGTCACAGGACTCGCCTGTAGGTAACCAGTACCGGTTTGAAAAAACTAATGGAAGTATGAAGGTAGTTTTGTGCCTACCCCAAAAAGGGATTAAATATGTGTACAATATATATATATATATATATATATATATATATATCCAGAGTTTTTTTTAAATATCTACTAGATTTAGGGCAGACACTTCAAATCCTTGTTTCTTATTATTTATTTTTTGACTGTCCTTTTTGCCATTTATGAATGTCATATTCAATGTGTTTCTATGGGCGTTAGTAGAAAAGGCCTAAATCAATATTTTATCCCCAACATTATTTTTTTTATATACATAAAGGGGTCCTAAAATTTTAAATCAAATAGCTGAATGAGCCATACTATGACCATCTTAAAACAATTCCATACAGTGCATTCGGAAAGTATTCAGACCCCTTGACTTTTTCCACATTTTGTTACGTAACAGCCTTATTCTAAAATGGATTCAATCGTTTTTTCCCTCATCAATCTACACACAATAACACATAATGCTGAAGCAAAAAACGTTTTTTGTTTAAAAAAAAAAAAAAAAAAAAAACTGAAATATCACATTTACATAAGTAATTCAGACCCTTTACTAAGTACTTTGTTGTAGCACCTTTGGCAGCGATTACAGCCTTGAGTCTTCTTGGGTGTGAGGCTACAATCTTGGCACACCTGCATTTGGGGAGTTTCTCCCATTCTTCTCTGCAGATCCTCTCAAGCTTAGTCAGGTTTGATGGGGAATGTCGCAACACAGCTTTTTTCAGGTCTCCCCAGAGATGTTAGATCGGGTTCAAGTCTGGGCTCTGGCTGGGCCACTCAAGGACATTCAGAGACTTGTCCTGAAGCCACTTCTGCATTGTCTTGGCTGTGTGCTTAGGGTTGTTGTCCTGTTGGAAGGTGAACCTTTGCCCCAGTCTGAGGTCCTGAGCACTCTGGAGCAGGTTTTCATCAAGGATCTCTCTGTACTTTGCTCCGTTCATCTTTCCCTCGATCCTGACTAGTCTCCTAGTCCCTGCTGCTGAAAAACATCCCAGCAGCATGATGCTGCCACCACCATGCTTCACTGTAGGGATGGTGCCAGGTTTCCTCCAGACGTGACGCTTGGCATTCAGGCCAAAGAGTTCAATCTTGGTTTCATCGGACCAGAGAATCTTGTTTCTCATGGACTGAGAGTCTTTCGGTGCCTTTTTGGCAAACTCCAAGTGGGCTGTCATGTGCCTTTTACTTAGGATTGGCTTCCGTTTGGCCACTCTACCATAAAGGCCTGATTGGTGGAGTGCTGCAGAGATGGCTGTCCTTCTGGAAGGTTCTCCCATCTCCACAGAGGAACTCTGGAGCTCTGTCAGAGTGACCATCGGGTTCTTGTTCACCTCCCTGACCAAGTCCCTTCTTCCCTGGTTGCTCATTTTGGCCGGGCGGCCAGCTATAGGAAGAGTCTTGGTGGTTCCAAACTTCTTCCATTTAAGAATGATGGAGGCCACTGTCTTCTTGGGGACCTTTAATGCTGCAGACATTTTTTGGTACCCTTCCCCAGATCTGTGCCTCGACACAATCCTGTCCCAGTGCTCTATGGACAATTCCGTCGACCTCATGGCTTGGTTTTTGCTCTGACATGCACTGTCAACTGTGGGACCTTATATACACAGGTGTGTGCCTTTCCAAATCATGTCCAATCAATTGAACCTACCACAGGTGGACTCCAACAAAGTTGTAGAAACATCTCAAGGATGATCAATGGAAACAGGATGCACCTGAGCTCAATTTCAAGTCTCATAGTAAACGGTCTGAATACTTATGAAAATAAGGTATTTCTGTTTTTTTACTTGTAATAAATTAGCAAACATTTCTAAAAACCTGTTTTCGCTTCGTCATTATGGGGTATTGTGTTTAGATTGATGAGGAAAATGTTTACCTAATCCATTTTAGAATAAGGCTGTAACGTAACAAAATGTGGAAAAAGAGGAGGGAGAGAAGGGGGAGGGGGTTGTAAAATGCCTCAACACTCCACGCTCCACAGCCCACCTCAACCCCCAACCCATTCTCCCTTACACCTGGGATGATCATTTCATTTTGGAGCAGAGCAAATGGAAATATGATCTTAATCTCCTCTCCTATCCCTCTCTCCCTCTCTTTCCATCTATCCCACATGCAAAGTTGTATATTGCTGATGGACACCACAGCACTGGCATACCTAGTCTGGAGATAGTAGCAAAAGCCATTGTGTATACACTGAGTATACCAAACATTAGGAATCCCCACCCCCTTTTGCCCTCAGAACTGCCTCAATTCGTTGGGGGATTGACTCTACAAGGTGTCGAAGGCGTCCCACAGGGATGCTGGCCCATGTTGACTCCAATGCTTCCCACAGTTGTGTCAAGTTGGCTGGATGTCCTTTGGGTAGTGGACCATTCTTGATACACACGGGAAACTGGTGAGCGGGAAAACACAGCAGCGTTGCAGTTCTTGACACAAACTATGATAGTTTGTTCAAAGGCACTTACATCTTTTATCTTCCCATTCACCCTCTGAATGGCACACATACACAATACATTGTCGCAACACTTAGAAATCCTTCTTTAACCTGTCTCATCCCCTTCATCTACACTGATTGAAATATATTTAATAAGTGACATCAATAAGGGATCATATCTTTCACCTTGATTCAACTGGTCAGTCTGTCATGGAAAGTGCAGGTGTTCTTAATGTTTTCTATTCTCAGTGTATATAGCTGCTATTTTCCTGATAACATCAATGAATACACCAACTCAGATTCATAAAAATATGATGTGATACCGATATTGTCTTTCAAAACTTACCAGAATCAAAAACCGTGGATTGATGGCAGCCTTGTAGGGAAACGTGCTTATGAACACGGCAACGTGACCAGGCCAATAGTATGGTTAAACAGTACAAATATCACCTTTGCAGATTGATCAAGATGGCAAAACACAAGTATAGGGACAAAGTGGAGGAGCAATTCAGCGGGTCGCACACGAGGCGTATGTGGCAGGGGCGGACACCAACGCCGCCCTACCGGATGAGCTAAACACTGTTTTCTCACGCTTCGAGCACAATGACCACTATGAGCGGCCGAGGAAAGCTCCTGAAGATAACGAGGGCTACGTACTCCAAGGAGGACCTAGTGTATGTATGCCATTCAAACGTGTTAACCCTCACCTAGCTGCTGGCCCAGGCGTCATCCCCAGCCGCACCCTCTGAGCTGGCTGTTGTGTTTTCTGACATTTTCATGTTTATCGACTACAGTTCAGAATTCAATACCATAGTGCCCTCTAAGCTCACCACAAAGCTCACGGCCCTGGGACTGAACTCCTCCTTATGCGTCTGGGTCCTGGACTTCCTGACGGGCCACCCCCAGATGGTGATGGTAGGCAACGTTACCTCCTCGACACTGATTCTCAACACAGGGGCCCCACAAGGGTGCGTCCTCAGTCCCCTCCTGTACTCCCTGTATACCCACGACTGCGTGGCCTCACACAGTTCCAGCTCTATCATCAAGTTCGCTGACGACACGACAGTAGTAGGCTGTCTGACGGCGTGGTGCCAGGTAAACAACCTCTCCATCAACGACAGCAAAACAAAGGAGCTGATTTTTGACTTCAGGAGGAACCAGGCTGGGCACGCCCCCATCCTCATCAACGGGGCCGCTGTGGAGACGGTCAAAAACATCAAGTTCCTCGCCATACACATCACCGAGGATCTGAAACGATCAAACCACACGGACACCGTGGTGAAGAAGGCATGACAGCGACTCTTCAACCTCAAGATGCTGAAGAAATACGGCCTGTCCACGAGGGCCCTCACAGTGTTCTACAGGAGCACCATCGAGAGCATACTGTCGGGGTGTATCACAGCCTGGTACAGAAACTCCACCGCCGCAGACCGCAAGGCTCTACCGAGGGTGGTACGCTCAGCCGAACGCACCATTGGGTGCACGCTGCCTGCCCTCCAGGACACCTACAACACCAGGTGTCGCAGGAAGGCCAAGAAGATCTTCAGGGACTCTAGCCACAAGAGCCATGGCCTGTTCTCCCTGTTTCCATCACTCAGATGCGGGCAGTATAGGAGCATCATGGGAAAAACTGTAAGACTGGTTAATATCTTCTACCCCCAGACAATCAGGCTGCTGAATAGCCACCACTAGTCAGCTACCTGCCCCCCCTCCCCACCTGCTGCTCCCCCTATGGACATTTTCCCTCCACACTTCAACTGACATTTTACCCTGCTCCCACCCCATCATTGCCACATTTGTTAATAATATGTATATATTATTATTTCTATTTTTTATTATTGTCTATTTTTATATTTGTATTGTTTTATTTCACTTTGTCCTGCATTGTTGGAACTCGGAGCTCAAGAATGTCACTGTACCCTGTCATTACATCTGTAACCCTGTACATGTGACTACTCAACTCTCAAATTTAATTATTTAGTCACATTTTGCGACCCTTTGATTTGGCTGCGCAAGTAAAAACAATTATTGGACCCATCGTTGCAGAGCTGCAAATTCTAGCTGATCACTTCAATCCAAACGTTCTATTTTTGGGGTGGTTAAAACCATGATTTTTTTACCTTAAGATACAGTGAAATGATGGTTTACGTTAAGTCGATATGTACCATCATCTTATGATCCATTCTGTCATTCGATCACACATAGGGAGAGAGCCTCAAAATTCATCCTACAAGTCTTTCTAAAGAAAAGAGCGAAATCAATCAACACAATCAAATCCAGTGAAAGTTTTCCGATGTGACCTCCTTTAGAGAGAGAGTCACTTCATTAGCTCATTACTCAGCGTTAACTCTCCCTCTCTGCTGTTAGCTGGGTGGTCATAGATAACCACTGGCCTGCAAAGCCCATTGATTTTCTATGGGGAAGCTGCTCTCTGACAGTTCATTAATGTAGCTGCTCTGAGACCACTGGATTAGCCTAAATACTGTCACTGTAAAAAAGCTACTGTAGAACATAAAAAAAATTAAAATAGAATGGGTTTTCCCATATTAGTTCTTTATATGGATGCTGTAATCAACTTTCTAGTCATTCCATTTATATGCTGTAGAATTGGTCCAGTGGATCAGAATGTGATCACTACTACCTGTCTGTAGAAATACTAAATTAATTAATTGTTGAATGTTAGTCACAGTTGCCGCCATTTCCATATAATCTAACAAAAAAGAATGTGTTTGGAAGGTGATCAGAATGCATATGCGTTTCCTCAAAAACTCAGTAGGATTATCTGTAATTTGTCTGCCAGCACTGTAACGTATCTACACTGTAAAAACATTTTACTCTTTGGATCAACCTAAAAAAATATATTCAACTTGTTACAAGTACATTTTTTTCAACCTCCAATAAGGTTTTCTCAATTGAAAAAAAGCTACATTTGTTGAAACCAAATAATATGATTTAATGCCAACTGTTTTATTTGATTAGTAACACACCTATATTTAAAGTTGCAACCTATTTCTTTCAACACTCAACTTACTTTACCCCTTTGGTTAAACCTAATAAATATAATACATGCAAACTAATATGTCATGTATATACAACTATTTCTTTTTTAAATGTTTCACTTTGGAATGACCTATCCAAATTTATTCAATTGGGTTACAAACACTTAAATCAATTCCCTGTAAATCAAGAAATTAAGTAGATTCAATAACATGTAATAATACATCCAAACACATTCTTTACATAAGACTTATAACATAACTATTGGTCACAACATTGTATTCAAATGGTGACTGTCTTAACAATGGAAACCTTAGCAGGCTCTTTAGTAGTACATGCACTTATGCAAGTATTATTACAGATTCAGTGCTGGCAGTGTACAAGTTTGACTTTGAATAATGAATACAACAGAACCGATTACCTGGAATGATATTCACTCTCACGGGTGGCCAAAAATGACAAACTGAAAGCCACACCCCCAATAAGCCACGCTTCCAACTCTTCTGATAGGCTGCAGCCGCTACATTGCCCCCGCTGCTATCCAATGCAAATGAAAAAGCTTTCCTTCAATTAAAAAAATCACATTGATCTGTCAAATTCGTTATTTGATTGCAGACAAATTGAATAGAATAGGCTGAACGAACCAAAACACAATTTTCGGTCATTCCAATCAAAAAAAGTACTTCAGAGAACAACAGCGCCGTCCCACTTTTTACATTGTAGAAGAGGATCACCTGAAGTCAGAATGTCACTGGAAGAAGACCTGAAATAGACAAGATGGCTGCGTACACATTGTAGGATTGCTTCATGGAACAAAAAAAAATATTTATTTTAATAACGGAGCATTTTCTAAATTCAAACGGACCCACTGCAACTAGACACAGACGTTTTATGAGACTGCTGTTTCCACAAATTGAGGGCAAAGACAGTATAACCAAGCTAAGGTTGGTTGAAAATTATCTGTGTTACACCAAACAGTACCTATCCTGTAATTCCCAGTAATGGATACCAAAAATCTTTGGTTCAATCACATTATCTGGTGTAACAATCTGTAGCTACAGTTCTCTGCACTTTCCTGAGACACACTCAGACACACTGAACTGTACTACACAGTTCATAATGTATATTTTTTAAATGTTACTTTTACCATTCTTGTTGAATACCCAGTTCTCTTTTTTAGTTAGCATTAAATAGTGTACACTCCCCTGTATTTTAGAATTTGACAAATAAACGTTATTTGGATATATCTGAATGTCTAACATCTGTTTGATGCTACAGAGCGCTGTACAGCTTATATAAATATCTTCTGTGAATCCATAAAGGCAGCCAAATTTCGAAGATTGATAGAAAATATCCATATTTATTTTATGGTGGTGAAAAACAAACGTCAAATAAAAAGTCTTGCCTAGAGAAATTCTGAGATGAATGTGTGTTGTTCATTCAAAGTAAACAACGCCATCCTCCAAGTCTACCTAGCGTGCGGTATCTGCATTCACTATGAGTGGTGGACTTTCTGCTTCACTATGAGCAAACTAATGCAAAGGAAGTCGAACCTTCATGTTTCTACCAGTGAAATGAAAATGTGCTCGTTATAGCTTGTGGTTGGGATAATTTTGATGTTTTTGACAAAAACGTAATGTTGTTAATATAGTAATGACTGTATGCCGTGGCAGAGCCAGGGTGATATTTGCCTTTAACACAAGAATCATTGGGCCTCGAGGGACCCCTCTTCAAGCTAATGAGCAGTCATTCTGACTGCAACATTCTAAAAGTTTAACATTTCTAATAGTTCTAATACATTTCATACAGTGGGGAAAGAAAGTATTTAGTCAGCCACCAATTGTGCAAGTTCTCCCACTTAAAAAGATGAAAGAGGCCTGTAATTTTCATCATAGGTACACGTCAACTATGACAGACAAATTGAGAAAAGAAAATCCAGAAAATCACATTGTAGGATTTTTTATGAATTTATTTGCAAATTATGGTGGAAAATAAGTATTTGGTCACCTACAAACAAGCAAGATTTATGGCTCTCACAGACCTGTAACTTCTTATTTAAGAGGCTCCTCTGTCCTCCACTCGTTACCAGTATTAATGGCACCTGTTTGAACTTGTTATCAGTATAAAAGACACCTGTCCACAACCTCAAACAGTCACACTCCAAACTCCACTATGGCCAAGACCAAAGAGCTGTCAGAGGACACCAGAAACACAATTGTAGACCTGCACCAGGCTGGGAAGACTGAATCTGCAATAGGTAAGCAGCTTGGTTTGAAGAAATCAACTGTGGGAGCAATTATTAGGAAATGGAAGACATACAAGACCACTGATAATCTCCCTCGATCTGGGGCGCCACGCAAGATCTCACCCCGTGGGGTCAAAATGATCACAAGAACGGTGAGCAAAAATCCCAGAACCACACGGGGGGACCTAGTGAATGACCTGCAGAGAGCTGGGACCAAAGTAACAAAGCTTACCATCAGTAACACACTACGCCGCCAGGGACTCAAATCCTGCAGTGCCAGACGTGTCCCCCTGCTTAAGCCAGTACATGTCCAGGCCCGTCTGAAGTTTGCTAGAGTGCATTTGGATGATCCAGAAGAGGATTGGGAGAATGTCATATGGTCAGATGAAACCAAAATAGAACTTTTTGGCAAAAACTCAACTCGTCGTGTTTGGAGGACAAAGAATGCTGAGTTGCATCCAAAGAACACCATACCTACTGTGAAGCATAGGGGTGGAAACATCATGCTTTGGGGCTGTTTTTCTGCAAAGGGACCAGGACGACTGATCTGTCTAAAGGAAAGAATGAATGGGGCCATGTATTGTGAGATTTTGAGTGAAAACCTCCTTCCATCAGCAAGGGCATTGAAGATGAAACGTGGCTGGGTCTTTCAGCATGACAATGATCCCAAACACACCGCCCGGGCAACGAAGGAGTGGCTTCGTAAGAATCATTTCAAGGTCATGGAGTGGCCTAGCCAGTCTCCAGATCTCAACCCCATAGAAAATCTTTGGAGGGAGTTGAAAGTCCGTGTTGCCCAGCGACAGCCCCAAAACATCACTGCATGGAGGAATGGGCCAAAATACCAAAGGGTATATAACAAAGTATTGAGAAACTTTTGTTATTGACCAAATACTTATTTTCCACCATAATTTGCAAATAAATTCATTAAAAAATCCTACAATGTGATTTTCTGGATTTTTTTCCTCATTTTGTCTGTCATAGTTGACGTGTACCTACGATGAAAATTACAGGCCTCTCTCATCTTTTTAAGTGGGAGAACTTGCACAATTGGTGGCTGACTAAATACTTTTTTCCCCCACTGTATATAGACTTATTTAGGAAAAGTCAAGAACGGAGGGGGGCATAACTTTAAAAATGGCAGAGTAATATACAGTGGGGATAACAAGTATTTGATACACTGCAGATTTTGCAGTTTTTCCTACTTACAAAGCATGTAGAGGTCTGTAATTTTTATCATAGGTACACTTCAACTGTGAGAGACAGAATCTAAAACAAAAATCCAGAAAATCACATTGTATGATTTTTAAGTAATTAATTTGCATTTTATTGCATGACATAAGTATTTGATACATCAGAAAAGCAAAACTTAATATTTGGTACACAAACCTTTGTTTGCAATTACAGAGATCATACGTTTCCAGTAGGTCTAGACCAGGTTTGCACACACTGCAGCAGGGATTTTGGCCCACTCCTCCATACAGACTTTCTCCAGATCCTTCAGGTTTCGGGGCTGTCGCTGGGCAATACGGAATTTCAGCTCCCTCCAAAGATGTTCTATTGGGTTCAGGTCTGGAGACTGGCTAGGCCACTCCAGGACCTTGAGGTGCTTCTTACGGAGCCACTCCTTAGTTGCCCTGGCTGTGTGTTTCGGGTCGTTGTCATGCTGGAAGACCCAGCCATGACCCATCTTCAATGCTCTTACTGAAGGAAGGAGGTTGTTGGCCAAGATCTCGCGATACATGGCCCCATCCATCCTCCCCTCAATACGGTGCAGTCATCCTGTTCCCTTTGCAGAAAAGCATCCCAAAAGAATGATGTTTCCACCTCCATGCTTCACGGTTGGGATGATGTTCTTGGGGTTGTACTCATCCTTCTTCTTCCTCCAAACACGGCGAGTGGAGTTTAGACCAAAAAGCTATATTTTTTCTCATCAGACCACATGACCTTCTCCCATTCCTCCTCTGGATCATCCAGATGGTCATTGGCAAACTTCAGACGGGCCTGGATATGTAATGGCTTGAGCAGGGGGACATTGCGTGTGCTGCAGGATTTTAATCCATGACGGCGTAGTGTGTTACTAATGGTTTTCTTTGAGACTGTGGTCCCAGCTCTCTTCAGGTCATTGACCAGGACCTGACGTGTAGTTCTGGGCTGATCCCTCACCTTCCTCATGATCATTGATTCCCCACGAGGTGAGATCTTGCATGGAGCCCTAGACCGAGGGTGATTGACCGTCATCTTGAACTTCTTCCATTTTCTAATAATTGCGCCAACAGTTGTTGCCTTCTCACCAAGCTGCTTGCCTATTGTCCTGTAGCCCATCCCAGCCTTTTGCAGGTCTACAATTTTATCCCTGATGTCCTTACACAGCTCTCTGGTCTTGGCCATTGTGGAGAGGTTGGAGTCTGTTTGATTGAGTGTGTGGACAGGTGTCTTTTATACAGGTAACGAGTTCAAACAGGTGCAGTTAATACAGGTAATGAGTGGAGAACAGGAGGGCTTCTTAAAGAAAAACTAACAGGTCTGTGAGAGCCGGAATTCTTACTGGTTGGAAGGTGATCAAATACTTATGTCATGCAATAAAATGCTAATTAATTACTTAAAAATCATACAATGTGATATTCTGGATTTTTGTTTTAGATTCTGTCTCTCACAGTTGAAGTGTACCTATGATAAAAATTACAGACCTCTACATGCTTTGTAAGTAGGAAAACCTGCAAAATCGGCAGTGTATCAAATACTTGTTCTCCCCACTGTATATATATATATATATATTTAATTAATGAGCAGTCAAAATGACTGCTTTAGCGGTTCTTGAGTTAAACATGATGTCTGTCTGTGAGGTGATCATTTGAAAGAAGAGAAAAAACCTCTCTCATGGTGCATTTCCACTAGGACATCCCCTCACACTAGGGTGTCGCCAGTGTTTTATGTTAATGTCAGCTCAAGTGTTATTGTGTTTCCATCAGGATCATCAAGACAGTTGCTTTGTGAGAAGGTGTTAAAGTTCACAGTTAGCAATTTATACAGTATGTAAATGCAGGCTGAAAATTACCAGTGGCCTGGGCTTGTCCCCAAGTTAGAGCAGGTCCACCGAAGCATGGCCCAGTAGATGGAAACATAAAAGTCTGAGCCTTTAGGCTTTTAGCCTGAATCCCCGGATTCATGCACGCATGTATGTGCACACACGCAAACGCACATGCATGGATGTGCACAAGCACACACACATAGCAGTTACGGAACCACGCTTCATACGCGATGAGTAACCTTGCCTGAGACATGAAGGCGTGTGTGTGTGTGTGAGAGAATATATCCCCCAAGTACTCCAGGCTGTGGAGCTATTGTATTGTTGTCCAGGATGTCCTTGGTGGGCCCAGAGAGCATTGCTATGGCAACCACAGGTGGAGCCTCACTCCAGGCTCTAGCAATGTGAGGAGGAAGAGAGGGTAGGAAAGGAGAGCTTTGATGGCACATTGGCACTACAAATTCACCCTGGTGTTTTACGCACAGACACGTCTTCGTACTCCTACTACTGAGGAGCTGCCCACATTATTGGATGAGTGTTCTTTGTGTATCTGTTAATGTGAGAAGTGTCTGTGAGGTAGAGGGATGACTGATTGGTGATATGGATATATGGTGTGTGTGTGTGTTTGTACTGTATGCTTATGTGACTGTGAAGGATATAGTAAGATTCCGATTTAGAATCACATACACAGTACTTTCTTCTTTCAAATATGTTTTAGGGAGTGAACATTATTGATAATAAGGGTTACATGGAGAAAATCTGTCACGATCGTCGGGAACAGAGGACCAAGGCGCAGCGTTGCAGGCAAACATACTCTTTATTTAGCGATATTACGACAACATAAACAAAACGATAACGTGACAGTTCACGGTCTAACACAAACCAACTAGAAACAAGATCCCACAACAACTGTGGGAAAACAGCCTGTATAAATATGGTTCCCAATCAGAGACAACCAGCACCAGCTGACACTCGTTGCCTCTGATTGGGAACCAATCTGGCCAACATAGAAATGCAACTACTAGATAAACAAATGAAACGCACACCCTGGCTCAACATACAAGTGTCCCCAGAGCCAGGGCGTGACAAAATCAGACCTCTCTGAAATATAAATGGATGGCCCTCCCTTTAGCAAAATATATTTTACCTAAACTCTCCCTGAATGCTTACAAAAATTATACCCAAAATAATAATGAAAACAAAGTGAATAGCAGAGAACATGTCTACAGTTTACCCTCACTTCTTGGACAGACCAGAGCCCTTCAGATAAGCAGTTTTAGAAACTGTTCTTCGTCCTGTAAGCATTACATGGCAACACAGGAATTCAGAAGGTTGTGGGTATCACAGACCTGTCACGCCCTGGCTCTGGGGACTCTTAATTGTTGAGCCAGGGTGTGGATTTTCTATGTTTAGTTTTCATTGGTTTTTGTTCTAGATCGTTTAGTTTCTATGTTGGCCATGGTGGTTCCCAATCAGAGACAGCTGTAGCTTGTTGTCTCTGATTGGGGACCATACTTAGGCAGCCTTTTGGCATGTTAGGTTGTGGGATCTTGTTCCGAAAGGTTTGTGTTATTAACCTAGGACTTCACGTTTCGTTTGTTGTTTTGTTTGTGTTAAGTACTGAATAAAGTATGTACGTTTATCACGCTGCGCCTTGGTCCGCTTCATCCGGTAACGATCGTGGCAGAAGATCCCACCACCAGAGGACCAAGCAGCGTGCCCAGGAGGAGAAGAGGGCGATGGCTCAGGTGGGCGAATGGTGGTCATGGGAGGAGATATTCGCGGGCAGAGGGCCATGGGCAAAGGTGTATTCCCAGGCAGGAGAGGAGACTGTGGAGGCACGCTACAGAGAGGAGCAGCGGCAACGCAGAGGGTACCGGCCGAGGAGAAATCCAGAGAGACAGCCCCAATATTTTTTTTGGGGGGGGCTAAAAGGGTACTTGGCGGAGCCACATACTGTGCCGCGAGTGTTCCGGCACAGTCCTGTACTAGCACCACGCACGTGTCGTGCTAAGGTGGGCATGCAGCCAGGACGGAGTGTGCCTGCTCAACGCTCGTGGCCTCCAGTACCCCTCCTCGGTCCCGTATATCCTGCGCCAGTGCCACGTGCTGTAGCGCCAGTACGAGTGCACAGCCCTGTACGTCCTGTGCTGATGCCTCACAGTTGTGTCAGCTCTCCGCTCCAGACCTCCAGTCCGCCTCCACAGTCCGGCCCGGCCCGTTCCGGCTCCCCGCACCAAGCCTATGGTGCGTGTTCCCAGTCCAGCCCGGCCTGTTCCTGCTCCCCACACCAAGCCAGTGCTGCGCGTCGTCAGCCCGGTCCGGCCCGTTCCTGCTCCCCGCACCAAGCCAGTGGTGCGCGTCGTCAGCCCGGTCCGGCCCGTTCCTGCTTCCCGCACCAAGCCAGTGGTGCGCGTCGTCAGTCCGGCACGGTCCGTGCCTGTTCCACCGGTGGCTGGTACGGCACCGGTCAGCTGCTCCACTCCGGAGCCAGAGCAATCCGCTCCACCGGTGTTCAGTCCAGCTCCGGCCAGCGGGGCCAGACCAGACCAGGGGCGCAACGGGGGGGTAGAGAGAGAGTGGTGGTCACGCCCGGAGCCGGATCTGCCTCCGAGGTGGAATGCCCACCCGGCCCCTACCCTGTTGTGTTGGTGTGGCGCGGTCGCAGTCCGCGCCTTTGGGGTACTGTCACGCCCTGGCTCTGGGGACTCTTAATTGTTGAGCCAGGGTGTGGATTTTCTATGTTTAGTTTTCATTGGTTTTTGTTCTAGATCGTTTAGTTTCTATGTTGGCCAGGGTGGTACCCAATCAGAGACAGCTGTAGCTCGTTGTCTCTGATTGGGGACCATACTTAGGCAGCCTTTTGGCATGTTAGGTTGTGGGATCTTGTTCCGAAAGGTTTGTGTTATTAACCTAGGACTTCACGTTTCGTTTGTTGTTTTGTTCGTGTTAAGTACTGAATAAAGTATGTACGTTTATCACGCTGCGCCTTGGTCCACTTCATCCGGTAACGATCGTGACAAGACATCCATGGACAAGAGTTGGGGTGGAAAGATATCCTTTATAGTAAAAGCATTGCATGAATCTATGATCGTATTTGCAGGTCAGAGAAAAAATTGCCTTTTTATAAACATTTCATACAATTCCACATCATTTCACATATTAGCAGAATCTTTGTTAATGCCATTCAAATTAGTGAAATTACAGGCTAAGAATGGACAGAGCTACGTTTTCATCTTAGCATATTTCTCCAATGCAAAATCTGTGTCTTGTTTGCAAACCAAACTGTCCCTGTTTGCAAATAACTAAATTAAAGTTAGGCCTACCTTTCCAGCCCAGACAGAGTAGGTCTACCGACGCAAAAAAATGTAAGCTTTAACTGCTGGCTACACTTCTTCCGTGGCTTAACCCAACGAGAGAAGGTCACAAGTGTTTCCCTAAAAGCTGTCTGGGTATAAACATTTTATTTTCTACAGAAAGTGAATAGCTTAACCAATTGATAGTTACAGAATTAGATTACTTCCTTAGCAGTCCTTTTTGGTCTCCTCTGCTATAGATGGAAGTAAGTAGCTCAGCCTCTGAATGTCAAAGAAAGGAAACAATGATATCCCCATATCGGAGTCACGTCTTTCCCGGGTATTTTACAGTTTTTTTCTAGCATAAAGTATCGCGGACCAAAGCGCTGTTATAGATCACTTTATATAATCGGATCCGTTTAAATTTCATAAAAATCTTAAGCTAATCAGGGGTAGGGCTGTGCTTTTTGCCATTTTCTTTAATAAAAGGTAGGCCTTTTGCATACTCTCTCATACCCCCTCAATTCGAGTCTTGGTTTTAATTTAACAGCACTTCACAGACATTTAAAGAGTGCATGATGGGTGGAGGAATTGACCGACAAATCTATGGATATAGTGGCTTATAGCCTAATTGTGTCTGTCAAACAGGTAGGCCTACCTCTTATTTCTTAAATAGGAAGAAATAGGCTCCAACACAAAGCCCTCTTGTTGTTAGTAAAGACTAATTAAAATGAAGATGGTTGAAATAAGTTATGCCTCCTCGAATTTGCCTACTTTCAGCCCCATGAGCTGTCCATTTCCAATTGATTGTGCCGCTGCTTCAAGTTTCAGCACCACAATGTAAGTTACTTGAATCTGGCTTATTGTCAATAACTCTGATAAATACTTCATGGGCAAGAAACATATTGTTTTTAATCAAATCAATTATAGTAGTAGCAAACTATCAAAGTTGACTCCGGTCCTCCTTCTCATCTTTGCACTCTCCTTCTCAAACGGAGCAGAACATAGCCTATAGCCTAGTCCGCGCTCAATCAAATCCACAATTATTTTCGGAAGAAGCCTTCGACTCTCCACCTGAACTGCCACCATAGGCCTACACAGCACAGCCATTGGTTAGGCAGCACACAAACACGTTTTTGATCAGCAAGAGAAGAGCAGGCCAGGGCTCACGGTTGGAATATCAATTTCTGTGTCATGCAGCCTAATTTTATTTATACCATCCCAGCAGCTATCTTAGACATACAGCTTTGCTCTGTGCTTCTCCGAGCATGCACTACGTAGCCTGTAGCCTATAGGTTATGGATCATTTGATTGACACCACACTAAATAGCCTGTAGGCGCACTTGATATTGCGCGCCCAGCAGTGAATCAGAGATGAGGGGTGACATCGGGCACACATCGATATATAGCCTAACATGCAACCAATTCTAAAACACTGAGAAATATAGACATTTCATCAATTACATATTACAGCTAACCATTCTGTAAATTTCGATCCTTATTTGGAAGCATACATCAAAATAAACGTTTACAACACAATTTGTGGCTCCTTTTTTAAATATAAGACAACAATAGCATGTATTTAAACAAAATGGACACAAGAAAGACAGCACAAAAAGTGGTTTTGTCAATATCACAATATTGTTTTTGTGCTAGTTGGCTGTACCTGCACCAAAACGTCAGTATTTTTCCTCCATAGCTTGTTCTCCACCTTCTTTTTAAATAGGGAGCCAATTTGTTTTCAGCACTTTTATTTCCATGACTGATCAAAACTCATTTTATCATGTCTCTCTCTTCTCCCTCTGCAGCAGACATATGATGAGCAATATGTTTGGCACATCGAATCGCAATAAAAACACAGTATCGAATAGTAATGCATATAGAATCGGGAGAATCGCAATACATATCATATTGGCACCTATGTATCATGATAATATTGCATAATGAGGTCCCTGGCAATTCCCAGCTCTACTAGCTACAGGTGGCAATAGTTACACTGTAGCACATTGCACATGAACATTCTCTTTCACTTTAAACACAATTACCTTTTCATATATTTAACTCTTACTAGCTTATGTTATTATTATTCATGTTATTTGCTGTGGTTAGGTTTGCTACATGAGCCAACATCTGTCTTCTCCCTGTTATATTATGCTGTGTTCGTAACCAAGTGGGAGCTGGGAATTTACCAGTTGTGAAGTCGTAAATACCAGTTGGATGCATTCACGTGCTTGGAACTTGTTGATAAACACTGATTGGTTAATGGCCAACAAGCTGCATAAACCATGAACTAAAAGTACAGCTGTTATGCTTGGAAACAAATTAATAGATTGTCTATTTATTTATTTATTTTGCATTTAGCTGTAGAAAATGCTGCTATTGTCGAGGTCATTTCCTTAGTAGGTGACGTCAGAGTTCAGCATGTGGGAGAAGCACTGACGTATAAAAGAACTAGTGACTCCGACCAAGATGGCCGACCATTGTTTTCAAAGGAACCTACTCACGTTCGCATACACCGATTTCATGGACCGTCTATATCCGGGTTGCATTAGGTTTACATGGCCCAACTTCACATAAACACTAGCAGTCAATGCGCACAAGGAGCAGTGCGAGCAGTAACGATGTCATCACGTCATCCAAAAACATGGCAGACATTGGGTGAAATAAAATGTTAATATCTTCAGCTGTGAGTTTAAAACAATTATCGGCCTCAGTGACAATTATTTCAATAATTCAATGGAGGTTTTGTGCACAAAGGTGATGACTAAAGTGTCTTATTAGGAATGTTAAAATCTGGCACTGTAGGTGCCGTCTATGGAAATAATCTTTCTGTGCCGGACGTCCGTTAAACTTCAGTACCGAAGCAAGACTGTAGGTGCAGTCGAAACCGTGACTCCAGACTGGAACCCTGGCCCCTTGGGCAGAAGTGGGAGCTCAGGATGATAGATGACTTTCCCACTAGTAATTACCAGTTGGAGGGCCGGTCAAGTGGATTTTTCCCAGTAGTAGGTGGTAAATTCCCACTTGGTTATGAAAGCAGCATTAGTCCAACTTTTCTTCTTCTAATTTCAGTGATATGATTATCTGGCCCAAGAGCTATAAACACATTTTAATTGGATCTCCAAAATGTCCATTAAGTTTCATCTATATGATTCGCTGACACAAATGGACAGTTTGCAGATCCAGTGAAAAGTTATTTAGAGCTCTTGTGTCAGCGAATAATATAGGTGAAATCGGAAGAGCAAGGATCAAGAGTGGGACATACCATCGTAACAACAATGACGACACATGACAAGGGAGATAATCAGCCCATGGCAAACCAACAGCAAAGAACATGAATAAGATAACGTTAGTAAGATTGAGTTAAACAACGTGCAATTGCATTTAAAGTGTAGCTATGTGAAAGAAAATGTATTGTGTGATGTGCTGCAGTCAGATTTATTATAGCTCTACCTAGCTAGCTAGCTATGCAGCGATGGGGGCACAGTGGGGCTGCTCGTGGCCCTACGGGTGAATGAAGGGCTAGCTAGCAATACTGTCAACTTACTGTCAAACAAAACACTATGTTTGGACTGTGTAGAACAGGGCTTTCCAACCCTGTTCCCGGAGAGCTACGTTGCAATTATTTAGTGAGCTAACTACCTGACTAACTACCCATTTATGTCATTGTTACTGTAGCCTGCACAACTTCCTTTTCTTCACAGCTGTCACAAATCCTGTTGTGCCCCAGAGCAGTTTGTTTCATTTGTTGTCAAAAAAAAAAAAAATAATCCTAAATACATCTGTGCTCCCATTTGCCCATGTTTCTTGGAGATCCTGAATGGTTTTGTGATACTCTCAACTCTGTGGTATTAATTGAATGTCACTTTACTTAAGGTGTCTGTGCACACTGTATAACGGCATATGAAATGGTTATGATGTCCATCAATCCATTAAATATAATAATGTGAGTTTAGTAAATGGTATGACGCCCTGATACAACATCTGGTATGTAGGCACTTATGCAGCATGTAATAACATACTGTATGACATAAGTTGTCATGCATTAGAGCAGATGACAACAGGATGAACAGTCATCTATAACAGCCGTTACTCATAACTATTTAAAACTACTGATGACAGCTTATGAAAAATGGTGTATTGTGTTATATAGCTCTTATAAATACTTTATGAATGCATGAATAAGGACACCTCAAATAAATTGTTACCAAACATTCCCCATATATCACGTTTCAGGAGAAGATACAGATGCAGACAGTGTCGAAGTAACAAAAGTTTATTACAAAAACAGGGGACAGGCAAACGACAGGTCCAGGGCAGGCAGAGTTCAGTATTCCAGATCAGAGTACAAAAGGTACAGAACGGCAGGTAGTCTCAGGGTCAGGGCAGGCAGAGGTCAATAATCCAGGGTGGTGTAACAAGGTACAGAACGGCAGGCAGTCTCAGGGTCAGGGCAGGCAGAATGGTCAAAACCATGAAAACTAGAAAACACGAACTTGAGAGACAGGAGCAAGGGGAAAAACGCAGATAGGCTTGATGAAATTAAACGAACTGGCAACAGACATTTACATTTACATTTTAGTCATTTAGGAGACGCTCTTATCCAGAGCGACTTACAGTTAGTGCATACATTATAAAAATACCCCTGTGGTAATCGAACCCACAACCCTGGCGTTGCAAACACCATACTCTACCAACTGAGCTACATACAAACAGAGAACACAGGTATAAATACACTGGGGATAATGGGGAAGATGGGCGACACCTGGAGGGGGGTGGAGACAATCACAAAGACAGGTGAAACAGATCAGGGAGTGACACCATAACATTCTTGGCACATGCAGGACATATATTGTACATCGTTGTGCTATTGTGTCTTTGTGTAATGCAATCATGATCATTATATACTACGTTGACAAGTAGCAAATAAAATGAAGCATGACATATAATGTCAATGAGTGTTTTGAGATGTGATTTGATTCCCTTGGATTGTACAATAAGCCTCCTGCTTGATGGAAACACTTCTCCTGGAGGACATACACAGAGTGGACAAAACATTAGGAATATCTTTCCATGACATGGACTGACCAGGTGAATCCAAGTGAAAGCTGTGATCCCTTATTGATGTCACTTGTTAAATCCACTTCAATCAGTGTACATGAAGGGGAGGAGACAGGTTAAAGAAGGATTTTTAAACCTTGAGACAATTGAGACATGGATTGTGTATGTGTGCCATTCAGAGGGTGAACAGGCAAAACAAAATATTTAAGTACATTTGAATGGGGTATGGTAGAAGGTGCCAGGTGCACCGGTTTGAGTGTGTCAAGAATTGCAACACTGCTGGGTTTTTCACGCTCAATGGTTTCCTGTGTGTATCAAGAATGGTCCACTACCCAAAGGACATCCAGCCAACTTAACACAACTGTGGGAAGCATTGGAGTCAACATGGGCCAGCATCCCTGTGGAACGCATTGTATTTATTATGGATCCCCATTAGCGGCTACTCTTCCTGGGGTCCAGCAAAATTAAGGTAGTTATATACAATTAAAAACATGACATTACATTTCACAACAGATTTCACAACACATTGTGTGCCCTCAGGCCGCTACTCTACTACCACATAATACACAAAATCCATATGTACGTGTGTGTATAGCGCGTATGTTATCGTGTGTGTGTGTATGCGTGTGTCTGTGCCTGTGTGTGTGTCTCTTCACAGTCCCCGCTGTTCCATAAGGTGTATTCTTATCTGTTTTTTAAATCTGATTTTACTGCTTGCATGAATTACTTGTAGAGGCCATGCCCAGACCAATTGAGGCTGTTCTGAGGGCAAAAGGGCTGCAACTCAATATTAGGAAGGTGTTCCTAATGTTTTGTACACTGTGTATATTGCTCTAGTCAAAAGTAGTGCACTATGTATGGGAGAGGGAGTTATTTGGGACGCATTCATATTGTGTGGTTGTGCCAATAGAAATGGACAGGATCACCGTGGTTGTGCATTAGTTTTATGGAAATATAGACATGGTCATTATAATGTATGTCTATTACACATTGATTATTTGTAAACATACCGGAACACTCATGTAGACAAGTGATGTCAGTGAACCAGTAGTTACAAACAGAAAGCTTGTTTAGACTGAGAGAGAGTGGGCTGTGTGTGTGTGTGTGTGTTCTTATATGTGACCGACCGGCTCGATTTGGTCTTGTGTAGCAAAATTTGAAATTGTGTTTTTTGCATTGGATAAAAGTAGAGACTCAGAGCTAGAAAATGGTATATCATACACTACAGTTGAGGAATAATGGGAAAGTAATTCTGCTTTGAAAGTTGATAAACCTGTAACCTCACTTTTGAGAAAATGGCCTTGAATGTTTTGATACACCTACTGGAGAGCCCTTCTTTGTCTACACCCATTCAGCATCGTTCACACCCTCTTAAGCTTTAGCCCCACCCATCTCTTTACGGATTCACATATGAGGCCATGTACTAAACAACCAAAGATTACAAGACTAAAGTCTGGTTTAAACTACGTGTTCGTAAATTTAATCTGGAGTGTCAGAGTGTGCTCTGGGCGTTGGAAAACTCAGAGCATTGTCAGATTGTCTGGCCGAGGAGTAGGGTTGATCCGAGCGTTCTGACTTAACAACATCAGTCAAGCACCCAAGCTAACTGGCTAAAGTTGGCTAGCTTGCTAGCTACTTCCAGACAAAAATGAGAGAACAGCTCACTGACCATTTTACTCGCCCTAGCAGAGTTGGTTAGGCTTTTTTATGTTATCCAGAGCGTTGGTGACTGCAACTGTGCTGCTGGCAACAATTTAATTACGCTTTTTTGCCAACGTTTACTGACACCGGCCATATTCAATGGGTGTTGAGCATTCGTCAGTTATTCTGCGCTCTGGCACATTCAGACGAGAGTGCTCTGAAATCGGAGTAGATAGCCAGACTTAATTTACCAGCTACGTCTGTCGACAGTTGTCGCAGTAACATAATGAACATTCTATTGAAATGGTTACTTGCATAGTGGAGTCTTTTGTTTAGACATGTAGCTAGCTAGCTAGCTAAACAATGAACCATAATCCCAACTCATAACGTTACTACCCTGCATGAAAAAAAAACGCATTTTGATTAAAAAAAATAAAGTTTACGTTCAAAAGGCTCTCCTGTAAAGTAGTGACGCTTTTTATATACGCCTAGTTTCCTGAAACGAGTCACATATGTGACTGTTTCTTTGTGTATGTGGTTGTGCTTAAGTTTGTGTTTGTCAGTGCACATACAGGATGTACAGTGCCTTCGGACCCCTTTACTTTTTCCACATTTTGTTACGTTACAGCCTTATTCTAAAATTGATTAAATGAACATTTTCCTCATCAATCTACACACAATATCCCATAATGACAAAACAAAAATTTATTAAAATAAAAAAACAGAAATACCTTATTTACATAAGAATTCAGACCGTTTGCTATGAGACTTGAAATTGAGCTCCAGTGCATCCTGTTTCCATTAATCATCCTAGAGAGGTTTCTACAACTTTATTGGAGTCCACTTGTGGTAGGTTCAATTGATTGGACATGATTTAGAAAGGGACACACCTGTCTATATAAGGTCCCACAGTTGACAGTGAATGTCAAAGCAAAAACCAAGCCATGAGGTCGAAGGAATTGTCCGTAGAGCTCTGAGACAGGATTGTGTTGAAGCACAAATCTAGGGAAGGGTACCAAAACATTTCTGCAGCATTGAAGGTCCACAAGAACACAGTTGCCTCCATCATTCTTAAATGGAAGAAGTTTGGAACGACCAAGACTCTTCCTAGAGCTGGCCGCCCGGCCAAACTGAGCAATCGGGGGAGAAGGGCCTTGGTCAGAACCCGATGGTCACTCTGACAGAGCTGTAGAGTTCCTCTGTGGAGATGGGAGAACTTTCCAGAAGGACAACCATCTCTGCATCATTCCAACAATCAGGCCTTTATGTTAGAGTGGCCAGACGGAAGACACTTCTCAGTAAAAGGCACATTACAGTCCGCTTGGAGTTTGCCAAAAGGCACCTAAAGATTCTTAAACCATGAGAAACAAGATTCTCTGGTCTAATGAAACCAAGATTGAGCTCTTTGGCCTGAATGCCAAGCGTCACGTCTGGAGGAAACCTGGCACCATCCCTACGGTGAACAATGGTGGTGGCAGCGTCATCCTGTGGGGATGCTTTTCAGCGGCAGGGACTGGGAGACTAGTCTGCATCGAGACAAAGATGAACGGAGCAAAGTACAGAGAGATCCTTGATGAACATCTGCTCTAGAACGCTCACGACCTCAGACGGGGGCGAAGGTTCACCTTCCAACAGGACAACGACCCTAAGCACACAGCCAAGACAATGCATGAGTGGCATCGGGACAAGTCTCTGAATGTCCTTGAGTGGCCCAGCCAGAGCCCGGACTTGAACCCGATCTAACATATTTGGAGAGACCTGAAAATAGCTGTGCAGCAACACTCCCTGTCCAACCTGACAGAGCTTGAGAGGATCTGCAGAGAAGAATGGGACAATCTCCCCAAATACAGGTGTGCCAAGCTTATAGTGTCATACCCAAGAAGACTCAATGCTGTAATCGCTGCCAATAAGGTGCTTCAACAAAGTACTGAGTAAAGGGTATGAATACTTATGTAAATGTGACATTTCAGGTTTGTATTTTTTTTTCTATTAACAAAAATGTGTAAATACCTGTTGATTGAAAAACGATTTAATCAATTTTAGAATAAGGCTGTAACGTAACAAAATGTGGAAAAGGTCAAGGGGTCTGAATACTCTCTGAAGGCACTGTACAGTACAATACCTGGCTATTTATTTAATTGTAAGCATTTAAGCCCTAAGCATGTGTATGTGTGTTTGTGCTTGTGTGTATTTCTATGTTGTAGAATTAGAACGCGCAACTACTTTATTTTTACTCAGTTTACTGTTCCGTTCGTTAGCCCCGTGCATCAGCTCATGCTTTTTACTTTTTCTTTGTGTGTCAAACTAAGATGCTTAGTCATGGTCAAACTCAGCATCCCCCTTCCTCTATTCCTCCACAGACGGCCCGAGAACAGGATGTTAATGCTTGATGGAATGCCTGCAGTCCGAGTCAAAGCCGAGCCCCTGGATTCGGAGCAAGGGGTAAGAGAGCAGTTGTTTTCAATTCCTTCTCCTTTCTTTTCTTTCCTCCTCCCGGAAATAGCCCTATAATTACTTCCAGGCTTGAGAGGGAGAGAACGAGGGAAGAGAGTCCAGGGGTTTGGAGGAGTGGTTGGAGAGCGTGGTGGTGAGGAGGAGAGGAGAGGGCCAAAGCAGCTGGGGTAGGAATGTATAGAATACTTACTGTGAGGTTGCTCAAGCCAGCACAGAGGCCATGTTGGGGGGCAGGGGGAAGATTGTAATTGCATACTCCTCGCTTCTTCTGTTCTCTCTCCTCGTCTCTCAAAACTCATTGGATGAGAAAGCCAGACGTCCCTCCCCTCTGACCTTCAGCTCCAATGGGTTTTGAGAAGGAGAGAGGAGAGAGGACGCAAGGGGTATGCAATTAAAGATTCTCCCAGAGTCACTGCTTCAGGGAGACACACAAGGAAAACTACAAAATGATGTATCTCTCTCTCTCTCTCTTGCTCTCTCTCTTTCTCCCTCTCTATGTCTCTCTCCAATTCAAAATCAAAACACCCACGCGCACACACACACACACACACACACCACAGTCTCAGCACTGGCGTACTAAAAACCCCGCAGCCCCACATGGCCCACGGGCTGTGGTCGCTGTAAACCTGCAACAATTTCTCTCAGCCTCAATGCAAAATGTGTAGAATTGCATGAGAGTAGCTGTAAAACGGCAAATTTTTCTCTCTGCCCAATGGTAATATGTGTAGAATTGCAGGACAAATTGCTTAGAAACAGCAACATTTTCTCTCAGCCTCATTGCAAAATGTTTAGAAAAGCAGGAAATTAGCTTTAAAAATGCTAAATTCTCTGCGTCATTGCAAAATGTGTAGAATAGTATGAAATTAGCTATAAAACTGCAAATGGTTCTCTCTGCCCCACGGCAATATGTGTAGAATTGCAGGAAGTTAGCTTTAAAACAGCAGCATTTTCTCTCAGCCTCATGGCAAAATATGTAGAATAGTATGAGATTAGCTATTAAACTGCACATTTTTCTCTTTGCCTTATGGCAAAACCACGAAACTGCGGTACGCCACTGAGCCTGTCTCTCCCTACAAGTCTCTTTCTCACCCTAATTTACTGTATGCTGGAATATGTATTTTTCTCAGCCCTATGCCTAAAACCAACCAACTCTGTCTTTCCTCTATACAAACACTCACTATCATCTCTCCATCTCTCCATCCGTCTCTCTCACACGCCTACACACAGTCTCTCTCACCCTTCTTTCTCTCCCACCCTGTCTCTCACTATACCCCTCAGACAGACTTTCAGTTTCACTCCTCTCTCACTTAAGTTCAATTCAAGACTGGCATGAAAAGTAAGCAAATGTAGCTATATAGTCAGAACAATTTTTAACAACTGCCTCAACAATTTTGTTAAACTGTAAGTATCGAACAATACGAGTCCTAGCAGAATAAGATGTGAAAAACAAAGAAAACTGTCTCTCTCACTCTCTCTCTGTCTCAATGATCTTAATACACTTCCTGTTACATGATGCTTTTGCCACCTGAGCATACCTTCCCTCCAAACTGTGTGACCACAATATGCACAATAACTGACACTTTTCATGGGGGTTTAGTCTGTTTCATCCTTTGCTTTTCCCTTCATTTTCATAATTAGTTACCTTTTTATTTAACCTTTATTTTGACAGGGAGTCAATGCTGAGACCAGATGAGGCCTGTATAGCACAACAATACACATTTAAAATACAATAAAGACATTAAACTACACATTCATATACACAGATCAAATACACTTTGTTATGCACCACAATACACGAAAAGCAAAACACAATCATAAAAGAACAGACACATTCTTCAGTAAAAAGGTCCCCTAACAACCATCTGAAATGCCCTAGAGGCACCAATTCCTCCAATTTTAAAGTGCATTGTAGATAATTCCACACACAAGGTGCAAAAAAAACTAAAAGAAGATCTAAGATGCCCTGCATGTAGTGTAGTAAGTGAAGTAATAATAATATGCCATTTAGCAGACGCTTTTATCCAAAGCGACTTACAGTCATGTGTGCATACATTTTTACGTATGGGTGGTCCCGGGGATCGAACCCACTACCCTGGCGTTACAAGCGCCATGCTCTACCAATTGAGCTACAGAGGACCTTGTACCATTCCTCTTTGCAGCGGGCATAGCAGTTTGTAATTTCGTCATTGCAATTAGTTTTGGCCGCTGGGTCAAGTCTTTGTGTACTATTACAGGAGTCCAACGTTATGCTATATTATTGTTTTTGCCCAAACATAAGTTAAATGCTCTTTGGTCGGAAAATGAGTCAGCTAGAGACATGAAGTGGTCTTCTGCTGTGCAGAAGCTGTTGCTAGGTTACGACAGAGCTTTGTGTAGCTGCTACAGCTGTGTGTATGTGCAGAAGAGTCCAGCCCATGTTTTATTTTTAGTGATGGCTGTCGTCATGATGTATAGTATATCCAGCTATGATCCAGCTATTGATTTTCGTTCATGTGTTGTCAATAACTTGTTGATTCTAATACATTTTGTAATAGCAGACATAATGTCCGTGATAGGCTTGGGGTCAATTCTGAATTGGGTTGCGAATTGGTCTTTAATTCCAATTCAATTCATTAATTTGAATTGGCCACACCCCACAAGAAGCAGAATTGGAATTGAATTTTAATTCAAGGAAGTAGAATTTGATTAAATTAATTGAAATTAAAATGGCTAATTTATTCCATACATTATTATGCACATGTCTATGGTTACATTTAACATGTTTGGAAAATGTTCAGTTTAAAAATGTATCCTCCTAAAAATTAGTTTTAAATAATTACAGTGGCCTGGAAATATTGTAAGATTATTTTGTAGGTTGTCTTTAATCATTTATAATTCACTTACATGTAATTAAATATTATGAAAAAATACATTTCCCAGAAAGCATTAGATCAAACACTACAGAATGGAAGGGAACAACCTAACCTATCATGACAAATATGCACACAAAATACTGTTTGACATCTTTGAGTTATAATCAAACTAATATTTGAAATGGTATCTGTATTCGTTAGAAAGAGGTGGCGGATGCTTTTGGCAAAATATTTGTGAAAAGAGTGAGACTCATATGTTTAATGTGTCAGTTGAATTTCTATGAAATGGTTTGAATTAAATTCTACTTTCTTCAGAAATTCTAAATTGACTCAAACCTTGGTGTGTGATATAAACTGTTGATTTTAAGGATTACTTCTGAGAAATTTACAATAAGCTTGATGATTAGAAGAAACACCTTTTTATTGACCTGTCTAAAGCCTTCGACACTGTGGACCACTCATTACTTATTCAGAGGCTTTCATCAATTGGTCTGGACCAGGCTGCGTGTAGGTTGCCATCTCTGTTCAGCTACACTCCTTGCCACTCCTGTCATTTGCCAAAGAGACAGGCCTTTCGGCAATCTTCAAATATGAACATTCTATCATTAATGAGATTGAGGAGATCAGGTGATTTGATCCTGATTCGATAACCCTCACAGCTATCATCCAATCACAATGTGGATGTAAATTAGACTGATAGGAAAATGTTCTAACTTCATTCATGAATTTGATTGGAAATATTCTAACATTGGGCATTCTGACGTAATACATTTCATTGTAAACATAAACATTAGGGGCGGGAGAACAGAGGATTTCCGTTTATTGCATTTTGACCACCAGCCAATGGGATCACATCACACTAGATAAGCTCTCTCCATTCAAACTTCCCAGCCAGTTCATTGCGAAGCCTGTAGCCTATTATATAGAGCAAGCAAGAGCAAGGTGCTTCTTTCCTCAAATATATACTGAAGAAAAATATATACGCAACATGCAACAATGGGTGAGTTACAGTTCATGTAAGGAAATCAGTCAATTGAAATTAATTCATTAGGCTCTATGGATTTCACATGGCTGCGCAGGGGTGCAGCCATGGGTGGGCCTGGGAGGGCATAGGCCCACCCACTGGGGAGCCAGGCCCAGCCAACCAGAATGAGTTTTTTTCCCACAAAAGGGCTTTATTACAGACATAATTACTCCTCAGTTTCATCAGCTGTCCAGGTGGCTGGTCTCAGACGATCCCGCAGGTGAAGAAGCTGGATGTGGAGGTCCTGGGCTGGTGTGATTACACGTGGTCTGCGGTTGTGAGGCTGGTTGGATGCACTGCCAAATTCTCTTAAACGACGTTGGAGGTGGAGAGAAATAAACATTAAATTATCTGGCAACAGCTCTGGTGGACATTCCTGCAGTCAGCATGCCAATTGCACACTCTCTCAAAATTTGAGACATCTGTAGCATTGTGTTGTGTGACAAAACTGCACATTTTAGAGTGGCCTTGTATTGTCCACAGCACAAGGTGCTCCTGTGTAATGATCAGCTTCTTGATATGCCACACCTATCAGGTGGATGGATTATCTTGGCAAAGGAGAAATGCTCACTAGCAGGGATGTAAACAAATGTATGCACAAAAATTGAGAGAAATAAGCTTTTTGTGCGTATGGAACATTTCTGGGATCTTTTATTTCAGCTCATGAAACATGGGACCAACACTTTACATGTTGTGTTTATATTTTGGTTCAGTATATATTTTTAATTGCTTCAAATAAGTGACCAAACTATATTGCTACTTCTGGGACACACATTGGGCTAGGCTACTGGTTCAAGAGCTATAAGAGGAATACAGAGAGGATGGAAGGGAGAGAGGCCAGTGAAGATGCCAGCAGAGATGCAAGAAGGGAACAGTTGCGCAAGAAGGAAATTGTGCAAGAAGGTGTAAATTAGAAGTTACTTAATAGTCTGGGCTATTAATCCACCATTCGTATGCTAGCCTATATATTAGGCCTAGCCTACTAGAGTGAATTAGGCGACCACTATGCAAGCCGCCAGAGACAAACAATTTGTTGAACATCGCAAAATGTGTCAATTAAATTAAATGTGCAATAAAAAAGTATAGTACCTAGGCCTATTTAATGAAACCTTGGCTGTTGATGTAGGCAACAGATCACAAAGCAGAGAATCCCCGATTCCCCACTGAGCTCCTTCTTGGAAAAGGCAAGTTCACTTTCTCATCAATAAACACATATCAAGTGCAAGTGCGCTGTCCAGCAGCTCACATCAGCAGGATGTGTCTTTTCATTAGGAGGGATGTCTAACGTGGATCGCAAAAAACATTATGGTCACATTTCCTCCATTTAAATATTAGACCTATGGGGACACCTATACATTTGGCAGCCAAGCACGAGTGATCATGGTAGCATTTTATCGTCTAGACATGATGTTGAAATATCTTCACTCCTAGAATAAAAACAACCAGGCTTCCGTCATAGACTCAATTGAATGAAAAGAATTAAGAATTACAGGGGGCAGTTTGGAAAAACAAATCCTGTGCATATCTTCCTCTGGAATAAGGCACTTGCTTGGACAATAATTACATAACCAACGTCTCTAGTAATACTATAGCTGTCTCCGTCTCCCCCCTTTAAACTTTCCTTGTCAATTAATTTGATAGGCTACATTATTTCTGCATCTCCGGTGGAAAATGGCAGAGCTACAGTGCTGTTTGTCAGACCATGAGACATCCCGAAAATAGGTATTCTCACGAAAACACGGTTTGGCCTAGTAACCACTATGGAAAGGGGAGACTCTCACAAACACAATGGTTTTCTCCGTTTTGCTCTACGACCCCCACAAGTGTCACGGGACTTGTCTGAAGGTAACCCATACATATTAATGGAAGTATGGAGGTAGTTTTGTGGCAACAAAAAAAGAGGTTAAATGTGTCCAAAAAATATAGATATATTTCCCGAGCTGTCTTATATCTCCTAGATATAGGTACTTCAAAACCTTATTCCTTATGATTTATTTTTGGACAGTATTTTTTTGCCATTTATGAATGTGTTATTCAATGCGTTTCTATGGGCTATAAAGTAAAGGTCAAATATTACACTTTTAGAGGTTAATAAGAGAGGACAAATAACATAACTGAACAAAATTGTAAAAATGTAAGCAAGACATGATGATCAACATATGTGTAAGGAATTACGACAGGTGCCAGTTTTGCATTTCTTTCTTCTCATTAATGGGATGTAACTGAAACAAACACGGCTCGATTTGAATCGTGTAGGCTAATATTTTCTGTATCATTTTTTTCTCTCTCTCATTATAGAGTTCTCTCTACCCACTTTGAACAATATGATCTTGCATTGACACTGCCTTCTCACGAGGAAATTAACGCAGCAGGTTGTAACTGTATTATTTTGTTCTTAAAACTCTATATTGTGCCAAATTTAAGCACACAACATGTTCCATAACGGTGTCATGGAAAATATAAATGTTGTTTCCAACTACCATTCAGCAACTAAGCAGTAAATCCGGCTGCATATTGAACGTTGAGATTGCCGAAAGACCAGTCTCTTTGGCAAATGACAGGAGTGGCAAGGAGTGGAATGCAGGGCATGTACTCAGACTATGCTGCGCGTAGCTGGTTTGAAAATGATTTAAAGGACAGAAAAGTGTGTATTTACTGATGGTGTTAAATCAGGTTTTTTGGACAAAACAAAGGGTGTCCCACAGGGATTTATTCTTGTTCCGGTTCTTTTCACTATTTTCATGAACAACGTTTTCCTGTAAAAATAATTAACTTTCACCTGTGGTGAAACATGAGACTGTGGTGAACACTACCGGTCAAAAGTTTTAGAACACCTACTCATTCAAGGGTTTTTCTTTATTTTTACTATTTTCTACATTGTAGAATAATAGTGAAGACATCAAAACTATGAAATAACCCATATGGAATCAAAGTGTTACACAAATCAAAATATATTTTATATCTGAGATTCTTAATAAATCCACCCTTTGCCTTGATGACAGCTTTGCACACTCTTGGCATTCTCTCAACCAGCTTCATGAGGTAGTCACCTGTAATGCATTTCAATTAACAGGTGTGCCTAATTAAAAGTTAATTTGTGGAATTTCTTTCCTTCTTAATGCATTTTAGCCAATCAGTTATGTTGTGACAAGGTAGGGGGGGTATACAGAAGATAACCCTATTTGGTAAAATACCAAGTCCGTAGAATGACAAGAACAGCTCAAATAAGCAAAGAGAAATGACAGTCCATCATTACTTTAAGACATGAAGGTCAGTCAATAAGGAACATTTCAAGAACTTTGAACGTTTCTTCAAGTGCAGTCGCAAAAACCATCAAGCTCTATGATGAAACTGGCTCTCATGAGGACCGCCTCAGGAATGGAAGACCCAGTTACATCTCCTGCAGAGGATACGTTCATTAGAATTACCAGCCCCAGAAATAGCAGCCCAAATAAATGCTTCACAGAGTTCAACATCAACTGTTCAGAGGAGACTGTGAATCAGGCCTTCATGGTCGAATTGATGCAAAGAAACCACTACTAAAGGACCAATAAGAAGAAGAGACGTGCTTGGGCCAAGAAACATGACCAATTAGACATTAGACTGCTGGATATGTGTCCAGTGTCGTTGTGAGACGCGGTCTGGGTGAACGGATGATCTCCGCATGTGTATATCCCCCCTGTAAAGCATGGGGGAGGAGGATTTATGGTGTGGTGGTGCTTTGCTGGTGATACGGTCTGTGATTTATTTAGAATTCAAGGTACACTTAACCAGCATGGCTACAACAGCATTCTGCAGCGATACGCCATCCCATCTGGTTTGGGCTTAGTGGGACTATCATTTGTTTTTCAACAGGACAATTACACAACACACCTCCAGGCTGTGTAAGGGCTATTTTACCAAGAAGGAGAGTGATGGAGTGCTGCATCAGATGACCTGGCCTCCACAATCCCCCGACCTCAACCAAATTGAGATGGTTTGGGATGAGTCGGGCCGCAGAGTGAAGGAAAAGCAGCCAACAAGTGCTCAGCATATGTGGGAACTCCTTCAAGACTGTTGGAAAAGCATTCCAGGTGAAGTTGGTTGAGAGAATGCCAAGTGTGTGCAAAGCTGTCAGTATAAAAAAAAAAAAAAATGATGTGTGCACTAACTGTAAGTCGCTCTGGATAAGAGCGTCTGCTAAATGACTAAAATGTAAATGTAAAATGTCCCACAGTTGACAGTGCATATCAGAGCAAAAACCAAGCCTTGAGGTCGAAGGAATTGTCGTAGAGCTCAGAGACAGGATTGTGTCGAGGCACAGATCTGGGGAAGGGTACCAAAACATTTCTGCAGCATTGAAGGTCCCCAAGAACACAATGGCCTCCATCATTCTTAAATGGAAGAAGTTTGGAATCACCAAGACTCTTCCTTGAGCTGGCCGCCCGGCCAAACTTAGCATTCGGGGGAGAAGGGCCTTGGTTAGGGAGGTGACCAAGAACCTGATGGTCACACTGACAGAGTTCCAGAGCTCCTCTGTGGAGATGGGAGAACCTTCCAGAAGGACAACCATCTCTGCAGCACTCCACCAATCAGGCCTTTATGGTACTCCTCAGTAAAAGGCACATGACAACCCGCTTGGAGTTTGCCAAAAGGCACCTAAAGGAGTCTCAGACCATGAGAAACAAGATTCTCTAGTCTGATGAAACCAAGATTGAACACGTTGGCCTGAATGCCAAGCGGCACTTCTGGAGGAAACATTCCACCATCGCTACGGTACAGCATGGTGGTGGTGGCAGCATGATGCTCTGGGGATGTTTTTCAGCGGCAGATACTGGGATACTAGTCAGTATCGAGGGAAAGATGAACAGATCAAAGTACAGAGAGATCCTTGATGAAAACCTGCTGCAGAGCGCCAAGACAATGCAGGAGTGGCTTCGAGACAAGTCTCTGAATGTCCTTGAGTGTCCCAGCCAGAGCCCGGACTTGAACACGATCGAACATCTCTGGAGAGACCTGAAAATAGCTGTGCAGCGATGCTCACCATCCAACCTGATAGAGCTTGAGAGGATCTGCAGAGAAGAGTGGGAGAAACTCCCCAAATGCAGGTGTGCCAAGCTTGTAGAGTCATACCCAATAAGACTTGAGGCTGTAATCGCCAATATTTGCAGTGTTGACCCTTCTTTTTCAAGACCTCTGCAATCCGCCCTGGCATGCTGTCAATTTACTTCTGGGCCACATCCTGACTGATGGCAGCCCATTCTTGCATAATCAATGCTTGGAGTTTGTCAGAATGTGTGGGTTTTTGTTTGTCCACCCACCTCTTGAGGATCGACCACAAGTTCTCAATGGGATTAAGATCTGGGGAGTTTCCTGGACATGGACCCAAAATGTTGATGTTTTGTACCCCGAGCCACTTAGTTCTCACTTTTGCCTTATGGCAAGGTGCTCCATCATGCTGGAGAAGGCATTGTTCGTCACGTTGACATTTTTTTACATTTACATTTAAGTAATTTAGCAGACGCTCTTATCCAGAGCGACTTACAAATTGGTGCATTCAACTTAGGATAGCCAGTGGGACAACCACTCTTCTTTTTATGGGGTGGTGGGGATAGTAGAAGGGTTACTGTTATACTATTCCATGGATTCCTTATAGAGGTAGGGTTTCAAGTGTCTCCGGAAGGTGGTCAGTGACTCCGCTATCCTGGCGTCATGGGAGCGGAATGACATGAGAGAACTTGGGAAGGTTGAACACCAGACGGGCTGCAGCATTCTGGATACGTTGTAAGGGTTTAATGGCACAGGCAGGGAGCCCAGCCAACAGCGAGTTGCAGTAATCCAGACGGGAGATGACAAGTGCCTGGATAAGGACCTATGCCGCTTTCTTTGTAAGGTAGGGTCGTACTCTGCGAATGTTGTAGAGCATGAACCTGCAGGATCGGGTCACCACTTTGATGTTAGTGGAGAACGACAGGGTGTTGTCCAGGGTCACGCCAAGGTTCTTTGCACTCTGGGAGGAGGACACAATGGAGTTGTCAACCATGATGGCGAGATCATGGAGCAGGCAGTCCTTCCCCGGGAGGAAGAGCAGCTCCGTCTTGCCGAGGTTCAGCTTGAGGTGGTGATCTGACATCCACACTGATATGTCTGCCAGACATGCAGAGATGCGATTCGCCACCTGGTTATCAGAAGGGGGAAAGGAGAAAATTAATTGTGTGTCGTCTGCGTAGCATTGATAGGAGGGACCATGTGAGGATATGACAGAGCCATGTGACTTGGTGTATAGAGAGAATAGGAGAGGGCCTAGAACTGAGCCCTGGGGGACACCAGTGGTGAGAGCACGTGGTGCGGAGCCAGATTCTCGCCACGCCACCTGGTAGGAGCGACCACTCCCTTGGCTGAGAAGCAACCCCACACATGAATGGTCTCAGGATGCTTTACTGTTGGCATGACACAGGACTGATGGTAGCGCTTACCTTGTCTTCTCCGGACAAGCTTTTTTCCGGATGCCCCAAACAATCGGAAAGGGGATTCATCAGAGAAAATGACTTTACCGCAGTCCTCAGCAGTCCAATCCCTGTACCTTTTGCAGAATATCAGTCTGTCCCTGATGTTTTTCCTGGAGAGAAGTAGCTTCCTCGCTGCCCTTCTTGACACCAGGCCATCCTCCAAAAGTCTTTGCCTCACTGTGCGTGCAGATGCACTCACACCTGCCTGCTGCTATTCCTGAGCAAGCTCTGTACTGGTGGTGCCCCGATCCCGCAGCTGAATCAACTTTAGGAGACGGTCCTGGCGCTTGCTGGACTTTCTTGGGCGCCCTGAAGCCTTCTTCACAACAATTGAACCTCTCTCCTTTAAGTTATTGATGATCCGATAAATTGTTGATTTAGGTGCAATCTTACTAGCAGCAATATGCTTGCCCGGGAAGCCCTTTTTGTGCAAAGCAATGATGACGGCACGTGTTTCCTTGCAGGTAACCATGGTTAACAGAGGAAGAACAATGATTTCAAGCACCACCCTCCTTTTAAAGCTTCCAGTCTGTTATTCTAACTCAATCAGCATGACAGAGTGATCTCCAGCCTTGTCCTCGTCAACACTCTCACCTGTGTTAACGAGAGAATCACTGACATAATGTCAGCTGGTCCTTTTGTGGCAGGGTTGAAATGGAGTGGAAATGTTTTTTGGGGAGTAAGTTCATTTTCATGGCATAGAGGGACTTAATTGCAATTATTTGCAATTCATCTGATCACTCTTCATAACATTCTGGAGTATATGCAAATTGCCATCATAAAAACTGAGGCAGCAGACTTTGTGAAAATTAATATTTGTGTCATTCTCAAAACTTTTTACCACAACTGTATAGCTTTCCTATAGGCTGCATCTCAATAGTCTGAAGTGGTTTCCTCTACTCATCTCCTTCCCTCCATCTACACTGACATTAGAAAGCACTTTGTAGTAGTAATCCACCATATTGCTTTCACCTGTGCTGTGTTTCCAGATCAGTGTAGATACACGAGATAAGAATAGGAAATGAAGCCACTTTAGACTATAGTGTCTGACCGTGAGAGAAATGGTGAACTCCCATCAGTAAAGATAAAGACTATTGAGATGCACCCTTTGTATCTGACCCTGACAGAGAGACAAAAAATGCAGGAAAAGGGGAAAGTCTTTAGCAGTCAGTGACAGCGAGGTCTTTATAGTCATAGTCTACAGTGGAGTGTCTGAGTGCACTTGTGCACATGTTCTGTTAGCTAATAGAGTGTGATTGAAGCTGTTATCCATACAGTACATGTAGTGATGTCAGTAGTGTCAGTCAGAGACAGGAGGTGAACAACCCACACTGGCTTTGAAGTGTTCTGAGATCTGATATCTCACCCTAACTGACTGAGCTTCCATATTAACACACAAACTCAATCATTCAGGCATACACACACACACACACACACACACACACACACACACACACACACACACACACACACACACACACACACACACACTCTCCACCCCAACCCAGACAAGCAGACAGACAGACAGACATGCAGGCAGGCAGGCAGACAATTTAGACTGCAGAAACGTGGTCTTGATTTGGGTGGCGGGGGGCCAAGGCTTTGCTGGAAATGGTCTGCCTCGTAAGAGAATTCACCCGCATGGGGCTGGAAAATCAGCCCTGCCTAACCAGTATCCCCTAATAAAGACAATGAGATTAGGACAGAGGCAGGCAAGCAGGTGGGTCCTGGTGGAGTGTGTTTGTGTGTTGTTTGTGTATGTATGTCTGTGGTAGAATACTAGTGTGTCTGTGTGTGGGTGTGTCTGTGTACGCATGCATGCATGCGTTTGTGAGTGCGCGTGCGTGTGCGACTATGCGCGTGTGTGTGTTCGACTGTGTGTTTTTGTGAGAGAAACTGGGGGTGGCTGAGGTTTTCAAACATTTTCCATCTCAGTTGGGTTGGGTTGAGATCCATACAAAAGCCTACATCAATATTTCAGTTTCTGTTTTTCACTTCTGTGTAACCTTATCCACTCTGTTATTTTGACCTTTTAAACCACAGCAATGTTTCCCCTTCTCTGGGTAATATGAAGGAACCTCTGTCATTGCCTTTTGACTGTAGTGACTATTGGTTTTCAGAACTCCAATGCAGACGTGGCTTCAAGTACTATTTAAAATCTTTCAAATACGTTTGCCTTAGTCTGCCAGGTTTGCCAGAGGGGCGGGGTTTGCAGTTTTGCAACTATTCTATTGGTTCTATCCATTGTGCCAGGCAATCTCAATCAATCCCATCTAAAGTAATGCTTTTAAATAGTATTTGAACCCAGGTCTCATTTTCAGTGCTCCAATGTTTATAAAGTGCATTGTTCTGACAGTAGTAAAGTACATTGCTTTGACAGTTTAAATTGCGTAATAATTATGCAAACCAAAACATGTCCTAATCATTTGAAATATAATATATTTGGCTATCTCACATTTTCATTTTGTCCTGCCACTCATAGGAAATATGGTAATATTGAAAGAAACAAAACAAGCAAAGCAAAGCCAATGCTTACAGTAGCCATCCAAAGCTAAATAGCTTGCATTGACAAAGAGAGGAGAGACAAGATTTCAAGTTCAGTCTCCTAGGGTCCGATGCCTCAGGGTAGTTTTTGGCGCTTTTTAACACTGTCCTCCTATACAGTCCACACAAACAGGCAGAGAACACACAACAAACATGTTGACCGTACTAGTCCAGCCTTCCACCAATCCCACGCACATGCATTTTTCATGACATCATTTTCAGATTATCCATCAAGTTTTCGATATCCTATCATTCAGAGAACACACAACAATAGCCCAAGGCGCTATACAGCGCATGGGGGGTTACTTGCATGGGTTCCGTCTCAATCCACTGAATCCGCTTATATGTGCTATAAGCTGCTGCGGTAAAAGGAGGTTGAGGTAGAGTGTTTTTTTCAAGATGAGGTAGGATCTTTAGCACTTGTTCTAACAAATTTGGCTATAAAGTCCGAATGATATGCGCTACAAGCTATTATGACGCCATTTAGAAAAGATAAGACTCTCCCCAACACGCACATTTTTTTCGCTGAACCTCCCAATACCTTTCTGATGGATTTCACACTTCAAACCAAAAGTACTTCAAATTGAAATGTGGTCTACCGGATTTGCCATACAGTGGGGAGAACAAGTATTTGATACACTGCTGATTTTGCAGGTTTTCCTACTTACAAAGCATGTAGAGGTCTGTAATTTTTATCATAGGTACACTTCAACTGTGAGAGACGGAATATAAAACAAAAATCCAGAAAATCACATTGTATGATTTTTAAGTAATTAATGTGCATTTTATTGCATGACATAAGTATTTGATCACCTACCAACCAGTAAGAATTCCGGCTCTCACAGACCTGTTAGTTTTTCTTTAAGAAGCCCTCCTGTTCTCCACTCATTACCTGTATTAACTGCACCTGTTTGAACTCGTTACCTGTATAAAAGACACCTGTCCACACACTCAATCAAACAGACTCCAACCTCTCCACAATGGCCAAGAACAGAGAGCTGTGTAAGGACATGAGGGATAAAATTGTAGACCTGCACAAGGCTGGGATGGGCTACAGGACAATAGGCAAGCAACTTGGTGAGAAGGCAACAACTGTTGGCGCAATTATTAGAAAATGGAAGAAGTTCAAGATGACGGTCAATCACCCTCGGTCTGGGGCTCCATGCAAGATCTCACCTTGTGGGGCATCAATGATCATGAGGAAGGTGAGGGATCAGCCCAGAACTACACGGCAGGACCTGGTCAATGACCTGAAGAGAGCTGGGACCACAGTCTCAAAGAAAACCATTAGTAACACACTACGCCAGCATGGAATAAAATCCTGCAGCGCACGCAAGGTCCCCCTGCTCAAGCCAGCGCATGTCCAGGCCCGTCTGAAGTTTGCCAATGACCATCTGGATGATCCAGAGGAGGAATGGGAGAAGGTCATGTGGTCTGATGAGACAAAAATATAGCTTTTTGGTCTAAACTCCACTCGCCGTGTTTGGAGGAAGAAAAAGGATGAGTACAACCCCAAGAGCACCATCCCAACCGTGAAGCATGGAGGTGGAAACATCATTCTTTGGGGATGCTTTTCTGCAAAGGGGACAGGACGACTGCACCGTATTGAGGGGAGGATGGATGGGGCCATGTATTGCGAGATCTTGGCCAACAACCTCCTTCCCTCAGTAAGAGCATTGAAGATGGGTCGTGGCTGGGTCTTCCAGCATGACAACGACCCGAAACACACAGCCAGGGCAACTAAGGAGTGGCTCCGTAAGAAGCATCTCAAGGTCCTGGAGTGGCCTAGCCAGTCTCCAGACCTGAACCCAATAGAAAATCTTTGGAGGGAGCTGAAAGTCCGTATTGCCCAGCGACAGCCCCGAAACCTGAAGGTCTGTATGGAGGAGTGGGCCAAAATCCCTGCTGCAGTGTGTGCAAACCTGGTCAAGACCTACAGGAAACGTATGATCTCTGTAATTGCAAACAAAGGTTTCTGTACCAAATATTAAGTTCTGCTTTTCTGATGTATCAAATACTTATGTCATGCAATAAAATGCACATTAATTACTTAAAAATCATACAATGTGATTTTCTGGATTTTTGTTCTATATTCCGTCTCTCACAGTTGAAGTGTACCTATGATAAAAATTACAGACCTCTACATGCTTTGTAAGTAGGAAAACCTGCAAAATCGGCAGTGTATCAAATACTTGTTCTCCCCACTGTATGTGTGTTATTAAGTGTGTAGATAATGGCAATAAGGCCAAATTCAAAAGTTTCAGTTTCATTTCAAGGTCATTTCAAATCTTTCTCTCGTGCCACCAGTTCTTGTTATACCGCACGTACTCGGACCCATAGAGATGTATAGAGGTCAAGAACTTGTTACTAGATGGTGAAGCCCTGTATTGGCTTTGCTATCACAGATGCGATCAATGGCAAAGATCAGTGGTGTGCCTTCTATACATTTTTATGGACAGCAGCTGTCATGACATTTCTCCAAACAGCCTTTCTCTGCTCGCTCGAGAACTAAATGAAGAAACAAGTTGAGATTGGATCATGGAAACAGGCGCCCGTTAGAGATATGATTCTGAAAGTAATGCACGCGGTACTTGACAAAGTAACTATAATTATAATACCCAGTTTTAAAAAGTTATGTGTTACATTACCAGTTACTCATAAAAAGTAATCTGATTGTGTAACACGTTACTTTTGTAACGCATTCCCCACACACTGCATTGGAGGCAATGAGGAACATTGGAATTGAATTGGAATTTCTGTTTACTTTCTGAATTGACTGAATTATAAAGGAATTGACCCAACCCTGATGGCCGTATTAGATATAGCTGTGTTATTGCTTGTCTCAAGGAAGAGAAAGGTGGACATAATGTTCCACAGTCATCAGTTAACGCATGTTTGACCTGCAGATATCTTTCTGTTATCCTACTAATCATATTCATAAAGTAAGATAATTTGTCAACTATAATCACAGTCAACTCCCTCTGTTAATTGGAAATTGCAATCTATCGACTTTGTCTTGTGGTGTAGGCAATATTCATGTAATGATTCACACAAGGTCAAGAACTTCCTGATAAGAATCGATGTCACGCCCTGGCTCTGGGGACTCTTGTATGTTGAGCCAGGGTGTTAGTTTCTTTGGTTAGTTTCTATGTGTTAGTTTCTGGGTGTTAGGTTCTAGGTTTCGTTTTTTATGTTCACGATCTAGTTTAAGTGTTTCTATGTTGGCCGGGGTGGTTCCCAATTAGAGACAGCTGTGTCTTGTTGCCTCTGATTGGGAACCATACTTAGGCAGCCTGTTGTGCACTTGTCTTTTGTGGGATCTTGTTCCGTGTAGGTTTGTGTTTTGTTAACCGAGGACTTCACGTATCTTTTGTTGTTTTGTTATTGTATCGTGTTGGAAAAGTACACTATTAAAGAAGATGTACGCATATCACGCTGCGCCTTGGTCCACTCATTATGACGATCGTGACAATCGATGCATCGACGTCGGTAAGTGATGTAATGCATTGTTTACAACGACGTCAAACTTTCATGCTCCCTATACACATTCCTTTCTGAATTGCTTGGTAGGCATTATGGTAATACACTAAGAAGTGTAGTCATCTCGCCCTGAACAATTGAACACTGACCTTACACCCCTGACCCCCAGCTGACCCCTGCCAGAGTTGAGAGGTCAGAGGCCAGCGTATCTCATGGCTCGGGGGAGGGTTGTTGTCTGACCCCAAGCTGAGTTTCACGGGGAAAAGCTCCTCTTTGCTGATGATTTACTAGGTTGTAATATTTTCTGTAGGACTGAAAATGATTGCACTTATTCTGGATTAAAAACACCCCCCCCCCCAAACAGTAATTCACTATAGATCCACACCATTACAAGTAGTGAAAGAAATGCAGTGAGGAGGAGCAACTCTTCCCTCAGACTTAATGAACTGTTTCTCCCTCTGATGGATTCGCTGAGTCCCAGCCAGAGACTCCTGACTGGAACACAATACTATTTGCTACCAGAGAGACTGGCTCTGTTGTTGTGTAGACTATATAGGACTCTGGTTGGTGTGTATGTTGCATAGACAAGCTACAGTATATTTACACACTACAGTAACACTATACATAAGCAAGTGCTGTTTTTAAGTATAAAAAAACAGTTTAATCATAACTGTCATGAATATGCATTTATACACAACTAATTTTATGAATTATAACATGGATCATTAACCCATTTAATCCCACCGGTCACAATAGTGAGAGAAAAAATAGTTGTACTTTACAGACTCTAGAGAAGTTAAAGTTGCACTTAACAAAAAATAAGTAATATACAGTATTCGGAGAAGTTTCATATGATTTCTGAAAATGGTCACAAGACCACAAGCATAAATCTCCAAGGTGTACTTTTACAGACGCATTTGGCAATGGAAGTCTGTATTCAACTGCTTAAAAAACAAATACGTTGTTGACATTTTTTAAATATTTTCTTTGTAAATGTAATGTTTAAAGGTTGTAGTTTAAACATGTGCCTTCATATGTCCCTTGAATCCATGATCCTCGTTGTTCATGAAAAAATCTTAGCGGTCACATTTGTGACCAATGGGAAAATACTGTGGCTCTAACTTATTATACAACTAACAACATCCAATAACAACAAGATAACTAATAATGTAAAGCATACTGTGTCCATAATAAGTATATAGGTTATAGGTTGAGAGCTTTTGTGAAAGAGCACAGTTAGGAAGATATGGCGTATAGAAGCAAACTGGATGGACATCATGAAAATGACCGGAGAGGTTGAGGGTAGAGGAAGTTCAGGAGTAAAAACAAACAAAATAGAATTATTGTGAAATTGACTGTGTCCATAAAATGTATAAGCTGGAAGTAGAGGCCTAAGCGTTGTTGTTCACTAGTTTACTCCAATTAGGGAAGGGGTGGTGGGGTTGGAAAGTAATTACATTTACATTTTAGTCATTTAGCAGACGCTCTTATCCAGAGCGACTTACAGTTAGTGAGTGCATACATTTTCATACTGCCCCCCGTGGGAATCGAACCCACAACCCTGGCGTTGCAAGCGCCATGCTCTACCAACTGAGCTACAGGGGTAATAAAAGGAAATATATATTTTTCAAGGATATGTGTATGTACAGTGGGGAGAACAAGTATTTGATACACTGCCGATTTTGCAGGTTTTCCTACTTACAAAGCATGTAGAGGTCTGTAATTTTTGTCATAGGTACACTTCAACTGTGAGAGATGGAATCTACAGAAAATCACATTGTATGATTTTTAAGTAATTAATTTGCATTTTATTGCATGACATAAGTATTTGATCACCTACCAACCAGTAAGAATTCCGGCTCTCACAGACCTGTTCGTTTTTCTTTAAGAAGCCCTCATGTTCTCCACTCATTACCTGTATTAACTGCACCTGTTTGAACTCGTTACCTGTATAAAAGACACCTGTCACACACACTCAATCAAACAGACTCCAACCTCTCCACAATGGCCAAGACCAGAGAGCTGTGTAAGGACATCAGGGATAAAATTGTAGACCTGCACAAGGCTGGGATGGGCTACAGGACAATAGGCAAGCAGCTTGGTGAGAAGGCAACAACTGTTGGCGCAATTATTAGAAAATGGAAGAAGTTCAAGATGATGGTCAATCACCCTCGGTCTGGGGCTCCATGCAAGATCTCACCTCGTGGGGCATCAATGATCATGAGGAAGGTGAGGGATCAGCCCAGAACTACATGGCAGGACCTGGTCAATGACCTGAAGAGAGCTGGGACCACAGTCTCAAAGAAAACCATTAGTAACACACTACGCCGTCATGGATTAAAATCCTGCAGTGCACGCAAGGTCCCCCTGCTCAAGCCAGCGCATGTCCAGGCCCGTCTGAAGTTTGCCAATGACCATCTGGATGATCCAGAGGAGGAATGGGAGAAGGTCATGTGGTCTGATGAGACAAAAATAGAGCTTTTTGGTCTAAACTCCACTCGCCGTGTTTGGAGGAAGAAGAAGGATGAGTACAACCCCAAGAACACCATCCCAACCGTGAAGCATGGAGGTGGAAACATCATTCTTTGGGGATGATTGTCTGCAAAGGGGACAGGACGACTGCACCGTATTGAGGGGAGGATGGATGGGGCCATGTATCGCGAGATCTTGGCCAACAACCCATTCCCTCAGTAAGAGCATTGAAGATGGGTCGTGGCTGGGTCATCCAGCATGACAACGACCCGAAACATACAGCCAGGGCAACTAATGAGTGGCTCCGTAAAAAGCATCTCAAGGTCCTGGAGTGGCCTAGCCAGTCTCCAGACCTGAACCCAATAGAACATCTTTGGAGGGAGCTGAAAGTCCGTATTGCCCAGCGACAGCCCCAAAACCTGAAGGATCTGGAGAAGGTCTGTATGGAGGAGTGGGCCAAAATCCCTGCTGCAGTGTGTGCAAACCTGGTCAAGACCTACAGGAAACATATGATCTCTGTAATTGCAAACAAAGGTTTCTGTACCAAATATTAAGTTCTGCTTTTCCGATGTATCAAATACTTATGTCATGCAATAAAATGCAAATTAATTACTTAAAAATCACACAATGTGATTTTCTGGATTTTTGTTTTATATTCCGTCTCTCACAGTTGAAGTGTACCTATGATAAAAAGTACAGACCTCTACATGCTTTGTAAGTAGGAAAACCTGCAAAATTGGCAGTGTATCAAATACTTGTTCTCCCCACTGTATGTATGTATGTATTATTTATTTATATATATATATATATATATATATATATATATTTTGAGAAAAAAAACATATGGGGGATTGGAAGTGATGCAGACAATTACAGTGATGGAAGTTACAATCTATCAGCAATATTAAAGCTGATCTACCCCCTAAAAAGAAAAAGTATTATACTGTATATTTAATCATAGCAGATTCTTAATTTTTTCAGTAGAAGTTGATTTGGGTTATGGATACACTTGATCAAGATGATCTTTACAGATGATTTGACCATTATCCATTAGCCTTTACCAGTGGTGATTTTAGCATGTAAATCTTGGTGGGGAAAATTATTTTCTTTTTTAGATGCATGGCAGCAAAGCCACTACACAACATGACACTAAACAATACATTAATTGTACTATAACGGTGACAAACGGTGCCCACAAACTGTTAGGGCCTACATAAAGCTCCCAACAGCAGTCCCAACACCTTACTACTGCTACACCTGGCTATCAGCGGAGCCTTGTCTGGCAGCGAAACAGTTCATTCAGCCTCATTACTGATTACATGAAGGTGGCGCGGTGGTCCTTCATGGGCAAATTTTGTCTACAAAATCTGGAATTCTCTGGATTTATGGTGCTTTCAAGACAACTAGGAACTCGGTCGAATCACGAGGCTCGAGTTCCTGACTTGCAATTCCGAGTTGGATGACTCGTTTGTTTCCTGAGTTCCCAGTTGTCTTGAACTCACTGAAGTCATTTCCCAGTTCTGAGTTTACAGTTGTTTTGGGCACGGCAGAAGTCATGCTGGATTGACAGCATGGCCAATGTTGAATGATTATCCTTTTAAACTTGGAAAAGAGAGCCTTAAACCCAGAAATGGAACCACAAACCCACTCCACTGAATAGCAGGCTAGTGATTACTTTGCAATGCTTGCAGGTAGCCACTAATTCTTTCCAAACCACTCATTGTTGAATTTGCGATTTCCAACTTGTTGTGTAATGTTTATGTCACCGATATATAATGTTTATGTCACCGTTTATGTCACTATAATTTCTCTTCATTATCTCTCTTCATATGACAAGGATTAAAAAGCATTTGCCAGTAGATTGTCGACTTGTTTCATGATGATGACTGCTAGCTTGCTAGCTAAGGTTATGAAAGTATGATGTTGACATGATCAGTCCAATCAAAGCTACTGTAGATATAACGTGATTTGACATCATTTTATCTGTGGCCAATGACCTTGAGCCTTCTTGGATTGGCACTTCTAATGTAACTCTATGGCAGCACCCAAGGGGCTTGAATTTTCGAGCTCTACCCTTAGATTTGGCGGTGACGTAGTGTCCCCATGAATGACAGAACACTGAGCCAATCACGGCGCAACTAGAGAACTTTACCCAATCACGGCGCAACTAGAGAACATTACCAACCCCTACTCTCCATATTTTCCGCTGAATAACGGGTCACCACTGGCCTTTACATATGTTTAAATCAATGATTTGGACTATAAAACATAGTATTTTATTATTTCAAGGGGAATTGGTCATAAACTGAATTAGTGTAATAACTTAACAAATGTTTAATGTCCATTGGTTTGTTTAGTGTCTCTTGCACAATGGTAGACCTGGTTTATGTGAGTTTTTCTGAATAGTCACAAGGGTAGACCTGGTTTATGTGAGTTTTTCTGAATAGTCACAAGGGTTTATCAGCGTATTGGAACATAGCCACAGGTGTAAACCTGGTTCGTATGGGTATCTGGTTTACAGTGAGGGAAAACAAGTATTTGATCCCCTGCTGATTTTGTACGTTTGCCCACTGACAAAGAAATGATCAGTCTATAATTTTAATGGTAGGTTTATTTGAACAGTGAGAGACAGAATAACAACAACAAAATCCAGAAAAACGCATGTCAAAAATTTTATAAATTGATTTATTTGCATTTTAGTATTTGACCTCCTCTTAATCAGAAAGATTTCTGGCTCCCAGGTGTCTTTGATACAGGTAACGAGCTGAGATTAGGAGCACACTCTTAAAGGGAGTGCTCCTAATCTCAGTATTTTACCTGTATAAAAGACACCTGTCCACAGAAGTAATCAATCAATCAGATTCCAAACTCTTCACCATGGCCAAGACCAAAGAGCTCTCCAAGGATGTCAGGGACAAGATTGTAGACCTACACAAGGCTGGAATGGGCTACAAGACCATCGCCAAGCAGCTTGGTGAGAAGGTGACAACAGTTGGTGCGATTATTCGCAAATGGAAGAAACAGAAAATAACTGTCAATCTCCCTCGGCCTGGGGCTCCATGCAAGATCTCACCTCATGGAGTTGCAATGATCATGAGAACGGTGAGGAATCAGCCCAGAACTACACGGGAGGATCTTGTCAATGATCTCAAGGCAGCTGGGACCATAGTCACCAAGAAAACAATTGGTAACACATTACACCGTGAAGGACTGAAATCCTGCAGCGCCCGCAAGGTCCCCCTGCTCAAGAAAGCACATATACAGGCCCGTCTGTTGTTTGCCAATGAACATCTGAATGATTCAGAGGAGAACTGGGTGAAAGTGTTGTGGTCAGATGAGACCAAAATTGAGCTATTTGGTATCAACTCAACTCGCCGTGTTTGGAGGAGGAGGAATGCTGCCTATGACCCCAAGAACACCATCCCCACCGTCAAACATGGAGGTGGAAACATTATACTTTGGGGGTGTTTTTCTGCTAAGGGGACAGGACAACTTCACCGCATCAAAGGGATGATGGACGGGGCCATGCACCGTCAAATCTTGGATGAGAACCTCCTTCCCTCAGCTAGGGCATTGACAATGGGTCATGGATGGGTATTCCAGCATGACAATGACCCAAAACACACGGCCAAGTCAACAAAGGAGTGGCTCAAGAAGAAGCACATTAAGGTCCTGGAGTGGCCTAACCAGTCTCCAGACCTTAATCCCATAGAAAATCTGTGGAGGGAGCTGAAGGTTCGAGTTGCCAAACGTCAGCCTCGAAACCTTAATGACTTGGAGAAGATCTGCAAAGAGGAGTGGGACAACATCCCTCCTGAGATGTGTGCAAACCTGGTTGCCAACTACAAGAAACGTCTGACCTCTGTGATTGCCAACAAGGGTTTTGCCACCAAGTACTAAGTAATGTTTTGCAGAGGGTTCAAATACTTATTTCCCTCATTAAAATGCAAATCAATTGATAACATTTTTGACATGTATTTTTCTGGCTTTATTTGTTGTTATTCTGTCTCTCACTGTTCAAATAAACCTACCATAAAAATTATAGACTGATCATGTCTTTGTCAGTGGGCAAACGTACAAAATCAAATACTTTTTTCCCTCACTGTATATTAGTATTGGGACTCAGTCAAAAGTGTAGACCTGGTTTGTAGGGTACTGGAGCTGAGGTGCCGGGGTAGACCTGGTTTACAATTTATGAGAATCCAGGCTTCGGCACATTTAGACCTGGCTTAGTTTACTAATTGGGATCAAGCACGGGTGCATACTTTGTAGCTATGTAATTTGGAGCTGAGGTACAGGTGTAGACCTGGTTTGTATGAATATTGGGGTTGAAATGCAGAAGTACATCTACTTTTATGACAATTGGGGCAGACATGTAGCAGTAAAACATTATTTCTGTATTTTTATTATCAATATTGGGTTAGACTTGCAGGTCTGGTCTGTAAGAATATTTGAGCTGAAGTACAAGTGTAGACCTGGTTTGTATGAATTTTGATGCTTGGCCACTGGGGTACACCTGTTTTATATGAGTATGCCCATGGATTTACCTGGTTTATTTGAGTAATGGGGAGTAGGGGTGCACAAGACTCATACAGGTAATTGGTCCTAGATGGACGTCTATTTCCCATTCAAATCCTTTCTGGCAACAAGTTTGTGGTAGGAAAAAAACACATGGGGCTGGGGCACATGTGTTATACTGCTGTACTATGAGTGTATCTATTAAATTATTTGTGTATACAGGTCAGAGGTCACAGGACTAAGATATGCAATTAACAGGGTTGGGGTGTGCAACAAATAGCTGGTTATAGGTTACTGTTGGTGACTTGAGGGATACAGGCCTAAGGATATCAGGGCTGAGATAGGCAAGGAACATGGATGAGGTGTATTGGCAAAGGAATAGGGCATTTAGGGCTAGGATATGGGTGTACTGGTACTTCATTTTGATCAATATTAGGGTATTGTCATGTGGGTGTTATGGTTAGGGGCTGGGGTATGTGGGTAATTGGGTTTAGGTGTGTTTGTAAGTGGGCTGATGTATATAGACATTTGGGCTGAGGAATAGGAATGTCTGTTAATTTTATTATAGGCACACCGGTCACAATTGTGACGGTAAATAAAAACATACTTTTATTTACATACTTTCCAATATATATTTTTAAAGCAATATGGATTACATGCATGAGATTTACATAGTGGCATGTCTCGGGAAAATTTGGGAACAAATGGGTAAATTATAAAAATAATATAAATAGCATTTATAACAGCTTGTTTGTTAAAGTTATTATACAGTGTAACCAAGTATACTTCTATACCAATGTACGTTATCCACACAAAGCTCTCATGTGGTCCTCTGTAGCTCAGCTGGTAGAGCACGGCGCTTGGAACGCCAAGGTAGTGGGTTCGATCCCTGGGACCACCCATACACAAAATAAATATGTATGCACGCATGACTGTAAATCACTTTGGATAAAAGTGTCTGCTAAATGGCTTATTATAATTATTATTATAAAGCCTAATTTATGTGGTAACTCTTTGCTGTAGGTGTCCTATGTTTGCACTCATAAAGCCTTTATCACACCTGCATAACTTGCCGTTGTTCATAACTATTTATAACTTACAATAACTGTTAATGACGGCTTATGGCGAAAGTTATAATGTTATGTAGCTGTTATAAAGCTTCTATGAATGTGTAAGGACACCTACAGTAAAGTGTAACCTTGTTGGTAACAGGTGACAGATAAATACAATGGATAGTCATTTATAAAATCCATAGATGAAAACCATCAACACGTGTTACGGGATTATTCATGAACATATTTTTTGGGTGGATTTATGGCTCCAAAGAGGGCCTTTCATGCAGTCAAATTCAGAGAGTATTGTCTATTGACAGTAGCAGGCTAACATTGGACAGCGGTATGTCCTGGATAGTTACGTTGAGATAGACAGTGTTATGAAATGCTTCTAGACCAACAGAACAGAGTGTCTTAGAGACCTGGGATGTGTTAAGTATGGGGTGCGTGGAGGGACACACTGAACCACCAGCATTGGCCTTAAGAGGCCTGTGACAGAGGGAAAGAGGGAGAGAGAGCGAGCAGGAAATTGGGCCCATATTATATTTTCCAACCATCCCAAAAGGAGCTTTAGGAGAGATATGAGAGGAGCCAAGAGAGCTGTGTTGCTGTGGGAGGGATAGATACCAGAAGGTAGAGCGAGAAGAGGGGGAGTGAGAGGGTCCAGAAGAGAGAATGAGAGATAATAAGCACAATAAGAGACGACAAGAGTCAGGGCAGAGAGAGAAAGTAACAAATGCCAGCAGAGAAAGAGAAGAGACCAAAAGTTCTCCATAATTTCCTCTATGTCTATGACATCGTTGTTACGGCAGATGAAACATTTTGGGAGTTGACGGCTTCCATGAGCCAGAGGATATTACTATGTTCACACACTTCACCCTTTCTAGTCTAGTAAATGTCAGTGCATACACGTCACTTACTTCATCATATCTCTATCATACATTGTCATCTTTACAGTAAAAACTGTGAATCTATGTATTCATGTTACCTATGTCTCACGGTCTGACAAACACCGCTCTAGCTCTGTCACCTTTCACCGCAGATGCGGAAGTGCGACATAGGCGGATGCGGTGGATTGAGACTCATCCAATGCAAAAAAAATAACATATCTCGGGCCTCCCAAGTGGCGCGGCAGTCTAAGGCACTGCATCGCAGTGCTAGAGGCGTCACTACATACCTGGGTTCGATCCCGGTCTGTATCACAACCGGCCGTGATCGGGAGTCCCATAGGGAGGCGCACAATTGGCCCAGCATCGTCTGGGTTAGGGGAGGGTTTGGCCGGGGGGGCTTTACTTTGTTCATCACGCTCTAGCGACTCCTTGTGGCGGGCTGGGGGAGCCTGCAAGCTGACTTCAGTCATCAGGTGAATGGTGTTTCCTCCGACACATTGGTGCGGGCGGGTGTTAAGAAGTGCGGTTGGCGGGTTATGTTTCGGAGGACGCATGACTCGAGCTTCGCCTCCCGAGCCTGATGGGGAGTTGCAGCAATGAGACAAGATCGAAAAAGGGGTAAAATAACACAACAACTAAAATATCTCTAGCTTAAACTGACAGATTTTTATGGGAATTTTTTCATTAAACTCAAGGGGCTTAACAAGTCACATACAGTTGAAGTCAGAAGTTTACATACACTTAGGTTGGAGTCATTAAAACTTGTTTTCAGTCGGTTAGGACATCTACTTTGTGCATGACACAAGTCATTTTTCCAACAATTGTTTACAGACAGATTATTTCACTTATAATTCACTGTATCACAATTCCAGTGGGTCAGAAGTTTACATACACTAAGTTGACTGTGCCTTTAAACAGCTTTGAAAATTCCAGAAAATGATGTCATGGTTTTAGAAGCTTCTGATAGGCAATTTTTTTTGAGTCAATTGGAGGTGTACCTGTGGATGTATTTCAAGGCCTACCTTCAAACTCAGTGCCTCTTTGCTTGACATCATGGGAAAATCAAAGGAAATCAGCCAAGACCTCAGAACAAATATTGTAGACCTCCACAAGTCTGGTTCATCCTTGGGAGCAATTTCCAAACGCCTGAAGGTACCACGTTCATCTGTGCAAACAATATTATGCAAGTATAAACACCATGGGACCACACAGCCTTCATACCGCTCAGGAAGGAGATGCGTTCTGTCTCCTAGAGATGAACGTACTTTGGTGCGAAAAATGCAAATCAATCCCAGAACAACAGCAAAGGACCTTGTGAAGATGCTGGAGGGAACAGGTACAAAAGTATCTATATCCACAGTAAAACGAGTCCTATATCGACATAACCTGAAAGGCCGCTCAGCAAGGAAGAAGCCGCTGCTCCAAAACCGCCATAAAAAATCCAGACTACGGTTTGCAACTGCACATGGGGACAAAGATCGTACTTTTTGGAGAAATGTCCTCTGGTCTGATGAAACAAAAATAGAACTGTTCAGCCATAATGACCATCGTTATGTTTGGAGGAAAAAGGGGGTGCTTGCAAGACAAAGAATACCATCCCAACCGTGAAGCACGGGGGTGGCGGCATCATGCTGTGGGGGTGCTTTGCTGCAGGAGGGACTGGTGCACTTCACAAAATAGATGGCATCATGAGGAAGGAAAATTATGTGGATTTATTTAAGCAACATCTCAAGATATCAGTCAGGATGTTAAAGCTTGGTCGTAAATGGGTCTTCCAAATGGACAATGACCCCAAGCATACTTCCAAAGTTGTGGCAAAATGGCTTAAGGACAACAAAGTCAAGGTATTGGAGTGGCCATCACAAAGCCCTGACCTCAATCCTATGGAAAATTTGTGGGCAGAACTGAAAAAGTGTGTGCGAGCAAGGAGGCCTACAAACCTGACTCAGTTACACCAGCTCTGTCAGGAGGAATGGGCCAAAATTCACCCAACTTATTGTGGGAAGCTTGTGGAAGGCTACCTGAAATGTTTGACCCAAGTTAAACAATTTAAAGGCAATGCTACCAAATACTAATTGAGTGTATGTAAACTTCTGACCCACTGGGAATGTGATGAAAGAAAAAAGCTGAAATAAATCATTCTCTCTACTATTATTCTGACATTTCACATTCTTAAAATAAAGTGTTGATCCTAACTGACCTAAGACAAGGTATTTTTACTGGGATTAAATGTCAGCAATTGTGAAAAACTGAGTTTTTAAATGTATTTGGCTAAGGTGTATGTAAACTTCCGACTTCAACTGTAAGTTGCACTGACTCACTCTGTGTGCAATAATAGTGTTTACCATGATTTTTTGAAAAACTACCTCCTGATCTCTGTACCCCTCATTCGAGCAGTGAATTTCAAACACAGATTCAACCACAAAGACCAGGGAGGTATTCCAATGACTCGCAAAGAAGGGCACCTATTGGTAGATGGGTAACAGTTTTAAAAGCGGACATTGAATATCCCTTTGAGCATGGTGAAGTTATTAATTACACTTTGGATGGTGTATCGATACAGCCAGTCCTTACAAAGATACAGGCGTCCTTCCTAACTCAGTTCCCGGAGCAGAAGGAAACCGCTCAGGGATTTCACCATGAGGCCAATGGGGACACTAAAACAGTTACAGAGTTTTGTTCCGCTTTAAATGACATTCAGCTTATAAAGGCTTCATAAAGCCTTCATAATACCTTCATAACCACAACATAAATATGTTACAATTTAAATAACTGTATATCATGCTTTATAAAGGGTTCATAAATGTGGCGTAACTGTTTGACATAATCGCCTAATGTCAAATGTGACATAACCCACTATGTCAAATATGATATAAAAATGTGCTTTACAAAGAGTGAAATATTGTGCTGAAGGATGGCATACGCTCTAAAGTGATGTCATGTTAGTCGCATTACACCTAATCTCGTTTCCAGACATTTCCGCCCAAATGCGCTGAAAGTCTGGTGGACCAACACATCAAACCTGGCCTTCATTAGTTAGGGTTAGGTTTCAAATAACATTTTAAGAAGATAAATTGTGGAAATGGGCAGGGTTTAGACATAATTATGACTTTTTGACTGTGTTAAGTAGTGATGATTACAAATACTTTACTCAGCAAGGTCACTTCTATAGAATTCTATGGTCACTTCAACTAAGGCCAACTTTGAATGGTTGATATCCCAGGCCTATATGTACTGTGTGTGCAATAGCCTGGGGACGACGTTACACCAAGAAACACTTACCTTGATGAAAGACCCCAACCTAAAGAAATTGAAAGTGTCTTTCTTCTGGAACCAAGTCACATGTTCCTCAGTACACAAAAACGCACACAACAAAAACGAGCCATACCGTGCGGTGCTGGGCCCAGTCAGGTCTTTGACACATTCACCCACTCACCCGCTGAAAGATCAGCCAAAAATGTTGGCACCATTGTAGTTTAGTTGAGCCTGCTAGCTAGCAAAATTTCAGCTAGCTAGCAATTTCTGTGAAGTCAAATTATTTGAAATAATGATTGAGGTAGCTACAGTATGTAATCTAACTCAAAACTTAACTACTACAATCTAATGAAAATTACAATAAATAAATGAATTACTTATTTTTCACTGTCCAGTGGCAGCACAAGTGGTCATTTGATTGATTTGCGAACTCATCACATGATCAGCGTCTCGTCAGCAACACAAAAAAACTACTTCGGGGTCACAGAATTTCAAAAAATTTCAAAATAACAGTCCCCCAAGTTATAGTAGAAAAGTGTCAATAACCATTCATGATGTATGAAAAATAATTGTGGTGCGTGCATATGTATTAACCCCCTTTGCTATGAAGACCCTAAATAAGATCTGGTGCAACCAATTACCTTCAGAAGTCACATAATTAGTTAGATCGCACACAGGTGGACTTATTTAAGTGTCACATGATATGTCACATGATCTCAGTATATATACACCTTTTCTGAAAGGCCCCAGAGTCTGCAACACCACTAAGCAAGGGTCACCACCAAGCAAGCGCCACCTTGAAGACCAAGGAGCTCTCCAAACAGGTCAGGGACAAAGTTGTGTAGAAGTACAGATCAGGGTTGGGTTATAAAAAAATATCAGAAACTTTGAACATCCCACGGAGCACCATTAAATACATTATTTAAAAATGGAAAGAATATGGCAACACAACAAACCTGCCAAGAGAGGGCCGCCCACCAAAATTCACAGACCAGGCAAGGAGGGCATTAATCAGAGAGGCAACCAATAGAGCAAAGATAACCCTTAAGGAGCTGAATAGTTATAAATGCTCAAGTTTTCAGTTTTTTAGTCGTATTTCTTGTTCGTTTCACAGTAAAAATATATTTAACATCTTCAAAGTGCTAGGCATGTTTTGTAAATCAAATGATACAAACCTCCAAAAAATCCATTTTAATTCCAGGTTATAAGGCAACAAAATAGTAAAAATGCCAAGGGGGGTGAATACTTTCGCAAGCCACTGTAGTTTCACTAGCCAATGCTAACTAGCATTAGCGCAGTGAGCAGTTAGCATGTTAGCTTTTCCAGTTCATCCGACTCTGGTGAAGTAGATAAAGGGATTTATTGCCAAAATCAATCCCTTTAATATGGAGGAAATTACAGTCATTGGCAATAATTAGAGGTTTTTTCTGTATGTAAAATTCTTAGGTGGGCCATCTAAGTGGTAATATTCAGGATGGAAAAACAGTTTCAATGTCAACTTAAACAACCAAAACCAGATATAAAACATGCAGAAAAGATATTGAACTATATATATATATATATATATATATATGTGTGTGTGTGTGTGTGTGTGTGTGTGTTTTAATAATACCATATTTGAGAACAAACAATCAAATAAAAACTAGACAGTCAGGGAGAATCAAAAATGTAAAAGCACGGGCATTCAGGGCACATGCCGATTGATTTTGTTAGAATGTTTGAGCAGAGGAGCACAGCATTAGCCATGGCAAAATGCATAAAATTGCTGGAAATTAGCTTAAAAACTGCAAAATTGTCTCTCAACTCCACACCAAGCAGACTAAAATTGCTGGAAATTAGCTTAAAAACTGCACAATTTTCTCTAAGTTTAATGAAAACGTGTAGAATTGCAGACCATTTGCTTTACAATAGCAACACTTTCTCGAAGACGCCAAGATACCTTGACCCTTTTCTAGCTAATAGACTGTTAGTTTACATTTCCTCTTACAACAAACTGTGGGGAGATCAAAATAATGCAACTGTCTGCCAAATATATTCATTTTAAAATGTTCACTACTTCTACTTGCCATTGTCATTCACCTGATGATTTTTTTTGTTGCTAACATATGATGGGGGTCCATGGGTAACATATGATAGGAGTCCCTGGGTCACCAGTTTGCCTGGACGGGGGTCCCTGGGCAAGAAACGTTTGAAAACCCCTGGTCTATATGAATGCAGCTGCCACTGTAATGAAGCCATTGGCTGCAGTTTATCATAGTGCATTATGCTTTATTACAGGCGATAGGTTCAGTACACATCATTGCATTTTGTATCAGAAAGTAGGCTGTCCGTCTTTGAAGTCTCGTAGATTGATGCATTGCGCTCTTTGTCTATAAAGCCCTCTTGCATAAACTTCTACCTTACCTCATTGTTAACCTTCAGACGTAAAAGTTGCCAAACCTGGACTCAGGGATGGCTAACCCTGGAGATCCCTTCAATCTCCACCGAGTTAGGTAAATCTGCTTTTAGTTTGTTTTTGTGGAATGATCTCCAAAACTCCTTAAAGTTGGTGGAGTTCGTGCCTCTAGCGCAATTCAGGTTGTTGCTAACATATGATGGGGGTCCAATGATTAACAACCAACTTGACAGTGCTTGAAGAATTTTTAAAAGAATAATGTACAAATATTCTACAATCCAGGTGTGCAAAGCTCTTAGAGGCGTAGTCCCCTGTAGCTCAGTTGGTAGAGCATGGTGCTGGAAACGCCAGGGTTGTGGGTTCATTTCCCACGGGGGGCCAGTATGAAAATGTATGCACTCACTAACTGTAAGTCGCTCTGGATAAGAGCGTCTGCAAAATAAAAAAATTTAAAATACCCCGAAAGACTCACAGCTGTAATCGCTGGCAAGGGTGATTCTAATATGTATTGACTCAGGGGTGTTAATACTTATGTAAATTAGACATTTCTGTATTTAATTTTCACTAAATTTGCTAACATTTCAAAAAACATGTTTTCACTTTGACATTATTTAATCAATTTTGAAATCAGGCTGTAACACAACTATGGATGTTAATGGTTAGTTGCAGAAAATCAATTTGACTGGTCATGCTTCTCGGCCTATAGGGTAATTTGCATAATTTTGTGGTATTAAATTGCCGTGTGTATATTCGTTAGTAATGCATCTTGTTTATCAGACGCGCACAGCATACAGAGCCTAGTTTGAGGAGCAGAATAGTTTACCACCTGTCAGAACGCATGAGAGTAGCTCCTCAAAAAGTCTGTAGGCTACTGGAGAGAAACCTGTTTTTCTAAGCCCAGTCATTGCGCAACAAATAAGAATTCTAAATGCAATCGCGTGTTAAAAACTTTGGTGGCCACGGTTAAAAGGAGCTATTTTTATTTCTCAATGTCCACTCGTAATTAAAGCACCTCCCATTCTTCATTCGGGTGTATAGGCTATAGCCTGCCTACCGTTGACAATCAGCGCGACCCCCATCACTTTGCAATATGAGCTTGGTGCAGTATAATTGTTTGAAACCTGAATATTCTGCCTTCTATTCTTTTGGCCAAGCACCTTTTGATTTGGTGCAATCCAGTGGCTGTTTTGTGTAGCCGCAGCTAATGCTGTGCTACTTCTTTGGTGGTGGTAAAACAGGAAATAGAAAATTATGCAGTTCAGCCTCTTTGTTGGAAAAGAGCGATATAATACTGCTGTTTATATTCTGCCATCCTTCTTGTTAAGTACAAATCATTTCTAAGATGTTCATCTTTTAGTATTGTAAGTCTTGTTTTAATTATGAGTTTTTTTGTAAATCAATTACATGTATTCCCTTGCTAGCCTAGCCTGCCTTTTAAGTGCTGATTTGCAGCTAGCTTCTCTCTACATGTGATTTCTCTTCACACTTAAGTTAGCTAACATGTTATTTAGAAACTAATCCTGTTTAGAACAATATTCAAGCAGGATACGTACGTTTTCTATGTACAGTGTTGGTCAAGTATTGTATTGTTCACTATGCGACTATGAAACATTGGTTAGACTGTTGTGCATTTATATTGCCTTCTGTCATGTTATGGTTGCATACAACTTAAGGAGGACAGTACAGTAAAAAGGCAAGCGACCAGTTGGCACAACTACTACAGCAGTGGATCCATACAAAGTACAACAGAACCTGCAACATGGAAGCTAAAGGAAAACAAGCTAAAAAATAAATGTCCTCTCACTGTCAACTGCGTTTATTTTCAGCAAACATAACATGTGTAAATATTTGTATGAACATAACAAGATTCAACAACTGAGACATAAACTGAACAGGTTCTACAGACATGTGACTAACAGAAATGGAATAATGTGTCCCTGAACAAAGGGGGGGTCAAAATCAAACGTAACAGTCAGTATCTGGTGTGGCCACCAGCTGCATTAAGTACTGCAGTGCATCTCCTCCTCATGGACTGCACCAGATTTGCCAGTTCTTGCTGTGAGATGTAACCTCACTCTTCCACCAAGGCACCTGCAAGTTTTTAGGGAAATGGCCCTAGCCCTCACCCTCCGATCCAACAGGTCCCAGATGTGCTCAATGGGATTGAGATCTGGGCTCTTCGCTGGCCATGGCCGAACACTGACATTCCTGTCTTGTAGGAAATCACACACAGAACGAGCAGTATGGCTGGTGGCATTGTCATGCTGGAGGGTCATGTCAGGATGAGCCTGCAGGAAGTGTACCACATGAGGGAGGAGAATGTCTTCCCTGTAATGCACAGCGTTGAGATTGCCTGCAATGACAACAAGCTCAGTCCGATGATGCTGTGACACACCGCCCCAGACCATGACGGACCCGCTCCAGAGAACAGGCCTCGGTGTAACGCTTATTCCTTCGACGATAAACGCGAATCCAACTATCACCCCTGGTGAGACAAAACAGCGACTCGTCAGTGAAGAGCACTTTTTGCCAGTCCTGTCTGGTCCAGCGACGGTGGGTTTGTGCCCATAGGCAACGTTGTTGCCGGTGATGTCTGGTGAGGACCTGCCTTACAACAGGCCTACAAGCCCTCAGTCCAGCCTCTCTCAGCCTATTCTGGACAGTCTGAGCACTTATGGAGGGATTGTGCGGTCCTGGTGTAACTCGGGCAGTTGTTGTTGCCATCCTGTACCTGTCCCGCAGGTGTGATGTTCGGATGTACCGATCCTGTGCAGGTGTTGTTACACGTGGTCTGCCACTGCGAAGATGATCAGCTGTCCGTCCTGTCTCCCTGTAGCGCTGTCTTAGGCTTCTCACAGTACGGACATTGCAATTTATTGCCCTGGCCACATCTGCAGTCCTCATGCCTCCTTGCAGCATGCCTAAGGCACGTTCACGCAGATGAGCAGAGACCCTAGGCATCTTTCTTTTGGTGTTTTTCAGAGTCAGTAGAAAGGCCTCTTTAGTGTCCTAAGTTTTCATAACTGTGACCTTAATTGCCTACCGTCTGTAAGCTGTTAGTGTCTTAATGACCGTTCCACAGGTGCATGTTCATTAATTGTTTATGGTTCATTGAACAAGCATAGGAAACAGTGTTTAAACCCTTTACAATAAAGATATGTGAAGTTATTTGGATTTTTACAAATTATCTTTGAAAGACAGGGTCCTTCCTTGCCAAGCCTAGAACCAGCATACGATGACAGTTGGTCGTCACCCAATCCTGGCGACACGCAAGCCACTTGGAAAACCCAAGGTTACGGCAACCCACTCACTCACTCTGAAGAACGTCACATCTCAATGCTCACAGAGAGACACTCACCACCCATTAACAATACAGGAGCCCCTGCTGCTAAGCCATCACAACCCAAAAGAGAACATGGCCAGCCATGGAACCCCATAGCTCAGCCCTACACCCCTCAGAAAAACACAACTCTAGGAGACCTGACTCAAGCTCTTAACCTGATAGTCTTTGCCAAATATCTAGCACGTGAGTTGGTAAACACAGGACTCACACAATTCGACGACCAACCTGAGGGTCCGCTCAGTGCACATCAACGACCCAAGTGCAGCCCTGAAAAGGCTTGGGACAGAGTGAACCAGTGTTACGTCTCATCAGTAGTCATAGAAACGACACTCTTCAAGAAGTTGGACAGCTTCCCCAGAATCTCGAACAAAGACAATTCCAAGCTAATGGAACTTGGAAATCTCCTGATGGAAGTTCAGTCTGCAAAAGAAGATGGAGACTTACCTGCCCTAACTTACCTGGACACCGCCAGTGGTATCAGCCCCATAGTGGAAAAACTGTCCCACAGGCTTCAGGAAAGATGGATTTTCCATGGTTCAAGATACAGAAACGAAAACAACCAGCGCTTTCCTCCATTCGCCTTTTTCACAATGTTCATATGCGATGAAGCAAGAACTAGAAACGTCCCAAGCTTTTCCCTTTCTAATAGTGGTGGCAGTGGACCTGCGAGAAGCGAGTACCCAGCCATGAGGAACACGAGAACCCCTATATCTGTTAACAAAACGGACGTCACCGCCACTGCTGACCCCAGCACAGTAACCACAGAAAAGAAAGAAGATTGCCCCATCCACAATAAACCACATCCGCTCAGAAAATGCAGAGGCTTCAGAGCCAAAACCATCGATGAGCGCAAGGCCTTTCTCAAAGAGAAGGGAATATGTTTCAAGTGCTGTACTTCATCCTCCCACCTGGAAAAAGACTGCACCATAGCATTGAAATGTAAAGAGTGTGAAAGCGAACGGCACAGCACAGCAATGCATCCAACCCCTGCCCCCTGGCTCTATGTCAGAGAACGGTGGGGAGGGGGAAGGAAACCCTACCACTGCACCCACAATCAGCTCCCAATGTACTGAGGTATGTGGTGAGGGTCTTACAGCCCGTTCATGCTCAAAGATTTGCCTAGTAAGATTATATCCCAAGGGGCAGCGTGAAAGTGCTGTCAAGCTGTACACTATACTAGACGACCAGAGCATCCGCTCATTGGCAAAATCAGACTTCTTCAATCTGTTCAGCATTCAGGGCAACCCAACTCCCTACTTTCTGAGGATCTGCGCTGGAGTCATGGAAACCGCAGGAAGAAAGGCGGACGGCTTCCAGATTGAGGCAGTGAATGGAGGCTTAAGCCCTTCACTCATCGAATGCAATGAGATCCTCAATAACAGATCAGAAATACCAACCCCAAGGGTAGCCCTTCACCACGCCCACCTGAAGTCTGTGGCCACCCACATTCCAGAGCTTGATCAAAGTGCCCAGATCCTTCTGTTGCTTGGGAGAGACATCGTCAGAGTGCATAAAGTGAGACGAATCAATGGACCACACAATGCCCCCTTTGCTCAGAGACTCGATTTAGGCTGGGTCCTAGTGGGCGAAGTACGCCTGGGAAATGCACACAAGCCATTCGTGAACAGCTTCAAAACAAATGTGTTGGAGAATGGACGGCCCTCCTTCTTCACTTCGTGTCAGAGCTACATTCATCTGAAAGAAAAGGTGAGCTACGGCGGGGAGCAACAGGATGGTTTGTCCCATATATTCAAGGAAAGCCCTATTCACAAAGCAGCTGAAGACTAACTCGGACACAGTGTTTGACAGGACAGAGAATGACAACAACATAGCTCTCTCCATTGAGGACACAGTATTTTGTTAAAGACTATGGACAAAGCGTTCTACAAAGACAAACACACAGCTGGGTAGCTCCTCTCCCCTTCAGAGTACCCAGGCCACCTCTCCTGAGCAACCGCACACAGGCGCTCACCCGTCTCACCTCTCTACGCCATAGCCTGGACAAGAAGCCTGAGATGAAAGAGCAGTTTGTCACCTTCATGGAGAAGATATTCGTAAACAACCATGCAGAGCCAGCACCCCCACTGAAAGATGGAGAAGAGTGTTGGTACCTCCCGACGTTCAGGGTCTACCATCCACAAAAGACGGGTCAGATCAGGGTGGTTTTCAACTCCAGCGCGCAGCAGTATGTTCTCTCCCTCAACAACGTGCTGCTCACAGGCCCAGACCTAAACAACAGTCTTCTGGGAGTTCTCACCCACTTCAGGAAAGAACCTGTAGCAGTAACGGCAGATATCCACAGATGTTTTGTTGTGAGTGAAAATTACAGACTCTACCTGACATTCTTATGGTACAGAGACAATGACATCACAAAAGACATAATCGAGTACAGGATGGAGGTCCATGTCTTTGGCAACAGCCCATCTCCTGCCGTCGCCATCTACGGGCTCAGGCGAGCTGCTCAAGAAGGTTAGCAACACCACGGCGCAGACACTTGACAGTTCGTGGAGAGACATTTCTATGTGGATGATGGGCTCAAGTCTCTGCCCACAGACACAAAGGCCATCGACCTGCTACGAGAACACAAGCATCACTCACGGAGTCAAACCTACGACTGCACCAGGTTGCATCAAACAGTGCGACTGTGATGGAGGCATTTCCCCAAGAAGACCATGCCAAGGTGTAAAATATTTAGGCCTCGGAGGAGAAACCACACCCATGCAACGCAGTCTTGATTTATGCTGGGAAATAGCAACAGACACCTTCATCTTCAGAGTATCAGTCGGCAGCAAACCATTCACACGACGTGGAGTCCTGTCAACGTTAAACAGCGCCTTCGACCCTCTCGGCCTGGTAGCTGCAGTAACCTTACAGGGCAGATGCCATACAGCGGGAACTCTCCTCAGACACTTGTGACTGGGATTCACCACTCCCCGAAGAAAAGCTGAAAGAATGGGAAGCATGGAGAGGCTCACTACAGGATCTGAAGTAGCATATCGCACGCACCTACACTAAGAACTGCCTCTCAAACGCAAAACGCACAGAGCTATGTATGTTTTCAGATGCTTCCAACAAAGCCATCGGTGCAGTGACGTACATCAGAGCTGCTGATGAAGATGAACAAAGTGAAGTGGGCTTTGTTTTGGGAAAAGCCAAGTTAACCCCTCAATCTGAGCCTACCCCATACCCCACCTCAAACTATGTGGAGCAGTGTTGGCAGTAGAAATGGCAGAGCTCATCCCAGACGAAATAGACCTCAAATCAGACATGGGTAACTTCTACTGCGACAGTAAAGTAGTCTTGGGATACATATACAATGAGACTAAGCGCTTCTACGTGTATGTGCACAACAGAGTCCAATGCATCCGTCAATCAACACGCCCAGAGCAGTGGCACTACGTGCCCACAGAAGACAATCCCTCCGAACTCGCCTCAAGGTTCACGGGACTAGCATTCCTGTACAAACCTAACCAAGTTCACACAGAGACGCAAGTTCCCTTCGAGCTGGTCAGTCCAGACTTGGATGGAGAAATTCGCCCCCAGGTGACAAGCTACATCACTCAAGTAAAAGACAAGCCACTTACCTCAGAGCGCTTCGAGCACTTCTCCACCTGGAAATCCCTACTGATAGCTATCGCATTCCTCATCCATGTTGCTCGATCTCTCAAGCCAGACCTGATGGGCCAGCCGAACAAATGCAGAGGTTGGCATCAGCGCAGGTGCGCAAAGTGGAACTCAAGATTACTGCTCAGGGGACCGCCAAGAAGTTCCTGAGATCCGTCTCAGAGGTCATACTCCTTTTAGCCAAAGAAGACTGAGTGTTTGCCAGTCTTTGAGGTATGTGTGTAACGTTAATTAATAGTGGCTTCTTTCTGCCTTCTATTCTTTTGGCCAAGCACCTTTTTATTTGGCGCCATCCAGTGGCTGTTTTGTTTAGCCGCAGCTAACTTGTACAATGCTGTGCTACTTCTTTGTTGGTGGTAAAACAGGAAATTATGCAGTTCAGCCTCTATGTTGGAAAAGAGTAGTGTAAAACTGCTGTTTATCTTCTGCCATCCTTCTTGTTAAGCCGTCGTAAAGCATTGCCTGTAAGTACAAATAATTTCTAAGATATTCATCTCTTAGTATTGTAAGTCTTTTCTGCAGGTTGGGTTTTAATTCTGAGTTTTTAAGTTAATCGATTACATGTACTCCCTTGCTAGCCTGCCTAGATTCTCTCTACAGGTGATTTCTCTTCTCACTTAAGTTAGCTTACATGTTATTTAGATGCTAATCCTGTTTAGAACAATATTCAAGCAGGATACATATGTTTTCTGTGTACAGTGTTGGTCAAGTATTGTATTGTTCACTATGTGACTATGAAACATCGGTTAGACTGTTGTGCATTTATATTGCCTTTTAGTCTGAGCTGCTCCAATAATTTCATTTTTCTGTATTGTTACAGTTTTACTCCGTTTCAACTATAAAACTGGAGGTTTATGGAAATCCCTGACTGGTTCCGTTCTTAATTGGAGTTTGGCTGGCTGTCAAATTATGGTTGCATACACCTTAAGGAGGACAGTACACTGAATGTTTTACCTTACTTCGAATAATGAGGCATGTCTTACCTTGCTTCAAAGTAGTCCATCCGTAGAAACATGGAGGCAATTATTTTATAAAACTTCCTCATGCCATTAACCAGCATTTCTCTCCTGTTCTATTGGTTTTCAAATCAACTTTCTATCTTAGTCCAGAAGGCAAAGGCACAATCTTAGTAATATTAGCAACCCATCATAGTTGTTGGTATTAGATTCCCCCTCTTTCAAAATTTCTAACAGAGATTTTAATCTCTGTCACAGCTGCTCGCATTAGGTTTAGAATGGTGTTGTCCGCGAATTGTATTTTGGCAAATGTTTGAAAATTACATTTTATTAGCTGCTTCATTACAGGAGTTGCATGTTCAATAATAGGCTATAGCCTTTTAAACTGTAAGATGATAGGCTTGCTATTGTTGCAGGTTTCCATTAAGCGGTTAGTGAAAAATGTCCAGTGCATGCATAGTATCAGAGAGGAAGAGGCAAAGCAAGAGGTTTCACTATCACCAAAATCTGTCCAAAATAAGCCCAATATATTTCTATGGGCTTATTTTGGGCCTAAGCTTGTCGCTTGCCTTCCCGCCTTGGGCCGACTCTCATTGTTAGGGTGGAAAAATAAGAGTTGTGTCATTATATACAGATCTCTAATAGTATTTTCTGTTGGTCACATCATATTACTGTTTGGAAAATATTTAACCGTTTGTTGACCGATTTAATGAGGGTCGGTTAGTCGGCAGCAAAATTGACTGAAATTTGCAATCCTTAACACAACAAAATGTGGAATAAGTCAACGTGGATAAATACTTTCTGAAGGCACTGCATTTAGACAAACAAATAATTATATGTAGATCATAGAGAACATGGATGTTTTGACACGTCTCTTTTCCTCCCTCAATCCCCCAAAGGCCAAAAGTGTGTCTCCCTTGGCAGGGTTTTGTGGGATGCATACCAAAGGCACAAACATCACATGACTAATATAGAGGTTGAGTCATTTGATCTGATTTGTGTCTCTCTTCTCCTCTCTAGTCCCCCAAAGTACACCGCTACCCCACGATGGACGCTGTCCCCCTCCTCCTGAGCAAAGTCAAACCTGAACCTCCTGAGGACCTGCTCTCCCACGACCCTCATTTCCAGACGCAGACCGAGCCTGTCGACCTGTCAATCAACAAACCCCGCCCCTCACCCCCCTCCATCACCTACACCGCTTCTCCTGTCACTTCTGCTTTCTCTCCGTCCTCCATTTCTTCTTTATCATCGTCATCCTCCTCTCCATCTGTCATCACATCCGCCTCGTCCGTGCTCACACCCGGGCCCCTGGTGGCCCCTGGAGCCGGTGTCCAGGGTCATCATCATCATCAGCAGCAGTTTTTGCACATCCTGCACCCTGTGCCGCAGCCACCCTCCAGCCCCCTGAACCTGGGAGGGGTACAGGGCATAGGAGGAGGAGTAGGGGGAAAGATGGGGGGCCACCACCTGCATCGTATCCCTGTGGTGGTACAGTCACTGCCCCTCATGTACACCACAGCCGTGCGCTCGCCCTCCAGCCTTCACAACAATGCCATCATGCTACCTCTGCTGGATAATCATAAGAGCCACCATAGCAAAGGTGAGACAAAAAGCAGGCTTGGTCTGTCTGTCTCTCTGTCTCTCTGTCTCTCTGTCTCTCTGTCTGTCTCTCTCTCTCTAAATATTTGAGTATATCTTTTCATGTGACAACACTGAAGAAATGACACTTTGCTACAATGTAAAGTAGTGAGTGTACAGCTTGTATAACAGTGTAAATTTGCTGTCCCCTCAAAATAACACAACACACAGCCATTCATGTCTAAACCGCTGGCAACAAAAGTGAGTACACCCCTAAGTGAAAATGTCAAAATTGAGGCCAAAGTGTCAATATTTTGTGTGGCCACTCCTTAGGTGTGTCCAAACTTTTGACTGGTACTATATATACAGTACCAGTCAAAAGTTTGGACACACCTACTCATTCAAGGGTTATTCCTTATTTTTACTATATATGTGTGTGTATATATATATATATATATATACATACATACATACATACATACATACATACAGTGGGGGAAAAAAGTATTTAGTCAGCCACCAATTGTGCAAGTTCTCCCACTTAAAAAGATGAGAGAGGCCTGTAATTTTCATCATAGGTACACGTCAACTATGACAGACAAATTGATAATTTTTTTTCCAGAAAATCACATTGTAGGATTTTTAATGAATTTATTTGCAAATGATGGTGGAAAATAAGTATTTGGTCACCTACAAACAAGCAAGATTTCTGGCTCTCACAGACCTGGAACTTCTTCTTTAAGAGGCTCCTCTGTCCTCCACTCGTTACCTGTGTTAATGGCACCTGTTTGAACTTGTTATCAGTATAAAAGACACCTGTCCACAACCTCAAACAGTCACACTCCAAACTCCACTTTGGCCAAGACCAAAGAGCTGTCAAAGGACACCAGAAACAAAATTGTAGACCTGCACCATTCTGGGAAGACTGAATCTGCAATAGGTAAGCAGCTTGGTTTGAAGAAATCAACTGTGGGAGCAATTATTAGGAAATGGAAGACATACAAGACCACTGATAATCTCCCTCGATCTGGGGCTCCACGCAAGATCTCACCCCGTGGGGTCAAAATGATCACAAGAACGGTGAGCAAAAATCCCAGAACCACACGGGGGGACCTAGTGAATGACCTGCAGAGAGCTGGGACCAAAGTAACAAAGCCTACCATCAGTAACAAACTACGCCGCCAGGGACTCAAATCCTGCAGTGCCAGACGTGTCCCCCTGCTTAAGCCAGTACATGTCCAGGCCCGTCTGAAGTTTGCTAGAGTGCATTTGGATGATCCAGAAGAGGATTGGGATAATGTCATATGGTCAGATGAAACCAAAATATAACTTTTTGGTAAAAACTCAACTCGTCGTGTTTGGAGGACAAAGAATGCTGAGTTGCATCCAAAGAACACCATACATACTGTGAAGCATGGGGGTGGAAACATCATGCTTTGGGGCTGTTTTTCTGCAAAGGGACCAGGACGACTGATCCGTGTAAAGGAAATAATGAATGGGGCCATGTATCGTGAGATTTTTAGTGAAAACCTCCTTCCATCAGCAAGGGCATTGAAGATGAAACGTGGCTGGGTCTTTCAGCATGACAATGATCCCAAACACACCGCCCGGGCAACGAAGGAGTGGCTTCGTAAGAAGCATTTCAAGGTCCTGGAGTGGCCTAGCCAGTCTCCAGATCTCAACCCCATAGAAAATCTTTGGAGGGAGTTGAAAGTCCGTGTTGCCCAGCGACAGCCCCAAAACATCACTGCTCTAGAGGAGATCTGCATGGAGGAATGGGCCAAAATACCAGCAACAGTGTGTGAAAACCTTGTGAAGACTTACAGAAAACATTTGACCTGTGTCATTGCCAACAAATGGTATATAACAAAGTATTGAGAAACTTTTGTTATTGACCAAATACTTATTTTCCACCATATAATTTGCAAATAAATTCTTTAAAAATCCTACAATGTCATTTTCTGGATTTTTTTCTTCTCATTTTGTCTGTCATAGTTGACGTGTACCTATGATGAAAATTACAGGCCTCTCTCATCTTTTTAAGTGGGAGAACTTGCACAATTGGTGGCTGACTAAATACTTTTTTTCCCCACTGTATGTATATATATATGTATGTATATATATGTATATATATATATATATATATATATATATATATATATATATATAAATTAATAACATTCCACTCATAAGGCCTCTAGGTCATTTGACTGCAGGAACGGACTACAGACAAGTACACTGAATTTAGACTGCCAAATGCTTATTTAGACACAATCACCATCTCTTCAAAGTAAGTTAATAAATATAGTCCAGTTTGTAACATTCTTTATTTAATTGGCTTTTAAATTAAGTGTTATTTAATGTAGGCTTTGAAATTACTGATATATGTCCATTTAAAGTGGTTAAAATTCATGAAAATGTTGATGGTAGTATGATAAACCAAAGAAAATATAAATTGTCATCAAGTTTTATACATTTGTTTACTTTTTGAAATTATTAATATTACTGAATAAATTTTTTTTTTATCAAAAAATTCATAGGTAGATACAAAAATTAGATTTTGGCCTTAAGAGCGCACAAGAGTTATGGGCTATGGGAGAGATACCCGGAGAGAGAAACAGGATATACAATATCATAGTACGGGACAGAAGGAAAATAAGTTTAACATATTCCTTACAGTAAGATTCCCCTCTTATTACTAAGAACAGCTACACCACAAATGGTGACAATGATTTAGTGGATTTAGTTTGAACCCTTACATTGTCTTTCATTAGTTTATTCTGACTAATTATGGAAACGTCAGCTAGCCACAAACTTTTCCAGCTAGCTATCAAGCTAAAAACATATTAGCCACAAACTGGGAGAAGTGGCTGAAATGTTAAGAAAATATCCTGTTAGCGTTGAACATCAAAGATCATGCATGGAAACGTGCCATGCTACTCCACTGTGGTGGGGAGCAACTTTTCGATATTTCACCAAGGAGAGTGCCCTGCAAATGGCCCTGGGTCTCACCCATAGTTGTAGTTCCCAAACCAAAGCAACCTGGCAAAATCAGAGTGTGTGTGGATATGAGACGTACAAATCAGGCTGTCAAACGTGAGAGGCACCTCACGCCAATGGTTGACGACATGATAGCAGACCTTAATAGTGCAAAAGTCTTCCCAAAACTCGACCAGACAGCGGGGTACCACCAACTTGAGCTGCATCCTCTACATCACCACTTTCACAACTCATGGTGGCCTGTGGCGCTACAAACACCTCAACTTTGGGATATCCTCAGCTGCGGAAATCTTTCAAAACACGATCCCAGGTGTTCTGAACATTAGCGATGACATACTGGTTTGTGGCTCAACTCAACTAGAACATGATGAGCGTTTAGAGAAAGTCCTCACACGGCTACGGAACTGCAACTTGACTGTCAATGCTGCCATGTGTGAGTTCAACAAAACAACAGTGCTATGTGTTTTCTGCAGACCCCAAAAGGTTGCAGCAATCAAACAGACCACAGCTCCTCAGAACCCTGAAGAAATCCAGAGCTTCTTAGGCCTTGTGACTAACTATGGGCTCTTCATTCCAGACCTGGCCACCAGGAAACAACCCCTCAGAGAACTCACAAAAAAAGACCAACTGGGATCATTTTAGGGTACTAAAAAATTTGCTGAAAAACAGACTCAGCAGTGTTATTCATTGACTACTTAGATCAAACAAAAGACACTGAAATCGTGGTGGATGCCAGCCCAGTGGGTCTTGGCGCAGTCTTAACCCAGACTGGTTCGGATGGAAAAATGCACACGTGGAGTGATGCTATTCACAGATGGAGAGGGAGGCACTGGGCATCATCTGGGGTTGCTTTCATCTTCAGCTCTACTTAGTGAGACACACCTTCACTGTCATTACTAGGCACAAGCAGCTTGTGCCTATCTTTCAACAAGCCCTCGTCCTCCCCTCCTCCAAGAATAGAACGATGGTTGCTGAAACTTCAAAACTTCACGTTCTCTGTTGTCTACAAGGCTGGATCTGGCAACCGAGCTGATAACTTCTCCAGACACCCAGTCCCAGAGCAGGGGCCCAACGACAATCATGCCTCAGAGCTAGCAGAAGCTCATGTCCGCTTTGTGGTCAAGCACAATGTTCTGCGTGCTATGACACTGGCTGAAATCCAAGCAGCAACACAGTCTGACCCATGTCTACTCAGTCATCAATGGTGTTAGAACAGGACAGTGGCACACACTTCTGGAACACACAGCTGACCTATCTCCAACCCAACAGTCTCAACTACGCTGCCTACACAATAAGAAATCTGAACTGACTGTAACCAATCTGCTGTTCAGGGGAAATACACTTGTCATAACAGCAGCACTACAGTGCCGGGTAATAGAGATTGCCCGTGAAGTCCATCAAAGGAGTTGTAAAGACAACAAAGCTCCTTCGTGAAAAAGTATGGTTTCCTAATATTGATCAGAGAGTTGAGGACTTCATCAAAACCTGTATTGCATGCCAGGCAGTGACCAACATGCCATTCCATGCACCTCTTCAAATGACTCCACTCCCAGCTGCCCCATGGACTGAAGTGAGTGTTGACTTCTGCTCCTTGTCAAATGGAGAGTACCTGCTTGTCATTAGCGGTGTGTGGGTAAAATCACTGGGGGAGCCAAGCCGGGCTTGTTGGATATAAAAAACTGTAAAAACACCAGCAAATCAGCTCAGTGATTTTAATTTTCAAAATATTTTCCAAAGTATTCCCACGCATATTAGAGAGATATACAGTATGTGATCGTATACAAATGTAAGCAAGGTTTGAAATGATTATGTTTTAGTCAAATATTATATCTGTTTGGGCTTCTTGCGGTCAATTTGCAGTCTACAAATGATTTGTAATTATGTTCCAGCCCCATGACATCCGCTCAAGAAAAACCGTTCCACGGCTGAATTTTGTTGATGATCCCTGACTTACTAAACTACTCATTTAGAACCACTGCGAGTTAAAGCAAATCAGCACAAAGAAAACATAAGTTAATTGACAGCATGCCAGGGCGGATTGCAGAGGTCTTGAAAAAGAAGGGTCAACACTGCAAATATTGACTCTTAGCGTAAACTTAATGTAATTGTCAATAAAAGCCTTTGACACTTATGGAATGCTTGTAATTATACTTCAGTATACCATAGTAACATCTGACCAAAATATCTAAAAACACTGAAGCAGCGAACTTTGTGAAGACCAATACTTGTCATTCTCAAAACTTTTGACCACGACTGTACAAGACTGAATGTTCTTCAGTAAAAAAAAAATTGCAACTGTTACTGCTGTTTTAACAAATGTTGTCTTCTAATTGTTTTGTCTTTGAGAAGTTAGGAGGAATGTTTTCAGGTTAAATGGGGTAAAGACAGAGCAAGAGAGAGAGAGAACGTTTGTGTGTAATTTATGTTCATGTGTGCGTGAGTGCATGAATGCCTGTGTGCATGCTTGTATGTGTGTGTGCAAGACTTGGCTGGTGTGGCCCTGACTGAACCTTCTGTTTTGGGTGTGGTTTTACAGTCGGCGTGTTTAAACCACCAGTGACTTTGGGTGTTTCTGTCAAGTGGACTGGAGCTGTATACTGGGGAGCAGATTGTTGTCAAAGAACCTTGTTTATCTGAGGTTGCTGTCTGTCACTCCCTCTCGGACCCTCCCATTTACACACACACACACACACACACACACATTGGGTAATTGGGAGGGTCCGCTGAGACGGACGTTTTAAACGCTGGGTGTCTGCTCTCTGGAAGAGGAGAGAGGACGAAGGAGAGGAAAAACAAGGCTTGCATAATAGGGTGGAGACCGATATTGAAAATGGCTGGCAGTGTACATTGAGAACACACTAACAGCAACATCAACAGCTCCACCCAGTGTGTGAGAAGAGATCAGTGGAATCGGGGTCAGCTTTGGGTGGGGCAGACACAGTCACTGTAGTGATACAGCCAGAACATGAGGCACACAGAGCATTGCATTGTACTGTACTGTCACTGTGTGTGTGTGTGTGTGTGTGTGTGTGTGTTTGTTTTATGCGTGATACAGACAGAACATTGCACTGTACTGTAGAGTCATTGGGTTTGGTAGTACTTATGCAATAGTCCCCTGTAGCTCAGTTGGTAGAGCATGGCACTTGCAACGCCAGGGTTGTGGGTTCGTTTCCCACGGGGGGCCAGTATGAAAATGTATGCACTCACTAACTGTAAGTCGCTCTGGATAAGAGCGTCTGGTAAATGACTAAAATGTAAACAAACTGTTTTTCTGGTTGGAAAAGCAATGCAGAGCGAGCCAAAGTACTGTACTGTCCTTTCACTACAGGCACACTAACACATAGTTGAACGCACACTCATGTACTGCTTTGTAGGATTACACAACCTGCCCCCTTAATAGACACACTATTGTTATATTTTTATGGAGAGTCACACTCGTTTTGTATTTTTATGCTTTGCTGACAGACAGATTAAAAACAGTGGGAGATAGATGAGGAAGAGACACAGCGCAACTGTAGATTGAACCCCGGTCTCCTGCAGGGGTCACACATGTGCATAGAGCCGGGAGTGTTACCACTGGACCACAGCTCCACACTATTGTGCTTCTTTGTAGAATGTGACATCCATTCTTTATGTATCTGCACTGTGTTGCAGACACGTAAGCGTCCCTAAGTGTCACTATATTAGGTGCAATTTGTTTCATTCATTATTAGTCTTGATCCTATTTGTATACATGTTGGTTTACAAGGTTTGGTTAGGCTCTTCAAGTTCGTAGATGGATGGGCTCAAGAAGTCATCTTCATAATGTCTCTTTGGGAATTGTTCCTGTATACGTTCTCTGAACTAGACTGTGTTGAAGTGTAGGATCAGCAGAATGATGGGAGAACAGCTGTCTCTCTCTCTGTGTCTCTGTCTGTCTGTCTCCCTCTCTCCCTCTCACACATGCACGCACGCATGCACACACACACACACACTCATGTTGGCCATCCTCTTTCAGAGAGAGGGGCGTGTACCCTTCCACTCTCAGCTCTGTCTCCGGCAGCAGGTTGCCATGGAAACTATGCTTGACTGGAAACAAAAGGCGAAACACGCTGGGGCTCTGCCCACCTCTCCACCATGCACTCCTCTTTTGTGTCAATTTCTCTCGCTCCAAATACACATTTTCAAAATAGCATCTCTACTAATCAGCCTGTGTAATTAGGGAGCTTGCTGTAAATGTAGATTATCAGTCTTGGGGGGAAGGAAGAACCTATAAAGGAAAGCCAGAGACAGAGTTGTAGTTTTAGTATTGGCTGTGTTTTCTTCCTGCTGTAATAGTCAGACCTGGGTTCAAATATTGACTGGAATCTTACAAAATTACTTTGAGCGTTTGCTTGAGTCTGTCAAATGGTTGGGGTTTGGCACTTTTGGTGACTATGCCATTGATTTAATTGTGCCAAGCAATCTCAATCAATCACAGTTAAAGGCATACTGGGACATTTTTAGATCAAGGTCATTTTTCTACTTACCCAGAGTCAGATGAACTCATGGATACCATTTGTATGTCTGCATGCAGTTTGGAAATAATTGAAGTTAGCATATCTTTAGCTTAGCGCAATTGCTGGAAGTCTCCAGGTACAGTAGCCAGCTCCTCTCAAAACCAGGGAAATAGACTTAACTACTCCAAAGTTGGGTGGTTGGTCAGTTATATTCATAGCTATATATAGTAATCAATCTTTTATAAATGTGTTAATTTTACTGAGAAACATAAGAAACGAGATTCTATCAACTGCCTCATTCTGTCCTGTTGTCTGGCCACTGTGTTGACTTGAGCCCACGGTGGATGAATGAAATGTGTACTTCTGAGAAAATCCTTCCAAGAGGAACTGCATTTAAAACAATTATAATCAAAATATTATAGGTTCATATATACTTGTCAACAATACATTATAGAAATTACAGACGCGATGATAGGTACGCGCACACACACAGGGCATTTGCATCCCTCGCCTTTGCAACCATGAAAATAATTTAATATGACAAATAGTTACACATAATACATGCATGTTTTCATTTATATTTAACTGTTTATCACTGATAAAGCATAAATAAAGTCCTTTACACTGCACAACTTTATTTTTATGCAGTGTTTAAAGTGCTTAGGGTAGACTTTCCCAAACTCGTCCTCGGGACCACAAGGGCTGAACGTTTTGGTTCTTACCCTATCACTACACCAGTGGTGGTCGGTGCCGTTTAAGATGAGGGAGGACAGCACATTCTTTTATGAGCATGGCCTTATTTCTATTACAGAATATTTGATGACTGTCATTCATATCCCATTCACCCAGCTCAATGTAACATTGATAGGTTTAGGCTACTACATGATACTCGAATTTTCCCTATACCCATCATGAGGTTGCTACAACCTAGCCTATGAATGACAGACATTGACATATTCAACACGCCCTTGCACACTCTTGCCTGCATCTAGCTGATCTAGGGTGTAATCATTAGTTACAAATGAGAATTTCTATTGGACAAATTCAGCTATGTTTATCCCCGTTTTGTTCCGTTTAAGAAAAAATGTTCAACAGAATCGGCGGAATTAATACACCCCTGATCCTACGCAAACACAGTTCACCTTCATAGCAGCCACATACATACAGCATCATCCTTTGATCTTTGTATAATTTATTCTCGCATCTACACACTCTCTTCCTCTCACCTTTTCCCTTCACTTGTGGCCCTGTGTAGCTCAGTTGGTAGAGCATGGCACTTGCAACGCCAGGGTTGTGGGTTCGTTTCCCACGGGGGGCCAGTATGAAAATGTATGCACTCACTAACTAAATGACTAAAATGTAAATATAAATGTCATCATTGCACAACACATCAGCTGTCTGTGACGGGGCGAAAAAACCTTTCCAAGCCAAACCTTCATATCATAACCGCTACACACAGCCTACTTTGTTGTCAACAATATTATAACATCATAGTCGACTAAGCTACTAGAACTAGCGTGTTAGTAAACCCGCTACAATCATACAGTACAGTAAAAATAGTTTAGCAGTTATAGTTGTATCTAAAAAGGATAACTTTTTAAATGTTTCACTATTTACATTTTTCTTCAATTTACGGAGGATGATCCTCCGCTTCCTCCCCTGAGGAACCTCCATTGCACTACACAGCTGAATCAAATTATCAAAGCTTGATGATTAGTTTATTATTTGAATCAGTTGTGTTGTGCTAGGGCAAAAAAACAAAACGTGCACCCCTTGGGGTCCAGAGGACCAAGTTTCAGAAACCCTGGCTTAGGGTAAGCACATTTTCTTGTCCCAGTAGTGATGAATTGAGTCGTAGTGACATGTTTCGGGATTTAAAGCTAGAATCCTAAATTCAAATAATGACAAAGCATTTTTCACTGCCAGTTTCGCTAAAAAGCTAAGTGATGGGGCTGGAGAAATGTAACCACTCAAATTCATAGATGTGTGTGTGTATATGTGTATGTGTATATATATATATATATATAGATAGATAGAGTGAGGGAAAAAAGTATTTGATCCCCTGCTGATTTTGAACGTTTGCCCACTGACAATGGAATGATCAGTCTATAATTTTAATGGTAGGTTTATTTGAGCAGTGAGAGACAGAATAACAACAAACAAATCCAGAAAAACGCATGTCAAAAATGTTATAAATTGATTTGCATTTTAATGAGGGAAATATGTATTTGACCCCTCTGCAAAACATGACTTAGTACTTGGTGACAAAACCCTTGTTGGCAATCACAGAGGTCAGACGTTTCTTGTAGTTTGCCACCAGGTTTGCACACATCTCAGGACGGATTTTGTCCCACTCCTCTTTGCAGATCTTCTCCAAGTCATTAAGGTTTCGAGGCTGATGTTTGGCGACTCGAACCTTCAGCTCCCTCCACAGATGTTCTATGGGATTAAGGTCTGGAGACTGGCTAGGCCACTCCAGGACCTTAATGTGCTTCTTCTTGAGCCACTCCTTTGTTGCCTTTTTCAATGCCCTGGCTGAGGGAAGGAGGTTCTCACCCAAGATTTGACGGTACATGGCCCCGTCCATCGTCCCTTTGATGCGGTGAGGTTGTCCTGTCCCCTTAGCAGAAAAACACCCCCAAAGCATAATGTTTCCACCTCCATGTTTGACGGTGGGAATGGTGTTCTTGGGGTCATAGGCAGCATTCCTCCTCCTCCAAACACGGCGAGTTGAGTTGATGCCAAAGAGCTCGATTTTGGTCTCATCTGACCACAACACTTTCACCCAGTTCTCCTCTGAATCATTCAGATGTTCATTGGCAAACTTCAGACAGGCATGTATATGTGCTTTCTTGAACAGGGGGACCTTGCGGGCGCTGCAGAATTTCAGTCCTTCACGGCGTAGTGTGTTACCTATTGTTTTCTTGGTGACTATGGTCCCAGCTGCCTTGAGATCATTGACAAGATCCTCCCGTGTACTTCTGGGCTGATTCCTTCTTTGTCAGTGGGCAAACAAACAAAATCAGCAGGGGATCAAATACTTTTTTCCCTCACTGTATAAAGTTGACGTCGAAAGTTTACATACACTTAGGTTGAAGTCATTAAAACTCGTTTTTCAACCACTCCACAAATTTATTTTGAACAAAATATATTAAAACTTGTTTTCAGTCGGTTAGGACATCTACTTTGTGCATGACGCAAGTAATTTTTCGAACAAATGTTTACAGACAGATTATTTCACTTATAATTCACTGTATCAAAATTCCAGTGGGTCAGAAGTTTACATACACTAAGTTGACTGTGCCTTTAAACAGCTTGGAAAATTCCAGAAAAAAATGTCATGGCTTTAGAAGCTTCTGATAGACTAATTGACATAATTTGAGTCAATTGGAGGTGTACCTGTGGAGGTATTTCAAGGCCTACCTTCAAACTCAGTGTCTCTTTGCTTGACATCATGGGAAAATCAAAAGAAATCAGCCAAGACCTCAGAAAACAAATTGTAGACCTCCACAAGTCTGGTTCATCCTTGGGAGGAATTTCCAAACATCTGAAGGTACCACGTTTAACTGTACAAACAATAGTATTCAAGTATAAACACCATGGGACCACGCAGCCGTCATACCGCTCTCCTAGAGATTAACGTACTTTGGTGCGATAAGTGCAAATCAATCCCAGAACAACAGCAAAGGACCTTGTGAAGATGCTGGAGGAAACAGGTACAAAAGTATCTATATCCACAGTAAAACGAGTCCTATATCAACATAACCTGTAAGGCGGCTCAGCAAGGAAGAAGCCACTGCTCCAAAACCCCCATAAAAAAGCCAGACTACGGTTTGCAACTGCACATGCGGACAAAGATCGTAGTTTTTGGAGAAATGTCCTCTGGTCTGATGAAACAAAAATAGAACTGTTTGGCCATAATGACCATCATTATGTTTGGAGGAAAAAGGGGGTATTTGCAAACCGAAGAACACCATCCCAACCGTGAAGCACGGGGGTGGCAGCATCATGCTGTGGGGGTGCTTTGCTGCAGGAGGGATTGGTGCACTTCACAAAATAGATGGCATCATGAGGAAGGAAAATTATGTGGATATATTAAAGCAACATCTCAAGACATCAGTCAGGAAGTTAAAGCTTGGTCGCAAATGGGTCTTCCAAATGGACAATGACCCCAAGCAGACTTCCAAAGTTGTGGCAAAATGGCTTAAGGACAACAAAGTCAAGGTATTGGAGTGGCCATCACAAAGCCCTGACCTCAATCCTATAGAACATTTGTGGGCAGAACTGAAAAAGCGTGTGCAAGCAAGGAGGCCTACAAACCTGACTCAGTTACACCAGCTCTGTCAGGAGGAATGGGCCAAAATTCACCCAACTTATTGTGGGAAGCTTGTGGAAGGCTACCCGAAACAAATAAGGCAATGCTACCAAATACTATGATTATATGTAAACTTCTGACCCACTGGGAATGTGATGAAATAAATAAAAGCTGAAATAAATAAACTATTATTCTGACATTTCACATTATTAAAATAAAGTGGTGATCCTAACTGACATAAGACAGGGAATGTTTACTAGGATTAAATGTCATGAATTGTGAAAAACTGAGTTAAATGTATTTGGCTAAGGTGTATGTAAACATCCGACTTCAACTTTAACTGTAAATCAACCATACACTAACACTATCTACAAACAATTAACAAACCAATCAGTAATTAGGAATGTAGCGAGTAGTGAAGCGGGTCACCTCCTCCAGAACCTTCTTAAAGCGTGCTCACATCTGGGGGTGTCGCATTGGAGGGAGATAAAGGCAGGTTTCCAGTAGAACATCATGCTATTACAATATTGAGAAAAGGGTAAATGTACAAAAAATATGTTATTCTGTACTTACTTTGATTGGGGTTGTACTGTACTTTCAAATGTATTGGCAGATTACAGGTGGATATTCTTGGTCTAGAAAATGTGGTAAAAAAAAAACATTAGCAGATCTACACTGAAACAAATAACGCTTTGTAAATGATAGACATTCAATCATAGGACTGGATGGTTTTAAATACTAACGTTAATTAGCTAGCTAGATAGTTATTCTACTCATCAAGGCCTTTTAAAATAGGAAGTCAACATGGCTGTTTACAACTAGCAGTAGACAACTAGCTAGGAATCGTAGCTAAGACTTGAATGTCTCTCTGGTTGATAACATTAACTAGATAGGAAAAAGAACAGTGCATTCAGATAAGTATTCAGACCCTTTGACTTTTCCCACATTTTGTTATGTTACAGCCTTATTCTAAAATAGATTAAATAAATAAAACATACTAATCAATCTACACACAATACCCCATAATGACAAAGCGAGAACAGGTTTTTATAAATTTTAGCAAATTAAAATTATAATTTACATAAGTATTCAGATCCTTTGCTATGAGACTCGAAATTGAGCTCAGATGCATCCTGTTACCATTGATCATCCTTGAGATGTTTCTACAACTTGATTGGAGTCCACATGTGGTAAATTCAATTGATTGAACATGATTTGGAAAGGCAAACACCTGTTGATCCCACAGTTGACAGTACATATCAGAGCAAAAACCAAGCCATGAGGTTGAAGGAATTGTCCATAGAGCCCCGAGACAGGATTGTGTCAAGGCACAGATCTGGGGAAGGGTACCAAAGAATGTCTGCAGCATTGAAGGTCCCCAATAAGAGTGACCTCCATCATTCTTAAATGGAAGAAGTTTAAACCACCAAGACTCTTCCTAGAGCTGACTGCCCGGCCAAACTGAGCACTTGGGGGAGAAGGGCCTTGGTCAGGGAGGTGACCAAGAACCCGATGGTCACTCTGACAGAGCTCCAGAGTTCCTCTGTGGAGATGGGAGAACTTTCCAGGAGGACAACCATCTCTGCAGCACTCCACCAATTAGCCCTTTATGGTAGCGTGGCCAGACGGATGCCACTCCTCAGTAAAAGGCACGACAGCCCGATTAGAGTTTGCCAAAAGGCACCTAAAGGACTCTCAGACAATGAGAAACAAGATTCTTTGGTCTGATGAAACAAAGATTGAACTCTTTGGCCTGAATGCCAAGTGTCACGTCTGGAGGAAATCGGGCATCATCCCTACGGTGAAGCATGGTGGTGGAAGCATCATGCCAAGAGTGTGCAAAGCTGTCATAAAGGCAAAGGGTGTCTACTCTTTTGGTTACTACTTGATTCCATATGTGTTATTTCATGGTTTTGATGTCTTCACTATTATTCTACAATGTAGAAAATAGTAAAAATAAAGAAAAACCCTTGAATAAGCAGGTGTGTCCAAACTTTTGGCTGGTACTGTAAATAACAAAAATCTTGCGGATCTTAATTTCCACAATTAACAAATAATATGCATAATAATTTAGGCAGTTCATGCGAAGGATTGTTACATATAACCAGGATTGCCATTATAAAAATTACATTTTTTGGCAAGCAATTATAGGTTTAGCAAACAATTATTGTGATTCATCCTATATTGTCCGTAACATCATTACCCTATAGCAACAGATGTGGGATACATAACACACACACACACACACACACACACACACACACACACACACACACACACACACACACACACACACACACACACAGACACTCATACACACTCCTCACCCTCCCCCCACAAACAACCACAAGCTCAGATGTTAAACATTTGTTCCATTCCCGAGACTAACTCAAGAAAGATCTTGATGTGCGAATGCATATACAGTTGTAGCTGTTTGAGAAGGCATGCAAAATTGAGCAAGAATGGGGAGATTTGATTAACCAATGTCAAGTCCTAGCTGATGGCGCTCAGATACACCCCCCTACCCTGAAACACATACACGCTGGTCCCCCTTTGTGACCATTTTCCCAAGCAGCTCTGTGCAGTCAGACCTTATTATTATTTAATTTGCCCCCTTTCTGTTTGTCAGAGTGTGACCCCGTCCCCAGTGCCAGCACTCCCACTACCTGGGTGGGGGCACCCCACCGGAATCCCCACCAGCTAAAGTTGTCAAGGTTCTCATTAGCAGCTTTGAGAAATTCCTTGTATATTATGCTTACCCATCGAGGGGCTTTGGCTTTGTAGGACCAACCCTGCCAGGCAGGCTCAGAATCTTGATTGGGCGGTGCTGCTTTAGTGTGTCTCTGACCGCATGTATCTTTCTGTTTTTGCTGCGTATAGGCTTCTTGCAGTAGGCCTATAAAGCACATAAGGACTTCTCCTTAGTGTACAGTGGGGAAAAAAGTATTTAGTCAGCCACCAATTGTGCAAGTTCTCCCACTTAAAAAGATTAGAGAGGCCTGTAATTTTCATCATAGGTACACGTCAACTATGACAGACAAAATGAGGAAAAAAGATACAGAAAATCACATTGTAGGATTTTTAATGAATTGATTTGCAAATTATGGTGGAAAATAAGTATTTGGTCAATAACAAAAGTTTCTCAATACTTTGTTATATACCCTTTGTTGGCAATGAAACAGGTCAAAAGTTTTCTGTAAGTCTTCACAAGGTTTTCACACACTGTTGCTGGTATTTTGGCCCATTCCTCCATGCAGATCTCCTCTAGAGCAGTGATGTTTTGGGGCTGTCGCTGGGCAACACAGACTTTCAACTCCCTCCAAAGATTTTCTATGGGGTTGAGATCTGGAGACTGGCTAGGCCACTCCAGGACCTTGAAATGCTTCTTACGAAGCCACTCCTTCGTTGCCCGGGCGGTGTGTTTGGAATCATTGTCATGCTGAAAGACCCAGCCACGTTTCATCTTCAATGCCCTTGCTGATGGAAGGAGGTTTTCACTAAAAATCTCACGATACATGGCCCCATTCATTATTTCCTTTACACGGATCAGTCGTCCTGGTCCCTTCGCAGAAAAACAGCCCCAAAGCATGATGTTTCCACCCCATGCTTCACAGTAGGTATGGTGTTCTTTGGATGCAACAAAGGATTCTTTGTCCTCCAAACACGACGAGTTGAGCTTTTACCAAAAAGTTCTATTTTGGTTTCATCTGACCATATGACATTCTCCCAATCCTCTTCTGGATCATCCAAATGCACTCTAGCAAACTTCAGACGGGCCTGGACATGTACTGGCTTAAGCAGGGGGACACGTCTGCCACTGCAGGATTTGAGTCCCTGGAGGCGTAGTGTGTTACTGATGGTAGGCTTTGTTACTTTGGTCCCAGCTCTCTGCAGGTCATTCACTAGGTCCCCCCGTGTGGTTCTGGGATTTTTGCTCACCGTTCTTGTGATCATTTTGACCCCACAGGGTGAGATCTTGCGTGGCACCCCAGATCGAGGGAGATTATCAGTGGTCTTGTATGTCTTCCATTTCCTAATATTGCTCCCACAGTTGATTTCTTCAAACCAAGCTGCTTACCTATTGCAGATTCAGTCTTCCCAGCCTGGTGCAGGTCTACAATTTTGTTTCTAGTGTCCTTTGACAGCTCTTTGGTCTTGGCCATAGTGGAGTTTGGAGTGTGACTGTTTGAGGTTGTGGACAGGTGTATTTTATACTGATAACAAGTTCAAACAGGTGCCATAATACAGGTAACGAGTGGAGGACAGAGGAGCCTCTTAAAGAAGAAGTTACAGGTCTGTGAGAGCCAGAAATCTTGCTTGTTTGTAGGTGACCAAATACTTATTTTCCACCATCATTTGCAAATAAATTCATAAAAAATCCTACAATGTGATTTTCTGGATTTTTTTTCATCTCAATTTGTCTGTCATAGTTGACGTGTACCTATGATGAAAATTACAGGCCTCTCTCATCTTTTTAAGTGGGATAACTTGCACAATTGGTGGCTGACTAAATACTTTTTTTCCCCACTGTATGTGGTCGCTCAGGTGGGTGTCTAGGGTATAGCGTTGGGGACCGTTCCATCATGATAGGACAATAAATAAATAAAATATATTTATTTTAAAATGTATATCCCATATCTGTACAGAATTGAATGCTCTCTCTGTCACAACTCCTGCTCGCAGACACACATGGGCTCTGGCATTAGCAAAGTTCTTTAATGTCCGTTTCAATCGTATTGACTGTACCTTTTAGCCTGTTTGTTTCTTTCTCCATTGTCGCAGCTTTTTCGTCTCATTCATCTCAAGCCTTCAACTCCATTATATCTTTACTGACTAGTTCAAGTGTGCCCAGTTTATCATTTATCGACTTTAGCAAGTCAGTTTCCACACTTACTATTCCCGGTGGTGAAATGCATAAATCGTCTGTGTCCATCGAGGAGTCGCGGAACTGACTTGTTGGAATGGTGGCATCCTATGACGGTGCCACGTTGAAAGTCACAGCTCTTCAGTAAGGACATTCTACTGCTAAGGTTTGTCTATGGAGATCGCATGGCTGTGCAATTTATTTTACACCTGTCAGCAACGGGTGTGGCTGAAATAGCTGAATCCACTAATTTGAAGGGATGTCCACTTACTTTTGCATATATACTGTAGTGTACTTTACAAACCATAATGAATGCAATTAATACAATGCAATTCTTAAGAATATAGTAATGACATGCATTGCTAAATTCTATTAAACAGCTTCAGAATACGCAAAGGTAGCAGCAGGTAGCCTTGCAGTTAGATCGTTGTGCCAGTAACCGAATGGTTACTTTTTAAAATCCATAAACCGACAAGGTGAAACATCTGTTGATGTGCCCTTGAGCAAGGCACTTAACCTTAATTGCTCCAGTTTGCTGTTAATAGTGGCAGACCCTGGCTGTGACCACACTGTCCGAGGGTGTCTCTGGGAGAGTTGGGACATGCAAAAAACACATTTTCAATTCACACATAAGTATTAATACACACCATGTGTGAAATAGGACAAATAAAAGCACCCAACATTTTTTAAATTAATTGTTTCATTATAAATAGCCTATTAATATCTGCATATAGTGAGAAAGCATGCCAAACCTATAGGCCCTGCAACACTCCAATGCTTTAAAAACTAGATTTTTGCCAAATGGCCCCGGTTGTGCTAGTGAGAAAAAAAGTTAGCGTTGGACCCTGTCATAGCCTATGAATAGGAGTTTTACCTGACCAGGTCATGACATCAGGAAAAACTCCAGGCCCAAGGAAAGACGCGTACACATTTTGCCACACCACTTTTTAACCTGTGGTGCCGCCTCTGCTTTAAATACTATAACTTATAAATGTCTCAAGAGCATAGCGTAACTGTCTTACCCTATCATAACCCAAAATATAAGGTTACATTACTCCATTGTTTATAACAGGAACAAAATCTATGTATAGCTTCAAAATATGTTCAAAAGCTGTCAACAACCTTGTCCATTTCCCATCTTATTAGGCTTATGTGTTAGCCTTGGACAAATGTAGGGTTAAGGAGTGGTTTCGAGGACACAGATTACACCTAGTCCTGGACTATAAATAATTTTGGCTGGAGATTTTCCATTGATCTTGGTTTTTAGTCCAGGACTAGGATTAATCTATATCCAGGAAAACCTCCACATAATGTTTAAATGAGTGAAATGGGATTATGTCTTACATGAAAAAACATGTTTACATGACCAAGTACATTAATGGGGTAAATCTACTCTAAGAGTAAGTATTAGGCTGTTTGAGAGAAGGTTTGAATCCTAATCAACACATACAATGTGAGTACATCTGTTGTTGAAGTACAGTAGATCAATAAAGATACAGTACTCTAGCACTAGTCAAGCTGCTTATGCTGAAAAGCCTTGTTATTGCATAGGTCAAATTAGCTTTTGAATTTCCTGTCTTTTTCGGTTTAAGACAAAAGCTAATATTTCACGTAAACCATCGTTTTTTTGTATTAATAGAGTACAAAGTGCTAACCACCCAACTTTGGAATAGCTAGAAGGTCTAGTTCTCTGGTTTTGAGAGGAGCTGGCTATTGTAGCTGCAGACTTCCAGCAAATTGCACTAAGCTAACAATATGCTAACTTCAATTATCTCCAAACTGCACGCCAAGACATAACATTTTTATCCATGAGTTAATCTGACTCTGGGTAAGTAGAAAAACGCTATCCCTTTAAAGTATTTGCAAGGGTTTGATTAATATTTGATCGCAGTTCAGGTACTAACACCATGTCTGTCTCCTGGCTCCAGACCTGTGTTATTAGAGACCATTATGGCCACTGTCTGATCTGCTCTGAGACAGCAGCTGAGCTAGTAGATTGGGTAGAGAGAGTAGCATCAAGATACAGTGCATTCGGAAAGTATTCAGACCCCTTGACTTTTTCCACATTTTGTTAAGTTACAGCCTTATTCAACAATGGATATATATTTTTTTTATCCTCATCAATCTACACACAATACCCCATAATGACGAAGCAAAAACAGGCTTTTAGAATTTTTGCAAATGTATTAAAAATAAAACAGATACCTTATTTACATAAGTGTTCAAAACCTTTGCTATCAGACAAAAAATTTAGCTCAGGTGCATCCTGTTTCCATTGATCATCCTGTTTCTACAACTTGATTGGAGTCCACCTGTGGTAAATTCAATTGATTGGACATGATTTGGAAAGGCACACACCTGTCTATATAAGGTCCCACAGTTGACAGTGTCAGCACAAAGACCAAGCCATGAGGTCGAAGGAATTGTTCGTAGAGCTCCGAGACAGGATTGTGTTGAGGCACAGATCTGGCAAAGGTCAACCCCACAGCATGATGCTGCCAACACTATGCTTCACCGTAGGGATGGTGCCAGGTTTCCTGCAGACGTGACGCTTGGCATTCAGGCCAAAGAGTTCAATCTTGGTTTCATCAGACCAGATTATCTTGTGTCTCATGGTCTGAGATTCTTTAGGTGCCTTTTGGCAAACTCCAAGCGGGCTTGTCATGTGCCTTTTACTGAGGAGTGGCTTCCGTTTGGCCACGCTACCATAAAGGCCTGATTGGTGGAGTGCTGCAGAGATTGTTGTCCTTCTGGAAGATTCTCCCGTCTCCACAGAGGAACTCTAGAAATCTGTCAGACTGACCATCGGGTTCTTGGTCACCTCCCTGACCAAGGCCAACTCTCCCGATTGCTCAGTTTGGCCGGGCGGCCAGCTCTAGGAAGAGTCTTGGTGGTTCCAAACTTCTTCCATTTAAGAATTATGGAGGCCACTGTGTTCTTGTGGACCTTCAATGCTGCAGACATTTTTTGGTACCCTTCCCCAGATCTGTGCCTCGACACAATCCTGTCTTAGATTCCTTTTCAAATCATGTCCAATCAATTGAATTTACCACAGGTGGACTCCAATCAAGTTGTAGAAACATCTCAAGGATGATCAATGGAAACAGGATGCACCTGAGCTCAATTTCGAGTCTCATAGCAAAGTGTCTGAATACTTAAGTAAAAATTTATAAAAACCTGTTTTCGCTTGATCATTATGGGGTATTATTTTGTGTACAGTCGTGGTCAAATGTTTTTGAGAATGACACAAGTATTGGTCTTCACAAAGTTCGCTGCTTCAGTGTTATGAGATATTTTTGTCAGATGTTGCTATGGTATACTGAAGTATAATTACAAGCATTCCATAAGTGTCAAATACTTTTATTTACAATTACATTAAGTTTATGCAAAGAGTCAATATTTGCAGTGTTGACCCTTCTTTTTCAAGACCTCTGCAATCTGCTCTGGCATGCTGTCAATTAACTTCTGGGCCACATCCTGACTGATGGCAGCCCATTCTTGCATAATCAATGCTTGGAGTTTGTCAGAATTTGTGGGTTTTTGTTTGTCCACCCGCTTCTTGAGGATCAACCACAAGTTCTCAATGGGATTAAGGTCTGGGGAGTTTCCTGGCCATGGACCCAAAATCTCGATGTTTTGTTCCCCGAGCCACTTAGTTATCACTTTTGCCTTATGGCAAGGTGCTCCATCATGCTGGAAAAGGCATTGGTCGTCACCAAACTGTTCTTGTATGATTGGGAGAAGTTGCTCTCAGACGATGTGTTGGTACCATTCTTTATTCATGGCTGTGTTCTTAGGCAAAATTGTGAGTGAGCCCACTCCCTTGGCTGAGAAGCAACCCCACACATGAATGGTCTCAGGATGCTTTACTGTTGGCATGACACAGGACTGATGGTAGCTCTCACCTTGTCTTTTCCGGATGCCCCAAACAATCGGAAAGGGGATTAATCAGAGAAAATGACTTTATCCCAGTCCTCAGCAGTCCAATCCCTGTACCTTTTGCAGAATATCAGTCTGTCCCTGATGTTTTTCCTGGAGAGAAGTGGCTTCTTTGCTGCCCTTCTTGACACCAGGCCATCCTCCAAAAATCTTTGCCTCACTGTGCGTGCAGTTGCACTCACACCTGCCCGCTGCCATTCCTGAGCAAGCTCTGCACTGGTGGTGTAACGATCCCGGCAGTCTGAGTCGGGTCCTGTCTGGTGACTAGTTTTTCTGTTCGTGATCTCCAGTTTCCCGAGGGTTCGGGAACGCTCCGGGGAGCTCTCTTGATTTCCGCACCTGCATCCCATCAGCAATCTGCACACCTGGTCCTGATCATCACCCTTCTTAGGCTCTGGCCCAACATCCAGTCCCTGCCGGATGGTAGCCATGAACATAGGTTTACCAGAGTACAGTCTTAGAGCCTAGCGTTAGTTTTGTTGTTTTTGCACCTTGTTGGTTGGTTGCTTACTTACCCCCGTTTTGTTCCATCTGCAGTCACCCGTCCGGAACCTTCATCCAACCTCTGCCTGGTGGTGGCGGCTGCCGACCCAGGATGGGATCAACCACTGCACCCCCCAACAACTAATCAACGCCGCCCGCTCTGTTCCCTGGATTATTCAGCATCACTCTTGAATTTGTAATAAACACTCACCTTCGTTTCAACTTACCTTGTCCTGGTCTGCTTCTGGGTTCTGGCTTAGCAACTCGTGACAGAACGATCCGGCCAGTAATGAACCCAGCGGACCTGGACTCTGTTCGCCATGCCATTACCCATCAGGAGAAGATGTTGGGCCATCATAGCACGGTACTACAGGAGATCGCGTTGTCAGTTCGGAACCTTTCTACCCGGTCTGACGGAGGTCCAGAACCAACGCAAGTTTCCGGTGGAGGATCCACTACCGGTTTCACCCATCTCGCCTGCCGCTTCTGGAGCTGTGTCCTTCCGTGAGCCCAAGGTTCCGACGCCGGATAGATATGAGGGGAGCTGGGAAGATGCCGTTCCTTCCTTATGCAGTGTGGATTAGTGTTCGATCTACAGCCCTACTCTTATGCCACAGACAAGGCTAGGATAGCCTTTGTGATTGCGTTGCTGCGTGGTCGAGCGCTGGAGTGGGCTTCAGCCGTTTGGGAACGACAAGACCCCTGCATGGCTTCATACCAGGGGTTCACGGCCGAGATGAGGAAGCTCTTCAACCATTCCGTCCGAGGGAGGGACGCAGCTAGGCGCCTGTTTTCGCTTCACCAAGGAACTCGCATGGCGTGGCCGACTTCGTGATCGAGTTCAAGACGTTGGCTGTGGAGAGTGGGTGGAACGAGGAGTCTCTGCAAGCGGCCTTTTACCAGGGTCTGTCGGAGCAGCTCAAGGATGAGTTGATCTCCTATCCGAGCCTAGTGACCTGGACAGCTTGGTAGCCTTGTCTATTCGGGTGGATAATCGAGTCCGAGAGCGAAGGAGGGAGAAGCAATGGGGTCCGTCCAATCGATCAGCTTCTCAGTTCCCAGTCGGGTCGGGTGGTGGACCAGAACACGTCGATCATTCTCCACCACAAAGGATTAGTGGAGAGGTCCTCTCTCCCGATTCTGAACCCATGCAAGTGGGGCGGCACGGGTTAACCAAGGAGGAGCGTCAACATAGACGTAAGACCAACTGCTGCCTCTACTGTGGTAGCTCGGGACATTACATCTCCACTTGTTCCCGGCGGTCGTCAAACTGCCCGGCTCGCTAAAGTTGGGAGGACTTTTAGCGAGCCAGTTTCAACCTCTCAGTACCTCTGTCAGACCCCGTTTCCCGGCTACCCTTGTGAACAGGAATCAGAGCTTAGCGATTAACGCTTTTATCGATTCAGGTGCCGATGGAAGCTTTCTTGATGCCGAGTTGGTGGAACAGCTGGGGCTTTCCAAGGAGCAATTGCCGGAAGCCATTGAGCGACCACTCTGAACGGCAGTAGTCTGGCACGTATCACGATGAGGACTGAACCCGGTTAAGATGCAGTTGTCGGGGAATCATTCTGAGATGATTTCATTCTTCATTCTGCCGTCTTCCCATGTTCCTCTGGTCCTTGGATACCCCTGGCTGAAGGAACACAATCCCACGTTCGATTGGGTGACGGGCAAGGTAACGAGTTGGAGCCTTGATTGTCATGCTAACTGTCTCAAGACTGCCTGCCCCCATTCGGTTCCCAGTCAGGTGATTGAGGCTAAACCCCCAGATTTGTCCCTGGTTCCCGAGACATATCACGATTTGGGGGAAGTTTTCAGTAAGCAGAAGGCTCTGTCACTCCTCCCCACCGACCATATGATTGTGCCATCAACCTGTTCCCTGGAGCTGTCTACCCCAAGGGAAGGTTATACAGTATCTCCCGACCTGAACGTGAGGCTTTGGAGACCTACATCAAGGAGTCCCTAGCTGCTGGTCTCGTTCGTCCCTCGTCATCACCCCTGGGGGCAGGATTCTTCTTTGTGGGTAAGAAGGATGGCTCTCTTCGACCGTGTATTGATTATCGGGGGTTGAATGACATCACGGTCAAGAACAAGTATCCCCTGCCCTTGATGAGTTCTGCCTTCGACTCCTTACAGGGTGCTACGGTGTTCACCAAGCTAGACCTACGCAATCGTATCACATGGTCCGGATCAGAGAGGGGGACGAGTGGTTGACGGGTTTCAATACACCCGATGGGTCACTCGAGTATCAGGTGATGCCGTTTGGACTGACCAATGCTCCAGCGGTATTCCAGAGTATGGTGAACGCACGTCCTGAGAGATATGATCGGTCTCTTTGTGTTTGTTTACCTGGATGACATTCTGATCTTCTCGAAGGAACCTTCCGACCACGTCCAGCATGTCCGGCAGGTTCTGCAGCGATTGTTGGAGAATCGCCTGTTCGTGAAGGCCGAGAAGTGCGAGTTTCACGCCCACACGACATCCTTTCTCGGTACATCATCTCCAGGGGAGAGATTAGGATGGACCAGGAGAAGGTTAGAGCGGTTCTGGAATGGGCCCAGCCCGGTACGAGATTGCAGCTCCAGAGATTTTTGGGGTTTGCGAATTTCTACCGCAGATTCATCCGGGATTACAGCCGTGTGGCCGCTCCGTTAACTGCCTTGACTTCCAGTATCAGGACCTTCAAGTGGAATCCGGAGGCGGATCGAGCGTTTCTGGATTTGAAGAGGCGATTCACCAACGCACCGATTCTCTCTCAACCGGACACGGCCCGTCAGTTCGTCGTTGAAGTGGACGCGTCTGATGTGGGAGTTGGCGCCATCCTGTCGCAGCGATGCTCCACGGACAGTAAACTCCATCCCTGCGCCTACTACTCTCGTCGCCTTTCGCCTGCGGAGAGGAATTACGATGTGGGTAACCGGGAGCTTCTCGCGGTGAAACTTGCCTTGGAGGAGTGGCGCCACTGGTTGGAGGGGGCGGAGCAACCGTTTATTGTCTGGACTGACCACAAGAATCTTGCTTACGTGCAATCGGCTAAACGTCTCAACTCCCGTCCAGGCCAGGTGGGCGTTGTTTTTCGGACGATTCAAGTTTTCCCCTGACGTTCGACCTGGATCTAAGAACGGCAAGGCGGACGCCTTTTGTCCCGGATGTTCTCCAAGACGGAGGAGAGTGGGTCCAAGACCGAGACAATTCTCCCCGGAACTGCGTCGGTGGGAGCAGTTATGTGGAAGATTGAGGAGGAGGTGCTGGCGGCCCTTCGGACTCAGCCCGGTCCCGGTAACGGTCCACCCGGTCGGTTGTTTGTGCCTGAGTCGGTTCGTCCTGCTGTCCTCAAATGGTCCCACGCCAGCAAGATGGCTTGTCACCCTGGCGTGGCTCGGACAATGGCGTTTCTTCGCAGACGTTTTTGGTGGCCTGCCATGGCCGAGGATACTCGGGGTTTTGTTGCTGCCTGTCCAGTGTGTGCACAGAATAAGAGTACCAATCGGCCCAGCTCTGGACTACTTCACCCCCCTTCCTATTCCCCGGCGACCATGGTCGCATCTGGCCCTGGACTTCGTCACTGGGTTGCCCGCTTCTGAGGGGAACACGGTCGTTCTGACTATCGTGGACAGATTCAGCAAGTTCGCCCACTTTGTGCCAATTGCCAAGCTTCCCTCTGCCTCGGAGACGTCCGAGATCCTGGTTAGGGAGGTTTTCAGGGTCCACGGTTTGCCCAGTGATATCGTTTCCGACCGTGGCCCTCAGTTTACCTCTGCTGTCTGGAAGTCCTTCTGTTTGGCCATTGGAGCTACAGTCAGTCTCACATCTGGTTTTCACCCCCAATCCAATGGTCAGGCGGAGAGAGCCAACCAGAAGATGGAATCCACGCTACGCTGTCTGGTCTCTTCCAACCCCACCTCCTGGGTCTCTCAGTTGCCTTGGGTTGAGTATGCCCACAATACTCTCCCTACATCTGCCACTGGGATGTCTCCCTTCCAGTGCCTGTATGGCTACCAACCTCCCCTGTTCCCTTCTCAGGAGAGGGAGCTCTCAGTGCCTTCTGTTCAGGCCCATATTCGTCGTTGCCACCGGACCTGGCATCGGGCCAGAAAGGCACTCCTTAGAGTTTCGGACCGGTATCAGCTCCAGGCGAATCGTCGCCGGATCCCCGCTTCCACCTATACCATCGGAGATAGGGTTTGGTTGGCCACACGGGATCTTCCGTTACGGACTGAGTCTAGGAAGTTGTTGCCGAAGTTCATTGGTCCGTTTGTGGTGGAGAAGGTGATCAATCCAGTGGCAGTTCGACTCAAACTACCGAGGACGCTCAGAGTCCATTCCACCTTTCATGTCTCCTGCCTCAAGCCTGTCTTCCTCAGTCCTCTGTTGCCTCCTCCGCCTCCTCCTCCTCCTCCTCGGATGATCGGAGGTGGTCCTGCCTACACGGTGCGTCGCATCATGGATTCCAGACGGCGGGGCCGGGGTTTCAGTATCTCGTGGACTGGGAGGGGTATGGTCCTGAAGAGAGGAGTTGGATTCGCGGCGACAGGTCCTAGATGCTGACCTCATCAGTGACTTCTACCGCCTCCATCCTGGCGCTCCGGGAGTCCGCCCGGTGGCGTTCGTCGGAGGGGGGTACTGTAACGATCCCGGCAGTCTGAGTCGGGTCCTGTCTGGTGACTAGTTTTTCTGTTCGTGATCTCCAGTTTCCCGAGGGTTCGGGAACGCTCCGGGGAGCTCTCTTGATTTCCGCACCTGCATCCCATCAGCAATCTGCACACCTGGTCCTGATCATCACCCTTCTTAGGCTCTGGCCTAACATCCAGTCCCTGCCGGATCGTTAGCCATGAACAGTAGGTTTACCAGAGTATCAGTCTTAGAGCCTAGCGTTAGTTTTGTTGTTTTTGCACCTTGTTGGTTGGTTGCTTACTTACCCCCGTTTTGTTCCATCTGCAGTCACCCGTCCGGAACCTTCATCCAACCTCTGCCTGGTGGTCGGCGGCTGCCGACCCAGGATGGGATCAACCACTGCACCCCCAACAACTAATCAACGCCGCCCGCTCTGTTCCCTGGATTATTCAGCATCACTCTTGAATTTGTAATAAACACTCACCTTCGTTTCAACTTACCTTGTCCTGGTCTGCTTCTGGGTTCTGGCTTAGCAACTCGTGACAGGTGGTGCCCTGATCCCGCAGCTGAATCAACTTTAGGAGACGGTCCTGGCGCTTGCTGGACTTTCTTGGGTGCCCTGACGCCTTCTTCACAACAATTGAGCCTCTCTCCTTGAAGTTCTTGATGATCCGATAAATTGTTGATTTAGGTGCAATCTTACTAGCAGCAATATCATTGCCTGTGAAGCCCTGCAATGATGACGGCACGTGTTTCCTTGCAGGTAACCATGGTTAACAGAGGAAGAACAATGATTTCAAGCACCACCCTCCTTTTAAAGCTTCCAGTCTGTTATTCTAAGTCAATCAGCATGACAGAGTGATCTCCAGCCTTGTCCTCGTCAACACTCTCACCTGTGTTAACGAGAGAATGACTGACATGATGGCAGCTGGTCCTTTTGTGGCAGGGCTGAAATGCAGTGGAAATATTTTTGGGGGATTAAGTTCATTTTCATGGCAAAGAGGGACTTTGCAATTAATTGCAATTCATCTGATCACTCTTCATGACATTCTGGAGTATATGCAAATTGCCATCATCAAAACTGAGGCAGCAGACTTTGTGAAAATTAGTATTTGTGTCATTCTCAAAACTTTTGACCACGACTGTAGATTGTTGAGGATTTGTATTTATTTAATCCATTTTAGAATAAGGCTGTAACGTAACAAAATGTGGAAAATGTCAAGGGGTCTGAATACTTTCCGAAGGCACTGTATGTGTGTGAACAACAGGCACAGCTCCGATATGAAGTTTTTTGTTGTTGTTGTTTCCGAAATGCCACGTGTGTCCACTTATGTCAGTGCATTCGTAATAACCAAACCATCACTAAACTTCAAATTAACCTTATGTAGCAAATTAGCAATTACATTTTTTGTTGACCAAATTCGACACTCTCTCATTGATTTCTTTGGACATATTTCGGGTGGAGTAAACCCTCTCGCTTCGCGTCTACCTCTATGGTACTATGCTTAGCTAGAGAATGGGCAATGAAAAGAGATTTCACAGGTAGAATTGAGCTTTGTAACTGAGGGAAGTTAAACTGTGGATAATCAGGGATGGACAACTTAATTCCTATTGTGGGGAGTGCAGGCTTTTGTTCCAGCCCAGCACTAAAACAACTATCCGTGGTCTAGAATGAAGACCATGCACACACTGTGTTCCCTGTTACCCACCGCAGGATTACACAGTGAGAAAAGCTCCGTTTTCAAAAGTATGCCTGTGTTCTTTTGTTAAATAGCAGAAAACAAATAATTCAGTCAAAATTAATTCTGGTTATTGACTATGGCAATATCATCTATAGGAATGCAGCTGCCACTGTATTGAAGCCATTGGACACCGTTTATCATAGCGCATTGCACTTTATTACGGGCGATAGGTTCAGTACACATCATTGCATTTTGTATCAGAAAGTAGGCTGTCTGTCTTTGAAGTCTCGTAGATCGATGCATTGCGCTCTTTTGTCTATAAAGCCCTCTTGCATAAACTTCCGGCATACCTTACCTCATTGTTAACCTTCAGACTTATAAGTTACCAGACCCGGACTCAGGGATGGCTAACCCTGGAGATCCCTCCAATCTTCACCGAGTTAGGTAAATCTTCTTTGAGTTTTTTTGCTCCTCTCATGTGGAATTGTCTCCAAAACTCCTTAAAATCTTGGGCAATTCAGGTGGATGTTAGAGGGCCTTTTGTACTGAAGAATGTGTTTGTTTGATATGATTGTGTTTTGCTTTTTGTGTTTTATGTTTGCTTTTCATGTGTAATGGATGAGTATACCAAACATTAGGAACCCCTTCCTAATATTCAGTTGCACCCCGTGTGTATCAAGAATGGTGGTGGACCATTCTTGATACACCGGAACTGATACACACGGGAAACTGTTGAGCATTAAAACACCTACTACCATACCCTGTTCAAAGGCACTTCAATCTTTTGTCTTGCCCATTCACCCTCTGAATGGCACACATACACAATCCATGTCTCAATTGTCTCAAGGCTCAACATTTTTATTTAACCTGTCTCCTCCCCTTCATCTACACTGATTGAAATGGATTTAACAAGTGACATCAATAATGGATCATAGCTTTCACCTGGTAAGTCTATGTCATGGAAAGTATGTTTTGTATACTCAGTGTAGCTATGGATAGTGTCATTGTTGTTTATTGATGTGTTCATGCAGAGTGAAGAGACCGTAGTCTCAACATGACTCCCTGCTTAAATAAAGGTTAAATCCAATATTTTCATACCTCACAGATACGCGATATGCAAAAAAACGTAATATTTTGTTTCAATCTTTAAATTTTTTGAGAGATGCCTACTGTAGGAGAGATAGACAGTGTTTTTTATTTTATTTTTATCTAAAGCTCATCCAACATGTACCGTAGACACACCATAGAGATAGATGGAGGACTCAACTTGGATGTAACCTGTTTTAGTATGGAAATTGTCATTGAGGGCTTCCACCATTTTAAAGTAGTCAACTGGGTGGGATTCCTATGGGTTGGGACGGAGAGGAAGAGGCGAATTGAGAGGATTTACTCCGGCCAAAATCTGTCCGTGAGAGAGAAGCCCTTTTTTGTATGGAGGTCTATGAGACAGTATGGAATTACACCAGGCTTATTTGATCAAATATAAGTTTAGTAATGTTTAGGGCTGTTACAAATGTACTGATATAAGTGGATGCACGTGGCATTCCGGCAACTTTGATAAAAACAACTTAGTGATGAGACCTGTTATGCACACGCTTATCTGCCTTCTCATTGGCAAGAATGGTCCCACCTGACCTCACTTGCCTTCACTCATTGAGTGTATTTCCATTGTTAGAGAGTTGCTTGGCTATCTTGTCAATGTAATAGATCACTGGCGTAGACAGACATTAATTGGTGGGTGGGCCTGCAGAAAATGGGTGGGAAAGTAGCTAACGTCCTGCAATTTTGCCATAGTGCAAAGAGATAAATGTGCGGTTTTATAACTAATTTTATGCTATTCTCATTTTGCCATGACGCTGAGAGAAAATATTCCTGTTTCAAAGCAGATTTCCTGCAATTCTACACATTTTGCCATGGGGCAGAGGAAAATGTGCAGTTTGATAGCTCATCTCATGCTATTCTACACATCTCGCCATGAGTCTGAAAGAACATTTTGCATTTTTAAAGCTAATTAAAGCTAAAAGATAGGTGTGTGATAAAGGCACTGGATTATAAACTGTCTTTTTTGCTGAATGAATAAATGAAATAGGCAATGGCATGGTGCATATAGCCATAGAAGCACAGTGACATATGCCTTAATACAGTCATATTCGTGACATATTGGGTGTGTGGCTTTCAGTTAGTTCTTTTTGGCAAACCATCCCGTGAGACTGAATGTCATTCCAGTTCATCTGTTCTGTTACATTTCATCAAATCTGACTAACCCAGTCCACTGCTTGCTATGAATTCTATCTGATGGTGTTTGCATGTTTAGGTAAAAAGACACATAATGTCCCGTTTATAACACTGACAAGTATTACAAATAAAAATATGTTTTGCTCAATCTGATTGGGTGGGCCTGGCTCCTGTGCCTATGACCCTGTAATAGATCATCGTTGGTTGTCTTCTTTTTCAAATTGGGTGCTTTGGTTTGTAAATGGCTTTAACACCGCCATCTATTGGCCACAATAACTGAGTGAAACAAAGTGAAACAGGTGGCTGTAAATCACCATCATAAGCTTTACACTTTTTTCAAACACAAAAGAAGTTGACTACTTTAAAATGGAGAATGGCACTGCCCATGCTGTCAGACGCCATAATAGCACAAATGCAATGATGAGACCTCTTTCCATCTCTATAATACACACACAAACACACGTACCACAGGAGGTTGGTGGCATATTAATTGGGGAAGACGGGCATGTGGTAATGGCTGGAGCGGAATAAGTGTAAAGGTATCAACATCATCAAACACATGGTTTCCATATTATGAGCCATCCTCCCCTCAGCCGCCTCCACTGACACATACACACACTTGACGGGCTATCATTATCAAGACGTGCCCCACCCACTGCTCAGAGACAACAACAACGCCAAAATACACTGCACCACCCAGCTTCTTATCTACAGGGCGAGGGCGATAGTGGCTGATAACGTGTGTGTGTGTGTGTGTGTCTGCATATGCATATTTGTGTGTGTGTGTCTGCACATGTGTGTTTGTGGGTGTCTCTGGGGTGGGCCCATCCTCACTGTAGACCCGGCAGGCACTTCCTGTCAGGAGCTGTCAATCAAACCGGACAACTGGCCTGAGGGCAGGACAGCTTGTAGCATGGTATGAGCAGTGTCACTCTGGTTGAATAAAGATCCATAAATGTATAATTCTTTGTGAAATTCGTATCTATAGGCTACATTGAGGTTTTTCTTTCATTATTTTTATCTGATGTTAGTGAGTAGCCTAAGCTTTAGGGCCTGAGCCAATGAGGCAAAAAGGACAATGTCGGGAGTTTAATTCAATAAGAGAAAAGCTGTGAAATGGAGAGTTGAAAATAAAGAGAAGGGAGGGCCAGAACAGTAGTCTAATGTCTGGGAAAGATTTGGTGAAGTAGTAAAAGAGGATTAGGATGTTATGTGTGACGACTGTGAGACACTATACAATTTCGACAGTCACAAGACGGGGACTTCAAAATGGCACGTCAAGGGAACTGTACTGTTCAGATGGGTTAAATGAAATAGTAGCCTGACTGAAATCTGGACACTAACTGTAGGTCTATAACCTTTACAATATTAACTCCTGCAGAATTAAGCATTTCTTGCAGTAAAATGATACACCAAATTTTTACTCGGGAACAGGAGTGGAGAAATATGATTTATTTCTTTCAGCATCTTGAGAGAATGAATGCACGGTTAGGGACCGTCTGTAAAAGTGCTATCTTAATTATAATAATAATAATAATAATAATAATAATAATAATATGCCATTTAGCAGACGCTTTTATCCAAAGTGACTTACAGTCATGTGTGCATAAAGTTTTACGTATGGGTGGTCCCGGGGATGGAACCCACTACCCTGGCGTTACAAGCGCCATGCTCTACCAATTGAGCTACAGAGGACCACAAAATCATAAAAGCTGATAGTATGTAAACCACATAAAATATACATCCAAGCCAAACTGAAATCTTATTAAAACCATGTTGGGTCGTTTTAGCAGCTTTTAATTTCCTTAAAACGATCAAACTGATGTAATTTGGAAATGTTGCATGGAAATTCTTTCCAGTTTTTTTTTGTTATTGCATTTTCTCCCCGGTCCCTAAACGTCTTTACATTTACATTTAAGTCATTACTGTGCGAGAGAGGCAGAGATGAGGAAAGATAAAACAAACTTTAACGATGTCAACTAGATTGAAGCATTCATTCTATTGATTTATGACATTATAAGGGTTTATTTAGTCTGTTGGTCAAAAAGAAGTAGGGGTGTGGATCAAAAAAACAGTCAGTATCTGGTGTGACTACCATTTGCGTCATGCAGCGTGACACATCTCCATCGCAAAGAGTTGATCAGGCTGTCCCACTCCGCTTCAATGGCTGTGCGAATGTGCTGGATATTGACGGGAACTGGAACACGCTGTCGTACACATCGATCCAGGGCACCCCAAACTTGCTCAATGGGTGACATGTCAGGTGAGTATACAGGCCATGGATGAACAGGGACACTTTCAGCTTCCAGAAATTGTGTTAGACCCTGACGACAAGGGGCCGTGCATTATCATGCTGAAACATGAAACATACATGTGTGGCATTGTGTTGTGTGACAAAACTGCACATTTTAGAGTGGCCTTTTATTGTCCCCAGCACAAGGTTAATCTGTGTAATGATCATGCTGTTTAATCAGCTTCTTGATATGCCAAACCTGTCAGGTAGATGGATTATCTTGGAAAATGAGAAATGCTCACTAACAGGGATGTAAACAAATTTGTGCACAACATTTTAGAGAAATAATATTTTTGTGCATATGGAAAATTTCTGGAATCTTTTATTTCAGCTCATGAAAAATGGGACCAACACTTTACATGTTGCGTTTATATTTTTGTTCAGTGTAATTATAGAAAAGTTGACTAACAAATAGCCTACTAAAATGTCTGAATTTATAAGCAGAAACACAGGCCTAAAAAGGCCTGTCAATAAAACGTTCCACCATCTCTGACTGTGCAGCACATTTCCTATATTTGCGGGTTAGGGTCAGGTGTGGAACTCAGATTTTCACTATATTACATATAGTTGGGTGGTTACGGAGGGGTATTTAGCAATTGGGGGCGGGTGCGGGTGAACAAACAGCTGACCCGCGCATCACTACCACACACAACACACACACACGGACATAAGCATGGAAAAACACATGTACACACACACAGGGGTTCACACAGTGTCTACCCTACAGGATGTACTGGATGTTTTCAGATTCTATTGTGGTCTGCAGACAGGGTGGCGGGCAAGAGGGCTGTAGCTTTGATTGCTGTTCGATGCAGAGGAGAGAAAACACAGCTAGTATTCAGACTGAAAAACATCAGATTTTCTATGAAGTGAAGTGACGTGACCTTGATCATAGCTTTTCTTTAAATTAAAATCAATTAATGGAATTTAATGTATTGAATATGAGTATGAATGAAATTCAAAGAAAGTACAGTGGAGTCTGAAATTATTGACACCCTTGATAAAGATGAGTAATAATGACTGTATAAAATATATAATTCAAATAATGAGGTGTATTGTATGCAAAAAAAGAAGGGAAATTGATAATATTTTACACTAATACAATTGCCCAGAGAAAGATATATAAGTAATATATTTTTTTCTCAAAAAGGTAGGGGTCAAAATGATTGACACCCCTAAAGATTCTTATAAATAAAGTAGTCAAAAGTTTAGTATTTGGTCCCATGTTCCTAGCACACAATGACTACATCAAGTTTGTTACTCTACAAACTTGTTGGATGCATTTGCAGTTTGTTTTGGTTGTGTTTCAGATTATTTTGTGACCAAAATGAATTAATGGTAAATAATGTGTCATTTTGCAGTCACTTCTATTGTAAATAAGAATAAAATATGTTTCTAAACCCTTCTACATTAATGTGATTACGAATAATCCTGAATGAATTGTGAATAATGATGAGTGAGAAAGATAGAGAGATCATACCCCAAAGACATTATAACCTCTCACCATAACCAATAACAGGAAATTTTGACCCCTACCTTTTCAAGAAAAAAAATATATTACTTGTTAAACTAAATATCTTTCTCTGAGCAATTGTATTATAAAATATAATTTCCCAAATTTTTTGAGCATACAATATAGATCAGTATTTTAATTATTTATTTTATACAGTCATTATTGCTCATCTTTATCAAGGGTGTCAATCATTTCGAACCCCACTTTATGTCAGAGCAATAAGACTAGGACTGAGACATCGGTCTCAGACAGGTTAGGTGGTTTGAAGAACTTGGTTGACACCGAGAGGAAAAAAGGGCTACAGCTGATGAGGAGCACTTCAGTATTCTGTGAAGCCATATTATTTGAATAATACCAAAATAGCAACATATAGGGACTTTATTTTTACTCCCAGTAACTGGAAACCATGTACACTAAGAACAAATTATATTACAGAAAACAAAGAGAGTCTGTCTGATATGTTGGACTGTTATTAGATACTGTACATACAGTAGAATCATTTGATATTTACTATGATATATATATTTATATATTTTAAGGAGTGGTTGTTGATAGACAAAGTTTGTATCATTAAGTTTTTTGGCTTGTAATGTGTATTGTCTGTATGGTACAGTATATACTGTAATACGGGACTTCTGTCTTTGTCTTCTGTGTTTGTGTCTAATGGCAGCACACATAAACCTTATCATACAGTGGGGGAAAAAGTATTTAGTCAGCCACCAATTGTGCAAGTTCTCCAACTTAAAAAGATGAGAGGCCTGTAATTTTCATCATAGGTACACGTCAACTATGACAGACAAAATGAGGAAAAATTATCCAGAAAATCACATTGTAGGATTTGTAATGAATTTATTTGCAAATTATGGTGGAAAATAAGTATTTGGTCAATAACAAAAGTTTCTCAATACTTTGTTATATACCCTTTGTTGGCAATGACACAGGTCAAACGTTTTCTGTAAGTCTTCACAAGGTTTTCACACACTGTTGCTGGTATTTTGGCCCATTCCTCCATGCAGATCTCCTCTAGAGCAGTGATGTTTTGGGGCTGTCGCTGGGCAACACAGACTTTCAACTCCCTCCAAAGATTTTCTATGGGGTTGAGATCTGGAGACTGGATAGGCCACTCCAGGACCTTGAAATGCTTCTTACGAAGCCACTCCTTCATTGCCCGGGCGGTGTGTTTGGGATCATTGTCATGCTGAAAGACCCAGCCACATTTCATCTTCAATGCCCTTGCTGATGGAAGGAGGTTTTCACTCAAAATCTCACGATACATGGCCCCCATTCATTCTTTCCTTTACACGGATCAGTCGTCCTGGTCCCTTTGCAGAAAAACAGCCCCAAAGCATGATGTTTCCACACCCATGCTTCACAGTAGGTATGGTGTTCTTTGGATGCAACTCAGCATTCTTTGTCCTCCAAACACGTCGAGGTTAGTTTTTACCAAAAAGTTATATTTTGGTTTCATCTGACCATATGACATTCTCCAAATCCTCTTCTGGATCATCCAAATGCACTCTAGCAAACTTCAGACGGGCCTGGACATGTACTGGCTTAAGCAGGGGGACACGTGTTGCACTGCAGGATTTGAGTCCCTGGCGGCGTAGTGTGTTACTGATGGTAGGCTTTGTTACTTTGGTCCCAGCTCTCTGCAGGTCATTCACTAGGTCCCCCCCGTGTGGTTCTGGGATTTTTGCTCACCGTTCTTGTGATCATTTTGACCCCACGGGGTGAGATCTTGCGTGGAGCCCCAGATCGAGGGAGATTATCAGTGGTCTTGTATGTCTTCCATTTCCTAATAATTGCTCCCACATTTGATTTCTTCAAACCAAGCTGCTTACCTATTGCAGATTCAGTCTTCCCAGCCTAGTGCAGGTCTACAATTTTGTTTCTGGTGTCCTTTGACAGCTATTTGGTCTTGGCCATAGTGGAGTTTGGAGTGTGACTGTTTGAGGTTGTGGACAGGTGTCTTTTTATACTGATAACAAGTTCAAACAGGTGCCATTAATACAGGTAACGAGTGGAGGACAGAGGAGCCTCTTAAATAAGAAGTTACAGGTCTGTGAGAGCCAGAAATCTTGCTTGTTTGTAGGTGACCAAATACTTATTATCCACCATAATTTGCAAATAAATTCATAACAAATCCTACAATGTGATCTTCTGGAGAAAAAAAATCTCAATTTGTCTGTCATAGTTGACGTGTACCTATGATGAAAATTACAGGCCTCTCTCATCTTTTTAAGTGGGAGAACTTGCACAATTGGTGGCTGACTAAATACTTTTTTCCCCCACTGTATGTCTAACTTATGTAACCTTACAACAGTATCACATGTTACACCATAGAATATATAATATGGGACTAACTCTTTGTCTGTCTCCATGGCAGCATACACAGACCACAACGGCTTGTCGCCGCGGCACATCAAGAGTGACAGTGACGATGATGACTTGCCCAACGTAACCCTGGACAGTGTCATCGAGACCGGATCTACCGCTCTGTCTATAGCACGCGCCGTACAGGAGTAAGTACTACTGTGTGTGTGTGTGTGTGTGTGTGTGTGTGTGTGTGTGTGTGTGTGTGTGATCTACCGCTCTGTCTTTAACACATGCCATACAGAAGTAAGTACCAGCGTGTGTTGTGTGTTCTGTGTGTGTGTGTTTTGTGTGTTCTGTGTGTGCGCGTTTGTGTGTGTGTTTATGTATTATGTGTCCCTCTGTATAGCCTTATACCACCCTCTTTATGTGTCTAGTCCATCTGTGTATAATAAGATGAGTCAGGGCTTCCCCATCCATCCTAGCCCAGTCTGATAATCAGAACCAGGCTTTCAGTTTTGATTGGGTTATTTTGCCTAAAAACCTTTAGGCCTACCTATAAAAAAAACTCTGCATCTCTGCCCAGCCTGGCAAGAGTGGCCAAAAGGGTGTTTAGCATCCCCAGTGGCTCTGCAAGTATGGAGAGGATATTCTCCGCAGCTGGCCTGCTCTCCAGGCACCATCGCATGAGCCTGAAGCCACAGATTGGCCAGAATCCTGTTTCTAAAAATGAACTCAAAGGCATTTTTCGTTGAATTTGTATTTAATTCTAAGTAAGTCACAGCCTATGTGCGCAATTTATAGACTATAATGATTTAATATAACAAAATGTTGTTTAAATACTGAGAGCTTTATGTCCCTACCAGCCTATTGTGTAGCACTTGCAAATCCTTCACAATGTATTTCTTTGTAGGCCTTGAAATAATTGAAATAATATATCCTAAATAATTCATTTTCGTTCCTTATTAGGATCCCTGTCTGTCTCATGACCTATTTAGAGTGTTTATATGCTGTTTAAAATGACATATAGCCTATTTCATTCTATAGCTAGAGGACTCCTGATATCTCCAGGAGTGAGAAGTATCATTTTTTTGTCTTTATTTGTTGTATTTTTGCTAGCTAGGGCCATCTACTTTAAGTGCTGCCTGTTTTTCCAGTGGCCTACTTGGTGTGTGAACTGCTGACTGCTCATAATTTGCAGATAGTTGTTGACAGATCAACCAGGATCAAGGGGCAGGGCAATTTGTGACTTGTTTAGGTAATCAGTGGCTGGATTGGTGGGGAGTGGTTTCACCTCTCCTAGGCAATCAGGAATTATTGTTAGTTCTTCAATCTCCCCTGGTTTCTTAGCGGCAGCTGTAAGTGGCGGTCGTGTCAGTGGCGGTTTTGTCGCAAAACTAAGACCATCGCCGAAACAAAGACTGTTCTGCCGAGTTGTTCTGCAGAGTTGTTCTGCCGAGTTGTTCTGCTCCACACCACTCTCTCGCTCGAGTATCTTACCTAGTTATTTACAGATGATCTCATTTTGCTCTTTTGTAGCTTCGTCAACTATGTGTATGTTTTCTATGCCTGTTCACACCTCTCCCTGTAGGCTTTACAGACGCTCCCCACCCCTTTAATGCAACCCTTCTAATTTAGTGTACACTGCGCGCACAACCCATGTGGAATTCCGGGTCTCTGGCATCGTTTAGATTCTGCCGATCTGCGGTCAAGAACGCTGAGTTCATCTCAGCCTATGCTGCCCTTCTGTCCCTTTACTTTTTGGCCCTGACGGAGACATGGATCACCTCAGAGAATACTGCTACTCCAGCTGCTCTTTCTTCATCTGACTATGTTTTCTCTCAAAGTTTGAGAGCATCTGGTCATCGCAGTGGTGGCACAGGTCTACTAAATTTCAATTTTCTCCATCTCTCACCTGTCCATCTCCTCATTTTAAATCCATGCTGTTGTAACCGGTTCTGTACCCGTGCCGTTCTGCGTTGCGTTCTGGTGAGGTGTAGGTGGAAGGGAAGGCTCTGGACACAATTTTGCCGGTTGTCTCTCTTTTAATGAGTTCATGGAATGGATACAAATGCAAGGCAAACGTTAATGCTGCCGTCTGGACTCTCGTACACAAGTATATTTGCCTGATAAAAGACAAAAGACAGTGCAGAATGCCCATGAGAAAATCTTCAGAAAACTCATGCTGTCTGCACCTGAAAGAGCCCCTTCCCGCAAACAAAGCTAACGGTAGCTAGGCTAGCCTTGTAAAGTTGCAATCAAAGTTGCACTCGAAAATGATCCCCATTCACGCTAATCTATATTCCTGCAGACAGTAGTTCAACAACACTAAATCAATGACGATATAATTTTTGCTCGTCTTTTTGTGAATTTGTGAACATTTGTGAACATGTGCATTCCAAAAACACTCTTGAAAGTAGTGTACATAAAGTATATTTTACCTGTAACATTCACCCCTCCTGAAATTCACAAAATTCCTGAATGCATATCAAACAGGATATAGAGCACAAGGGACAACAAACTCTACTGTCACTACTGACAAGTGAACACCAAGATCTCATCTTCGGTCTCTGCTATACAAGCCATCTGCTGGGGAGATTCAGAGGAATGTAAGGTTGATCAGGCCCGAGAACCTCCTGACTGCACGGAGATGATTGGGAAAAATGGTTACAATGGGGGACCAGAGTGTTTGTATTTCAGGGGAAGAGGGTGGATCTGACCTCCATCACCTAGGACTTGACATAGGTTTATCAAATCTCACATTTTTGTCAATTTTTGCTCAATCTTGCATGCTTTCTCAAACAGCTGTAACTGTATATGCATTCGTAAATCAGGTCCTTTATTGAGTTGGGCTCTGGGATGTAACAACCGTTGAGCATCTGAGCTTATGGTTGATTGTGGAGGAAAGGGGTTGAGTGTGATAGAGTATGTGCGTATGTGTGTGTGTGTGTATCCCACATCTGTTGCAAGGGGGTAAGATTGTTAGGGAGAATATAGGATGAACCACAATAATTGTTTGCTAAAATAATAATTTCTTGACAAAAATTTAATGTAATACAATGGCAATCCGGGTTATAGGTAACAATTCTTTGCATGAACTGCCGACATTATTACGCATATAAATTGATAATGATGGAAATTATGATATGCAAGATATTTGAATAGATATATATTTTATATACGTATATGTTGAGGTGAGAGCATTGGAAATGCTTTTAGCAGTTGACCTGCTTCTGTTTTGTGGGTGGCACTGTGTGCTGTTTTCGAAGGATGGGTCCTGGCCTCTCGGGGGGCCTAGGGATCCGGGGGGACGGGGGTGGTATGCCGATCACTGGGATGACAACCCAACTTTGGATGGGGAGGGGCTTTAGTGGGGGGAATAGTGGAGAACATTTGGAGGGTTACTTAGCAGCAATGCAAATATCATGGTACAGCTATATGGACACTCAATCACTATAATTTATTGGTAAATATACAAACATATATTATGATAAATAGATTTGAAACTTGTATCTCATTATGGTAAGTGGTGAAATAAGTATAGCCAGTTATAATTGTAATGGCTTAGCAGTTAATAACAAAAGAAGAACAATATTTACATGGCTCAACAATATTTACATGGCTCAAAGAGAAGGAATATAATATCTATTGTTTACAGCAAACTCATTCAACAATTCTAGTTGAAGTTGTGTGGAAGAGGGACTGGGGGGGGGGGCGAAATATACTTCTCCCATGGGCAAAGAAACTCATAAGGGGCGATGATATTAATTAACAGTAATTTTGATCCGAATGTGCAAATTGTCCAAACAGATCCGCAAGGTAGATGGATGATTTTAAATATGTTATTGGACCATAAACAGATATGGCTCATTAACCTTTACGGACCAAATAATGATGATCCACACTTCTTTGACAATATATATAATACATTATCAACCCTGCAAGCAATACAAGACTCTTTTATTATGGTGGGAGATCATAATACTGTTTTAAATAGCTCAATGGACCGTAAAGGAAATCACACTACAAACTATCACCCTCATGCTCTTAAGGAAATCATGAATGTCATGGATACATTAGAACTAGTAGATATATAGAGGCTTAAATATCCTGACCTAGTGAGATACACATGGCAGAGACTCAATCAAGCTAGTCGTCTTGACTTCTTTCTTATGTCATTCTCGTTGGCACCAAAAGTTTAAAAAGTGTTGATAGGGGACAGAATGCAGTCGGACCATCATATAATTGGCATATACATTACTCTTACTGAATTTCCACGTGGGCGAGGATATTGGAAATTTAATCAAAGCCTATTGGATGATAACTTGATTTTAACTAGGACAGAGGAATTTATGACTGATTTTTTCCGACATAACATAGGTACAGCAAATCCCCTTATTGTATGGGATACTTTTAAATGAGCCTTTAGAGGCCATGCAATTCAGTACTCATCTCGAAAACAAAAGCAATTTAGGTCAAAATAGTCCATACTAACAAAGGAAATAGAAGGTCTAACAGAACAGATAGATAGCAATACAAACTGTAACATAGAGGCTCAGAATAAATTAGAGGAAAAACAAAAAGAAATGGAGAAACTTATTCAAGAAAGATCAAGTGTAATATATTATAATAAATAAAGCGAACTGGATGGAATATGGGGAAAACTGCACCAAATTATTTTTTCATCTTCAACAAACTGGTTACAAATGACGGAGTCACCCATGATTCATCAAATGATATTTTGAAGGAGGAAGCAATGTACTTTAAGCATATGTTTTCGTTTCAGTCGCCTCCATCTCCTCTAACTGAAGCTAATTGTAGGGATTTTTTTCTATTGATAATGTAAAATTAACAGTAATACAGAAGACTCATGTGAAGGTGAAATTCTGGATGCAATTAAATACTTTAAGTCCGAGAAAACTTACCGGTCGAGGTATACCAAACCTTTTTTGATATACTCAGAGGACCGTTATTAGCATGTTTTAACCACTCCTATGTAAATGGTCGATTATTAGACGCTCAAGAAGTAGGTCTGATTTCTTTATTACTGAAACAGGATACAAGTGGGAAATATAAAGATCCAGTCCATTAAAAAAATTGGAGGCCCCTTACACTTCAGTGTTGTGATGCAAAAATTCTAGCAAAATGTATAGCGCTTAGAATTAAAAAGGTATTGTCTGACATTATTCATTCTAATCAGACAGAATTTTTACATGGACGATACATTGGAGATAATATAAGGCAAGTACTGGAAACAATAGAACTAGGAAACCAGGACTGCTATTCATAGCAGACTTTGAAAAGGCATTTGATAAAGTACAACTGGAGTTTATATATAAATGCCTGGAGCATTTCAATTTTGGAGAATCTCTTATAAAATGGGTTAAAATCATGTATAGTAACCCTAGGTGTAAAATAGTAAATAATGGCTATTTCTCAGAAAGTTTTAAACTGTCAAGAGGAGTATAACAAGGTTGTCCAATATCGGCATATCTATTTATTATGGCCATCGAAATGTTAGCTATTAAAATCAGATCCAACAATAATATCAAGGGAATACAAATCCATGGCTTAAAAACAAAGGTTTGTACGCTGGTCATTGTACGCTGATGATGCATGTTTTCTTTTAAATCCACAACTTGAATCCCTCCACAGCCTCACAGAGGATATAACTACATTTTCTAACCTCTGGATTACAACCAAATTATGATAAATGTACTTACTATATTACGTATTGGATCACTAAAAATTTTTACATTACCATGTAGTTTACCATTAAAATGGTCTGATGGTGATGTGGATATACTCGGTATACATATCCCAAATGAAATAAATGATCTCACTCCAATAAATGTTAATAGAAAGTTAGCAAAAATAGATAAGATCTTGCTGCCATGGAAAGGTAAATACCTGTCTATTTGTGGAAAAATCACCCTGATTAACTCTTTAGTATTATCTCAGTTTACCTATTTGCTTATGGTCTTGCCTACAGTTTTTTTTAAATTATATGAGACATTTCTTTTCCATTTTATTTGGAACGGCAAGCCAGACAAAATAAAATGGGCCTATTTATATAATGAATATGAATTCGGAGGACAGAAATTATTAAATACTAACGCATTAGACTTATCACTAAAAGCTTCAGTCATACAAAAGTTATACTTAAATCCGAACTGGTACTCTAGCATATTAGTAAATTCAAGAATGGCCTTTTCCCCTTTATTCAGATTACAATCTCTCACTTTCAGTTATTTGAAAAGGAAATAATATCACTATTTCTAAAACAAGCCATAGAATGTTGGTAGCAATTTCAATTTAATCCTCCAGAAACGACAGAACAAATAATGCAACAAATATTGTGGTTAAACTCAATTATACTAATTGATAAAAAAAACATTATTTTTTGACAAAATATTTAAAAAAGGTATAATCTTCGTAAATGATATCATAGGTTGGACTGGTGGAGTTATGTCGCACATGCAACTAACAAAAACATATGGAAATGTCTGCTCTACCCAAAATTACAACCAAATAATTGCAGCATTACCGCAACAATGGAAGAGGAAAGTGGAAGGTGGAAAAAGTAAGGAACATGTCTGTCGGCCTTGCATTAAAGAACATAATTGGTTAAAGAAAATTGTAATAAATCTGGTTCTTGGCTTTGTATTTGGATTGCATATCTTAGACATCCTTTTGCAAAACTATAAATACAAATGGCATAGGTGAATACAACATTCACTGATAAGTGTTTTGTTTTCAGACTATTAACACATTGTTTTCATCAGAAGATAAAGGTGTGCAAATGTGTTCACTGTTTCCAGCAATCAGTAAATACTAGTGCACAAAATTCTAAATCACTCCACCAGTGCTATATCATGTACAATATAGGGGAAGATCTAGGCAATGGGGATTGTCAAATGTTTATGATTAGGGCTAACCTGTAGCAGACACACACACACACACTAACCTAACATAGCAGGCATAAAAGAGCTTCATTTCTTTCTTTCTGGGACTGACGAGAGAAAAAAAAAACTATTGTGGGAGGTTCACTTCTGCACTGTTCAACCAATCCATTAAATGTGGAGGACTAGATAAGATGGAGTGTCGCCTTGTTAATGTCCAAAAGCGGAAGTCTTTTTCCATTTCCCCTGAAAACCGGATGCTTCCGGTTGTTGCCAGCCCAGCTGAGGTTGCGCACACGCAAACACACACACGATTTATCTTAATGAATTTATTCCGACTAATATCTCAAAACTACCCATTTTTGATTTTGTTCATTTTAAGACATATTGTTTGGAACAATATACTCTACAAGTACATCACATTTCCAGAGTGGGCTCTCTGCTAATTCTGAAGGGATGATCAATTTTATGAGCACCACTGACACAGTGAATGGGAAAATTGATTCACAAAGGGAACTCTCTCTGCTGGTGACTTGCTGAATGTGCAATCCTAAAGGAGGGCTGTGATTGGTTAATGACCTATAGTTTCAATTTCTAGGTATAAAATGGGTCATATCATTAAAAGTACCAGACAGCCCACTCCTGAAATTTGACGTGTTTGGAGAGTAAATTGTTACAAACAATATGTCTAAAAATAAGTAAAACCAAAATGGGTAGTTTTGAGATATTTAATATTATTAACATATTAAATAAATGAATAAATTAACAGCTGATCTGCCAACTTCTGTCTGTAGCGTCCGAACACTACACACTAATATGACTCTCACGAACACGTACATGTTGGTTATGTTGCTCTAGGACACCCACAGGCCTCACAAGACTCATCTGAAGGTCCCCCGGTACCAGTTGAAAAAATGAATGGAAGTACAGTATATATAGATAATAGTGCCGGCTTAGACAGTTATGGGTTAATATGAATAAAATGTTGAATAAATACATTTGTACATTTGTATTTCAGAGAATAGACATACTCCATATTTGAGAGAACACTATAAGGAGTATAATGAAACCAAGATTTTGTCTGTATCATGTACGGTTCACAGATCTTAGGGTCCTAATCTAAAAACGGCATACAGTGCGTTGCAAAAGTATTCATCCCCCTTGGCGTTTTTCCTATTTTGTTGCATTACAACCTATAATTTAAATAGATTTTTATTTGGATTTCATGTAATGGACATAAACAAAATAGTCAAATTGGTGAAGTGAAATGAAAAAAATAACTTACGGAAAAGTGGTGCGTGCATATGTATTCACCCCCTTTGCTATGAAGCCCCTAAATAAGATCTGGTGCAACCAATTACCTTCAGAAGTCACATAATTAGTTAAATAACGTCCACCTGTGTGCAATCTAAGTGTCACCTGATCTGTCATATGATCTCAGTATAGACACTGTCCTGAAAGGCCCCAGTGTCTGCAACACCACTAAGCAAGGGGCACCAGCAAGCAAGCTGCACCATGAAGACCAAGGAGCTCTCCAAACAGGTCAGGGACAAAGTTGTGGAGAAGTACAGATCAGTGTTGGGTTATAAAAAAAGATCAGAAACTTTGAACATCCCACAGAGCACCATTAAATCCATTATAAAAAATTTTGAAAGAATATGGCACCACAATAAACCTGCCAAGAGAGGGCCGCCCACCAAAACTCACGGACCAGACAAGGAGGGCATTAATCAAAGGCAACAAAGAGACCAAAGATAACCCTGAAGGAGCTGCAAAGCTCCACAGCGGAGATTGGAGTATCTGTCAATAGGACCACTTTAAGCTGTATACTCCACAGACATGGGCTTTACGGAAGAGTGGCCAGAAAAAAGCCATTGCTTAAAGAAAAAAAAAAAGCAAACAGGTTTGGTGTTCGCCAAAAGGGATGTGGGAGACTCCCCAAACATATGGAAGAAGGTACTCTGATCAGATGAGACTAAAATTGAGCTTTTTGGCATCAAGGAAAACGCTATGTCTGGCGCAAACCCAACACCTCTCATCACCCCAAGAACACCATCCCCACAGTGAAGCATGGTGGTGGCAGCATCATGCTGTGGGGATGTTTTTCATCGGCAGGGACTGGGAAACCGGTCAGAATTGAAGGAATGATGGATGGCGCTAAATAAAGGGAAATTCTTGAGGGAAACCTGTTTCAGTTCCAGAGATTTGAGACTGGGACAGAGGTTCACCTTCCAGCAGGACAATGACCCTAAGCATACTGCTAAAGCAACACTCGAGTGGTTTAAGGGGAAACATTTAAATGTCTTGGAATGACCTAGTCAAACCCCAGACCTCAATCCAATTGAGAATCTGTGGTATGACTTAAAGATTGCTGTACACCAGCGGAACCCATCCAACTTGAAAGAGCTGGAGCAGTTTTGCCTTGAAGAATGGGCAAAAATCCCAGTCGCTAGATGTGCCAAGCTTATAGAGACATACCCCATGAGACTTGCAGCTGTAATTGCTGCAAAAGGTGGCTCTACAAAGTATTGATTTTGGCGGGGTGAATAGTTATGCACGCTCAAGTTTTCAGTTTTTGTGTCTTATTTCTTGTTTGGTTCACAATAAAAAATATTTGACATCTTCAAAGTGGTAGGCATGTTGTGTAAATCAAATGATACAAACCCATTTTGATTCCAGGTTTTAAGGAAAAAAAATAGGAAAAATGCCAATACTTTCGCAAGCTGCTGTAAAATGGCAAATGTCATTGTGATTTTCAAAAAAATGCTTTGTGATACAAATTCAAAAAGCATGCTAAACATCCTTCCTCCCAATGAAGTTCCTATGTGAGAATTGCTAGAACAGTCTGAGATACCATAAATATTCGCAATGTCACTCCCACTGCCGTGGAGTCGCCTTAATGTATTTTAATGGGAAATGGCTTGTTGAAAAAGTGGATGTTATTGTTGATAGTGGATTTACTGTACAGGCTGTAATCTGGTTGCCTATTCAGTATACAGTATAGATGCATAAAGGATTATATAGCTTGTTCTAGCCATACTGTTCAGTCTGTGAGTACCAACAGTAGAGGTGAAGGATGGGAGAGAGACGGTCAGTGAGAGTGGAGAGCCTGCAGTTGAGCTGAGTGCCAGGTATCCACATAAATACATGAGGAGAGAGAGAGAGAGAAATAAAGAGGGCTAGAGGGAGGGAAAGAGGAAGAGTGGGGGGAAAAGGAAGAGTGGGGGGAAAATGGAGAAAGAGCATGGATAAGTAATGGGCTTCTTGGCCAGCCTCCTCTATATTCATGATTTTCCTTGGGGAAACGGTGGATGGGCTATTGTGGGAAAGAGAGAATGAGGGAGAGATTGACAGAGGGAAAGAGGGAGGTGGAGTATGAAGGGGAGAGAGGGGGGAAGGTAGGGAGAGGCTCTGGTGATTTCTGACCGGTCCCCAAGGGCCTGAGGCCGCAGAGCAGGTGAAGGGAGAGAGGGGAAGTGTGTGCGTGGGGAGACAGGGTTTGTGTGTGTGTGTGCGTGTGTCCGTACGCAGGCACAGAGGTGCCCCTTGGGCTTTTGGAATGTATGCTTGAATGCTTGCGTTTGTGTTCCTATGCCTCCATTCCATATGAGGGCTTGTTGTGTGTCTCCTGTGTCTTCTTAGTCCCGTTTCCTCTTAGAGATTCAGAGCCAGATGAATGCACAGCCTCTGTCCTGTACAGATAGTGTTCCGCAGAAAGCCCCTGTTGCAGGTGACAAACACACACAAATGCAGGAATGCACAAACATGCACACACACATTACCCCCCTCACCTCAACGCCCAACCCCCACACACATACATACGGACGGATGAAGGGAAAAGAAGAGACAATGGAACAAAAACAGAGAGCTGAGAGTTGAAACAGATCTCAGCTGTAACGTTTCCTCTCTTTCAGTGTGTTGGTTTGGGAGAGACAAACCGAGTCTTTCACACAGGCTGTGATGGCAGGGTTACACCGGGTTCAAGGCTGCCGCTCTGCCACGGCTCTCAGGAGATATTACTGCTACATCTATTATTACTACTTCCACAAATATGTCTATTATTACTCTGATACGTGTAGGGGTAGAGTAGTAGTAATGGTATACATGTCTTCATGCTGTTTAGTCAGTAAAAATGCACATTTAGTAAAGGATGTGCTTTTGTAACAGAAGGATCTCGCTAAGCCTTGCTTGTGTGACGAGTAGTGGTGGGCACCAATATCGATAATTTGATATGATGCCGATATCGTTTGATATTGATATGAGCAAGGTATATAGTGAAATCGGTTTATCCTTGCTGTTAACCTACAGTATTATGTAAAAGATCAAACATGACTGTTCTTGCAGGCACAAAACGCTCTTACAGGCTCTCAACAGATCATACTTAACTGCCTGCTGATGGGTCAACAATGGGCTTTCCATTGTATTCAAACTGTCCCAATGGGCAATAAGCAAACAGCGGCCTGAACTTTTGCAATGTTATTCATTTAGTTGCAATGTTATTCATTCAAACCGATATGATATCGATATTGGTTAGAACAAATTGAATTAGATTTTCCATATCGGTGCCCATCACTAGTGACGAGTAATATTGCCTTAGAGTAAAAAAGTCTAAATAATGACCCGGGTTTAATCCAGTTGGTCACATCTACTACTACTTGAACATCTACTGGCATTACAGTTTTTCTTTTACTGCTTTGGTGCTATTTTCACATGTACAGTACCAGTCAAAAGATTGGACACACCTACTCATTCAAGGGTTTTTCTTAATTTTTACTATTTTCTACATTGTAGAATAATAGTGAAGACATCAAAACTATGAAATAACACATATGGAATCATGTAGTAACCAAAAGTGTTAAACAAATCAAAATATATTTTATATTTGAGATTCTTCAAAGTAGCCACCCTTTGCCTTGATGACAGCTTTGCACACTCTTGGCATTTTCTCAACCAGCTTCATGAGGTAGTCACCTGGAATGCATTTCAATTAACAGGTGTGCCTTGTTAAAAGTTAATTTGTGGAATTTCTAATTTGTGGAAGTCCATATTATGGCAAGAACAGCTCAAATAAGCAAAGAGAAACGACAGTCCATCATTACTTTAAGACATGAAGGTCAAACTTTGAAAGTTTATTCAAGTTCAGTTGCAAAAACCATCAACGCTATGATGAAACTGGCTCTCATGAGGACCGCCACAGGAATGGAACACCCAGAGTTACCTCTGCTGCAGAGAATAAGTTAATTCGAGTTAAATGCACCTCAGATTGCAGTCCAAATAAATGCTTCACGGAGTTCAAGTAACAGACACATCTCAACATCAACTGTTCAGAGGAGACTGTATGAATCAGGCCTTCATGGTCGAATTGCTGAAAAGAAACCACTACTAAAGGACACCAATAACAAGAAGAGACTTACTTTGGCCAAGAAACACGAGCAATGGACATTACACCGGTGGAAATCTCTCCTTTGATCTGATGAGTCCAAATTTGAGATTTTTGGTTCCAACCGCCGTGTCTTTGTGAGACGCAGAGTAGTTGAATGGATGATCACCGCATGTGTGGTTCCCACAGGGAAGCATGGAGGAGGAGGTGTGATGGTGTGGAGGTGCTTTGCTGATGACACTGTCGTGATTTATTTAGAATTCAAGGCACACTTAACCAGCATGGCTACCACAGCATTCTGCAGCGATACGCCATCCCATCTGGTTTGCGCTTAGTGGGACTATCATTTGTTTTTCAACAGGACAATGACCCAACACACCTCTAGGCTGTGTAAGGGCTATTTGACCAAGGAGAGTGATGGAATGCTGCATCAGATGAGCTGGCCTCCACAATCACCCGACCTCAACCCAATTGAGATGGTTTGAGATGAGTTGGACTGAAGAGTAAAGGACATGCAGCCAACAAGTGCTCAGCATATGTGGGAACTTCTTCAAGACCGTTGGAAAAGCATTCCTCATGAAGCTGGTTGAGAGAATGCAAAGAGTGTGCAAAGCTGTCATAAAGGCAAATGGTGGCTATTTGAAGAATCTCAAATATTTGTTTAACACTTTTTTGGTTACTACATGATTCCATATGTGTTATTTCATGAGTAGGTGTGTCCAAACTTTTGACTGGTACTGTATGTGCAGAAATTTCTAAATGCTTAGTACTAAAATCTCCAAACTGGTTACACTTATAACTCAGCAAGTCTCATATTCAAAAACGTTGTATTGTGCATTAATTTTGTTTGAGGACATCTTTCATCACACAACCATTGATGTATTGTGTAATTGATGTGTATATTGATATGTATAGTGTAATTTATAATATCATTATGTTGTGTTTTGGTGATTACATCAATGTATTTCACTGAACTTTAATATATTTAATTTAACCTTTATTTAAGGAGGGAGTCATGCTGGTTACATTTATAACAGATGAGACCTGCATGAACACAATTTAGTTATTTAGTTATTTTCTCAATTAGTTAATCCAATAGCAAAAAATGCAAGATACATGTTTCAAAATTGCCCTTTGAATGTGATATGCCACAGTACTGTAAATAACATTGTTTTCACATTAGGCAATAATACACTTGCACTACCCATTAAAATTTACTGAACATTACATTTCCATAACTTATATCCCATGTGTGATCAAAGGTGATCATTGAAGACATCTTTCACAATCATTGATGCAAAAAATAAAGGAGTGGCTCCTAATCTGTGACCGGATCTTTTATTTCTGAGTGCACAAATTCTCGGAGTATCTCGCAGGAATTTAGGACTTCACTAATTTTCTCATGCCAAAACCAGATGAAATACATACCGGTAGTTAAGTCACAGTTGCGTGCCAAAAATATGATATTTGCAATGTTACTAAGCAAAAAACAAACAAACAAAACATCAATAGCCACTACAATGTCAAAACATGATTTTGTCATCAATTCAGTACCATTTGCTTGATTTTACGAACCCACGACTATGGTGTATCAACATTAGCAAGCTAACTTTAGCATGCTAGCGACGCTAGTCAGCATAGGCTGCTACATGATAATCAGCTTGCGTTAGCTAGCTAGCGTTAGCTACCTAGATAGCCAGACTAACTAGCTCTAGTCCAATAGAAACCGATGCAACCCTGCTGGCTACATGGCTAGCTAGATGACCAGTGGTGACAGTGAGATTCAAGGCTTTAATAAGTGCCATAGTGCAGAAATAATAAATAAAATATTGGTTGATAAGCTAACTAAGTTAGCTAGCAAGATAGCTATGACAGTTACCAGTGTGCATGCACAAATGCATGACGACACATTGTATAGAAGTAAAGAAGGCATGCAGAACGGACTGCCTCTCTGCGAATGGACTGCCCCATCTAGCTAGCTAGTAGAGGGGTACAAAAATGCCGGTACACAGATGCATAGCTCATACAATTCTAGTCAATGACAATACAGTGGGGGGAAAAAAGTATTTAGTCAGCCACCAATTGTGCAAGTCCTCCCACTTAAAAAGATAAGAGAGGCCTGTAATTTTCATCATAGGTACACGTCAACTATGACAGACAAATTGAGATTTTTTTTCTCCAGAAAATCACATTGTAGGATTTTTTATGAATTTATTTGCAAATTATGGTGGAAAATAAGTATTTGGTCATCTACAAACAAGCAAGATTTCTGGCTCTCACAGACCTGTAACTTCTTCTTTAAGAGGCTCCTCTGTCCTCCATTCGTTACCTGTATTAATGGCACCTGTTTGAACTTGTTATCAGTATAAAAGACACCTGTCCACAACCTCAAACAGTCACACTCCAAACTCCACTATGGCCAAGACCAAAGAGCTGTCAAAGGACACCAGAAACAAAATTGTAGACCTGCACCAGGCTGGGAAGACTGAATCTGCAATAGGTAAGCAGTTTGGTTTGAAGAAATCAACTGTGGGAGCAATTATTAGGAAATGGAAGACATACAAGACCACTGATAATCTCCCTCGATCTGGGGCTCCACTTAAGATCTCACCCCGTCGGGTCAAAATGTTCACAAGAACAGTGATCAAAAATCCCAGAACCACACGGGGGGACCTAGTGAATGACCTGCAGAGAGCTGGGACCAAAGTAACAAAGCCTACCATCAGTAACACACTACGCCGCCAGGGACTCAAATCCTGCAGTGACAGACGTGTCCCCCTGCTTAAGGTAGTACATGTCCAGGCCCGTCTGAAGTTTGCTAAAGTGCATTTGGATGATCCAGAAGAGGATTGGGAGAATGTCATATGGTCAGATGAAACCAAAATAGAACTTTTTGGTAAAAAATCAACTCGTTGTGTTTGGAGGACAAAGAATGCTGAGTTGCATCCAAAGAACACCATACCTACTGTGAAGCATGGGGGTGGAAACATCATGCTTTGGGGCTGTTTTTCTGCAAAGGGACCAGGACGACTGATCCGTGTAAAGGAAAGAATGAATGGGGCCATGTATCGTGAGATTTTGAGTGAAAACCTCCTTAAGTGAAAACCTCCAAGGGCATTGAAGATGAAACGTGGCTGGGTCTTTCAGCATGACAATGATCCCAAACACACCACAACGAAGGAGTGGCTTCGTAAGAAGCATTTCAAGGTCCTGGAGTGGACTAGCCAGTCTCCAGATCTCAACCCCATAGAAAATCTTTGGAGGGAGTTGAAAGTCCATGTTGCCCAGCGACAGCCCCAAAACATCACTGCTCTAGAGGAGATCTGCATGGAGGAATGGGCCAAAATACCAGCAACAGTGTGTGAAAACCTTGTGAAGACTTACAGAAAACGTTTGACCTGTGTCATTGCCAACAAAGGGTATATAACAAAGTATTGAGAAACTTTTGTTATTGACCAAATACTTATTTTCTACCATAATTTGCAAATAAATTCATTAAAAATCCTACAATGTGATTTTCTGGATTTCTTTTTCTCATTTTGTCTGTCATAGTTGACGTGTACCTATGATGAAAATTACAGGCCTCTCTCATCTTTTTAAGTGGGAGAATTTGCACAATTGGTGGCTGACTAAATACTTTTTTTCCCCACTGTACATGTTTCAAAGTAAATACTTGTGTCAAATACAAATCTAGTTGTGTTTTTTTGCATAGGAAAGGGGATTCACCCAACATCAAGCTTGAAAACTGGGGATACACATTTATGATAGTTAGCGACTGAGGATGAAAAACCCGGCGACCACTAGATGTCCTCATATACCCAGACCCGGCGCCAGGATAAAGTGACTAAGTGGGCAGTTGAAATCGGCCAGGGGGCAAAATGTCTTTTTTTTTCTTCTTCTTCTTGCATTGGAATTGTATAGAATTCTGCTTACATAATTACGCTATACCACAATAAATGTGCGAGTGACACTAAACTCAGCTTCCACCAAATCTGTTTTGCTTAGATCCAGCAGTGGTATCACCTTCTTCACATCTTGAAAGTCATAGCTCTCTGGGTCAAGGGCACACAGGGCCTCACCAATCGTCCTGAAATTTCACCAATGAAAGCATCCAACGTGCTGAAGAACAGTCATTTACACTTAGTCTGTTCTCCTGCTGGCCTACTGTACTGTCCAACACGTATTGCTGGAGATTTGTACTTACATAACGTCGTTGTTTGCTTGGAGCTGGTGGTGGTGGTGCGTCAGTGCCACTGGAACTGCACTGTGCCCAAATGGCTTCAAACTCGATGTCACAGCTCAGCTTCTCGATGCACTCCAACGCACTGTGAACCACTTTGACTCCAGTGTAAAGATCCGTTGCTTTTGGGTGAAGGCCTTGTCTGCGTTAGCACTGGACCCAACACAGAACTTTCGATATGGGAAACAAAATCCAACCACTCTCTTCCTATGAACCAGTTGCTATTAAATGAACGTTTTTAAACAGAAAACCTATGGCTTGGGTAGGATTCTAGTCTAACCTGGGCTGGCACCGCTATTCCAAGATCATCAGGAACAGTCGGAGGTGGAGGCTGCTGTGGAGCCATTATTCTGGCGGCGCTTGTAGAAGGGTGGGTAGGCTCTGCACACGAAACTAGCTGGAGCTCGGCAGCATCATCGCTGTTGGGCGGCGGCCTCAGTGGTTTGATGCTGCTGCTGCTGCTGCTGCTGCTCATCGCTCTCCTTTGTTTGGGTACTTTGGCAAAGCCAATTTCTGATATCCATCATGACAGATAAGCTGGTTCGAGCTAGCTAAATAGGCTGAGGCTAAAAACATGAACGCTTTTTACAGCTAGCTAGCTAAGAGTAAAGCAGCTTTAACGGTAAACTTGAACCTTTTAAATCAAAATCAAATATTACAGGTATATCACGTTATTCACTTAGCCTACCACAGAGATGAGAAGTGTTTTTCCCACTTTTTAAGGAAACCCAAAGGAGTCAAACCTAACCGCCCAGTGACTTTCCATAGCCCCCCTACACACACCGCAGCGTGCCCTATCCATTGTGCTGACACAGCGCAGCGGAGATACATTTGTTTTGCACCAACCTGTCACTCGATCATTTAAACTTTTTTCTATTTTTATATAGGGTCATTAAAATAAAACTGAGGGGGCTAAAGTTTGAACTGAGGGGGCTAAGCCTATACCCAAATGCACTTCATTTTTCATCAGTACTGTGTGAATGACTAAACTGTCATGGATGAAACATATTGAAACAACAGTAGCTAAGATGGGGAGATGTCTGCTCATAATAAAGTGCGGCTCTGCCTTCTTAACAAAGCTATCATCAAGGCAGGTCCTACAGACCCTTGTTTTGTCACTCCTGGACTACTGTCCAGTCATGTGGTCAGGTGCCACAAAGAGGGACTCAGGAAAATTGCAATTGGCTCAGAACAGGGCAGCACGGCTGGCCCTTGGATGTACACAGAGAGCTAACAATAATAATAATATGCATGTAAATCTCTACTGGCTCAAAGTAGAGGAGAGATTGACTTCATCACTACTTGTATTTGTGAGAAGTATTGACATGTTGAATGCACCAAGCTGTCTGTTTAAAGTACTAGCACACAGCTCGGACACCCATGTATACCCCACAAGACATGCCACCAGAGGTCTCTTCACAGTCCCCAAGTCCAGAACAGACTATGGGAGGCGCACAGTACTACATAGAGCCATGACTACATGGAACTCTATTCCACATCACTTAACTAATGCAAGCAGTAGAATCAGATTAAAGAGACACAGACACGTGCATAGACACACACAATAACATACACACTCTACAAACATGTACACATTACATTTGTGTTGTAGATATACGGTAGTAGAGTAGTGGCCTGAGGGCACACACTTAATGTGTTGTGAAATCTGTTGTGAAATGTATTGTAATGTTTTAAAATTGTATAACTGCTTTAATTATGCTGGATCCCAGGAAGAGTAGCTGCTGCCAAGAAGGCAGCAGCTAATAAGGATCCATAATAAATACAAATACGAATACAAATGATAAGCCCATTCAATCTATTTTGGGGTATCTGTAATAATCTTTATTTTTTATACTAGAGGCCTACATATTTCAGATCATTTGTCTTCATGAATGGTTTCATGTGAGCGTGGTTGCATCCCCTATCTTAAAGTGTAAGAAGGCATTTGATATCACAAAGTATGCTGTATTTCCATTTCTCCTGGTTTCCCATTTCTCATTTCGAGACACAGCTAGTTACTTTACAACATAAACGCTCCTAGCTATGTGAATTTATGTGTACTGACTGTTATTAACTATCATTGCATTGCACGAGAGCTGCATCTGTGTATGTGCCAGCGTTTTTGTGTCCCATTTGACAGTCCGTCCTGGTTGTAATGTTGACATTACCAGAGACAGTCTACTATCTTTGACAACACTGGTACTGCCATGCATGTAAAGCTAGCTAGCATCCTCTTTGATAACTGGTATACCTTGCTAGCTAACTCAGCTAGCCTCATTGTCACCACTAGCAACACGCCACGTAGCCAACAGGCTTGCATCGGTTTCCGTTGGACTAGACTAAAGCTTGCTAGCTAGGTAGCTAACTATGGCTAGCTAACACTAGCGTCACTAGCATGCTAACGTTAGCTAGCTAGCTAATGACTATACACCATAGTCGTGGGTCCGCAAAATCAAGCAAATGGAACTGAACTCATGACAAAATCATGTTTTGACATTCTATTGGCTATTGCTGTTTTGGTTGTTTGTTTTTTGCTTAGTGACATTAGGAATATAATCTTTTTGGCTTTTAACTCTGATTTAACTAGCTATGTATCTAATCCGGTTTTGGCATGAGAAAATTAGTTTAGTCCCAAATTCTGTGAGAATTTGCGCATTCATGGATATGGAGCCTCAGAAATAAAGCATCTGGTCACGGATTATGAGCCACTCCGAAAAAAATATATGTATTCTTCAGATATAGTTACAACATAAGTGTACTGTAATCAAATGAAAGAAATGAAAGAAACATAACGTTTAGCAGGCACTAGTTTGTATCAAGCCTGTCTTGTGCATTTAGCCATAGGTTCTCATCGACATCACAGTATTTTGTATTTGTATTTATTAAGGATCCCCTTCAGCTGCTGCCAAGGCAGAAGCTATTCTTCCTGGGGCCCTGCAATATTAAGGCAGTTATATAGAATTACAGATATTACAAGACATTCCATTTCAAAACACTTTTCATAACACATTAAGTGTGTGCCCTCAGCCCACTACTCTACTACCACATTCAGAAGTTTACATACACCTTAGCCAAGTACATTTAAACTGTTTTTCACAATTCCTGACATTTAATCCTAGTAAAAATTCCCTGTCTTAGGTGAGTTAGGATCACCACTTTATTTTAAGAATGTGAAATGTCAGAATAATAGTAGAGAGAATGATTTCTTTCAGCTTTTATTTCTTTCATCACATTCCCAGTGGGTCAGAAGTTTACATACACTCAATTAGTATTTGGTAGCACTGCCTTTAAATTGTTTAACTTGGGTGAAACGTTTCGGGTAGCCTTCCACAAGCTTCCCACAATAAATTGGGTGAATTCTGGCCCATTCCTCCTGACAGCGATGGTGTAACTGAGTCAGGTTTGTAGGCCTCCTTGCTCGCACACGCTTTTTCAGTTCTGCCCACACATTTTCTATAGGATTGAGGTCAGGGCTTTCTGATGGCCACTCCAATACCTTGACTTTGTTGTCCTTAAGCCATTTTGCCACGACTTCGGAAGTATGATTGGGGTCATTGTCCATTTGGAAGACCCATTTGCAACCAAGCTTTAACTTCCTGACTGATGTCTTGAGATGTTGCTTCAATATATCCACATAATTTTCCTTCCTCATGATGCCGTCTATTTTGTGAAGTGCACCAGTCCCTCCTGCAGCAAAGCACCCCCACAGCATGATGCTGCCACCCCCGTGCTTCACGGTTGGGATGGTGTTCTTCGGCTTGCAAGCAACCCCCTTTTTCCTCCAAACATAACAATGGTCATTATGGCCAAACAGTTTTGTTTCATCAGACCAGAGGACATTTCTCCAAAAAGTACGATCTTTGTCCCCATGTGCAAACCGTAGTCTGACTTTTTTTGGGCGGTTTTGGAGCAGTGGCTTCTTCCTTGCTGAGCGGCCTTTCAGGTTATGTCGATATAGGACTCGTTTTACTGTGGATATAGATACTTTTGTACCCGTTTCCTCCTGCATCTTCACAAGGTCCTTTGCTGTTGTTCTGGGATTGATTTGCACTTTTCGCACCAAAGTACGTTCATCTCTAGGAGACAGAACGCGTCTCCTTCCTGACCGGTATGACGGCTGCGTGGTCCCATGGTGTTTATACTTGCGTACTATTGTTTGTACAGATGAACGTGGTACATTCAGGCGTTTGGAAATTGCTTCAAAGGATGAACCAGACTTGTGGAGGTCTTCAAATGTTTTCTGAGGTCTTGGCTGATTTCTTTTGATTTTCCCATGATGTCAAGCAAAGAGGCACTGAGTTTGAAGGTAGGCCTTGAAATACATCCACAGGTACACCTCCAATTGACTCAAATGATGTAAATTAGCCTATCAGAAGCTTCTAAAGCCATGACATCATTTTCTGGATTTTTCCAAGCTGTTAAAGGCACAGTCAACTTAGTGTATGTAAACTTCTGACCCACTGGAATTGTGATACAGTGAATTATAAGTGAAATAATCTGTCTGTAAACAATTGTTGGAAAAATTACTTCTGTCATGCACAAAGTAGATGTCCTAACCGACTTGCCAAAACTATAGTTTGTTATCAAGACATTTGTGGAGTGGTTGAAAAACGAGTTTTAATGACTCCAACCTAAGTGTATGTAAACTTCCGACTTCAACTGTATCTACAATACAAAATCCATGTGTACGTGTGTGTAGAGTGCGTGTGTTATCATGTGTATGTGTATGCGTGTGTTTGTGCCTGTGTGTGTGTCTCTTCACAGTCCCCGCAGTAAATATCCTTATTGTTCATGCACTTGGGGAAAAACCTTTTGGCAAGGCGAATCCAGGCCTGACATACAGTAGTTCTGGATTGATGTCACTGCATGCCTCATCCATGATGTGAAGGAGGGTGGGATGGGGATAATGGAGATGGCAATCATACATCTTCCAACTGTATTGTAATCATCATGTATTGTATTATACAGTATTGTATGTACCTGTCCTGTATGTGACTCAGTTTGTATGGCACTAGCAACACCAGAGTTGTGGGTTCGATTCCCACTGGGGTCACATTCGAAAATGTGTGGACTCAGTGTTAATAATGGATGCTGATTGGACGAGCAGCGTTCCAAGCCGTGCTGTGTTGGCCGTCACAGACACACCTGCTAACAGTTCCTTCTGAAAATGATCACTGCGCCTCCATAAGAATATCATGTTCATGTTGCTGTCCGAATCATCTCATGATTTACCCTTGCTTCCAGCCTAGCATTTAGTTTGGTACAGCATGGTTAATATAAGCCTCGCTGTCTGTCTGTCCGACCTCAGAAACACTGTTTCACTTTAGAATTTCGACCTCTGAGTGAACAGTGCCCAGACAAGACGAGACAACTTTTTCTGAGCCAGTCGAAATCATGCATCAACGTCATTATCATGGACATATCCAAGAAAATACCAACAGAAGAAAAGCTCAAACAAACGAAAATGCAGCTAGTGTACTGTCATTCCAGATTCAATGTTTGATGTGACTGAGAGCTGAAGTTGGCTAGCTAGCTAGCAAGTGACAAGAACGTTATCCAGGCTGCATATCAACCATTTTGTTTAGAAAGACCAGTATTTTTGCATAGCAACTTTGTGGGTCGTGTCTGTAATATAATAATATTAATATGCCATTTAGCAGACGCTTTTATCCAAAGCGACTTACAGTCATGTGCGCATACATTTTTACGTATGGGTGGTCCCGGGGATCGAACCCACTACCCTGGCGTTACAAGCGCCATGCTCTACCAATTGAGCTACAGAGGACCAAAATATTTGTCCAGACTATATATTTTGGTGGAAGAATGAAATTGTATGAAATTATCAAAATAACGTTTTAATGAAAATATGTAATTCATTGTTATTTTAATATGTTGGTAACTGTTTTATAAAAGCAATAAGGCACGCGAGGCAGTTCTGTATCATGAATACAGTCACAGGTAAATGGGTTAACTGGCCAGATGCGATACAGCACTGCCTCTTGTGCCTTATTGCTTAATTACAGTATATATCATACTTTATATGTTTCTACTTTACATACATGTTCATGATGTAATTCCCAAAATCTGTAGTAGACAAACTAGTTTAAAATCTATAGGTTTACCAAATGGTTAAGTGATAATCAATTAAGAGATGTCTGGTTAAGTAATAGTAAAATGTATTTTAACAAATTAGAAGAGAATCATATCAAAAGTAATGTGAGCAATGCATTGTGAAAGGCAATTACTTTATATGAACAATAGCAATGTGAAACATGTATTTCTAGATGAAACACTGATTAAGTTTGGTGAAAAAGTGTATGATTGTGTGTGTTATACTTAGTCAATTGAAAATGTGCTTAGAGTTTTGAAACAACTGCCTTGTTGATCTGTTTTTGAGTTTTGTACTAAGAGTTGTGAAAATGTACCACATACTTGTGAAAATTGCACCAAAGCGATTGAAAAAAACCCTGTAATACAAGACTAAAAGTAACAGTAACAGTAATAATTGAAGGAAGTAGCAGCAGCAGTAGGGCTACGAAAGCCACCACAAAATCTGTAATCTAAACAAAATTACGATCAACCTGAAACCTTCATCCTTTGTTTTTAAGTCTGTCTGATTCATAGTGTCCTAAATTATATCATAATCATGGAGTCACTTTGGGAAGAAGTACACATCCTCCTCCACTCTCCTGCTGGATGTCTCTGAGCTCAGTGTTTGCACTGTAAATCCTCTTCGCTTCTCTTCTTACCTCTCAATCCTAGATCACCATTCCCTTTCCCCACTCAGGTATATTTTCTGGATGTGTTAGTTGCTGTCATTTTACAGTAGGCTTCTCACTTTTCCTTTAGGTAGCTCATATACACTGAGTATACAAAACACTTGGAACACCTTCCTAATATTGAGTTGCACCCCTCCCTTTTGCCCTCTGAACAGCCTCAATTTGTCGGGGCATTGACTCTACAGTGTCAAAAGCGTTCCACAGTGATGCTGGCCCATGTTAACTCCAATGCTTCCCACAGTTGTGTCAAGTTGGCTGGATGTCCTTTGGGTGGTGGACCATTCTTGATACACACGGGAAACTTGATACAGCAGCGTTGCAGTTTTTGACACAGACCAGTGCACCTGGCACCTACTGCCATACCCCATTCAAAGGCACATAAATATATTGTCTTGCCCATTCGCCCTCTGAATGGCACACATACACAATCCATGACTTAATTGTCTCAGTGCTTAAAAATAATGATTTAATCTGTCTCCTCCCCTTCATCTACACTGATTGAAGTGGATTTAACAAGTGACATCAATAAGGGATCATAGCTTTCACCTGGATTCACCTGGTCAGTCTATGTCATGGAAGGAGCAGGCTTTCTTAATGTTTAGTATACTCAGTATACAGTACATTTTGAGTAGGTTAATCAGTTTCGGCTGAGTATATGTTGACTATGTTTATATACTGTACAGTTTATATACAGTCCCTTGCAAAAGTATTCATCCCCCTTTGCGTTTTGTTGCATTACAACCTGTAATTTAAATGGATTTTGATTTCATGTAATGGACATAAACAAAATAAATAGTCCAAATTGGTGAAGTGAAATGAAAATAATAACAAGTTTCCAAAAATTCTAAAAGATAAATAATGGAAAAGTGGTGCGTGAATATGTGTTCACACCCTTTGCTATGAAGCCCCTAAATAAGATCTGGTGCAACCAATTACCTTCAGAAATCACATAATTAGTTAAATAAAGTCCACCCGTGTGCAATATAAGTGTCACAGGATCTCAGTATATATACACCTGTTCTGAAAGGCCCCAGAGTCTGCAACACGACTAAGCAAGGGGCACCACCAAGCAAGCGGCACCATGAAGACCAAGGAGCTCTCCAAACAGGTCATGGACAAAGTTGTGGAGAAGTACAGATCAGGGTTGGGTTATAAAATAATATCCGGAACTTTGAACATCCCACGGAGCAGCATTAAATCCATTATTAAAACATGGAAAGAATGTGGCACCACAACAAACCTGCCAAGAGAGACCCGCCCACTAAAACTCACAGACCAGGCAAGGAGGGCATTAATCAGAGAGGCAACAAAGAGACCAAAGATAACCCTGAAGGAGCTGCAAAGCTCCACGGCGGAGATTGGAGTATCTGTCCATAGGACAACTTTAAGCCGTAAACTCCACAGAGCTGGACTTTATAGAAGAGTGGCCAGAAAAAAGCCATTGCTTAAAGAAAAAAATAAGCAAACACGTTTGGTGTTCGCCAAAAGGCATGTGGGAGACTCCCCAAACATATGGAAGAAGGTACTCTGGTCAGATGTGACTAAAATTGAGCTTTTTGGCCATCCTGGAAAATGCTATGTCTGGTGCAAACCCAACACCTCTCATCACCCCGAGAACACAGGATCATGCTGTGGGGATGTTTTTCATCGGCAGGGACAGGAAAACTGGACAGAATTGAAGGAATGATGGATGGCGCTAAATACAGCGAAATTCTTGAGGGAAACCTGTTTCAGTCTTCCAGAGATTTGAGACTGGGACGGAGGTTCACCTTCCAGCAGGACAATGACCCTAAGCATACTGCTAAAGCAACACTTGAGTGGTTTAAGGGGTAACATTTAAATGTCTTGGAATGGCCTAGTCAAAGCCCAGATCTCAATCCAATTGAGAATCTGTGGTATGACTTAAAGATTGCTGTACACCAGCGGAACCCATCCAACTTGAAGGAGCTGGAGCAGTTTTGCCTTGAAGAATGGGCAAAAATCCCAGTGGCTAGATGTGCCAAGCTTATAGAGACATACCCCAAGATACTTGCAGCTGTAATTGCTGCAAAAGGTGGCTCTACAAAGTATGGCGGAGTGAATAGTTATGCATGCTCAAGTTTTCTGTTTTTTTGTCTTATTTCTTGTTTGTTTCACAATAAAACATGTTTTGCATCTTCAAAGTGGTAGGCATGTTGTGTAAATCAAATGATACAAATCCCCCCAAAATCAATTTTGGTTGTAAGGCAACAAAATAGGAAACATGCCAAGGGGGGTGAATACTTTCGCAAGCCACTGTATTGTACAGTATGTTTGCCAATAGTTTCGACCTTAATTGTGCCAATAGTTGTCCTGTTGTGTGGTACACTGAGTTTCCTCTTTGCTCATAAGAAGTGTACATTTGGGGGAGAAAGAGAGAGGGGGAAGAACTAACGTGAGAAATAGAGAGAGGGGAAGTTAGTTTGAGCTACTGTGGTTGAGAGAGAGAATGAGAAAGAAAGGTGTAGAGCGAGAGAGAGGGGAGCTGAAGTTCAGTCTCATATCTGACCCATGCGCTCATTTCCTGTTCAGCCCCACGGCCCCAGCGTGGCAGCTAGCCAAGAGCAACAGGTGATCCCTGTGTGTGTGTGTGTGTGTGTGTGTGGGTGGATCAGCGAGACAGGAAGTGGGCTGCGGGTGGTTGAGACAGTTCACTGGAGTGCCTGTCTGGCCACGACTGCTGCTCCCCTCTCTCTCCTCCCCTCTCTCTTCTGTCTGCACCCCATAACCTCTTCTCATTTCACTGGAGTACCTGTCTGGCCACGACCGCTGCTCCCCTCTCTCTCCTCCCCTCTCTCTTCTGTCTGCACCCCATAACCTCTTCTCCTTTCCACCTCTCCAGAAAAACCAGACCCCACCAAGACTGCTCTTTTTGTTCCTTTTCTCCTTCCTTTTCCTAGCCCCCAAATAGACATTGGCTGCTCCTCATTTTCCTGCATCCCCCCCTCCCCCGTTGTACTACTAATTTGAAATGTCATGGTCAATTCTATTGATACAATATAAACAACTCAACAGTCATTATGTTTATTGAACTGCATGGAGAAAATAATTATGACATTGTCTTCCGATGATGGATAAATCTATGGGAATGGAAAAAATAACCGTTTTACCTCATCCAGTTTCCTGTGCCTTGTAGGGGTTTCTACCTAGGTGCTAGAGCACCATCTAAAGGCCATTTGAATGCTTTCACAATATCTCAGAATGAACATGTCATAACATGTTGTGAGATCTTGAGTGTATTTCCTAGTATTTCCAGTGAATGACTTGGAGCTTGGGTGATGTTGAAATGTGTAATACGTTACATAATTACATTACATAAGAAGTACAAAGCTTTTGTAGTATAAATGATGAAGCCTACAAGACGAAGAAGAAAAATCTAAATATGATTTTTAGTGATTTTCATACTTCAAAAGATGTTTGAGTCCACATTCTCCACCATAGGTTGAGTATATACTCCTAAATGTATTAGAAGAAATCTTAATATACATGAATGACACCATTGATGGAATTATAGTAGTCAATGCATACACAGTCTCATGTTGGGTTTTGCTCATTAAAAATACAGTTGTTGATATCCAAACTAATAATGTAAATGACGGATGCTGAAAATGCTAAGAATGCTAAATTCTAATGAGCCACCTCTTCCTCTCCTGTTGCAGTTCCATGTCACCATTCAGTATTGAGAGCATACGGCACCCCCAGAGGTCAGAGTCGCCAGACTCCAAGAAGAGACGCATCCACAGGTGTGACTTTGAGGGCTGCAATAAGGTCTACACCAAGAGCTCCCATCTAAAAGCACACCGGAGGACACACACAGGTCAGTGTGTGTGTGGCTTCACCAACTCAATACAGTTTTCTCTGTGTGTGTGTGTGTGTGTGTGTGTGTGTGTGTGTGTGTGTGTGGCTTCACCAACTCATTACAGTTGTCTTCATCAATTAAAGGCTACGTCTCACTCTCTTCCTGAATAAAATTATTTCCCTCGCGCTAATACGCATGGAAAGTGAATACACATGGAAGGTTCTTCACAATCAACAAGATCACACGGTCTGACTGCAGTATTCGACGTTTGTCCATAAACGTTGAATTTTGACAGTTAAGTTTAGGCATTAATTCCGAATAGTTAAGGTAAGGTTTGGGATAGGGTTAAAACAGAAAGAAGTCAATGGTTAAGTTTCGGCATTAACTCCGAATGGTTAAAGTAAGGGTTAAGAAAACGAGTGCCTAGCTCTGGGATTGAACCCGCGATTCTCGGAGCTGGAGCTTATGCCCATCTACCATCCCCGTCCACGACGCCCTAGCAAGCCGCGAGCCTACTTGATGGCAATAGCGCTCACCGACGTCCAGCGGACCTGGACGAACGTTGAATATCGCCTTGGATCTGGTGTGACCTTGCTGGTCACAATAGCACATTTTTGGAGACATGTTATTGACACGGCAGCACAAACTCTATTCACACACACACACTTACACTGTCACTCTTGCGCACACACACATACACACACACATGTTGACTCCACACATACATACACAAACCATCACACATGCACACACACATATTTAACTATACACGCTGCTGCTTCCTATTGTTATTTTATACATTCACAAAAACAATTATTCACTTGGTTAAATAACTCAAGCATAGATTGGTAATGTTTTTACTAATTTGGCACACAGAAGCTAGATGCCATGAGTAACTTGGTCAAAAGGAATGGCACAGATTGGCCACTTAAACCCTCATATTCGTTGCACCGTTTGACCTAGTGACTTGTAGGTGTCTTTCCTCATGCTGAACAAATTTGACTCAAGGACCCATTAGGTCCGTCAGGATAGATTTTCCTCAATCTTGTTAATTTTGGAAAAGCTTTGAAAAATGTCAAAATAAGACCACATCCGGTATGTAGACCCATGGTACATATCTTAACTTAGTTTGAGAAAAGCTAAGGGATTGGTTAAAAGATGGCTCTGTTATTGGTAAATCAGGAAATCAGATTTTACGTGTCCATTTAAATCCTTTGTAAATCCACTCCATAGTGGCCTATCAACTTGAAACCTTTTGGGGTCATCAAATACATTACCATTATGTACTATGTTAAGTTTGGCATTGATATCTTTAAAAAATACTTTATACAACGGGTGGGTCTAATCCTGAATGCTGATTGGTTAAAAGCGCATTTCAGCCGGTGTCTATTCCACAAGTTACCACCTGCTAAATCTATGACATTAAAATACCTATTTACTCTGTTCCATCTGACTGCGCAATTCACTGTCTCATCAACCCAGCCAGGAAAATTATAAACTAGCATCTAGACATTATCTCACATTTCTTTAAGAATAACATTTCGTTTTCAACAGCGGGGATTTATATAAACCTTGCTGTCTGTCTCTCCGACATTTGCAACATTGTTTCAATATTCAAATTCGATCTCCAGCTGTCCCATAGTAATGAACTTGTAGGGGTCGGGTGTCTGGACGAGACAGACAGTCAGGCAGCGTTTCTCAGCCAGTCGTATTCATGAATCAGCTGGCATAATTTTTATGGATATATACAAAGAAATGTTAATAGAAAAAAGGTAAAACGAAACAAAGTGCAGTTAGTTTGCAGTCTTTACAGCTTCAGTGTTTGAAGTTATTGTATTAGCTGTGTTGTTGGCTAGCTCCTCTGAACAACAGTGTCCTGACGAGAGAGCACATTTTCTATGCCAGGCGAAATCGCGCCTCATTAGCTCATTGTTACAGATGTATCCAAATAAATGTCCCTAGAAAACAGCTTAAACAAATGCAAATGCAGCTACTGTTGTTATTCTTTTTTTACGTTTAATGTGGCTGTAAGTTAGCCGTAGTTGGCTAGCTAGCAAGTAAGGGATAAGAAAGTTGACTGGGTCGCGTCCATAGATACAGAACAAAGAGACTGAGTGACTGGGTTGCGTCTCTGGCAACCGAACCAATAGAACGAACGACCAGCCGGCTTGGGTAGCAACCCTAGATTTGTGTCGGGACTATATTACATTTTACATTTTAGTCATTTAGCAGACGCTCTTATCCAGAGCGACTTACAGTTAGTGAGTGCATACATTTTTCATACTGGCCCCCTGTGGGAATCGAACCCACAACCCTGGCGTTGCAAGCGCCTATCTTGTGGAAGGATGAAATAGCATGAATAAATAAATCAAAATAATGTTTTTAATGAAAATAAACTCAGCAAAAAAGAAACGTCCCTTTTTCAGGACACTGTCTTTCAAAGATAATTTGTAAAAATCCAAATAACTTCACAGATCTTAATTGGAAAGGGTTTAAACACTGTTTCCCATGCTTGTTCAATGAACCATAAACAATTAATGAACATGCACCTGTGGATCGGTCGTTAAGACACAATCACCTTACAAACGGTAGACAATTAAGGTCACAGTTATGATAACTTAGGACACTAAAGAGGCCTTTCTACTGACTCTGAAAAACACCAAAAGAAAGATGCCCAGGGTCCCTGCTCATCTGCGTGAACGTGCCTTAGGCATGCTGCAAGGAGGCATGAGGACTGCAGATGTGGCCAGGGCAATAAATTGCAATGTCCGTACTGTGAGACGCCTAAGACAGCGCTACAGGGAGACAGGACGGACAGCTGATCGTCCTCGCAGTGGCAGACCACGTGTAACAACACCTGCACAGGATCGGTACATCCGAACATCACACCTGCGGGACAGGTACAGGATGGCAACAACAACTGCCCAAGTTACACCAGGAACGCACAATCCCTCCATCAGTGCTCAGACTGTCCGCAATAGGCTGAGAGAGGCTGGACTGAGGGCTTGTAGGCCTGTTGTAAGGCAGGTCCTGACCAGACATCACCGGCAACAATATTGCCTAAGGGCACAAACCCACCGTCGCTGGACCAGACAGGACTAGCAAAAAGTGCTCTTCACTGAAGAGTCGCGGTTTTTTCTCACCTGGGGTGATGGTCGGATTCGCATTTATCTCAATGCTGTGAGTTACAGGGTAGACATCCTCCTCCCTCATGTGGTACCCTTCCTGCAGGCTCATCCTGACCTGACCCTCCAGCATGACAATGCCACAAGCCATACTGCTCGTTCTGTGCGTGATTTCCTGCAAGACAGGAATGTCAGTGTTCTGCCATGGCCAGCGAAGAGCCCAAATCTCAATCCCATTGAGCACGTCTGGGACCTGTTGGATCGGAGGGTGAGGGCTAGGGCCATTCCCACCAGAAATGTCCGGGAACTTGCAGGTGCCTTGGTGGAAGAGTGGGGTAACATCTCACAGCAAGAACTGGCAAATCTGGTGCAGTCCATGAGGAGGAGATGCACTGCAGTACTTAATGCAGCTGCTGGCCACACCAGATACTGACTGTTACTTTTGATTTTGACCCTCCCCCCCTTTGTTCAGGGACACATTATTACATTTCTGATAGTCACATGTCTGTGGAACTTGTTCAGTTTATGTCTCAGTTGTTGAATGTTGTTATGTTCTATAAATATTTACACATGTTAAGTTTGCTGAAAATAAATGCAGTTGACAGTGAGAGGACGTTTCTTTTTTTGCAGAGTTTATGTCAATCCTTATTTAAGTGATAATGCCCTCGAAGCCGGTGTTTGGAGGATATATTGGCACGGTTTGCCAATATAACAACACCCATGCCAATATATCCTCCAAACACAGGCTTATCGGGCATTATCACTTAAATATACAATTAACTTTTTTGACTATGTAACTAATGCTTAAAATAATCATAGAAAATATTATTCTCATGGACTAAAAGTCAGATTCACTCCAAATGTGGTCTTTGCATTCATCACAATAGTCCCTAAAGAGTTTGAAAAAATAATGTTGATCCATTCAAAGATGGCCATGCTATACCAGTAGATTCACATATGCTAATATGCTAAAATATGCTATAAATACTTTACAAATCTTCTTCTCATGAACCATAAGACCAAATTATACATTGTTTTACTTAGTTTCAGAAAATCTAAGGGATTGGTCAAAAGATGGCTGAGTTATTGACAAATCAAAAATCTGATTTCACATGTCCATTTAAAACACTGTAAATGTGAAACTTGTCATCGCTATGATGAACGTCCCTAAGATGAACCACACTGAATTTGGCATTGATATAAAAAACAAGGAAACTATTAACAACTCATTCTTTGCATATGTAATGTTATTTCTCAAAATCATCGGCAATCATTCTCCTCATCAGATTAACTACAGATTTTGTATTTTAGACTGATTACATTAGCAAGCATGACATGCCAGCAACAAACGCCGACCCTACACATCCAATTATAACTGACCAAATTATGAAAGACAAGCATTGTAATTTTGAATTCCGTAAAGTGAGTGTGGAAGAGGTGAAAAAAATATATTGTTGTCTATCAACAATGGCAAGCCACCTGGGTCTGACAACTTGGAAGGAAAATGACTGAGGATCATAACGGACGATATTGTCACTCCTATTTGCCATATCTTCAATCTAAGCCTACAAGAAAGTGTGTGCCCTCAGGCCTGGAGGGAAGCAAAAGTAATTCCGCTACCTAAGAATAGTAAAGCGCCCTTTACTGGCTCAAATAGCTGACCAATCAGCCTGTTACCAACCCTTAGTAAACTTTAGGGGAAAAAATGGTTTGACCATATACAATGCTATTTTACATTAAACAAATTGACAACAGACTTTCAGCACACTTACAGTATAGGGAAAGGCATTCAACATGTAAAGCACTTACACAAATTACTGATGGTTGGCTGAGATACATTTTATGGGAGCTGTTTTGTTAGACTTCAGTGCGGCTTTTGACATTATCGATCATAGTCTGCTGATAGAAAAATGTATGTGTTATGGCTGTACACCCCTGCTATATTGTGGATAAGGAGTTACTTGTCTAACAGAGAGTGTTCTTTAATGGAAGCGTCTCTAACATAATACAGGTATAATTAGGCATTCCCCAGGGCAGCTGTCTAGGCCTCTTTCTTTTTTCAATCTTTACTAATGACCTGCCACTGGCTATGAGTAAAGCCAGTGTGTCTATGTACAGTGCCTTGCAAAAGTATTCATCACCCTTGGCATTTTCCTATTTTGTTGCATTACAACCTGTAATTTAAATGTATTTTTATTTGGATTTCATGTAATGGACATACACAAAATAGTCCAAATTGGTGAAGTGAAATGAAAAAAATTACTTGTTTCAAAAACGTCTAAACTATAAATAACGGAAAAGTGGTGCGTGCATATGTATACACCCCCTTTGCTATGAATCCCCTAAATAAGATCTGGTGCAACCAATTACCTTCAGAAGTCACATAATTAGTTAAATAAAGTCCACCTGTGTGCAATCTAAGTGTCACATGATCTCAGTATATATACACCTGTTCTGAAAGGCCCCAGAGTCTGCAACACCACTAAGCAAGGGGCACCACCAAGCAAGCAGCACCATGAAGACCAAGGAGCTCTCCAAACAGGTCAGGGACAAAGTTGTGGAGAAGTACAGATCAGGGTTGGGTTATAAAAAAATATCAGAAACTTTGAACATCCCACAGAGCACCATTAAATCCATTATAAAAAAATTTAAAGAATATGGCACCACAACAAACCTGCCAAGAGAGGGCCGCCCACCAAAACTCACGGACCAGGCAAGGAGGGCATTAATCAGAGAGGCAACAAAGAGACCAAAGATAACCCTGAAGGAGCTGCTAAGCTCCACAGCGGAGATTGGAGTATCTGTCCATAGGACCACTTTAAGCCGTACACTCCACAGAGCTGGGCTTTACAGAAGAATGGCCAGAAAAAAAGCCATTGCTTAAAGAAAGAAATAAGCAAACACGTTTGATGTTCGCCAAAAGGCATGTGGCAGACTCCCCAAACATATGGAAGAAGGTACTCTGGTCAGATGATACTAAAATTGAGCTTTTTGGCCATCAAGGAAAATGTCTGGCGCAAACCCAACACCTCTCATCACCCCGAGAACATCATCCCCACAGCATGATGTTTTTCATCGGCAGGGACAGGAAAACTGGACAGAACTGAAGGAATGATGGATGGCGCGAAATACAGCGAAATTCTTGAGGGAAACCTGTTTCAGTCTTCCAGAGATTTGAGACTGGGACGGAAGTTCACTTTCCAGCAGGACAATGACCCTAAGCATACTGCTAAAGCAACACTTGAGTGATTTAAGGGGAAACATTTAAATGTATAGGAATGGCCTAGTCAAAGCCCAGACCTCAATCCAATTGAGAATCTGTGGTATGACTTAAAGATTGCTGTACACCAGCAGAACCCATCCAACTTGAAGGAGCTGGAGCAGTTTTGCCTTGAAGAATGGGCAAAAATCCCAGTGGCTAGATGTGCAAAGCTTATAGAGACATACCCCAAGAGACTTGCAGCTGTAATTGCTGCAAAAGGTGGCTCTACAAAGTATTGACTTTGGGGGGGGGGTTGTCTGTTTTTTTTGGGTCCTATTTCTTCTTTGTTTCACAATAAAACATATTTTGCATCTTCAAAGTTGTAGGCATGTTGTCTAAATCAAATGATACAAACCCCCCAAAAATCCATTTTAATTCCAGGTTGTAAGGCAACAAAATAGGAAAATTGCCAAGGGGGTGAATACTTTCGCAAGCCACTGTATGCAGATGACTCAACTATACCTGGACTAATGTCCAGTTGTGTGGTCAAGTGCCACAAATGGGCTCAGAACAGGGCAGGACAGCTGGCCCTTAAATGTACAGTGGGGAAAAAAAGTATTTAGTCAGCCACCAATTGTGCAAGTTCTCCCACTTAAAAAGATGAGAGAGAACTGTAATTTGCATCATAGGTACACGTCAACTATGACAGACAAATTGAGAGAGAAAAAATTCCAGAAAATCACATTGTAGGATTTTTTATGAATTTATTTGCAAATTATGGTGGAAAATAAGTATTTGGTCACCTACAAACAAGCAAGATTTCTGGCTCTCACAAACCTGTAACTTCTTCTTTAAGAGGCTCCTCTGTCCTCCACTCGTTGCCTGTATTAATGGCACCTGTTTGAACTTGTTATCAGTATAAAAGACACCTGTCCACAACCTCAAACAGTCACACTCCAAACTCCACTATGGCCAAGAACAAAGAGCTGTCAAAGGACACCAGAAACAAAATTGTAGACCTGCACCAGGCTGGGAAGACTGAATCTGCAATAGGTAAGCAGCTTGGTTTGAAGAAATCAACTGTGGGAGCAATTATTAGGAAATGGAAGACATACAAGACCACTGATAATCTCCCTCGATCTGGGGCTCCACGCAAGATCTCACCCCGTGGGGTCAAAATGATCACAAGAACGGTGAGCAAAAATCCCAGAACCACACGGGGGGACCTAGTGAATGACCTGCAGAGAGCTGGGACCAAAGTAACAAAGCCTACCATCAATAACACACTACGCTGCCAGGGACTCAAATCCTGCAGTGCGAGACGTGTCCCCCTGCTTAAGCCAGTACATGTCCAGGCCCGTCTGAAGTTTGCTAGAGTGCATTTGGATGATCCAGAAGAGGATTGGGAGAATGTCATATGGTCAGATGAAACCAAAATATAACTTTTTGGTAAAAACTCAACTCGTCGTGTTTGGAGGACAAAGAATGCTGAGTTGCATCCAAAGAACACCATACCTACTGCGAAGCATGGGGGTGGAAACATCATGCTTTGGGGCTGTTTTTCTGCAAAGGGACCAGGACGACTGATCCGTGTAAAGGAAATAATGAATGGGGCCATGTTTCGTGAGATTTTGAGTGAAAACCTCCTTCCATCAGCAAGGGCATTGAAGATGAAACGTGGCTGGATCTTTCAGCATGACAATGATCGCAAACACACCGCCCGCGCAACGAAGGAGTGGCTTCGTAAGAAGCATTTCAAGGTCCTGGAGTGGCCTAGCCAGTCTCCAGATCTCAACCCCATAGAAAATCTTTGGAGGGAGTTGAAAGTCCGTGTTGCCCAGCGACAGCCCCAAAACATCACTGCTCTAGAGGAGATCTGCATGGAGGAATGGGCCAAAATACCAGCAACAGTGTGTGAAAACCTTGTGAAGACTTACAGAAAACGTTTGACCTGTGTCATTGCCAACAAAGGGTATATAACAAAGTATTGAGAAACTTTTGTTATTGACCAAATACTAATTTTCCACCATAATTTGCAAATAAATTCATTAAAAATCCTACAATGTGATTTTCTGGATTTTTTTTTCTCGTTTTGTCTGTCATAGTTGACGTGTACCTATGATGAAAATTACAGGCCTCTCTCATCTTTTTAAGTGGGAGAACTTGCACAATTGGTGGCTGACTAAATACTTTTTTCCCCCACTGTACATGGAGAGCTAACATTAATAATATGCCTGTCAATCTCTCATGGCTCAAAGTAGAGGAGAGATTGACTTCATCACTACTTGTTTTTGTAAGAAATATAAACATGTTGAATGCACCGAGCTGTCTGTTTAAACTACTAGCACACAGCTCGGACACCCATGCATACTCCACAAGACATGGCACCAGAGGTCTCTTCACAGTCCCCAAGTCCAGAACAGACTATGGGAGGCGCACAGTACTACATAGAGCCATGGCTACATTGAACTCTATTCCACATCAGGTAACTAATGCAAGCAGTATAATCAGATTTTAAACACAGATAAAAATACACCTTATGGAACAGCGGGGACTGTAAAGAGACACACACACAGGCACAGACACACGCATACACATACGCATGCTAACACTTGCACTCTACACACACGTACACATGGATTTTGTATTTTAGGTATATGGTAGTAGTAGTAGTGGCATCCACTTAATGTTTTGTGAAAAGTGTTATGAAATGTAATGTCATATAATATTTTGTTGCTGCATTCAAATATGGCTAATTCTAAAAAATACTTTACAAATCTTCTGCTCATGAATCATAAATCAGACTGACTCCAGATTGGGCTTCTAGACTCAATTAATTAACCTCTAAATCATTTGAGAATGATTAGTTGCTGCATTCAAAGTCTGCCAAGCTACACCACTGGATGGCACCATATCACACCAATGCTATAAGAACTGAACCAATGGACATGTGGCCATGACATTTGGTATGTATATGTCCTTAGAAACTGTGTGAATATAAAGTCACTACAACCTTAGATGGCTGCACCAGAACAGTTGGTGGCACTATAGATGTCATTGGCACCAGTGGCATAGGACACTACAGCAATAACTATTGATCAAGTGGACTTTGTCCAGAGGTGGGTAGAGTAGCCAAAAATTGTACTCAAGTAAAAGTACTGTTACTTCAGAATAATATGACTCAAGTAAAAGTAAAAAGTAGTCATCCAAATAATTACTTGAGTAAGAGTAAAAAAGTACTTGGTGAAAAAACTACTCAAGTACTGAGTAACTGTTGAGTAACGTCTGATTTATTTTTTAACACAAGACAACAATCAGACAGACAAAAATACAAAATAATCATCTTTAATGAATTACAAAATAGCTTAAATTAAAATAATTCAGGTAAATTCAAGTATTAAAAAATAAAATAATAATAAATAAAAAATAAATAAGCACAAGTAACACAAATTTCCAAACCTTTATACTTTTTTTACCAGGCAGAACTAGAACGAGGCAGCCCATAAACTCTCATAAACTGTGTGTGTGTGTCTCCACAGTGACAGAACAACAGAAGGAAACACACAAACATTTCATACCAGGCATGCTGAACAGAAAACTGCACACCAGAAGGAAGTGGTCAACGTAAAATAATCAATAGGTGTTGATTAGGCCTACTCAGTACCTTTGTATTGCATGGCAAGCAACAGCCCTTTTTCTGTGTGCCTAGAAATGAATACTCTGATCTGTGATTAGGCCACACTGCACATCTCACTGAGCAGAGGAAAAGAGCAGCAGTACACATCAACTGAAAAAGCACCAGTCCATGATAGATGGCCAAATAAAACAATATTGCAGGCCTAGTATCCCAGAACACAAATTAAGCTGAATGCATGTTCTCTAAAAGGCATTAGAGGAGAGTGATGTAGTTGTAGATCGGGCATTATGTTTACTTCCAGTTCCAATATCTAACAAGAAAAGTCAGCAAAAAAAAGTCACACTAACTATATTGCCACCCTGTGGTTTGTCACTGACACACTATAATCCTAAATGACAGTAACATTATACAGAGTTATATAGGTCAATGTCTACTGGTTCACATTTGAATTGATAAACAAGTATATTTACCAGCATTTAAGATGTTCTCCTCTGTGGTCCAGGATGTTCTGAATCTTGGTAGGAGTATTGCTGCTGCAATCAGCTCAGGCTCTTTCATGACGTCTCCAAAACGTTTCTGGATCCCTTGCTGCAGGGCGTGAACAAGAGGTGTACACATTTTGCAAGTTGACTCCAACTTCTTCAGCTTGTCCCGCAACTGGTAAAGTGTTGGCAGCAGGAGGCCCATATGCACAGATGATTCCCCTTGGAGGATATTAAGGGCCATGGCAACAGGCTTCATCACAGCAGCATACTCGACCAAAAACCCATTTTCAGCTGGATTGAACCTATAAAAGATGTAACGATAAAACAATTACTTATAGCTATTTCTGGTACAATGTCTTTATTATGCATTGTACATGTTAAATACAAAAAATATATATATATATATATACATATATATTTCATTCAAGTCATCCACAATTGTCACACCACCATGCAAAGAAAACTTAGTTACTTGAGACAAGTGGATTCACCCATTAATCAGCAAGGCTTATTTACTTTTATTATTCTTTAAAAACAAAATATACATTTTGTCAACTTACATCTTTATCTTTAATGCTGTGCAGACATTGCGAATTGCTTGTTCTCCTTGCTCTCGGTGAATGCGCACAATCCTTTCTACAGCGAGGAACAGGGAGCTCCAGCGTGTCTGATTGGGTCGGAGAAACTGCAGCTTGCATTCACGTTCCACTGTTTCATGAGCCATGGTTGACCTGCTGGTTTTATTCCAAAGAGCATGACATTTTGCAAAAGCAGACCGAGACAGCCTCTGTAGGTTTCGTTTGCAGCTCCTCCTGCAGCAGTGGCATCAACTGTGGATATAAGATTGAGGAGATGGCATGCACACTTTTGGTGCCTTGGAAGTTGGTACTCAAGGCCTGTGTTGTCATCCAGAATTGCAGACATCTTGATACTCCACCTCTGACTCACTCTGATCTTCTGTTGCATCATCAAGGGTGGAGTCACTCTCCTCTTGTACATTGATGGCTTCCTCCTCTTTCTCCTCACCATATAATCGAAAGGAAGTTTGAGCCACTGTCTGTTGTCGTCCTGGTCACTTTTTCCCTGATGTGGTACTCAGAATGTATTTCCTCTAATGCAGCAGCAAGGACATCAAACGTGTGCGAGCCTTTGACAGGTCTACAAGCCAATGTGGAGTGCCTCTCCAGTGAGGTGTTGTCTATCCAGTGACAGGTGACACCTAAGTAGCTACGTTAGCAACATAGTTCACAGCACTCAGCTTTTTTATGATTATGCTCTTCTTGTGTTTTGCAGCTTCTTGTATTCTTGTGCATAACGTTTTCCTTGTCATTACTGTATGAGGTTGCAAGGTTTATATCAAAGTATTGAAGGATGGCGTCTCAACCACAGAAAATGGTTGGTTGGCCTCACATACAAAATTTAGCATCAGCTTGTCAAGCGTTGCTTGTGTTACCCGCCCTGGGGCAGCAAAGGCTGTGATTTTTGCATTTTTCACAAGAGTATCACTGGAAGAGGAGGACTTACGCTTTCTGTGGTTCTCTAGTAAGTCTGTGTACTTTGCCAGTTTGTTGGGGTGAATCCTCTGTGGACAAAAAAAAAATCTGTGAGGCTACAGGGAGATCAAGACATTAAAAGAGACTTATTATCACATCAAATGTGGATATATATATATATATATATATATATATATATAGAAAATGTTTAAAACATATGTAACCTAAAAGACAAACATTCGCCTATCCACAGCAAAAAAAAACGAATTTAGGAAACTTACCGCTACATGTTTCCTCAAGTTAGATGTTGAGTTCTTGAATGCTGAAATGTCCGTTTGTTTTGGTAGACACAGAAGACACCGCATAATGTAGCTGTTCTTTCGCACTTTTACTAAGGTAAACATGCTTTCAATATGAGGCCAGGGGTGCGGGTGTTCCTCCTCGTCTGTGTCTGCATTGCCGACGGCTAATTCTGACATTTTTGTGTTGCTATGACTGTAAAGCCAACCCCGTCCCGCCACTGAGATTGAGTATGGTAAAGTGACGAGACTGCACAACTACGTTTGATTGGTGAAACACAGTCACGTGGTAGAGCCTTAGCGGAAGTCTCTCTCTCTCTGTCAAAATAAAACATTAAAATAAGGCATATGCGGGGGGATAAAGACAATGACGCGTAGAATACCAAAGAGGTAAAAAGAAAAGTAACGACCTCATTGTAGCCTAATGTAGCGGAGTAAGAGTACAGTTTCTTCTTCACAAATCTACTCAAGTAAAAGTAAAAAGTATAGTGATTTAAAACTACTCCTAGAAGTATAATTTTTTCAAAAACGTACTCAAATAAATGTAACGGAGTAAATGTAACTCGTTACTACCCACCTCTGACTTTGTCTCATGCAAATTCATGTTAGATTTCAATTATGCAGACAAACAATGTGAAATATCGTGAAAATAACAGAGAAAATATTTCTTAAAATAAACCATTAGTCAAATTAACCCCAGAATTGGTATATAAACTCAGTACATTAAGTAATTACTTTAAATACCTTCCCACAGCACTAGACTAAACTCCACTTGCATTATCGTTGTGGTATTGAGAGGTAAACTTGGTAATGCTTTCACTGATTGCACATAAAGGAAGATTGTTCCTACATTATAGTGCTTGCTTTGTAATCCAACTGATCTTGTGATAATGCATTGATATATAGCTAGCTAGCTTGCTGAAATGATAACAGAGAGAACAAAGAATATAGCTATTTGATTATGTCCGTGTGCATGTCCAAATATTAATGACGTCTGGAATCCGACACGGTTTCACTGGAATAATCAAACAGCAAGAGTCAGACAAACGTCAACCCTCAACATGTCAACAGCTCGTATAGAAACAGTTTAGCTGAGACTCATCTCTTGACAAGTAGGCTGATAGTCTTTTTCTGAAATAATTATTTTCACCTGATTTACAGTATGCCTGTATTAACTTGAAGGGTGCTAACATAACTTGCATTAGCTAGCCAAGGTTAGCATGCTAGCTAGTTACACAGACAACTGTCAGTCAGTTCCCTATTTGTTGTTATTTCTCTGCTCAATGTGAAAATCACCACAACATTCCCACCCCCAAATCCTGAATATGTATTAGCAGCCTGTGTCAGTCTTCGAGATGGAACCTTAACGAGAATTTCCTCTCTTGGACAGGAATTACTCGAAATAGGTGCGGCAACTTCCTCTGAGGTGGGAAGTAGTCCAGTGATTTTGTTGTATACATTTAGAAAGTTTGCATAGAAAATAGATATCACAATTGACTGCTACATTTTCACATGCCAGCGTATCACCGCAGTCCTTTCCATGGTGAAACTTGCACTCCTGTAGATCTGAAATAATTGGATGGTGAAACTTTCATCCAGCCAACCAGAAAAGCAAAGTCAGGACAATCCTTATCCTGCAAAGATATTGCTATTTAGCAAGAAGTAGCATTTATAATTAAATGTGGAGTGGAGCTTTATTTACGTGATGACATAAAAGTACCTTCAAAATTATTCAGAAATTATTATTTTTTCGAAAACACAATTTCCGTCATGATTTGTCGCTATAAAGAAAGATAGACAAAAGAAAAACCCACTCCTGTCCAACAGATAAAATTGTTGTCGATCTTTAGAATATCTGCTACAGCTGCCGTTTCCATTACTTGTCGCAATGTTGTTGTTTTGTAATGTGCTTTTGTTGAATAAACCTGGGTCAATGGGAACCTGCCAAATGTCTCCAAAACTGTTTACTTTTTTATGCTTGTGATGTCTCCACTTTCCAAGCATATTATATAAGACCGTTTTAGTAGAAAATAGCGAAATCATTAGCCAATACAATAGGGAATGCACATGAATTGTATGTTGTGAATGTCACTGTTTCACCAAGTCTTTGTTTGTGTTGACCTGTCCAGGTGAGAAGCCATACAAATGCACCTGGGACGGCTGCACGTGGAAGTTCGCCCGCTCTGATGAGCTGACGCGCCACTACCGGAAACACACAGGCATCAAGCCCTTCAAGTGTGGAGACTGTGACCGCAGCTTCTCCCGCTCGGACCACCTGGCCCTGCATCGACGGAGACACATGTTGGTGTGAGACAGTTGCAGGGTGATGATGTCATCAGACGAAGCAGAAACACACACTTACACACACACATCGCCGCCGGGGGGAGCGGGGTCTCTCCCTCAATGTGGTTCAGCTGGACTGGACACACTCCATTGTTTGTCCGTGAGGCGGTGGGAAGAGAGGAGTGAAATGCACAGAAAGGTGTCTGTCTGTCCACAGAGCAAAAAAAAACAAAGTCGGTTCTGGATCCTCACTGACTGAGGAGGGTTGGAACCGGAGAAGGCTCTTTTGTTGTCATTTTGGAGTTTGGAGTTTTTACGACAATCTGTCTTTTTTCCTAGCACTGTTCTTAAATGGTTTCACTTCTGAGTTTTTTTTGTAGAGCTGTTCTTCGTTCATTTGGAAGGAAACTTGAATCCCAAACGTTTTCTTCTTGGTGTCTTTGTTTTGGTTATATTGTTCAAAATGGCTGCTTTTCTCGCGTCTATAATGTGAAAGAACTCTGCGGATTGGATGGCTGGATGAATGGATGGAAGGGCTGTGTGCATGTGTTTTGAAGTATAGGGCAGACCTTGGCCTTGGATTGGACAATGAAATAAACAGACACAGATTCCGATTCGCCTATGGAAAGTATTGTTGCACAGTTCCCTCCCTATAGCAGCTTCCTGCATCTCTGTGTTTCAGGACAACCGGCACCAGAGGACGCCATCCACACATAGATTGTACCTATAGAAACTGGTTTAAGTGTTCTAGAATCAGTATTCTAGAATAAGTTCTAATACCAGTGTTCTAGAATCAGAAGCATCAGGAGCATCCCAATGGACCAGTGATATAGATGTGGAGTTGTTTTTGCTATTTGTTTTGTTTTTCATTCAATGGATCTTGTTAGCACACGAGATCGACTCAACCACATTGCGGTTCATCACTTTTTCTTTTAAAAAAGTAACTTTATTGGTGCATTTTGTGCTGTGATTAGCAATCAGTAAAGTGCAATCTCTTTGGGCAAATATAGTTTTAATATGGAGACTTTTATTGTTTCTAGTTTATTATATATTGCTGTGTATGCCTGCTTTTGATACATTTCACAAAGAAACATCAATCCACACCCCAATGTACAATGAAAAATCGAATGAACATATCCGGTATGTGAAAACAACTTTGAAGCACCTTACAGATTCACACCTATGATGATTCCATAATATTCAAGGATTTTGTTTCATATCCCTGGTATTTTCAGTGAAAGGGATTGGCATTGGCATTGTGATCATTTGTGTGTTAGTAGTCTAGAGCTAAAGCATATTGGCTTTAGTTCAGAGGGCTAACCCGGCGCTCGGTTACTTTAGTTCAATTGGAAAGCAATACATTCAGAACAGGGAAATGTTGTTGTATCCTGTTCCGGTTGCTGATACCCGAAATTACCCGAAATTCCTCTGTTACACATATATTTCTACAAGTGCCACTTTGTACTCTATACTACAAATTTCTATATTTCTACTGGATTTGTAGCTACAGCACAAGGTTATAGGCAAGCTCACTGTAAACTGTTTGGAAAATGTCACATTCATTATGGGTGGTTGAGGAGACCTACATGTTTGTCAAACTTGGAAAAATATCCCCTTCTCTTTTCTACATACTGTAGTACACGATGCACACAGACAGTTGGCCCTGTAGCTTTGTCTGGCGGGTTGAGAGAGAGCAGTGTCTTTTTTAGTCACACATACACAAAACATGATGTGAGGTCTTCAGATCCAGCATCAGGTCTACCTTTTCTTGCAGTTTGTCTTGCATGTCCCTCAATGACAGATATCCATATTACGGTCTCTACTGTCTCATCTACCATATCTCAGAGTAAAGGTTTATTCAACACACTAAAACCACATTTTGAGCAGTCTCTGTACATTGATCAAAAATAGATTTACGGCTATATAGAGATTTTTATATAACCATAAATAGATTTACAACTATAATGCCTTCCAAACGTATTCAGACCCCTTGGATTTCTTCACATTTTATTGTGTTACAAAGTGGGATTAAAATGGATTTAATTGTAATTTTCTGTCAACCATATACATAAAAAACTCTTATGTAAAACATTTTATTAATACAATAAAATATAGTAATTGCATAAGTATTCAGCCCCTTTTGTTTAGGCAAGCCTAAATTAGTTCAGGCGTAAAATGTGGCTTAACAAATCACATAAACATGTACATGGACTCACTATGTATGAAATAATAGGGGTTGACATGATTTCTAAATGACTAACCCTTCCTCTGTCCCCCATTCATACAACATCTGTAAGGTCCCTCAGACAAGTATTGAATTTCAAGCACATATTCAACTACAAAGACCAGGGAGCTTTTCGAAAGCCTCATAAAAAAGGGCATTGATTTGTAGGTGGGTAATAATAACAAATCAGACATGGACTATCTCTTTAAGCATGGTCTAGTTAATAATTATGCTGTTCATTATGTATTAAACCACCTAGACACCTCGCAGATACAGTCGTTCTTCTGAACTGAGCTGCTGGACAGGAATGAAACTGCTCAGGGAAGTTACCATCAGGCCATTGGGGATTTTAAAACAGCTACAGAGTTCAATGGCTGTGATGGGAGAGAACTGAGGATGGATCAAATCAAATCAAATGCTATTGGTCACATACACATATTTAGCAGATAATCAATAACATTGTAGTGACTCCACAATAATGACCTAAACGACAGAGTGAATGGAACACAAATATACAAAATAATATAATACTGCAAAAAAACATGGCAAATGAATACACTTTTTGGCCTAAATGCAAAGCCCTATGTTTGGGGTAACTGTCTCCTTATTTTCAAGCTTGGTGGTGGCTGAATCATGGATGCTTGACATCGGCAAATACTGGGGAGTTTTTCAGGATAAAAATAAATGGGATAGGGCTAAACACTGACAAAATCCTAGAGCAAAACCTGCTTCAGTCTGCTTTACACCAGACACTGGAAGAGGAATTCACCTTTCAGCAGGACAATAACCTACAACACAAGGCCAAATCTACACTGGAGTTGCTTACCAAGAAAATAGTGTATGTTCTTAAGTGGCCAAGTTACAGTTTTGACTTTAATCTGCTTGAAACACTATGGCATGACTTGAAAATGGCTGACTAGCCATGATCCCGAGTGGGCGTAGCGGTCTAAGGCACTGCATCTCAGTGCATCTCAGTGCTAGAGGCGTCACTACAGACTCTGGTTCGATTCCAGTCTTTATCACAATCCGGCCGTGATTGGAAGTCCCACAGGGCGGCGCACAATTGGCCCAGCGTCGTCCGGGTTTGGCCGGGGTAGGCCGTCATCATAAATAAGAATTTGTTCTTAACTGACTTGCCTAGTTAAATGAAGGTTAAATAAAAATAAATCCCCAACATCTTGACAGAGCTTGAAGAACTTTGAAAATAATAATTGGCAAATATTGCACAATCCAGGTGTGCAAAGTTCTTAGAGACTTACCCAAGAAGACTCACAGCTGTAATTGCTGCCAAAGGTATGGACTCTGGGAGCTGAATACGTACGCAATGACTATATTTTATTTATGTATTTGTAAGAATAAAGAAATATATATATCTTCCACTTTGACATTAGTGTATTTTGTGTAGATTGTTGAGAAAAGAAAATACAATTAAATCTATTTTAATCCCACTTTGTAACACAATAAAATGTGAAGAAATCCAAGGGGTCTGAATACTTTTACAAGGCACTGCAACTGGGGTATTAAAACATATATATGGCTCAACTTCCATTCATTCTTAGCTATGACATCAACCACTTCTGTTTTGCAGGTTGTTTGACATCAACTGCAAATTACCAATTAATCCAGCCGGTTGGAAAGAGATGCCTATGGACATACAAATAACACTACATACATTTTTCTGAGCTACATGAAAGCAATATTGTAAACCTTTCCTATCAGCGAAGTTATCAGATTTCACTTTTTACAACTATGTGACATACACTACCGTTCAAAAGTTTGGGGTCACTTAGAAATGTCCTTGTTTTCGAAAGAAAAGCAATTTCTTGGCCATTAAAATAACATCAAATTGATCAGAAATACAGTGTAGACATTGTTAATGTTGTAAATGGCTATTGTAGCTGGAAACGGCTGATTTTTTTATGGAATATCTACATAGGCGTACAGAGGCCCATTATCAGCAACCATCAGTCCTGTGTTCCAAAGGCACGTTGTGTTTGCTAATCTAAGTTTATCATTTTAAAAGGCTAATTGATCATTAGAAAACCCTTTTGCAATTATGTTAGCACAGCTGAAAACTGTTGTGCTGATTAAAGAAGCAATAAATCTGGCCTTCTTGAGACTAGTTGAGTATCTGGAACATCAGCAATTGTGGGTTTGATTACAGGATCAAAATGGCCAGAAACAAAGAACATTCTTCTGAAACTCGTCAGTCTATTCTTGTTCTGAGAAAGGAAGGCTATTCCATGCGAGAAATTGCCAAGAAACTGAAGATCTCGTACAACGCTGTGTACTACTCTCTTCACAGAACAGCGCAAACTGGCTCTAACCAGAATAGAAAGAGGAGTGGGAGGCCCCGGTGCACAACTGAGCAAGAGGACAAATACATTAGAGTGTCTAGTTTGAGAAACAGACGCCTCACAGGTCCTCAACTGGCAGCTTTATTAAATAGTACCCGCAAAACACCAGTCTCAATGTCAACAGTGAAGAGGCGACTCCGGGATGCTGACCTTATAGGCAGAGTTGCAAGAAAAAGCCATATCTCAGACTGGCCAATAAAAAGAAAAGATTAAGATGGGCAAAAGAACACAGACACTGGATAGAGGAAGATTGGAAAAAGTGTTATGGACAGACAAATCGAAGTTTGAGGTGTTCGGATCACAAAGAAGAACATTTGTGAGACGCAGACCAAATTAAATGATGCTGGAGGAGTGCTTGATGCCATCTGTCAAGCATGGTGGAGGCAATGTGACGGTCTGGGGGTGCTTTGGTGGTGGTAAAGTTGGAGATTTGTACAGGGTAAAAGGGATCTTGAAGAAGGAAGGCTATTACTCCATTTTGCAGCGCCATGCCCTACCCTGTGGATGGCACTTGATTGGAGCCAATTTCCTCCTACAACAGGACAATGACCCAAAGCACAGCTCAAAACTATGCAAGAACTATTTAGGGAAAAAGCAGTCAGCTGGTATTCTGTCTATAATGGAGTGGCCAGTACAGTCACCGGATCTTAACCCTATTGAGCTGTTGTGGGAGCAGCTTGACCGTATAGTACGTAAGAAGTGCCCATCAAGCCAATCCAACTTGTGGGAGGTGCTTCAGGAAGCATGGGGTGAAATCCCTTCAGATTACCTCAACAAATTGACAACTAGAATGCCAAAGGTCTGCAAGGCTGTAATTGCTCCAAATGTGGAGGATTCTTTAACGAATGCAAAGTTTGAAGGACACAATTATTATTTCTAACCTTGTCAATGACTAAATTTCCTATTCGTTTTGCTATATTTCCTATTCAAACTCATTTCATGTATGTTTTCATGGATAAGTGACTTTTGAACGGTAGTGTAGATCTGATGGTGTTCATCATTATCAAAGCCATTCATAACAGAATCCCACATGTATGATAATTGCATTTGTTCAAAGTATTTTTGTAGTGCAGTACAACTTGCATTTTATACACAGAGGTTAGAGTATGCTGGATCCCTGCTAACAGTTTCAGGAGCACATTTCAGAAGGACAGTAAATTAAGATTTTGTTGAGTCACATTCATTTGGACACAGAGATTGCAGCATATGCTCAGTGACTTAATAATACACACAGACACACCAGTGTAGTGGTCCTGTACTAGAATTAAAAACCACATCCTTACCTGAAACAAAAATGTATTTTGCCGAAACATGCCCAATTCGTCTCTCTCCCTTTTGGTATTATGAAGTATTATAATATATGTCATATTATGTTGCTACAGTATATGTTGTTTGTGTACATGTGAATATTTCCAATTGTATTGCCTTTTTTTGCTCAAGCATATCATCAGCACCTTGTTTGTTATGAAGTAGAATTTTTAAATGAATTCATTAAAAAAATTCAAAGTCCATTGATACATATTAATAATTATCAGCATATTTTATTATTCATATACTGTACTTTTCTGAAATGAGGGGCACTTCATCTTGCATATAACAATTTTCTGTAAAAATATATATATATTTTGAAATGTTGTAATATATGTGTTAGTGGAAATAAATAAATAAATATAACTCAGTTCTACAGTCTGTATATACATTTAAAAAATTGGGATTTTAATTATTAGATACGAGGAAATACATTTATACATGTAAAGTCTTTTTCAGAGACACTCATTTATCTGGTTTGATATACAGTACAATGGGGCTATTGATGATAAACAGTTTTGTTATCTAAAATACTTGATGAAATGTGATGTCAGAAAAATGCCATTTAGCATTTTGGTTTGTGATTGTCTTCTTTCTCAAAACAAGAGAAGGTTTCCATATAAATACTGTCAAACATTTTATCAGATAATTGCTGTTATAGATTGATCAAATCCAAATACGTAATTCTCCACCCAGCCATGTTCAGTAGAAGAATCTTACAAGTAGAAGTACAGATTCATATCAACAATATATAAAACTATTTTATTCAGGTGTTCATTCACATTAGCGTTGTTATTTTATTTAATCTCTTAAGGATTGGACCCTTTTTTTTCCATTTTTGGCTAAAATGACATACCCAAATGTAACTGCTTGTAGCTCAGGACCTGAAGCAAGGATATGCATATTCTTGATACCATTTGAAAGGAAACACTTTGAAGTTTGTGGAAATGTGAAATTAATGTAGGAGAATATAATACATTAGATCTGGTAAAAGATAATACAAACAAAAAAACATACGTTTTCTATGTATTTTTTTGTTCCATCTTTGAAATGCAAGAGAAAGGCCACAATTTAATATTGCAGTTTAGGCGCAATTTAGGTTTTGGCCACTAGATGGTAGCAGTGTGTGTGTGCAAAGTTTCAGATTGATCCAGTGAAGCATTGCAGTACTGGACTATTTTGTATCAAGTCTGCCCAAATGTGCCAAATTGGTCAATTGATACATTTTCAAGTACATAAAATGTATTTCCACAAACTTCAAAGTGTTTCCTTTCAAGTGGTATCTAGAATATGCATATCCTTGCTTCAGGTCCTGAGCTACAGGCAGTTAGATTTGGGTATGTAATTTTATTCAAAAATTGAAAAAAGGGTCAGATCCTTAAGAGGTTAACTTCACTTGAAAGTTAACTAACATTTTGCATGTGTACACAGAGGCCTATTGTATGCATGCATTACCACTCCCCTTTAGCATTATCAAAACTTTTTACAAGCATAATTTTGTAATGGTAAGCAGGGTCAAAGTTATGCAATAATGAATAGTGCCTCCTATCACAGTGAATCTCTGAAAAGCATCAACATAAACTATTTCACAACTAACATGTATCATATAAATTCAAATATAGACCTTTGAGTTGATACTCAGCCAGAGAAGTATTCGTAAAAAATTAAAAACAAAAGCACATCAACTCTGAAACCATTATGCAAACACACCACCTCCCATTTTTCAGTTTATTTTCAATGCACTGAGCCTTACCACATTGTTTTAATACAGTATCCTCATACCAGCCTTTCACATGGTGTATGAATCTCCCATGGAAGCTGAATATGATTTGTATGGATGTATTTACAACATAAATTTAGCGTAAATAATTTAATTATTTTATCGTTATCGTCTCATTTGGGTTTTGACCTCTCCGATACTGCTGATTTGTGCAACTACTTTCCTTTTTTCATAATCAGCCAGCTATTGCAGCATGCATAAGCACAGAAGAGTGACAGCCATTTGATATTACTGATTTTACACAGTGTTGAATGTATTGTGGTTCACAGGGAAAGCTCTATTTAATGTGTAAAAGCCGGAATACCAACCCTTGGGGAGCACCCTGTGAAATAATTTTGATTACACTTATATCTGTATCCGTTCAATATTAATTTAATTTCTGTTAAAATTCTGTGTGTCTTTTATCTCTGCTTTTGAATAATTATTTAGTGACGCCAATGCCTTTGTTTCAAGTTCACTGCTATTACGTACAGTAATTGTTGTTCCTGTATTTATGTATAGTGCCTGTATTGTAAATATATTCAGAGCTTTTCATTCTTACCGTAACATTGTGATATTGCCCCACAATGTTTCAAAGGGAGACCCTAGCTCAAGGAATTCTGCGAACTGATACGGAATCCCAATGTTTTTCAAAGGTAGTAATAACAAGTGTTTTTCATATTCTTCTTCTGCTCTTTCTTTTCTGTTCTTCAAAAGTTGTCTAAATATTCTGTCAATATTCTTCATATGGATGGAGCTGTGAAATGAAACTGAGTTCAAACATATACATGTATACTAATATGAATGGAGGCATGAAGGTTAATAAAGTTACATTTTGTATGTAACACTGTCGTATCAGAACTAATTTAGACGTGGGTGTTGTGGTTGGCATGTGGTGTTGATTTCACTAGGACATTTGAGTGCTATACTCACATTCGTTGACATTCAGAAACCTAAGTTTAGTATTAGGGGAGTCATTCCGAATGATAGCTATACAAAGTTGTGCACAGCTATCAGAGCTAATTTGATCACCGTAATTGTAATACAGTATGTCCTTGAATGTAATGATCAAATGGGCCATGTTCTTTGATGGGCATTCAATCATCTCTCCAAGTGTCCATACAGGCAGGTGTATTCAAAGTCTGGGTCGAGGCAGGATTGCAGTGGTATCGCCAAATATAATAATAAAAATATATATATACAAAATTATACCAAAAATTAACAGTACATATTATTGTATGGGACAATATAGAAATGTTTTGGAGAAAGATCATTTAAACTAGAAAAGTACATTTCCTGAAGAAAATGTGTTGTAGTTGCTAGCTTGTTAAAAATCAATTGATTTATAGAATACAATAACACGTGAAAGTTGGTTTGGTGTCTCTAGCTTGAACAGTTCAAGAGTTACTGTTGCTGGGATATTGTATGCTAATGTTTGCTAATTTATATAGTTATAGTTGATAAAAGTTTTAAAGAATTTGAAGTTAGGGTAGCCTGAAGATGTGAAAGTTGGTTTGGTGCCTATAGCATTAACGGTTCAATACTTACTGGTGGTGGGTTATTTTATGCAAATGTTAGGTACAGTTGAAGTCGGAAGTTTACATACACTTATGTTGGAGTCATTAAAACTGGTTTTTCAACCACTCCACAAATGTCTTTTTAACAAACTAAAGTTTTGGCAAGTCGGTTAGGACATCTACTTTGTGCATGACACAAGTAATTTTTCCAACAATTGTTTACAGACAGATTATTTCACTTATAATTCACTGTATCACAATTCCAGTGGGTCAGACGTTTACATACACTAAATTGACTGTGCCTTTAAACAGCTTGGGAAATTCTAGAAAATGATGTCATGGCTTTAGAAGCTTCTGATAGGCCAATTGACATCATTTGAGTCAATTGGAGGTGTACCTGTGGATGTATTTCAAGGCCTGCCTTCAAACTCAGTGTCTCTTTGCTTGACATCATGGGAAAATCAAAATAAATCAGCCAAGACCTCAGAATTTTTTTTGGGACCTCCACAAGTCTGGTTCATCCTTGGGAGCAATTTCCAAATGCCTGAAGGTACCAAGTTCATCTGTACAAACAATAGTATGCAAGTATAAACACCATGGGACCACGCAGCCGTCATACCGCTCAGGAAGGAGACGCGTTCTGTCTCCTAGAGATAAACGTATTTTGGTGCGAAAAGTGCAAATCAATCCCAGAACAACAGCAAAGGACCTTGTGAAGATGCTGGAGGAAACAGGTACAAAAGTATCTATATCCACAGTAAAGGGAGTCCTATATCAACATAACCTGAAAGGCCGCTCAGCAAGGAAGAAGCAACTGGGTCTTCCAAATGGACAATGACCCCAAGCATACTTCCAGAGTTGTGGCAAAATGGCTTAAGGACAACAAAGTTGTCACGCCCTGGCTCTGGGGACTCTTATATGTTGAGCCAGATTGTGTAGGTTTCATTGTTTAGTTTTCTAGGTTTGTGTTCTAGTTCGTATATATTTCTATGTTGGCCAGGGTGGTTCCCAATCAGAGGCAGCTGTAGCTTGTTGTCTCTGATTGGGGACCATACTTAGGCAGCCTGTTTGGCACTGTTTATTGTGGGATCTTGTTCCGGAAGGTTTGTGTTCAACCCAGGACTTCACGTATCGTTTGTTTTGTTGTTTTGGTTGGTGTTGTGTACTGCAATAAAATAATGTACGCATATCACGCTGCGCCTTGGTCCGCTTCATCTAACGACGATCGTGAAAGAAGATCCCACCATAAAAGGACCAAGCAGCGTGCCCAGGAGGAGAAGCTGGCGATGGCTCAGGTGGGCGAATGGTGGTCATGGGAGGACATATTCGTGGGCAGAGGGCCCTGGGCAAAGGTACAGGCCCTGGCAAGAGTAGAGAAACGGCACCAACCGTGCCGACGACGGACACGCGAGAGGCAACTCCAATTAATTTTTTTGGGGGGGCACACGGCGTGGACGACGGGGCTGCTGGAGGCAGCTACAGGGCGCATCGCCGATTTAGGAGAGAAGGCCACCAGGTTTGGGGGGCTGGAAGGGTGGTTGGCGGAGCCTAGAGGTAGAGCAGAGCCAACTCCCCGTACTCAGGCTAGGCAGCGTGAGACTGGGCAGGTCCGAGTTATGCGGAGCTACGTACTGTGCCGTGAGTGTTCCGGCACAGTCCTGTACGTCCTGGGCTAGCACCACGCACGTGTCGTGCTAAGGTGGGCATGCAGCCAGGACGGAGTGTGCCGGCTCAACGCTCGTGGTCTCCAGTACCCCTCCTCGGTCCCGGATATCCTGCGCCAGTGCCACGTGCTGTAGTGTCAGTACGAGTGCACAGCCCTGTACGTCCTGTGCTGATGCCTCACACAGAGTGTGTGGAAATAGGCATTCAGCCAGGACGGGTTGTGTCAGCTCTCCGTTCCAGACCTCCAGTCCGTCTCGACAGTCCAGCCCGGCCTGTTCCTGTCCCTCGCACCAAGCCTGTGGTGCGCGTCGCCAGCCCGGTCCGGCCCGTTCCTGCTCCCCGCACCAAGCCAGTTGTGCGCGTCGTCAGCCCGGTCCGGCCTGTTCCTGTCCCTCGCACCAAGCCTGTGGTGCGCGTCGCCAGCCCGGTCCGGCCCGTTCCTGCTCCCCACACCAAGACAGTGGTGCGCGTCGCCGGTCCGGCCTGTTCCTGCCCTCCGCACCAAGCCAGTGGTGCGCGTCGTCAGCCCGGTCCGGCCCGTTCCTGCTCCCCGCACCAAGCCAGTGGTGCGCGTCGTCAGCCCGGTCCGGCCTGTTCCTGTCCCTCGCACCAAACCAGTGGTGCACGTCATCAGCCCGGTCCGGTCCGTTCCTGCTCCCCGCACCAAGCCAGTGGTGCGTGTCGTCAGCCCGGTCCGGCCCGTTCCTGCTCCCCGCACCAAGCCAGTGGTGCGCGTCGCCAGCCCAGTCCGGCCTGTTCCTGCTCCCCGCACCAAGCCAGTGGTGCGCGTAGTCAGTCCGGCACGGTCCGTGCCTGTTCCACCGGTGCCTGGTCCGGCACCGGTCAGCTGCTCCATACCGGAGCCAGAGCTATCCGCTCCACCGGTGTCCAGTCCAGCTCCGGCCAGCGAGGCCAGACCAGACCAGGGGCGCTACGGGGGGGTAGAAAGAGAGTGGTGATCACGCCCGGAGCCGGATCCGCCTCCGAGGCGGAATGCCCACCCGGCCCCTACCCTCTTGTGTTTGGTTGGCGCGGTCGCAGTCCGCGCCTTTGGGGGGGTGGGGGGGTACTGTCACGCCCTGGCTCTGGGGACTCTTATATGTTGAGCCAGGGTGTGTAGGTTTCATTGTTTAGTTTTCTAGGTTTGTGTTCTAGTTCGTATATTTCTATGTTGGGCAGGGTGGTTCCCAATCAGAGGCAGCTGTAGCTTGTTGTCTCTGATTGGGGACCATACTTAGGCAGCCTGTTTGGCACTGTTTATTGTGGGATCTTGTTCCGGAAGGTTTGTGTTCAACCCAGGACTTCACGTATCGTTTGTTTTGTTGTTTTGGTTCGTGTTGTGTACTGCAATAAAATAATGTACGCATATCACGCTGCGCCTTGGTCCGCTTCATCTAACGACGATCGTGACAAAAGTCAAGGTATTTTGAGTGGCCATCACAAAGCCCTGACCTCAATCCTATAGAAAATGTGTGGGCAGAACTGAAAAAGTGTGTGCGAAAAAGGAGGCCTACAAACCTGACTCAGTTACACCAGCTCTGTCAGGAGGAATGGGCCAAAATTCACCCAACTTATTGTGGGAAGCTTGTGGGAAGCTACCCGAAACGTTTGACCCAATTTAAAGGCAATGCTATCAAATACTAATTGAGCGTATGTAAGCTTCTGATCCACTGGGAATTTGATGACAGAAATAAAAGCTGAAATAAATAATTATCTCTACTATTATTCTGACATTTCACATTCTTAAAATAAGGTGGTGATCCTAACTGACCTAAGACAGGGAATATTTAATAGTATTAAATGTCAGGAATTGTGAAAAACTGAGTTTAAATGTATTTGGCTAAGGTGTATGTAAACGTCCGACTTCAACTGTACCAGTCAAAGGTTTGGACACATCAGTTGTGTTGTGACAAGGTAGGGGTGATATACAGAAGATAGCCCTATTTGGTAAAATACCAAGTCCATATTATGGCAAGAACAGCTCAAATAAGCAAAGAGAAATGACAGTCCATCATTACTTTAAGACATGAAGGTTAGTCAATCCGGGAAAAGTTCAAGAACTTTGAATGTTTCTTCAGGTGAGGTTGCAAAAACCATCAACGCTATGATGAAACTGGCTCTCATGAGGACCGCCACAGGAAAGGAAGACCCAGAGTTACCTCTGCTGCAGAGGATAAGTTCATTAGAGTTAACTGCACCTTAGATTGCAGCCCAAATAAATGCTTTACAGAGTTCAAGTAACAGACACATCTCAACATCAGCTGTTCAGAGGAGACTACGTGAATCAGGCCTTCATGGTCGAATTGCTGCAAAGAAACCACTACTAAAGGACACCAATAAGAAGAAGAGACTTGCTTGGACCAAGAAACACGAGCAATGGACATTAGACCGGTGGAAATCTGTCCTTTGATCTGATGAGTCCAAATTTTAGATTTTTGGTTCCATCCGCCGTGTCTTTGTGAGACGCAGAGTATGTGAACTGATGATCTCCGCATATGTGGTTCCCACCGTGAAGCATGGAGGAGGAGGTGTGATGGTGTGGGGGTAACTTGCTGGTGACACTGTCAGTGATTTATTTAGAATTCAAGGCACACTTAACCAGCATGGCTACCACAGCATTCTGCAGCGATACACCATCCCATCAGGTTTGCTCTTAACAGGACAATGATCCAACACACCTCCAGGCTGTGTAAGGGCTATTTGACCAAGAAAGAGAGTGATGGAGTGCTGCATCAGATGACCTGGCCTCCACAATCACCCGACCTCAACTCAATTGAGATGGTTTGGGATGAGTTGGACTTCAGAGTGAAGGAAAAGCAGCCAACAAGTGCTCAGCATATGTGGGAACTCCTTCAAGACTGTTGGAAAAGCATTCCTCATGAAGCTGGTTGAGAGAATGGCAAGAGTGCACAAAGCTGTCATCAAGGCAAATGGTGGCTACTTTGAAGAATGTAAAATATAAAATATATTTGGATTTGTTTAACACTTTTTTGGTTACTACGTGATTCCATATGTGTTTTTTCATAGTTTTGATGTCTTCACTATTATTCTACAATGTAGAAAATAGTAAAAATAAAGAAAAACCCTTGAATGAGTAGGTGTGTCCAAACTTTGAACGGGTACTGTATATAGTGAACAAAAATATAAACACAACATATAAAGTGATGGTCCCATGTTTCATGAGCTGAAATTAAAGATCCCCTAATTCTTCCATATGCACAAAAAGCGTATTTCTCAAAAATGTTGTGCACAAATTTGCTTACATTCCTGTTAGTGAGCATTTCTCCTTTCCCAAGATAATCCATTCATCTGACAGGCGTGGCATATCAAGAAACTGATTAAACAGCATGATCATTACACAGGTGCACCTTATGCTAGGGACAATAAAAAGCCTCTCTAAAATGTGCAGTTTTGTCACACAACACAATGCCTAGGTGCCTTACTCTGGGCGCACACTGAGCAGGAGGAAACATACACCCGCACGTCTTTAGCCAAGGTAGGCCACCAGTACTTTTCGGTCAGGCAGCGCCCTGTACGACCGATACCTGGGTGACCAGAGGAGGGTGACGTGTGTGCCCAGTAGATCAGACGATCACAGATAAGCGCAGGCACGTACTGCAGCCCAGCTGGACACTGCGGTGGAGATGGATCTGTGCGTAATGCCTGCGCTATATCCGCGTCCATCGCCCATACTACCGGCACCACAATGCATGAGTCTGGCAGTATGGGGGTATTGTCTCTGGGCCTCTCCTCTGTATCATACAGCCGGGACAGTGCGTCTGCCTTCACGTTCTTCGTACCCGGAATGTATGACAGTGTGAAATCAAACCGGGTGAAGAATAGGGCCCACCTGGCCTGGCGAGGGTTCAGCCTCCTCGCTGCCCGGATGTACTCCAGGTTACGGTGGTCCGTCCAGACGAGGAATGGGTGTTTCGCCCCCTCGAGCCAATGTCTCCACACGGTCAGAGCTCGAACAACAGCCAACAGCTCCCGATCACCAACGTCGTAGTTCTGCTCCGCCGGGCTGAGCTTCTTTGAGAAGAATGCACAGGGGCGGAGCTTGGGTGGCGTGCCCGAGCGTTGAGACAGGACTGCTCCCATCCCAACCTCGGACGCATCCACCTCCACTACGAACGGTAGTGATGGATCGGGGTGGGCCAGTACCGGGGCTGAGGTGAACAATTTCCTCAGGTTACTGAAGGCCCTGTCAGCCTCAGCAGACCAGCGGAGCCGGGAGCTAAGACCTTGCCAAAGCCCCGGATAAACCTCAGATAATAGTTGGCGAAGCCAAGGAAGCGCTGCACCTCCTTGGTTGGAGTCGGCCAATTACGCATGGCTGCAATGCGATCGCCCTCCATCTCCACACCTGTGGTAGAAATGCGGTATCCGAGGAAGGAGACGACTGCTGGAAAAACATACACTTTTCTGCCTTAGCATGAAGGTCATTTTCCAACAGTCGGGCCAGTACTTTGCGAACCAGGGACACATGCTCGGCGCGCATAGCGGAATACACCAAGATGTCATCGATGTAGACCACTACACCGCGACCAAGCATGTCCCGAAACACCTGGTTCACAAAGGACTGGAAGACTGTGGGAGCATTCATCAAACCATAGGGCATCACCAGGTATTCATAATGCCCCGTGGTTATGCTGAATGCTGTCTTCCACTCATCTCCCTCTCGGATACGCACCAGGTTGTACGCACTCCTGAGATCTAATTTAGTGAAGAAGTGCGCTCCATGCAATGACTCAACCACTGACGGAATGAGGGGGAGAGGATAACGAAATCTAATTGTCTCCTTGTTCAGTGGTCGATAGTCAATGCACGGGCGCAGACCGCCGTCTTTCTTCTTCACAAAAAAGAAGCTTGAGGAGGCAGGTGAAGTGGAGGGACGTATGTAACCCTGGCGCAGGGACTCGGTGACGTATGTCTCCATAGCCTCCGCCTGCGACAGGGGATACAAATGACTCCTGGGAGGTACAGCGTCTACCCGAAGGTTTATTGCACTATCCCCCACCTGATGAGGTGGCAATTTAGTTGCTTTATTCTTGGAGAAAACTTGTACCAGATCATAGTATTCGGGGGGAATATGCACGGTGGAGGCACCGTCTGGACTTTCCACTGTGGTTGCACCAATGGAAACATCCAGACAACTACCCTGACACTCTCGCAACCACCCCATGAGAACCCTCTGCGGCCATGAGAAAGTGGGGTTGTGGAGTGCTAGCCACGGAATACCTAACACCACAGGGAAAGCAGGAGAGTCAATGATGGAAAATGTGACCTGCTCACAATGCGTCTCCTGTGTGATCATGGTGACTGGTACCATGACTATCAAGTGCTCTGATGGGGCGTGGAATGGATAGGGGCACTAATGAAATGCCCTGGCGGCGTGCGAAAGTTTTATCCATAAAGTTCCCAGCGCCTTACACTTGGGAAGTATATGTATATGGGTATACTGTATATGGGTATGGTACAGTGCGCAGCAGAGGGCTCTGAACAAGTGTGGGTGCTCAATACCTGGGGTGATGCGAGAGTGCCCTGCCGGCCGCCTCCTGACCCAAAAGAGCGCTGACGACAACGTGAGGTGGAATGTCCCTTCGTGCCATCCGATTGGCACTGGCGCTGTCGTCTTCCGCTCTCTCTGTGCGCGGTACCACCCAGCTCCATGAGCTCTGGATCGGCGTTGGTCGGGAACGGGCAGACCTCCTCCAGGACGTCCTCTGGTTGCCAGCAGGTTATCCAGACGAATGGCCATGTCCACCAGTTCGGTAAAAGACAAATTGGTGTCACGGCAGGCTAGCTCCCGTCGGACATCCTCCCGTAGATGGCACCAGAACTGGTTGATCAGGGCCAGCTCGTTCCACCCGGATCCTGCTGCCAGAATCCGGAACTCCAGCGCGAACTCCTGTACTGTCCTCGTCCCCTGCCTCAAGTGGACCAGCTGCTCACCCGCCTCTCGACCCTCGGGCGGGTGATTGAAAACCGCCTGAAATAGGTGGGCAAACTCCCTGTAGTGGTTTTACTGCTTGCATTAGTTACTTGATGTGGAATAGAGTTCCATATAGTCATGGCTCTATGTAGTACTGTGCGCCTTCCATAGTTTGTTCTGAACTTGGGGACTGTGAAGAGACCTCTGGTGGCACGTCTTGTGGGGTATGCATGGGTGTCTGAGTTGTGGTCAGTAGTTGTGTGGTTGTGGCCATTAGTTGTGTGGTTCAGTAGTTGTGTAGTTCAGTAATTGTGGTTAGTAGTTGTGTGGTTGTGGTCAGCAGTTGTGGTTCAGTAGTGATTAGCAGTTTTGATAAGTAGGTGTTTGGTTTGAGTAGTTGTGGTCAGTAGATGTGGTCAGTAGTGTTCAGTTGTGGTCAGTAGTTTTGTGGTTGTGGTCAGTAATTGAGGTTTAGAACAGTTCAAGAGTTACTGTTGGTGGATTATTTTATGGAAATGTATGCAAATGTACATCATTATAGTTGAAAAAAGTTTTAAAGAATTTGAAGTTAGGATAGCATGAACATGTGAAAGTCGGTTTGGTGACTCTAGCTTTAATGGTTCAAGAGTTACAGTTATTGTTGGCATCTATTATATGCTAATTTATGTACATTTAAGTAGTTATAATTTACATTGCAGACCTTGACCAGAGCTAGTGGGAACCAGAGCTAGCTAGCTACATCCAGGACCAGAGCTAATGCAGACTCAAGCAGTAGTTGTGATCAGTAGTTTTGTGATTGTGGTCACTAGTTATGTGGTTGTGGTCAGTAGTTGTGATCAGTAGTTGTGGTCAGCAGTTTTGTGGTGTTTTTCAGTAATTGTCATGAGTTGTGGTCAGTAGTTATGTGGTTGTGGTCATTAATTGTGTGGTTCAGTAGTTGTGTGGTCAGTAGTTTAATGGTTGTGGTATGTAGTTGTGGTTAGTAATTGTGTGGTTGTGGTCAGTAGTTGTAGTCATTAGGTGTGGTCAGTAGTTGTGTGGTTGTGGTCAGTAGTTGTGCTCAGGTGTTGTGGTCAGGAATTATGCTCTGTAATTGTGTTGTTGTTGTCAGTAGTTTGTGGTCAGTAGTTGTGTGGTAGTGGTCAGTAGTTGTGCCCTGGAGTTGTGTGCAGTAGCTGTGGTCAGTAGTTGTAGTCAACAGTTGTGAGGTTATGGTCAGTAGCTTTGTGGTTGTGGTCAGTAGTTGTGTGGTTTTTGTCAGTAGTGTTGGTCAGTAATTGTGTGGTTGTGGTCAGTAGTTGTGGTCAGGAGTTGTGGTTAGGAGCTATGCTCTGTAGTTTTGTTCAGTAGTGATCATTAGTTGTGGTTAGTAGTATTGTCATTGTGAACAGTAGTTTTGGTCAGTAGTTGAGGTCTATAGTAGTCTGTAGTTGTGGTCAGTAATTTTATTGTTGTGGTTGGTAGTTGTTTGGTTTTGGTCCTTAGTTGTGTGGTTCAGTAGTTGTGTGGTCAGTAGTTGTGGTAAGTAGTTTTGTAGTTGTGGTCAGTAGTTTTGTTAAGTAGGTGTGTGGTTCAGTAGTTGTGGTCAGTAGTTTAGTAGTTGTGGCCAGTAGTTGTGTGGTTGTAGTCCTTAGATGTGTGGTTCAGTAGTTGTGTGGTCAGTCATTTTGGTAAGTAGGTGTGTGGTTCAGTAGTTGTGGTCAGTAGTTTTGTTCAGTAGTGGTCAGTAGTTGTGGTCAGTAGTTGTGGTCAGTAGTTGAGGTCTATAGTGGTCAGTAGTTGTGGTCAGTACATTTGTGGTTGTGGTCAGTAGTTGTGTGGTTCTGGTCCTTAGTTGTGTGGTTCAGTAGGTGTGGTAAGTAGTTGTGTGGTTATGGTCAGTATTGTGGGCTGTAATGGTCAGTAGTTGTGGTCAGTAATTTTGTGATTCATTGTGTTGTTGTTGTCAATATGTGTGTGGTTTAGTAATTGTGTGGTCAGTACTTGTGTGGTTGTGGTCAGTAATTGTGTGGTGGTTGTCAGTAGTTGTGGTCAGTGGTTGTGGTCAGCAGTAGTGGTCAGTAGTTGTGGTCAGTCATTTTGTGGTTGTGGTCAGTAGTTGTGTGGTTATGGTCCTTAGTTGTGTGGTTCAGTAGTTTTGTGGTCATTAAGTGTGGTCAGTAGTTGTGTGGTTGTTGTCAGTAGTTTTTTTGTTATGGTCAGTAATTGTGGTCAGTAGTTGTGTGGTTTTGCTCAGTAGTTCTGGTCAGTAGTTGTGTGGTAGTGGTCAGTAGTTGTGCCCTTGAGTTGTGTGTGGTAGCTGTGGTTAGTAGTTGTAGTCAACAGTTGTGAGGTTATGGTCAGTAGCTGTGCGGTTGTGGTCAGCAGTTTTGTGGTCAGTAGTTGTGGTCAGTATTTGTGGTCAGTAGTTTTGTTCAGTAGTCATCATTAGTTGTGGTTAGTAGTATTGCCATTGTGAACAGTAGTTTTGGTCAGTAGTTGAGGTCTATAGTGGTCTGTAGTTGTGGTCAGTAGTTGTATTGTTGTGGTCGGTAGTTTGGTTGTGGTCCTTAGTTGTGTGGTTCAGTCGTTGTGTGGTCAGTAGTTGTGGTCAGTAGTTTTGTTCAGTAGTTGTGGTCAGTAGTTGAGGTCTATAGTGGTCAGTAGTTGTGGTCAGTAATTTTGTGGTTGTGGTCAGTTTTTGTTTGGTTGTGGTCCTTTTTTATGTGGTTCAGTAGTTGTGTGGTCAGTAGTTGTGGTGTTGTGGTCTGTAGCTGTGGTCAGTAGTTGTCAGTAGTTTTGGTAAGTAGGTGTGTGGTTAGGTAGTTGTGGTCAGTAGTTGTATGGTTGTGGTCAGTAGCTGTAGTCAGTCTTGTGGGCTGTAGTGGTCAGCAGTTATGCTCTGTAGTTGTGTTGTTGTTGCCAGTAGTTCTGTGTTCAGTAGTTGTGTGGTTTCTTTCAGTAGTTTTGTGGTTATGGTCAGAAATTGTGTTCAGTAGTTGTGTGGTTTTGGTCAGTAGTTCTGGTCATGTGTTTTGTGCAGTAACTGTGGTCAGTAGTTGTAGTCAATAGTTTTGTGGTTGTGGTCAGTAGTTGTGTGGTTGTGGTCCTTAGTTGTGTGGTTCAGTAGTTGTGTGGTCAGTAGTTATGGTCAGTAGTTGTGCGGTTGTGGTCATTAGCTGTAGTCAGTATTGTGGGCTGTAGTGTTCAGTAGTTGTGGTCAGTAATATTGTGGTGAGTAGTTGTGTTGTTGTGGTCAATTAGTTGTGTGGTTCAGTAGTTTTGTGGTCAGTAGTTGTGGTCAGTAGTTGTGCAGTTGTGGTCAGTAGCTGTGGGCTGTATTGGTCAGTAAATATGTGGTTGTGGTGAGTAGTTGTGTGGTTAGTAAATGTGGTCTGTACTTGTGTGGTTGTGGTCAGTAGTTGTGGTCAGTTGTAGTCAGTAGTTTAGTGGTTGTGGTGAGTAGTTTTGTGGTTGTGGTCAGTAATTGTGGTCAGCCGTTGTGTAGTTTTGTTCAGTAATTGTGGACAGTAGTTGTAGTCAACAGTTGTGAGGTTGTGGTCAGTAGTTGTGTGGTTGTGGTCAGTAGTTTTGTCGTTCAGTAGTTGTGCGGTCACTAGTTGTGTAGTTGTGGTCAGTGATTTTGGTCAGTAGTTGTGGTCAGCAGTTGTGTGGTTCAGTAGTTGTGATCAGCAGGTTTGTTTAGTAGTGGTCAGTAGTTGTGGTCAGTAGTTGTGGTTCAGTAGTTGAGGTATATAGTGGTCAGTAGTTGTGGTCAGTAATTTTGTGGTTGTGGTCAGTTGTTGTTTGGTTGTGGTTGTGTGGTTAAGTAGTTGTGTGGTCAGTAGTTGTGGTCAGTAGTTCTGTTCAGTAGTGGTTAGTAGTTGTGGTCAGTAGTATCGTGGTTGTGGTCAGTAGTTCTGGCCAGTAGTTGAGGTATATAGTGGTCAGTTGTTGTGGTCAGTAATTTTGTGGTTGTGGTCAGAAGCTGTAGTCAGTATTGTGGGCTGTAGTGGTCAGTAATTATGTGGTTGTGGTGAGTAGTTGTGTTGTTGTGGTCAATAGTTTTGTTGTTCAGTAGTTGTGTGGTTAGTTGTTGTAGTCAGTAATGGTCAGTGGTTAGGTCAGTAGTTGTGTGGTAGGTGTCAGTAGTTGAGTGGTTGTGGTCATTCATTGTGTGGTTCAGTAGTTGTGGTCAGTCGTTTAGTGGTTGTGGTCAGTAGTTGTGGTCAGTAGTTATGTGGTTGTGGTCTTTAGTTGTGTGGAGGTTGTCAGTAGTTGTATTTTAAAGTTTTGAGGTTGTGGTCAGTAGCTATGTGGTTTGTTTAGTAGTTTAATGGTTGTGGTCAGTAATTGTGTGGATTTGTCAGTAGTTGTGGTCAGTAGATGAGTGGTTGTGGTCAGTAGTTGTGGTCAGCAGTTCTGGTCAGGAGTTGTGCTCTGTAGTTGTGTTGTTGTTGTCAGTAGTTGTGTGGTCAGTAATTGTAGTCAACAGTTGTGAGGTTGTGGTTAGTAGTTGTGTGGTTGTGGTCAGTAGTGGTGGTCAGTAGTTCTTATCAGTAGTTTTGGTCAGTAGTTGTGGTCTGTAGTTTTGTTCAGTTGTGGTCAGTAGTTGTGGTTAGTAGTTGAGGTATATAGTGGTCAGTAGTTGTGGTCAGTAATTTTGTGGTTGTGGTCAGTTGTTTGGTTGTGGTCCTTAGTTATGTGGTTCAGTAGTTTGTGGTCAGTAGTTGTGTAGTTATGGTCAGTAGTTGTGGTCAGTCGTTCTGTTCAGTAGTTTGCAGTAGCTGTGGTCAGTAGTTGTAGTCAACAGTTGTGAGGTTGTGGTCAGTAGTTGTGTGTCGGCGGGCAACCGCTGGGTGCATGTGACACGTCTAGTGCAGTAGTGCCTAGGTAGAGGTAAGTTGCATGCCCGCTTACCACGTGCTTGCATACTCTCGCTTACAGCTCACTGTCGCCGGCTAGCCCTTGTGGTGAATTGGGGAGCAGCTTCATGCACAAGAAGATACTGGTCGTCCTGGGTTTCCCCCCTTGCCACTGGAATTTCACCTTCCTACAGTGAAGGAGTGCTGTTGGGGATTGTGCACCCTCAGCAGCACTTTAAATAACTTCCTTTGAGCAGGTATCCACTTCTGACCTCAGTGAAGCCATCAACCGGAAACCGGACTAAAGTCTGGCGGCGTTGGGATGTCTGGTGACGGGGGCAGGAATGAATGCACCGGGAACCCTTAATCAGACCCCTGCACGCCAGCGGCACAGGACTATTATTGTCGCCAGCAGTTAGGACTTGAGTGGCAGCTGCTCTCTGCAGACCCCTGTGACTAAGCAGACCTATTTAGGAGCCACACTGCTCACCCCAGCTGGGGAGAGGCTTAGTAAAGGTGGCCTAAAAATTGCCCAATCACTCCATCCTATATATGCTACCGCACCTATCGGGAGTTCCACTCAGCGGTCGAAAATGCTAAAGAAAATAATTCCCCTGAAACTAGCGACATGGAACATCAGAACTCTTTTGGACACTGACGATAATAGCGATAGACCCCATCGGCGAACAGCTTTGATTGCTGCAGAGCTAAGGCGCTACAACATTGACATTGCTGCCCTGAGTGAGACCAGGTTCCTGGATGAAGGATCCCTGAAAGAGGAGGGAGAAGGCTACACCTTCTTCTGGAAAGGTTGCCCTCCGGGGGGACAACATCAGCACAGTGTGAGACAGGCAGCCTTCTACCCATCCTCACCGAAACACCTGTCGGCATAAGTGAAAGACTCATGTCTCTCCGTATCCCCCTAGCCAAGATGCGTTACGCTACTCTTCTCAGTGCATACGCATCAACGTTACCATCTGAAAATGAGGCAACAATAATCTAGTTGTGCATTGCATTGTGTGCACACCAATTTATGAGTATGTAATAAATCTAGAATTTTCCATTGCTTTGCATGCACACCTAATAATAATATGAGTGTATAAGAAATGTAGTGGTTTGCATGTACACCTAACTAGATGGTAACTTTACAAGTTAAGTTGTGGGGCTTGAGAAAGCTCTTTAAAAGTATTTTTGTGTGGTAGTGGAAGATGTTTAAAAAGTTGTACTTTAATGATATCATTTGAATAGTAAAATAATTTCAAATGCCCATCCCTAGTCAGTAGTGGTCAATAGTTTTGGTCAGTAGTTTTGGTCAGTAGTAGTGATCAGTAGTTGTGTGGTTCTATACTTATGGTCACTCATTGTGTCTTTTTGGTCAGTAGTTGTGGTCAGTAGTTGTGATCAGTAGTGGTCAGTAGTTTTGTGATCAGTATTTGTGGTTCATTAGTTATGGTAAGTAGATGTGTGGTTGTGGTCAGTAGTTGTGGTCAGCCGTTATGGTCTGTAGTTGTGTTGTGGTCAGTACTTGTGGTCAGTAGTTGTGTGGTTGTGGTCATTTATTGTGTTGTTCAGTAGTTGTGTGGTTCAGTAATTGTGGTCAGTAGTGGTCAGTAGTGGTGTGGTCAGTAGTTGTGTGATTGTGGTCAGGAGTTGTATTCCGTAATGTTGGTCAGTTGTTATGGTCTGTAGTTGTGTTGTTGTGGTTAGTAGTTGTGGTCACTAGTTGTGTCGTTTTGGTCAGTAGTTGTGGTCAGTAGTTTTGGTAAGTAGGTGTGTGGTTCAGTAGGTGTGTTCAGTAGTTGTGGTCACTAGTTTTGTGATGATCAGTAGTTATGGTCAGCAGTTATGGTCTTTAGTTGTGTCGTTGTGGTCAGTAGTTGTGGCCAGTAGTTGTGTGGTCAGTAGCTATGTGATTGTGGTCAGTAGCTGTGTGGTTGTGGTCAGTATTGTTATCAGTAGTTGTTGTCAGTAGTTGTGGTGTTTTGGTCATTAGTCTTGGTCAGTAGTTGTAGTCAGTAGTTTTGTCAAGTATGTGTGTGGTTCAGTAGTTGTGATCAGTAGTTGTGTTGTTGTGGTCATTAGTTGTGTTCAGTAATTTTCTGGTCAGTAGTTACATTTTGTAGTTATGGGCTCATTTGTTGTGTTGTTGTGGTCAGTAGTTTTGTGGTTGTGGTCAGTCAGTGGTCAGTACTTGTGGTCAGTAGTTGTGTGGGTGTGGTCATTTATTGTGTTCAGTAGTTCTGTGGTTCAGTAATTGTGGTCAGTAGTGGTCAGTAGTGTTGTGGTCAGCAGTTGTGTGGTTGTGTGTCAGGAGTTGTATTCCGCAATTTTGGTCAGTTGTTTCGGTCTGTAGTTGTGTTGTTGTGGTCAGTAGTTTTGATAAGTAGGTGCCTCCTGAGTGGCACAGTGGTCTAAGGCACTGCATCGCAGTGCTAACTGTGCCACTAGAGATCCTGGTTCGAATCCAGGCTCTGTCGCAGCCGGCCGCGACCGGAAGACTCATGGGCGGCGCACAATTGGCCCAGCGTCGTCCAGGGTAGGGGAGGGAATGGCCAGCAGGGATGTAACTCAGTTGATAGAGCATGGCGTTTGCAACGCCAGGGTTGTGGGTTCGATTCCCACGGGGGGCCAGTATAAAAAAATATATATATGTATTCACTAACTGTAAGTCGCTCTGGATAAGAGCGTCTGCTAAATGACAAAAAAATGTAAAATGTGTGGTCAGTAGTTTTGTGATCAGTATTTGTGGTTCAGTAGTTGTGGTCAGTAGATGTGTGGTTGTGAGCAGTAGTTATGGTTAGTAGGTATGGTCTGTAGTTGCGTTGTTGTGGCCAGTAGTTGTGTGGTTGTGGTCAGTAGTTGTGTGGTTGTGGTCAGTAATTGTCGTCAGTAGTTGTTGTCAATAGGTGTGGTGTTTTGGTCATTAGTCTGTCAGTAGTTGTGGTCAGTAGTTGTGTTGTTGTGGTCAGTAGGTGTGTTCAGTAATTTTCTGGTCAGTAGTTGTGGTTCAGTAGTTGTGGTCAGTAGTTGTCATTAGTAGTTGTGTGGCTGTGGTCAGTTATTGTAGTCAGTAGTTGTGGTCAGTAGTTGTGTGTTTGTGGTCATTGATTGTGTTCAGTAGTTGTGTTCAGTAGTTGGTTGGTTTGGTCAGTAGTTTTGTTGTTGTGGTCAGTCATTGTGGTCAGAAGTTCTGTGGTCAGTAGTTGTGGTTTATTAGTTGTGTGGTTGTGGTCAGGAGTTGTATTACATAGGTTTGGTCAGTTGTTATGGTCTGTAGTTGTGTTGTTGAGGTCAGTAGTTGTGGTCAGTAGTTGTGTTGTAAATAGTTGTGTGGTTGTAGTCAGTAATCGTGTGGTTCAGTAGTTTTGTTGTATGGTTGTGGTCAGTAGTTATATGCTTGCTTCATACAGTGGGGAGAACAAGTACAAAGCATGTAGAGGTCTGTCATTTTTATCATAGGTACACTTCAACTGTGAGAGACAAAAATCCAGAAAATCACATTGTATGATTTTTAAGTAATTAATTTGCATTTTATTTCATGACATAAGTATTTGATCACCTACCAACCAGTAAGAATTCCGGCTCTCACAGACCAGTTAGTTTTTCTTTAAGAAGCCCTCCTGTTCTCCACTCATTACCTTTATTAACTGCACCTGTTTGAACTCGTGACCTGTATAAAAGACACCTGTCCACACACTCAATCAAACAGACTCCAACCTCTCCACAATGGCCAAGACCAGAGAGCTGTGTAAGGACATCAGGGATAAAATTGTAGACCTGCACAAGGCTGGGATGGGCTACAGGACAATAGGCGAGCAGCTTGGTGAGAAGGCAACAACTGTTGGCGCAATTATTAGAAAATGGAAGAAGTTCAAGATGACGGTCAATCACCCTCGGTCTGGGGCTCCATGCAAGATCTCACCTCGTGGGGCATCAATGATCATGAGGAAGGTGAGGGATCAGCCCAGAACTACACGGCAGGACCTGGTCAAAGACCTGAAGAGAGCTGGGACCACAGTCTCAAAGAAAACCATTAGTAACACACTACGCCGTCATGGATTAAAATCCTGCAGCGCACGCAAGGTCCCCCTGCTCAAGCCAGCGCATATCTGGGCCCGTCTGAAGTTTGCCAATGCCATCTGGATGATCCAGAGGAGGAATGGGAGAAGGTCATGTGGTCTGATGAGACAAAAATAGAGCTTTTTGGTCTAAACTCCACTCGCCGTGTTTGGAGGAAGAAGAAGGACGAGTACAACCCCAAGAACACCATCCCAACCGTGAAGCATGGAGGTGGAAACATCATTCTTTGGGGATGCTTTTCTGCAAAGGGGACAGGACGACTGCACCGTATTCAGGGGAGGATGGATGGGGCCATGTATCGCGAGATCTTGGCCAACAACCTCCTACCCTCAGTAAGAGCATTGAAGATGGGTCATGGCTGGGTCTTCCAGCATGACAACGACCAGGGCACACAGCCAGGGCAACTAAGGGGTGGCTCCGTAAGAAGCATCTCAAGGTCCTGGAGTGGCCTAGCCAGTCTCCAGAACTGAACCCAATAGAAAATCGTTGGAGGGAGCTGAATGTCCGTATTGCCCAGCGACATCCCCGAAACCTGAAGGATCTGGAGAAGGTCTGTATGGAGGAGTGGGCCAAAATCCCTGCTGCAGTGTGTGCAAACCTGGTCATGAGCTACAGGAAACGTATAATCTCTGTAATTGCAAACAAAGGTTTCTGTACCAAATATTAAGTTCTGCTTTTCTGATGTATCAAATACTTATGTCATGCAATGAAATGCAAATGAATTACTTAAAAATCATACAAAGTGATTTTCTGGATTTTTGACAGACCTCTACATGCTTTGTAAGTAGGAAAACCTGCAAAATCGGCAGTGTATCAAATACTTGTCCTCCCCACTGTATATGGCACCCCTTAAGGTTCTATATAGAACCAAAATTGGTTCCATATAGAACCCTATATGGAACCCAAGGGTTCTAAATGAAACCAATTTTGATTCAGTGAAGAAGAACCCCTGGGGTTCTGATCAAAGGACCCTACAAAAGTATTCTATAGAAAAAAAGGTTCTGGATAGAACCAAAAAGGTTTATATTGCATGCTTCATATATGGCACCCCTAGAGTGTGGTTGTGGTCAGAGTCTAAAATACAGTTGTCGCACATGAAAACTGAACGAAGTGCGATGAGAAGTTATCGGGTGAAGTATGAAGTGAGTGAACGGAGACAGCTTCGCTCCATCCAATCAGAGGGGTACAGCCCGGATCATTTATCTATTTTATTTGGAATTTTAAAGACCCCTTGAAGTATCAAATAAATTATGGAAAAAAAGCCCATACAAAAAAAGGCCATACAACAGATAGTCCCCCCAAAAAATCAAAAGGAAGTTTGTTCTGAAGTGTCTGTCCTATATCTGAGAGATATTTTTACATGTATTTAACCCTTTATTTTTGGGACTAAACTGTCCCATATATATTTTAAACTCGTGGAGGGGGACCTTCAGACGAGTCTTCTGAGGCCTGTGGACGGCCTGGAGCAAAACAATCAACATCTAGGTGTTCCCAAGAGTCGTATCTTTCCAATGAGGGGTCATAATTGTTTGTAGGCCAAACGCTACAGATGATTTTGTGAGAAGACCGATTTTTGGGATGTCTCATGGTCTGACAAACACCGCTCTAGCTCTGTCACCTTTCGCCGCAGATGCGGAAGAGCGACATCGGTGGATGCGTTGGATTGAGATGCATCCAATGCAAAAAAACATATCTCTAGCTTAAACTGACACAGTTCTATGGGGATTTGTATTATGCTAATTAGATTTCTGCAGGGCCGCATAATTGGACTAGGGGGTTTTAAAGACAGGCAAACTAGCCAGTTAGGTTATTTAGAGCATGGAGCACGATCTTGAGAAGGAGGAGGAAGCTAGTGAGCATTATAAATCATTCCAGGTCATCCAGACTGGGGAAGCATTCAAGATCTTAGCACTAGCTGTTATGTCAGAAAAAGAATAACAAATCATGGGAATTTGTCGAGCTATGAAGACATTGTCTCCCTCTGAGTCAAGTGTTGCCAGGCAACAGTTGTCTTGGGAACACTGCTCCCTCCATGGCTAAAGCAAGTGTGAGAAACATGCTAACAAGCGTTTTTCTATTAAACAAAATAAATACTGCACTCTGACCCACAAAACCTCTTTGCTAGATTCATGACAGTGTTGTTAGATAAAGCAAGGAATGTGAACTTCAAAACGTGATTTGGTTTTATTGGAATCTGCAGCTTTTGTTGGTAAGTAATGAATCTGCTAGCTTCTGACATGACTTACTGCATCTATAAAGAGAGCAGTTGATGGGTTACTAAAACAGCTCTATCTGTTGATTGGTAGCTATTCCTAATCCATTTTCAGATTTGAAAAGCAGATAAGTAGAGGAAGATTTGGTATGCTCTAAGTTTTTGTCTGCCTTGTTGGGGGAGTGGTCATAACGGCAGTTGTTTATAAAACGTTACATAAAATGTTGTTGATGTGGTTACTAAAAAAGCTGTAACTTTTTATCGGAATAAGAAAAGTTTATTCCAAGTACAGATTTGAAAAGCAGCGAAGTAGAGGACGATTTTATACACTAACGTTTTGTTTAAGTTATTGGCTATGTGGTCAAAGTAGCTGATTTGTGTCAAATGTTGCATTTAGAGTAAATTTTTACGTGTACGCTGGGAGTCGGGAAGCAAGTACAGGGAGTGAATTTAATAATAAATAATACATAGAACAAAACAAGAAACACAAGTAGCGTACAGACATGAAACACTGAAACAGAATCAATAACGCCTGGGGAAGGAACCAAAGGGAGTGACAGATATACGGGAGGTAATCAGGAAGGTGGGTCTCATGAAGCGCAGGTGCACGTAACGATGGTGGCAGGTGTGCGTAATGGTGAGTGAACTGGCGACAAAGAGCGCCAGAGAAGAGGAGCGGGTGTAGACGTGACAGTACCCCCTCCCTGACGCGCAGCTCCAGCCGCAGGACGACGCCGACCAGAGGGACGGTCCCGACGACCAGGGGAGGATAAGTCGCTTCTCCTGAGACCCGGGAGCCAGTCGCTTCTGCTGAGGCGTGGGAACCTGACGAGCCAGCTGAGGCGCGGGAACCTGACGAGTCGGCTGAGGCATGGGAGCCTGACGAGCAGGATGAGGCATGGGAGCCTGACGAGCCGGATGAGGCATGGGAGCCTGACGAGCCGGATGAGGCATGGGAGTCTGCCGAGCCTACTGAGTCTTATGAACCTGGCGAGCCAGCTGAGGCATTGAAGCCTAACGAGCTAGCGGAGGCATCCTCGGTAGCGTCGGCAAAGGACGCTTGACGAGCCAACCGAGGCTTGAAAACCTGTTGAGCCAGCTGAGGCCTGAAGCCTGAGGAGCCAGCTGAGGCATCCCTGGTTGCTCCGGCAGCGGCACCCGGACCCGACGTCACCAACAAAACCCCAAAAATAAAACTCCCTGATGCTCCCCTTTGGTGAGGCGTTATTCTGTCATGTGTACGCTACTCGTGTTTCTTGTTTTGTTCCATGTATTATTTATTATTCAATTCACTCCCTGTACTTGCTTCCCGACACGTTACATAAATAGAATGTTAGAAGTGATGCTGTCACAATGGGAATATTTAGACTGATTAAAAAGTCCCATGAAAGTGAATGAAGATGGGCAAATAGAAGGAAGAAAACGTTTAGTAGTATAAAAAGTATAAAATATATCAAAAAGTTGTGTACAGGCAACTCAAGTTAGACCATTCTGCACATTTTAAAGTTTGAACAGCGTTTCTATCTTAAACTGTAGTATCGTGCTAAAGAATAATAATAACTAGAAGGTAATTGTACATGAAGTACAATTGATGGGACTTGCTTAACTCTTAAAGTATTTTCTGGTAGAAGTTTATAATGTTTTACTTTAAAGCAAAGCAGTTTTAAAGTATCGTTTTGAAAAACATTATGGTAGTGGTAATGTCTGCAGTATTAATGGTGGTGACTGGTTATAGTTGAAAAAGTAGGTAGATGAAAAGTTAGAATAGCGTGAACATATGAATGTTGTTTTGGTTTATCTAGCTTGAACTGTTCAAGAGTTACTGTTGGCAGGTAATATAGTTATAGTTGATAACAGTTTTAAAGAATTTGAAGTTAGGATGGCCTGAACATGTGAAAGTTGGTTTGGTGTCTCTAGCTTGAACGGTTCAAGAGTTACTGTTGGTGGGTTATTTTATGCTAATGTATGTAAATGTATACAGTTATAGTTGATAACAGTTTTAAAGAATAGCCTGAACATCTTAAAGTTGGTTTTGTGTGTCTAGCTTGAACGGTTCAAGAGTTACTCTTGATGGGTTGTTTTATGCACATTTATACAAATCTATATAGTTAAAGTCAATAAATGTTTTGAGAATTTGAAGTCAGGATAGCCTGAACATGTGAAAGTTAGTTTGGTGTCCCTAGCTTGAACGGTTCCATAATTACTGTTGGTGAGTTATTTTATGCAAATGTATTCACATTTATTTAGTTATAGTTTATAAAAGTGGTAAAGAATTTGATAGCCTGAATGTTTTAAAGTTCGTCTTGTAGCTTAATTGGCCAAGGAGCGAGACCATTTTTAATTACTACCTCTATATTCCCATGGTTCTCATTCAAACGTATGCACATTTTAAATGGTTTATTTAAGTAGGTTCAGTCTAAACATCTCAGCGTTGGTTTGGAGTTAATAGTTTAAGCGGTGAAAGAGGAGATAGGTCTAGAATTTGGGATATTTTTGAGAGAGCTGTTAGCTGACGTTAGCTAGCTGCTTTTCATCACTCTAAACTCTGATAAACTGCTGTAACTTTTTATTGGTAGAAGATATTTTTGTTCAAACGCCAGATTTGAATAACAGAGAAGGAAGATTTCATATGCGCTAAGTTTTTTCTGACTTCTTGGGGGAGTGGTCGAAACTGCAGTTTTTTGAAAAAAGTTGGAAAAAATGTCTTAATGCAGTTACTAAAACAGCTGTATTGTTATATCCGTACCGGATCTTTTTGTTCCAGGGTCAGATTTGAATAGCAGAGAAGTAGAGGAAGATTTCATACACTCTAATGCTTTGTCTAAGTTGATGGCAAAGTGGTCAAAGTAGCTGATTTGTTTGAAAAGTTACATTGTTTACAGTGAATGTTGGAATTGATGATGTCACAATGGGGAGCTTTGGAATGTTGAAAACATTCCCATTAAAGTGAATGAAGATGGACAAAAAGAAAGACAAAAAGTGTAATAGTTTAAAAAGTATAAAATATAACAAGTAGTTGTATGCATGCAATCTAATCCTGATCAGTCTACACGTTATAAAGTTTGAATGGCGTTTCTATCTGAAGCGGTGTAAGAGGAGTAGTGTGAGGAATAATAATAATAATAATAATAATAATAATAATAATAATAATAATAATAATGACGAATATTTAAAGTCAGGACTTTTGCTACGCAAGTCGCAGATATTGGTTTCTTTTCATTTTGATAAGAGAGATGAAAATGTAATGAATTGAAGTTCATTTGTTAATGTACTGTAAATGTGAAAATGTAGGGCCCTATACAATCCGCGATACGGAGAACGCAGATGGAATCACGGAATCCAGACATTAAAAATGTATTGAACTAAGTAGGAAATCAACTAAATGTATTGAACCTATTCCCAAAATAATTATTTAGCCCAAGATTATAAGACATTTAATTACCAAAAAGGGTTATCTATTGGGACAGCTGAAGAACCCTTTTGAAACCCTTTTTTCTAAGAGTGTTAGCGATGATGCTAATGACAACCGTCTTCTGGTAGATGGAAAGGCTTTCCCAAAAACCTTCTCAATTAAATGTTAACTACAAAGTAGTCTATGCCTAACTGGCAGAATTATATCATGATTATTTGCATCAATTAAATGGTGATTTGTTCAGCAAACTCTGCAATCACGTGTGCTACAGCAACACCACTAATGAAAGCACTTGAATTAAATGGGTAGCTTCACCCAAAAATGAAAATGTCTTAGATTTTTCTCAGACCTCAAAAGTGCTCTCCTGATGTGATTTAAAGGGTAATGGAAACAATAGGATTTAGAACGCCAGCTAACTAACTGTAAATCAGCATATTGGCATTGTTGCGTCATTGGCAGGAGAGAAATTGTTGGAACTCCCAAAAATGGCTCCGAGTCTGAGAAAGAGTTTATTAGAGAATTATATAATGTTAGTTAGGGAGCCAATAAACCTACTGAAGCCGTTCATGTTTGAGCTGATCGTTGCCCCAGATCAAAGAGTTTGTTCTCGTAGCAGTAACATTACAGATATGCCGCCTGAAACACCTCAGCTAGAGGGTCGGCGTAGCGGTAACACAAACTAGTGTAAGTCCGGAAGCTGCGAGTGTGTGTTGTAGAGAGATGGTGGCGATACGGCACCAAATCCCAGCGGATGGTGGCTGTATTACATCCAGTCAGAGGTTCCTGTCAGTCTGTCTGGATAGCGATGTATTATTGGACGTGTCACTAATCCTTATGAAGGACTTCCTGGCAGAAGAGGTTACTCGACCAGTCAGCAGCTGAAATTTTGTTTAAAGTTAATAGCAGTAGGCCTAGTGTGTAGGTGCTCAATATATATAATAAGTATCCTATAACGATGTTTATCACCAGCACTGTTTGGCGCGATGGTAACACATTTACCTTTTGATTAGACGACCAGAGTTCGAATCGCTGACTGCATCATGATTCATGAAATCTCATTCTAACCAATAATGGGGCGTGTTCATTATAAATACATTGTGATTTAGTTTCGTATCAGACTAACTTTTCTTATGATTTTGTTTGCAGAGCTTACAGGCTGGCAGTTTATCGCCAATTCACCCTATGGGCACAAGGGAGAATTGGACGAGGTGTACGACATCACTTCCCTGCATGTGTCGTTTCTTCCATAAGGAGCGCATACCCAGAAGTAAAGGCATTTACGTCGAGTTTGAGATAGAATAAAACCAGTTAATTTAGTTAATCTAGCCTGAGTGGTTACATTTCTCCAGCCCCATCCCTCAGCTTTTTATTGAAAGAGGAGCAGGGAGACACTTTGTTACTGTTTCTACTTCAGATTGCCACTTTAAGAAGTTAAGATGCAGATTAAATACACACCAAAATATGTTACAGATACTATAAAAATGTCCCATCACTCAGACAGTTAGTGAACACAGCATCCAGCACAGCAAACAATCAATCAATCAAATGTATTTTACAAAAGCCCTTTTTACATCAAAATAATAACCACAGTGGTTATAGAGGGTGCAACAGTTCAACATCTCAGGAGCAAATGTCAGTTGGCTTTTCATAGCTGAGCGTTCATAGCTTGAGAGAGAGAGAGTCGAAACAGAAGGACCGGGACAAGGTAGCACATCCATTGAAACTGTAAAAAAAATCAGTGGAAAAACAATTCCACTCCGAATCCCTATCTGGATGGGTGTATCTTTGAATTCGCTGATGAATGGCCTGCTCCTTCTCCATTTTCGGAACACCAGCCCGCTTCCCCAAAGTAATCGATAGTATATCTTGGCTCGCTCTGTGATGATTGTGATCTCTCAGGTTCATACAGCGAGTTATGGTCTCAGATTTCAGTCATTTAGCAGACACTCTTATCCAGAGTGACTTACAGTTAGTGAGTGCATACATTTTTCATACTGGCCCCCCGTGGGAATCGAACCCACAACCTTGGCGTTGCAAGCGCCATGCTCTACCAACTGAGCTACACAGCTCTTCACTGAGCTCACTCTCCGTAAGCTCCATCTGTGGAGTATAGGGGCAGGACTTGGTTGTATACTGATGGTCATGAGTGCAATCTAGCTGGGCCCCGAGCTCTTTAGTGATGGTCCCGGTGGACCTCTTCTCCACCGCAGCACAGGTACACAATTAATTTTCTCCTTTCCCCCTTCTGATAACCAGGTGGCGAATCGCATCTCTGCATGTCTGGCAGACATATCAGTGTGGATGTCGGATCACCACCTCAAGCTGAACCTCGGCAAGACAGAGCTGCTCTTCCTCCCGGGGAAGGACTGCCCGCTCCATGATCTCGCCATCACGGTTGACAACTCCATTGTGTCCTCCTCCCAGAGTGCAAAGAACCTTGGCGTGACCCTGGACAATACCCTGTCATTCTCCGCTAACATCAAAGCGGTGACCCGATCCTGCAGGTTCGTGCTCTACAACATTCGCAGAGGACTACCCTACCTTACACAGAAAGCGGCACAGGTCCTAATTCAGGCACTTGTCATCTCCCGTCTGGATTACTGCAACTCGCTGTTGGCTGGGCTCCCTGCCTGTGCCAATAAACCCCTTCAACTTATCCAGAACGCTGCAGCCCGTCTGGTGTTCAACCTTCCCAAGTTCTCTCATGTCAGGGGCGGCAGGTAGCTTAGTGGGTAAGAGCGTTGTGCCAGTAACCGAAAGGTCGCTGGTTCTAATCCCCGAGCCGACTAGGTGAAAAATCTGTCGATGTGCCCTTGAGCAAGGCACTTAACCCTAATTGCTCCTGTAAGTCGCTCTGGATAAGAGCGTCTGCTAAATGACCAAAAAAAAAAAAAAAAAAAAATGTCACCCCGCTCCTCCGACACTCCACTGGCTTCCAGTCGAGGCTCGCATCTACTACAAGACCATGGTGCTTGCCTACGGAGCTGTGAGGGGAACGGCACCTCCTTACCTTCAGGCTCTGATCCTACACCCAAACGAGGGCACTACGTTCATCCACCTCTTGCCTGCTAGCTCCCCTACCTTTACGGAAGCACAGTTCCCGCTCAGCCCAGTCAAAGCTATTCGCTGCTCTGGCACCCCAATGGTGGAACAAGCTCCCCCACGACGCCAGGACAGTGGAGTCACTGACCACCTTCCGGAGACACTTGAAACCCTACCTCTTTAAGGAATACCTGGAATAGTATAAAAGTAATCCTTCTTCCCCCACCCCCCATTAAAAAAAAAAAGAAAAGAAAAAGGTGGTTGTCCCACTTGCTATCATAAATTGAATGCACCAATTTGTAAGTCGCACTGGATAAGAGCGTCTGCTAAATGATGTAAATGTAAATATACACTCTGGCACCCAGTGGTCAGTTTGGCATGCTGTACTAACCGTTCTTTCCGGTTGGTAGAGAACAATTAAGGCATCTATTAGGCCATAGTTATATTTAAGAATCACTGCATATACTGTATATTGTCCATTTTATATCCAAAATGGCCTCAGGAATGACAGATTGTCTTGAAATAAACAATAGCCTTAGAATTAACATGGATTTGCATGTACCTCCTCTGAATCCTGCACAGTCTCCTCCAGGATGAAAACTTTTTCAGGGATGAAAATGTCATCCTGAAAACAAACAACTATTTCAGTTGGCATTAACAAGCTACCGGTCTTGTATTCTTTGTCAACGCACACACACACAGCAAATACAGGGACATTCTTTTTACTGCAAACATTAGCTATGTCAACTTCAGTCTAGCTAAATGAAATGGCGCTAACAAAACATTACAAAAACAAATCTGTCAACAAAATATATTATAGTACTTTAAGTGTCTACGGTAACTACCTAAAAATAGGGGTACACAGAGAAACTGTTGCAATTTTAGTTGCAGTTGAGTTGCTTGGTAAAGTTATTTGCTGGGGGGTGTTACACAAAACACTTCAGACGCAATTAGCTAGTTACCTTCAACTGGAGTTGCAACAAAGTTGTCCAGTGTCTAACGCTAGCCTAGTCAACAACAGTCATGACCGGTTAAAGTTAATTCAGGCTCCATTGCATTGACTCGCGTCGCCTCCTCCATTCATGCTCAACTCCGAAGTCAGCGATGTTGATGATGGTCGGTTGGTAACCCCTACAACATAACCCTGGCGTCAGTCATTACTATGGCAATTTAAAATGTCGCTGACCATAGCTCAAATAAACCTTGTCGACAATCAAAATATTGAATATAGAAATGTTTTTATGTTAAATGCACATTAAGTATTAGTGGATTGAATACATGTCTTTGCTTAGATTTACTTCCTAAAGTGTTTCCATTCCCCTTTAAGCATTGTTGTGGACTTAGAACTCCAATAAAAAATAAAAAAAATAAAAATGAAGTGTGATTTTGAGAACAATGGGCGAAAAGGGTCAATATCAGGGTATATCTTTATCTACAGTTGAAGTCGGAAGTTTACATACATTTAGGATAGAGTCATTAAAACACGTTTTTCAACCACTCCACAAATATCTTGCTAACATTATTTCACTTATAATTCACTGTATCACAATTCCAGTGGGTCAGAAGTTTACATACATTAAGTTGACTGTGCCTTTAAACAGCTTGGAAAATTCCAGAAAAGAATGTCAAGGCTTTAAAAACTTCTGATAGGCTAATTGACATCATTTGAGTCAATTGGAGGTGTACCTGTGGATGTATTTCAAGGCCGACCTTCAAACTCAGTGCCTCTTTGCTTGACATCATGGGAAAAACAAAAGAAATCAGTCAAGACCTCAGAAAAAAAATTGTAGACCTCCACAAGTCTGGTTCATCCTTGGGAGAAATTTCCAAACGCCTGAAGGTACCAAGTTCATCTGTACAAACAATAGTACGCAAGTATAAACACCATGGGACCACGCAGCCGTCATACCGCTCAGGAAGGAGACGAGTTCTGTCTCCTAGAGATGAACGTACTTTAGTGCGAAAAGTGCAAATCAATCCCAGAACAACAGCAAAGGACCTTGTGAAGATGCTGTAGGAAACAGGTAGAAAAGTATCTATATCCACAGTAAAATGAGTCCTATATCGACATAACCTGAATGGCCGCTCAGCAAGGAAGAAGCCACTGCTCCAAAACCGCCATAAAAAAGCCAGACTACGGTTTGCAACTGCACATGGGGACAAAGATCGTAGTTTTTGGAGAAATGTCCTATGGTCTGATGAAACAAAAATAGAAATGTTTGGCCATAATGACCATTGTTATGTTTGGAGGAAAAAGGGGAAGGATTGCAAGCCGAACACCATCCCAACCGTGAAGCACGGGGGTGGCAGCATCATGCTGTGGGGGTGCTTTGCTGCAGGAGGGACTGGTGCACTACACAAAATAGATGGCATCATGAGGAAGGAAAATTATGTGGATATATTAAAGCAACATCTCAAGACATCAGTCAGGAAGTTAAAGCTTGGTCGCAAATTACAGCTGCAAATCAAATGATACAAACCCCCCAAAAATCAATTTTAATTCCAGGTTGTAAGGCAACAAAATAGGAAAAATGCCAAGGGGGTTGAATACTTTCGCAAGCCACTGTAAACCAGCAGATCAGTTGATCTCATGTTGTTACCATGTCAAGAGAGTTTGATACTACAAAAGTATATGGACACCCCTTCAAATTAGTGGATTTGGCTATTTCAGCCACACCCGTTGCTGACAAGTGTATAAAATCGAGCACACAGCCATGCAATCTCCATAGACAAACATTGGCAGTACAATGGACTTACTGAAGAGCTCAGGGACTTCCAACGTGGCACCGTCATAGGATGCCCTACTAGAGCTGCCCCGGTCAACTGTAAGTGCTGTTATTGCGAAGTGGAAACATCTAGGAGCAACAACGGCTCAGTCGCGATGTGCTAGGCCACACAAGCTCAGAGAACGGGACCCCCGAGTGCTGTAGCGGGTAAAACCAATCTGTCCTCGGTTGCAACACTCACTTCCGAGTTCCAAACTGCCTCTTGAGGCAACGTCAGCACAATAACTGTTTGTCGGGAGCTTCATGAAATGGATTTCCGTGGCTGAGCAGCCGCACACAAGCCTAACATCACCATGTGCAATGCCAAGCGTCGGCTGGAGTGGTGTAAAGCTGGCCGCCATTGGACTCTGGAGCAGGGGAAACGCGTTCTCTGGAGTGATGAATCACGCTTCACCATCTGGCAGTCCGACGGACGAATCTGGGTTTGGCGGATGCCAGGAGAACACTACCTGCCGAATGCATAGGGCCAACTGTAAAGTTTGGTGGAGGAGGAATAATGGTCTGGGGCTGTTTTTCATGGTTCGGGCTAGGCCCCTTAGTTCCAGTGAAGGGAAATCTTAACGCTACAGCATATAATGACATTCTATACGATTCTGTGCTTCCAACTTTGTGGCAACAGTTTGGGGAAGACCCTTTCCTTTTCAGCATGACAATGCCCCCATGCACAAAGCGAGGTCCATTCAGAAACTTGACTGGCCTGCACAGAGCCCTGACCTCAACCCCATCGAACACCTTTGGGATGAATTGGAACGCTGATTGTGAGCCAGGCCTAATCGCCCAACATCAGTGCCCGACCTCACGAATGCTATTGTGGCTGAATGGAAGGAAGTCCCCGCAGCAATGTTCCAACATCTAGTGGAAAGTCTTCCCAGAAGAGTGGAGGCTGTTATAGCAGCAAAGGGGGGAACAACTGCATATTAATGCCCATGATTTTGGAATGAGATGTTCGACGAGCATGTGTCCACATACTTCTGGTCATGTAGCATATAAGACAGCTGTGTCCAGGTTCTCTACTCCCGCTCCCAATGAAATATTGACCTATGAGGAACATTGAAAATCGCAAGGCTGGTAATTCATATAAAAAACGTATTGTAAGAATATAGACGGGTTAGGTGACAACATCACAAAAACTATGCGTGCACTTCAATGGGGCAGGAGGCCGTGTTGTGTTTTGATTATAAACGGTCAGATAGCTAGCAACAATGACAAGAAACTGCCATGTTGGGAGTCGACGTGGCTCGTTTCAGCTCGTTGTATCTTGTTATTGATACCATGTCTTGTTTTGAGGTGTTCTGACTCATGTCACGTCTATGCTAATATGGCTTAAATTAGCTAGCTAGCTAACCAACAACTGTAATTATGTATTTGAGAGACAACAAGTGCTCATTGTGCAAATGTATTTATGTTTTCAATAAACATTTTGAGAATAAATATAGTTTACTTGTTGTTTACCATGTCTGTTTTGCCCCATATTTGTGCACACGTCGGTTTTGTTGCTAAACAACCAATCTGTCTATAGGATTATATTTGCTACAAACATTTAATCTTAAATGTCAACATAATTAGAATATAATTTGTAGATTAAAATAACTCAATCAGGATTGGCTTGATTTAGTTACACATTTTAGATGTGGACAGTTCAGAGATGTTTTATTTTCCGTTCTTAATAAGAAATTACCATACAGTATTAAGAGAAATTGTTATTAATGGATTATATAAATTGTACATGAAAAAGTAAATATGAGCTTTCCATTGATAAAATGTGTAGTGTAAATTGCCACAGTAGATTTCCTGTGGTAAACAAGGAGATACTTTATTTCACTTTATTTCACGGAATAAATGTCAAATAGTTACATCTGCGCTGAGTCTGCTCAATGAGTCGGTTTAATTTATACAGAAGATAATACCCTGTAGAGAGCGAACATGTCTTGAACGATTTTGTGAGAAAGAAGGACTAAAAGTTAACACCGACATCAGCTTTAAGGATCGGTAATAGTGGCCAATAATGGTTGCTATTCAGATCAGCTGTGCAGTGATCTTAGTGCATGTTTATGGTTTAACAAGAGATTACCTGGAGATAATAATGTGGTCCTCTGTAGCTCAGCTGGTAGAGCACGGCGCTTGTAACGCCAGGGTAGTGTGTTCGATCCCCTGGACCACCCATACACAAAAATGTATGCACGCATGACTGTAAGTCGCTTTGGATAAAAGCGTCTGCTAAGTGGCATATTATACATTATATAATACAGTAACCAACAATGGTTGCAATAGGCCCAACAAGATCCAAAAAGCAAGCAAACAAACATGGAAGTAAATCGTTTGTTGGGCAAGTGGGGTGTAAGTGAACATGAGTTTTTATGGCCATATAATTACCAAAGAGCTAGGTGGATTTTGCAAGGGTGTGTCAACCTCAGGAGAATTAATTGTACATAAAGGTACATCAATCTTAGTGTTTGCATTGCTCTATGAGAAACTGACAGATGGCATTACAAACACAATAGCTCAGGTTCCAATGAAAGAGCAAACGTCTTGAAAGAGGAATGTTATGTGCCAATGAGATGAAATATTATTCTCTGTGAAAGGTCTGCGCGGATCATTGCTGTTCTTTTCTCACAGAGCAGTGTTGACACAGTGGGTGTGAAATTCTTTGTTGCTATGACAGGTGAATACTATATTAATCCACACATATCTTGCACATGCCTTGAATACAATAACAGAACTTTTCCCAAGGTATAACATTGTAAACACACAGTTTATTAGATTTTTTTGTTGCTCATGTAGCCATCTTGGCACATATTGGCCATTATAGCCTATAAGTATGTCATCTAAAAACACTAATATTTTTTAAGCACTACTTAGTATCATTTAAAGTCAGCGTAAACCAAAGTTTACAGTTTAAAGGAGCAATAAACAAAACAATAAGATCCGAAATACAGAGGATACAAAATATTTACATGTCAACACATTTTCGTAATCTGAAATGATAGCGATTATTATTCAATGTATTTAATCATATTATCATAAATAAATAAAAAATGTACAACACCGTAACTATATTACATTTTTTATAGCCAAGAAAGGCAGCAATCAAGTCAACGGACTGTCTTTTACTTAGTCTTTAATTCATTAATAAAACATTAAAAGGCACTTAGAAAATCAGTACTATAATGTGTGATATATCATTCTTAAACAATAATTTTAAAAATATTACTTAGACTTCCATTTGTACATGATATACAGGATTTAAATGTAGTCGTAGTCATACTTACACGTCAATAGCAATAAATGTTCTGATATTTTGCCTTTAAGTACCAATACCAAGTAGAAAAGACAGAGATAATACTGTAAATTGAGAACCCCAACTGTTTCACTTTTTCGATCTATAGCGATGGAACTTAGGCTTACGAGTGTTTTAACGATGCATCTTTCCTACAACGGCCGAAGATGTAACATGTGTTTCCCAAAACACCACACAGTGAGAACGGTAGCTAAATGCGTCGTTGGAGCATGTGTCGATACGGATATGATCGAAAGAAAGGGAGTGCTGCTCTCGGATCAGCTTTCTCCATTCAAATATTTCCTTAACATTATAATTATTTCACAATACTGACTACTGATCAGCTCCTAGAGATACAGTATTACCACCAACGGCTGCAAATATTGAGGTGGCTTACTCTGATGCTTACCCAATAAAAATGCACTAAATCACAGATTTGGTACATCATTGTGCACAAGTTAGGCTACACATCATGAAATATATTGAGACAAATTACAGACAGTAGCCTACAAGTAGCAAAATATAACTCAATATGATTGAAATAGGCCTATAGCCTACTGTTTATAATTTAATGCGGTCATCTGGGTTTTCATTTGAAGCATCTTTTTATACTTGCTTGTTTGTATCAATTGCAAAGACATTGGCAACTTTGTATTTGTAGTCAACTTTGTTCTGAAGTTATCGGTGGTCACTGAAAGACGGATAAACCATGTGATGCTATGTTTAGCGGAGATCTTCTGTGTATAAAGTGAGGGCAAAAAATAATACAAGTGGTCTGAGGCAGGCGTTAGATTATGAGTGTTTTCAAGTGCAACAAAATTTAACGATGCTCCTACAAAGGTTCTAATGATGAACTTAGCCTTAAGATGCTTTTGTGAAACCGGGCCGTAAACTTACCATCAAATGATTAGTGGAATCAGATGTGCTAGTACTGGAATAGATCAAATAGGTGAAACGGCTGGGGGTACATCAGCAGAGGTTTGGGAAACACTGCTGTAGATAAATCATAGAGATACTAAAAAGTAGCTTGTTTGATCATTATAGCTTGACTCAATCCACCTTTGTGCTCTTATTCAAAAATCTAACCATGGCAGTATTTACTGAAATAAATACATGGAAAATCTACATCCATCTTGTAGTCATTGTAAGATACATTGGTACAATAAAACAAATCCATGTGTGTTTCAACACCACATTTGAAATGTGTTGAGATTTACTTAAGTACACTTAACATAAAGTTTAATTTGAATTTGATCTAATAAAAAAAATGATATACGGTAGGTAGGCTTCTCTAACTCCGGTGCCTCTTCATGTGTAGAGCCAGGTGGTCAGACCGGGAGAAACAGCGGTTACACACACCACACTGGAAGGGCTTGGCCCCTGTGTGTTTCCTGAAGTGGCGTGTCAGCTCGTCGGAACGAGCAAAGCGCCACTCGCACCCCTCCCAGGAGCATTGGTACGGCTTCTCTCCTGGAATGCAGCACAGAATGAGATTATTCTACCGCAGAAACAGGGGTGATCATGTTACGTCACAAATGTACAGTACTAACTAAATACTTTAAACTATAAAACTTTGTGTTGATAGGGTCAGTAAAGATAATATTTCAATATTTGACACAAGTATCTTGAATGAATTAGAATCTATATTTTTTTTAATAATAGATGAAGACATAAAAACACAAACAAGGAAACATTTCCGTTTTGTTTGTTTAAGCTGTTTAAAACAGCTTTCCCGTTCAACAACATGCGGCAACATTTGGCGGGCCAGATCTCATTTAGCATTCAGAATGCATCTGCGTGCCAAAAGCATTATTTTGCCTGGCAACATAACATACTGGCCCCCCAAAATAAGAGACGAGTCGCCCATAACAGGACTTTTATAATGTTACCAGTAAAACACTTACCCGTATGTGTCCGCAAATGGGCCTTTAAATGGGAGGACTTGGTGTAGACTTTCTTACATTCTGATGAAAAATAATGGAACCAAATGCATGTCATTACAGCATACCTATAATTGATTAATAAGCTTTTAACAAGAACAACATCCTACATCTGACAGAGTGGTGTTAATGGTCATGATTGAATTATAAACCACACATTGCATTAATTTCATGCTTATAAATCAAGTTAGACCTTTATGGAATCGTTACCTTTTCTGTTTGTTTGATCTTTACGATTCAATTCCATGGGTTTCAAGAACATAATAATATAATCTGCTACTAGTCTTTTTTACTCAACAGCAAACCAAAGCATCTCTCCCACTACAGCTGTAGGATCTTAATTTGAGCCAGTTTGCTACAGCAGGAAAATATTCCTGCAGCAACAGAACATTTGAATTATTGTGTGGATTATAATTAATGGACATTTTTGTAGGGGTTGATAAATTTTTCGTAAGGGAAGGTCAAGTCTGAAATTACACACTTCAGAAGCCTTTTAAACCTCAAATACACCACTAGTTTAACATTTCCTGCACTGTTGACCAATCACCGACAAATGGGTGTAGACTTCGACTACCGAGCTTCGACAGACTTTAGTGCAGGGATCATCAACTAGATTCAGCCGCGGTCCGTTTTTTTCTTGAGCGGATGGTCGGGAGGTCGGAACATAATTACAAATAATTTGTAGACTGCAAATTGAATAAAACATAATCATTTCAAACCTTCCTTACATTTGTATATGATCACGTGTCTCTCTATTATGTGTGGGAATACTTGGGAACAGATTTCAAAAATATAAATCACTTGGAGCTGATTTTGAAGTTTTTTACAGTCTATTATATCCAACAATGAAAATTAAAAAAAATATATATATATGTATTTTCTTGCTTAGAAAAAACCACCCACGGGCCAAATTCAGCCTGTGGGCCGGCAGTTTGAGAACCCTGCTTTAGTGTATTGAGACTACCTGCGATGTCTCCTCACCTGGAACGTCACAGTGATGTATCCTCCGCCTCTCCAGGTCAGGGTTATTCCTGCGGTTAAACCTCCCTGGACCTGATTGAGCCAATGCTGGGGACACTGGCCCAACACCAGGGTTCTGGCCTGCTCCAAGACTAGAACTTTGGCTTTGTCCAAGACCTGGACTCTGAACTAATCTAAGACTGGTGCTCGGAACTGGTCCTAGACCTGAGCTTTGGACTGGCCCAAGACCAGGACTTAGTTTCGAGGCAATACTGGCTGTATAAGATGGAGGCGGAGACAGATTCTGGATCAGCTCTTTCCCTCTGTCTGGGCTCCCTGGCTCGGAGTTGGGCGGGGACGGAGGAAGATAGGCTGGTCGCTGCTGCGAATGGCTTGCGAACTGGGTTGTCAGAGGATAGCCACCATTTTGTGGGCATCCCATAGATTTGACAACAATCTGGGGGGATGGTAAGTGGACTTTGCTGAAAGGGACCGACAAGGAGGACACAGGGACACCCCTGTGGAGGTTGGTGTTCACTGGGTGAACGGGCACCAGCTGCTCCAGCTCAGAGTTCAACAGCTGGAACAACGGAACGTCTGGGAAGTCCAGGGAGGGCATTTCCTGTTTGATGAACAGGCTACTTCCTGTGTCTGTCGAAGTGCCATAAAGCTCAAGGTGTTCTGGAAGTGTTGTTGGACCAGGGTTGCACTGGCAACTTGGGTGGATGAGGGAGTGGGAGAGAGGCTCTGTCTTGATGGGTCTCATAGGCCGACACAGGCTGGGGTGCAGGTAGGTAACGTCAGGGAGGAGGAGGCTCATGTTGATGCTGTGTGGGGAACCAAGGTCCTCCGTGAAAGATGGCTGTCTGGTGTCTGGGACTTTCTGAGGAGGTGACAGATATTTGTCCATCTCGGAATTACCCTGCAAGGAAAAAAAGAGATAGTCGTGAGTGTTCTGATTTTTTTAATATACAGTTGAAGTCGGAAGTTTACATACACTTAGGTTGGAGTCATTAAAACTAGTTTTTCAACCACTCCACAAATTTCTTGTTAACAATCTATAGTTTTGGCAAGTCGGTTAGGACATCTACTTTGTGCATGACACAAGTAATTTTTCCAACAATTGTTTACAGACAGATTATTTCACTTACAATTCACTGTATCACAATTCCAGTGGGTCAGAAGTTGACATACACTAAGTTGACTGTTTCTTTAAACAGCTTGGAAAATTCCAGAAAATTATGTCTTGGCTTTAGAAGGGTCTGATAGGCTAATTGACATCATTTGAGTCAATTGGAGGTGTACCTGTGGATGTATTTCAAGGCCTACCTTTAAACTCAGTGCCTCTTTGCTTGACATCATGGGAAAATCAAAAGAAATCAGCCAAGACCTCAGAAAAAATATGTAGACCTCCACAAGTCTGGTTCATCCTTTGAAGCAATTTCCAAACGCCTGAATGTACCACGTTCATCTGTACAAACAATAGTACGCAAGTATAAACACCATGGGACCACGCAGCCGTCATACCGGTCAGGAAGGAGACGCGTTCTGTCTCCTAGAGATTAACGTACTTTGGTGCAAAAAGTGCAAATCAATCCCAGAACAACAGCAAAGGACCTTGTGAAGATGCTGGAGGAAACAGGTACAAAAGTATCTATATCCACAGTAAAACAAGTCCTATATCGACATAACCTGAAAGGCTGCTGTTTGGAGGAAAAAGGGGGTGGCTTGCAAGCCGAATAACACCATCCCAACCGTGAAGCACAGGGGTGGCAGCATCATCCTGTGGGGGTGCTTTGCTGCAGGAGGGACTGGTGCACTTCACAAAATAGATGGCATCATAAGGAAGGAAAATTATGTGGATATATTGAAGCAACATCTCAAGACATCAGTCAGGAAGTTAAAGCTTGGTCGCAAATGGGTCTTCCAAATAGACAATGACCCCAAGCATACTTCCAAAGTTGTGGCACAATGGCTTAAGGACAACAAAGTCAAGGTATTGGAGTGGCCATCACAAAGCCCTAACCTCAATCCTATAGAAAATGTGTGGGCAGAACTGAAAAAGTGTGTGTGAGCAAGGAGGCCTACAAACCTGACTCAGTTACACCAGCTCTGTCAGGAGGAATGGGCCAAAATTCACCCAACCTATTGTGGGAAGCTTGTGGAAGGCTAACCAAAATGTTTGACCCAAGTTAAACAATTTAAAGGCAATGCTACCAAATACTAATTGAGTGAATGTAAACTTCTGACCCACTGGGAATGTGATTAAATAAATAAAAGCTGAAATAAATAATTCTCTCTACTATTATTCTGACATTTTCACATTCTTAAAATAAAGTGGTGATCCTAACTGACCTAAAACAGGGAATTTTACTAGGATTAAATGTCAGAAATTGTGAAAAACTGAGTTTAAATGTATTTGGCTAAGGTGTATGTAAACTTCCGACTTCAACTGTATGGAGTATTTGTGAGTTACAGTTAATACTAGGGCTGTGAAAGTTAACGCGTGACATCGCAGTGCTAACTGTGCCACTAGAGATCCTGGTTCGAATCCAGGCTCTGTTGCAGCCGGCCGCGACCGGGAGACTCATGGGCGGCGCACAATTGGCCCAGCGTCGTCCAGGGTAGGGGAGGGAATGGCCGGCAGGGATGTAGCTCAGTTGATAGAGCATGGCGTTTGCAACGCCAGGGTTGTGGGTTCGATTCCCATGGGGGGCCAGTATATGAAGAAAGAAAAAAACAACAACATTGTATTCACTAACTGTAAGTCGCTCTGGATAAGAGCGTCTGCTAAATGACTAAAATGTAAAATGTAATGTTAATCGCAGTAAAATAAATGTGACACCGTTAATCGCGTCTCCATTTCTTCACCGCACGGAAACCGTTTAAGCGCACGTGTTTCCGCATGGACCCAGAACACAGCTACAGTCAATGCTTGTGCCTTTAAATTACTGAAGACTGCGTACCTCTAGCCAAAATCATGTGAAAGTTATGCCCAATATTACCGGAGCTATGTTTTTTCTTTCTGCCGCGGATTCGGGCGCATGTCGCGGGGCTGTTTTAAACTACTTGCAAGCCGCTATTTTTTGGTTTGATAACAAACGACATTAGCTAGCTAGCAAACTGATAACTTGACCACTGACTAGGCTATGCACACATTTGGATGGCGCAGGAAGAACTTAAAAGGAATAGGCTCCTCAAAGAGATGCTTCAAAGATTGGGCTGCAAGAGTGGGGGGTGTAAGGATATGTGTGTGTGTGTGTGAGAGAGAGGATGTGTGTTTCAAGTTTCAAGTTTATATTGTCATGTGCACTAGCACAGTGAAATGCCTTTCTTACTTGCTCATTCCCAACAATGCAGTAATCAATATAATAGTCAATAGTGTGAGAGCGAGGGTGTGGGAGGGAGGGAGAGTGTGTAGACCTGTGTGTAAAGTTAGCTGAACAGTACAGATGGTTACAGTGGTTTCATAACATTGTTGGACAAGTTTAAAAGCTCTTTGTTATTTGTATCCACAGGGCCAGTTTTTTTTCTCCTATAGTCACACTTATTTAGAATGCCTGAAGCTTTAACAGTACTTAAAGAATTGTGTGTGTGTGTGTGTGTGTGTGTGTGTGTGTGAGAGAGAGAGAGAGTGCTGTGCGCAAGTGTTAAAGCTCACACACTAGTAGGATTGACAAACAGCAGTCAATCTCTTTTGTGTTGACACAGCAAAGACCTTGGAAGTAGTCAGCCACCCAGCCTCGTTAAAATACTCCAAACCAGAAGGTGGCAGTAGGGTTGTTTGGCATTGCATATCTGTGCGTATTGCTTATGGTTTAGATTCCAATGTTACCACTAATGTTGCTATTTTGTAGAAAGCCCTTGTTGATACTAGCCAGATGGCCACAGCTAGATAACTACCTAGCAAAATGATGAAGAAACAATTTAATTCACTCTCCATAATCCCATACTGCCATTGCCAGCCCATAGCCAAATGTTTAGCTAGCTAGCTAACGTTAGCATATTCGCTAGCTAACAATCCAATCCTTCACTGACATGGCCTATAAAGTAGATACATGTTTAGTATTCACAGGCCCATCGCTGAAATAAACCCTGTGAAGGCTACTGGAATTTGGTGTGGCATAGGCTAATCTAGCCAGGGATCTGACTGCTGTTTTTGTCCTCATGCTAGATAGTTTAGTCACAGCAGCACGAAAGGAGCTGATTGGCTGACTATCCTGTTGTCCAACGTGATGTAATGGCTGTTGTGTCTACTACTAGCTAACATGAGGACGAAAACGGCAGTGTACTTAAAAAACGAGCAGTCTTTAAAACGTCTTGATTTGGCAGTTTGGATAATGGGCGAATTTGGAATACATTGGAATATTGCATCTCTGGATTAAGCTACATGTTCCAGCTATATCACGTGCCAGCTCCTAGCTGCCCTATTAGAGAATGGAGCCGCTCCAACTCAAATTGAAAAATGTACATAGAGTCGGATCTCTGAGGCTAATGGTTTCATTGGCTATCTCACTATTAAATTATATATTTTTGCAGCCCCACCAGTGCTCTAGGAGAGAACGGAGAGAGTGGTGATCAAGTTCATATCAACCAGTCAGCAGTAAAGCATTTATCATGTAGACTACACTGCTACATCTCCCGTAAAACCATTCATATCCCTAAAAAGACTACGCTGACCAACGCAAAACAAGATCACATGTGTCAATCAACATATTTTGAAACACATGTAGGCAGGCCTACAGTATTTGAAAAACAAAACAACTCGAACCAGTCCGCATCGCTTGGGGGAATATTGGGGCCCGATGTACTGAAGGCTATTAACACATGAAAGAAATCCCCTCCAAGCAGCTGGGCTTCTGAACTAGTACTCCTGTCTAGGCAATGGGCTGGGCTGGCGATGGAAATCTATAGCTGAATTTAGACTGTCCAGCTGCTGCCTGCATGCGTTATGCATCTCATTCTATACGTTTTGAGATGGGAAACGTTTAATCTCAGTCCACTATCTATATATCTATACATATAGGCTATTTTGCCTGGTAATTAGATAGCTGAATAGTAGCCTATACTATAGCCTAAATATCAAAGTGTTCACTTAACATCCGCTGTCAGTTCAGCACGACCCAGGTCACAGGGAATTTGTCATAGGCTACCTACCGCCTATAGGGTACTGTACAACCTATCTTTATAGTGATGTGGCTGAACATTCCCATATTACTCTTAAAAAATGGGCTACATTTACAAGCTGGGTGTGTTAGTGGCGTGACCCAACGAAGCCATGCAATCTCCTCGCTCAAACTGTAAATTCGCTTTCTAATTAAATACCGTACCAGATTGTAGTCGTGAAATGAAGAGCTTCCACCGATTGTATTCCTCATGTTGTTGAGGACTTGTCCATGACCATGATCTTTTCCTCCCCCTGCTCTCAGCCCGTCCGCTAGTGGTGGTGCGGTGGGTTTACAGTGGTCGGGTGCGTCCGGCCCCAGAGCGACCCAAACATTCTTGGTTAATAAGTCAGTGGCCATAAACACTGATAATGTTATGTCCAGTAGACCGCGAAATTGTGGCGACGGGGGGGATAATTTAGCATAGGACTAATTCTGATTTGAACAAATAGCTCAAACCAGGCAGTTGTCTGTTGCTCACTCCCTCTTGTTTTGCGCTTGTGCTTGTCAAATTACGCAACTGCGTGATAGCAGTGCGTCTGTCTGTATAGGGCGGGGCTCGACATGTAGAAAAATACACAAGATATGTTTTCAATTGTAGAATAGACAGAACATAAGACTTAAAGTAATGATTAGCTTTGCTTTTACATTCAGTTTCGAGGAGGGAAGACATTGAAAAAGATACATGGAAAGGCATCAACGTGATTTGTGGGAAGATTAACTTGTCAAGTGTGAGGGAACCTATTCATTCATTCAGTTACTTATTCACAGCCTCTTAAAATAACATTGTGACTCATAAAAGCTCCTTTCCTCCAGCATTTTATGGGAATGTGTTGGATACCTAGGTCAAGTGTTGACCTAAGATATAGGACACTTGAATGTGAATGAATAATTCAGCAGCCTGTTGTTCTTCCTTTGTGACTCCAGGCTTTTTGAGGGGCCATTGTGGATGATAAATTCTGTACAGGCCCTTGGAATCAATCCATCAAGTTCCTCCTCTCTATTCAAGTAATATTCAAACCAGCATCAATGGAACTTACTGGATGCAATGCTTTTTAGTCCCTAGCCTATGAAAACGGCCCATAAAGTTTGAAATGTGATGATGAATGATTGTATATTTCATGTGTCAGTTTGTTAGGAGATGTGCTTGTGTTTCAAACTGTTCCTTCTATAGGTGTCCGGGAAACCGGCCCTTATGTCCGTCTTAGTTGTTCAGTCTGATATACTGTACATTTTACATTTAATTTTTAGTCATTTAGCAGACACTCTTTTTGTATTATTTTTTAAAACCTTTTTCGTCATATCCAATTGGTAGTTACAGTCTTGTCCCATCGCTGCAACTCCCGTACGGACTCGGGAGAGACGAAGGTCGAGAGCCATGCGGCCTCCAAAACACAACCCTGCCAAGCCGCACTGCTCGCTTAACCCGGAAGCCAGCCGCACCAATGTATCGGAGGAAACTGACGACTGAACTCAGCGTGCATGCACCAGCCCACCACAAGGAGTCGCTAGAGTGCAATGGGACAAGGACATCCCGGCCGGCCAAACCCTCCCCTAACCCAGACGACGCTGAGCCAATTGTGCGCCGGCTCCCGGTCGCGGCGACACAGCCTGGGAATGAACCCGGGTCTGTAGTGACTCCTCAAGCACTGTGATGCAGTGCCTTAGACCGCTGCGCCACTCGGGAGGCCAGCAGACACTCTCAGGGTGGCAGGTAGCTTAGTGGGTAAGAGCGTTGTGCCAGTAACCGAAAGGTCGCTGGTTCATATCCCCGAGCCGACTAGGTGAAAAAATAAAATAAATACAAATATGCTGATGTGCCCTTAAGCAAGGCACTTAACCCTAATTGCTCCTGTAAGTCGCTCTGGATAAGAGCATCTGCTAAATGACAAAAATGTAAATGTATCAACCACAGTCAGTGCATTCAACTTAAAGTCCTACTCTAGTCTCCTTTTCAGCTCATTTATCACCTGATTTACTTAACAAAAGGCACATCTCAAGTGTTCCAGGTATCCTTGTGACATGGCACAAGTGGGGGGTGGCCGATGACATCAGAGGGCACCATCAGACCAACTCCTTGAATGGCCTACTCCATGAAGTTTGCACTTGTGTAAAAAAAAAAAAAATGTTTTGCTCAAAACATATTTGTTTACCCTTAAGTGTGTGTACATTACTGTATTTATACGTAGGATATTGTTTTCAACAGGAACAGTTAAAAAATAACTGGAGTGCATCTTTAAGGAAGCTAGGTAAGACAAGTACATATCACAATCATTGTAAATAAAACTCCTCAATAAAGCAGCTATCAGCAAAATCAGTTAGTAAGAAAAGACAAGTGCAGGTGTTAGTGCAAGAAAGCCACGTACAACAGTTAAGTGTTAGGGTATACAACAAGTTATAAGATATTTTTTCTACATCATCTTTGGTCATGAAGAAATATATATATATATATATATATATATATATATATATATATATATATATATATATATATATATACCCCTGGGACATGTTCAGTAGGCACAAAACGGAATAAAACATTCTGAAATTAACTGAGACAAGGAGGTACTATCTGTACTTGTTCATCAATTAATGCTTGTTTTTGTTTTCTGGTGTGCCCCTAGTGAACACAACCCTGGGCAGTGGACCAACACCGATCCATGCAATGTCGCTGACTGGTCGTTCAGATAGTCATCTGACACAGTTTTAATCGAAGCGATCTTCCCAAGGAGGAGAACCATAGACAGACCATCGGACCATAGCTGGTAGTCCCTGGTCCAAAAAAGGTTGAGAAACACTGCCTTGTAGACAATATGTCCCGACGGTCTGGTTGAGTCCCTTGTCAGGCATGTTAAAAACGCCACTGCAGTGCAGCTGTCTTCGAGGACTGCATACTTTATGCCAACATTTCTAGGGCAGCAGTGAAAACTGCAAAGACGCTGGCAGGGGGAGACATTGAGGGGATGTTTGGATGAAAATAGCTCCATATTTCATTCAGAAACACTGTGCGGCATACTTAACATGTATTAAGGAACTGATCTTTATGGTCTGGTATTTCATTTTGAATTTGATGCTAGCTAGCCATTAGTTGTTTTGTTGGTCACACGTTATTTGGATAGTCTGTATAGTCCATCTGTAAATGCTCTACAGATCATGGTCATACTATCAACAAACTATCTGTTGATAAGCAACTGCTTGCTAAGGTTAAGGTAAGGGTTAGGTTTAGAATAAGGGTTAGGGTAAGGTTTAAGGTTAGGATTAGGGATAGGGTTACGGTAAGGGTTAAGTTCAGGGTTAGGATTAAGGGTTAAGTTTAGTAGATAGTTAGTTGAAATGTTATTGATAGTCTGTAGATAGTCTGTAGAGCATCTACAGATGGACTATCCAAATAAAGTGTTACTGTTTTGTTTAACCATCTTGTTTGGTTTGGTTTCGACATGATAAATGTTTACTTGTCGCTGTGACCTTGATGGTAAGTAAATATTGGATAATTTGTGCTATAATCCATTATACACTGAGTATACCAAACATTAGGAACAGATTCTTAATATTGAGTTGCACCCCCTTTTGCCCTCAGAACAGCCTCAATTCGTCAGGGCATGGCCTCTACAAGGTGTCAAAAGCGTTCCATAGGGATACTGGCCCATGTTGACTTCAATGCTTCCAACAGCTGTGTCAAGTTGGCTGGATGTCCGTTGGGTGGTGGACCATTCTTTTTTTTATTGATTTTTTTTAGGGGGTAGATCAGCTTTAATATTTCAGATAGATTGTAACTTCCATCAATGTAATTGTCTGCATCACTTCCAATCCCCCATATGTATTTTTTCTCGGAAATATATATATATATACAGTGATCCCCTGCTGATTTTGTACATTTGCCCACTGACAAAGACATGATCAGTCAATAATTTTAATGGTAGGTTTATTTGAACAGTGAGAGACAGAATAACAACAAATTGATTTGCATTTTAATGAGGGAAATAAGTATTTGACCCCTCTGCAAATCATGACTTAGTACTTGGTGGCAAAACCCTTGTTGGCAATCACAGAGGTCAGACGTTTCTTGTAGTTGGTCACCAGGTTTGCACACATCTCAGGAGGGATTTTGTCCCACTCCTCTTTGCAGATCTTCTCTAAAATTAAAATAAAAAATTCTCCAAGTCATTAAGGTTTCGAGGCTGACGTTTGGCAACTCGAACCTTCAGCTCCCTCCACAGATTCTCTATGGGATTAAGATCTGGAAACTGGCTAGGCCACTCCAGGACCTTAATGTGCTTCTTCTTGAGCCACTCCTTTGTTGCCTTTTTCAATGCCCTGGCTGAGGGAAGGAGGTTCTCACCCAAGTTGTCCTGCCCCCTTAGCAGAAAAACACCCCCAAAGCATAATGTTTCTTGGGGTCATAGGCAGCATTCCTCCTCCTCCAAACACGGCGAGTTGAGTTGATGCCAAAGATCTCGATTTTGGTCTCATCTGAACACAACACTTTCACCCAGTTCTCCTCTGAATCATTCAGATGTTCATTGGCAAACTTCAGACGGGCCTGTATATGTGCTTTCTTGATCAGGGGGACCTTGTTGGCGCTGCAGGATTTCAGTCCTTCACGGCGTAGTGTGTTACCAATTGTTTTCTTGGTGACTATGGTCCCAGCTGCCTTGAGATCATTGACAAGATCCTCCCATGTAGTTCTGGGCTGATTCCTCACCATGCTCATGATCATTGCAACTCCACGAGGTGAGATCTTGCATGGAGCCCCAGGCCGAGGGAGATTGATAGTTATTTTGTGTTTCTTCCATTTGCGAATAATCGCACCAACTGTTGTCACCTTCTCACCAAGCTGCTTGGCGATGGTCTTGTAGCCCATTCCAGCCTTGTGTAGGTCTACAATCTTGTCCCTGAAATCCTTGGAGAGCTCTTTGGTCTTGGCAATGGTGGAGAGTTTGGAATCTGATTGATTGATTCTGTGGACAGGTGTCTTTTATACAGGTAACAAACTGAGATTAGAAGCACTCCCTTTAAGAGTGTGCTCCTAATCTCATTTTGTTACCCGTATAAAAAACACCTGGGAGCCAGACATTTTTCTGATTGAGAGGGGGTCAAATACTTATTTCCCTCATTAAAATGCAAATCAATTTATAACATTTTTGACATGCGTTTTTCTGGATTTTTTTGTTGTTATTCTGTCTCTCACTGTTCAAATAAACCTACAATAAAAAATTATAGACTGATCATTTCTTTGTCAGTGGGCAAACGTACAAAATCAGCAGGTGATCAAATACTTTTTTCCCCTCACTGTGTATATACAATGGGGAGAACAAGTATTTGATACACTGCCGATTTTGCAGGTTTTCCTACCAAAGCATGTAGAGGTCTGTAATTTTTATCATAGGTACACTTCAACTGTGAGAGATGGAATCTAAAACAAAAATCCAGAAAATGATATTGTATGATTTTTAAATAATTAATTTGCATTTTATTGCATGACATAAGTATTTGATCACCTACCAACCAGTAAGAATTCCGGCTCTCACAGACCTGTTAGTTTTTCTTTAAGAAGCCCTCCTGTTCTCCACTCATTACCTGTATTAACTGCACCTGTTTGAACTCGTTACCTGTATAAAAGACACCTGTCCACACACTCAATCAAACAGACTCCAACCTCTCCACAATGGCCAAGACCAGAGAGCTGTGTAAGGACATCAGGGATAAAATTGTAGACCTGCACAAGGCTGGGATGGGCTACAGGACAATAGGCAAGCAGCTTGGTGAGAAGGCAACAACTGTTGGCACAATTATTAGAAAATGGAAGAAGTTCAAGATGACGGTCAATCACCCTCAGTCTGGGGCTCCATGCAAGATCTCACCTCGTGGGGCATCAATGATCATGAGGAAGGTGAGGGATCAGCCCAGAACTACACGGCAGGACCTGGTCAATGACCAGAAGAGAGCTGGGACCACAGTCTCAAAGAAAACCATTAGTAACACACTACGCCGTCATGGATTAAAATCCTGCAGCGCACGCAAGGTCCCCCTGCTCAAGCCAGCGCATGTCCAGGCCCGTCTGAAGTTTGCCAATGACCATCTGGATGATCCAGAGGAGGAATGGGAGAAAGTCATGTGGTCTGATGAGACAAAAATAGAGCCTTTTGGTCTAAACTCCAATCACCGTGTTTGGAGGAAGAAGAAGGATGAGTACAACCCCAAGAACACCATCCCAACCGTGAAGCATGGAGGTGGAAACATCATTCTTTGGGGATGCTTTTCTGCAAAGGGGACAGGACGGCTGCACTGTATTGAGGGGAGGATGGATGGGGCCATGTATCGCGAGATCTTGGCCAACAACCTCCTACCCTCAGTAAGAGCATTGAAGATGGGTCGTAGCTGGGTCTTCCAGCATGACAACGACCCGAAACACACAGCCAGGGCAACTAAGGAGTGGCTCCGTAAGAAGCATCCCAAGGTCCTGGAGTGGCCTTGCCAGTCTCCAGACCTGAACCCAATAGAAAATCTTTGGAGGGAGCTGAAAGTCCGTATTGCCCAGCGACAGCCCCGAAACCTGAAGGATCTTGAGAAGGTCTGTATGGAGGAGTGGGCCAAAATCCCTGCTGCAGTGTGTGCAAACCTGGTCAAGACCTACAGGAAACTTATGATCTCTGTAATTGCAAACAAAGGTTTCTGTACCAAATATTAAGTTCTGCTTTTCTGATGTATCAAATACTTATGTCATGCAATAAAATGCAAATTAATTACTTAAAAATCATACAATGTGATTTTCTGGATTTTTGTTTTAGATTCTCTCACAGTTGAAGTGTACCTATGATATAAATTACAGACCTCTACATGCTTTGTAAGTATGAAAACCTGCAAAATCGGCAGTGTATCAAATACTTGTTCTCCCCACCGTATATATATACATTTTAGTCATTTAGCAGACGCTCTTATCCAGAGTGCATACATTACTATGTTTTATTATTTTTATTATATATATATATTTATTTGTTTAAATATTTATATATTTTTTTATTTTTTTTCATACCCCCCGTGGGAATCGAACTGAGCTACATCCCCTGCCGGCCATTCCCTCCCCTACCCTAGGTCAATTGTGCGCCACCCCATGGGTCTCCCGGTCAAGGCCGGCTACGACAGAGCCTGGATTCGAACCAGGATCTCTAGTGGTACAGCTAGCACTGCGATGCAGTGCCTTAGACCACTGCGCCACATACACATACACATATACACATACATACACACACCTACACACACATATATATACATACATACACACACATATATATACATACATACATACATATATACATACATCCATACACACACACATATCCTTTTTAAAATTATATTTCCCTTCATTACTTTCCACCACCCCTTCCCCAATTGGAGTAAACTAGTGAACAACAATGCTTAGGCCTCTATTTCCAGCCCATACATACTATATACATTTTATGGACACAGTCAAATTCTACAATAATTATATTTTGTTTGTTTTTACTCCTGAACTTCCTCCGATCATTTTCATGATGTCCATCTGGTCTGCTTCTATATGTCATATTTTTCTAACTGAGCTCATTCACAAAAGCTCTCAACCTATAACCTATATACTTATTATGGACACAGTATGCTTTACATTAGTTATCTTGTTGTTATTAGTCCCATCTTTCAGCTCCATTCAACACCTCCCATCTATCTCTTAACACCATCCATATTGGATTTCTATTTGGCATATATTTTTCAACTGTATTGTGATGTTTTACAAAAGTTCTGAACCTTTCTATTCTCATTGTTTCTACAGATCGTAAATTGAAAATAAATTTTTTTTGCTAAAAGTATTATTATGTTGTTGATCGATTGACTATGACTTTTCAGATCACCCAGTAGTGCTATCTGCAGGGTTAGCTCCAGGTAAATATTGCAATCCTTTAGCCATTCCTGGACATGTGTCCAAAAACAAGCTACAAATGGACAGTACCAAAACAAATTATCTAATGATTCTGTCTCTTCGCAGCAAAATCTGCAGAGCTGGGAAGATTGTATCCCCCATATAAATAACATTCTATTGGAATTGTATATAATAATTTAAATTGAAAAATTCTAAGTTTTGAATCCGGCGTCGTTTTGCGTATCAATTCATAAACACTATGCCATGGAATCGATACGTCAAAAATCTCTTCCCAACTATTTTGGTGGACCATTCTTGATACACACAGGAAACTGTTGAGCGTGAAAAACCCAGCAGTGTTGCAGTTCTTGACACAAACCGGTGCGCCTGGCACCTACTATCATACCCCGTTCAAAGGCACTTAAATCTTGTTTCTTGTCCTTTCACTCTCTGAATGGCAAACATACACAATCCATGTCTCAATTGTCTCAAGACTTAAAAAGTATTATTTAACCAGTCTCCTCCCCTTCGTCTACACTGATTGAAGTGGATTTAACAATAAGGGATCATAGCTTTTACATGGATTCACCAGGTCACTCCATGTCATGGAAAGAGCAGGTGTTCTTAATATTTTGTATACTCAGCGTATATCTCAATAGCTATAGTCTAGTTTGTCCTATATTGTAATAGACCAAGACTTAACCTAGCTTACCATTGAATAATCCTTAATCCTACCTATGACTTTGTAAGTTTGTGTACGTTTTTAAGTGCATCTGAGGCAACAGCTTTATTCATCACCTGTAGTTATGATAATAAAAGTGACATGTCAGATTCAGTTCCCACACACTTGACTTGTGGCAGTTGAGTAATGGTAGGCATTAGTGTAACCTGTCGTAACAGGAAACACAGGTATGCCCATGTGTTGGCACAGCATACAAAACGTGAGGTTGAGGGGTACAGTTAATTGCCCAAAACACCCAAACACACACACAGAGACAAAAACGTGCATGCATTCACACACGTGCAAACACACACGCACGCACGTGCAAACACACACACACACACACACACACACACACACACACACATACATCGAAACATGACATTATGTACCACTCCCATCCTTTGGGTGTTTTCTGTTTTCTCTCTCTCCTGTTAAAATGATGTTGTACAGTGTACAAGCATTACTGTAATTACAAGCCAATTTTAAAATGTGTTCAGTGCACTGTATGTCATGAAGCAACTTTGTAAAGGTATCATGTCCTACATGTCCCTGAAAAGTGAACAGTATGTAACTAGCATGTGACAGAGAAATGTTTAGCTTTCACACCTTTCTGAACACTATCCTTATGAAAAGTGTATCAGGATTGCACATGCTGCAGCCTACAGTTTACTGTAAGATCCATTCCTCGTAAATATCCAATTCAACATTCGAGGCCACGCCAAAATGTCAGCAACGCTGGTCGTTTCATTTGTACAGTATCAATATATTTTTTGTTTATTCAATGATACATACATTTTTCCTTGTCTCTTCAGCAACATTACTGTTGTGTCAACATCATGCCAATATATTATAAGCACAACAGTATCAGGTCACCCTTGTAATATAGGTTTTTCCTGGTTAAATAAAGGTTAAATAAAATAGCTATTTTATTTAATTCTTGATGCGGGAATGTAAATGCTATTGTACTTAAAGTGGCACCCCAGTCTCCTTTTCACCTCATTTAAAACCTGATTTACTTAACAAAAGGCACATCTCAATAGGTGGTCCAGGTATGTCATGACATAGACAAGTGTGGGGGTGGGCCCCCTCTTTTGTACTCTATTGTTCCCCAAGCAAAGGGGGAGGCCGATGACATCACAAGTTCCCATCAGACCAACTACTTGAATAACCTATTCATTTTCCTTGAAAACACTATTTTGTTAAACAATTATTTTACCCTTTATTGTGTGTACTTTACTGTATTTATACTTTGGATATCACTTTTCAACAGGAAAGGACATCTTTAAATAGAGTGCCTTGCAAAAGTATTCATCCCCCTTGGCGTTTTTCCTATTTTGTTGCATTACAACCTGTAATTTAAGTGGATTTTTTTTGGATTTCATGTAATGGACATACACAAAATAGTCCAAATTGGTGAAGTGAAATGAAAAAAATGACTTGTTTCAAAAAAGTCAAAAAAATAAATAACTGAAAAGTGGTGCGTGCATATGTATTCACCCCCTTTGCTATGAAGCCCCTAAATAAGATATGTTGCAACCAGTTACCTTCAGAAGTCACAGAATTAGTTAAATAAAGTCCACCTGTGTGCAATCTAAGTGTCACATGATCTGTCACATGATCTCAGTATATAGACACCTGTTCTGAAAGGCCCCAGAGTCTGCAACACCACTAAGCAAGGTGCCTACCAAGCAAGCGGCACCATGAAGAGCAAGGAGCTCTCCAAACAGGTTAGGGACAAAGTTGTGGAGAATTACAGATCAGGGTTGGGTTATAAAAAAATATCAGGGTTATAAAAAAATATCAGAAACTTTGAACATCCCACAGAGCACCATTGAATCCATTATTAAAAAATGGAAAGAATATGGCACCACAACCAACCTGCCAAGAGAGGGCCGCCCACCAAAACACACGGACCAGGCAAGGAGGGCATTAATCAGAGAGGCAACAAAGAGACCAAAGATAACCCTGAAGGAGCTGCAAAGCTCCACAGCAGAGATTGGAGTATCTGTCCATAGGACCTCTTTAAGCCATACACTCCACAGAGCTGGGCTTTACGGAAGAGTGGCCAGAAAAAAGCCATTGCTTAAAGAAAAAAATAAGCAAACACATTTGTTGTTCCCCAAACATATAGAAGAAGGTACTCTGGTCAGATGAGACTAAAATTGAGCTTTTTGGCCATCAAGGAAAACGCTATGTCTGGCGCAAACCCAACACCTCTCATCACCCCAAGAACACCATCCCCACTGTGAAGCATGGTGATGGCAGCATCATGCTGTGGGGATGTTTTTCATCGGCAGGGACTGGGAAACTGGTCAGAATTGAAGGAATGATAGATGGTGCTAAATACAGGGAAGATCTTGAGGGAAACCTGTTTCAGTCTTCCAGAGATTTGAGACTGGGACGAAGGTTCACCTTCCAGTAGGTCAATGACCCTAAGCATACTGCTAAAGCAACACTCGAGTGGTTTAAGGGGAAACATTTCAATGTCTTGGAATGACATTGATTCATCCAATCAGCAGAGACCTCAGAAGTGCCGGGGTAAAATGTATGTTGACTGGAAAACAAATGAGATACGCCCAAAAGAGTGAAAACAACTTTCATAATTACTATTTGTGGAACAAGGGAAATTATCATTTGCTCTCTAGGCTTCACGTAAGTTACCCAGTGAATATGCGTTACTTAGCTAGCGTGCCTTGTACCTGTCTAAACGAACAGATTCTTAAATGTGTAATTCTTATTAGGGTTGTTGTTAGCTTTGGGACACAACATTGGGAGTCTAATACACAGACTCCTGATGTTGTTGTTGTAGGCATATCAAAATCAGTTCTAATAGGCTTTCCACACTAGTTAGCCAAGGGGGCATGCGCGCGATGGTTTCGATTCAGCTGTCATCGCGTGGCTGCATGCATCTTGACGCAGGTAGTTCACAGAAAAGTCACAACAACTAGGTTAAAAGCTATGTAGTAGCAATGTCAAGTTATTTACACTGACATTGTGGACAACAGAGCAAAAGGCTCCAAACAGACAAATAAGAGTTCACATGCTATGGCCCATGGCAGAATAAAAAACACTGATTTCCATAGAAACAATCCACTAAGCAGTCTTTGTTTGTGTAACCGGTGTGAAATTATTAGCTAGTTAGTGGTGCACGCTAGTAGCATTTCAATCGGTGACGTCACTCGCTAAGAGACCTTGAAGTAGTTGTTTCCCTTGCTCTGCAAGGTCCGCGGCATTTGTGGAGCGACAGGTAACGGTGCTTCGAGGGTGACTGTTGTCGATGTGTGCAAGGGTCCCTGGTTCAAGCCCAGGTAGGGGCGAGGAGAGGGACAGAATATTTTTTTACAACTTTAAGTCGCTCTGGATAAGAGCGTCTGCTAAATGACTAAAATGTAATGTAAAATGAATGGCGTAGTCAAAGCCCAGACCTCAATCCAATTGAGGATCTGTGGTATGACTTAAAGATTGCTGTACACCAGCGGAACCCATCCCTTGAAGGAGCTGGAGCAGTTTTGCCTTGAAGAATGGGCAAAAATCACAGTGGCTAGATGTGCCAAGCTTATAGAGACATACCCCAAGAGACTTGCAGCTGTAATTGCTGCAAAAGGTGGCTCTACAAAGTATTGACTTTGGGGGGGTGAATAGTGTTGCACGCTCAAGTTTTCTGTTTTTTTTGTCTTATTTCTTGTTTGTTTGACAAAAAAAAATATTGCATCTTCAAAGTGGTAGGCATGTTGTGTAAATCAAATGATACAAATCCATTTTAATTCCAGGTTGTAAGGCAACAAAATTGGAAAAATGCCAAGGGGGTGAATACTTTCGCAAGCCACTATAGTAGCTTTTGGATCACAGATTAAGCAACTTGAATAAGCAGAGTCATGCCCATTGAAACATAATTATTAGGCTGAAAATATGGAAGATATTGTTTCATTTATACGCAATGAATTCAAAGATAAAAAATGTTTTGCCATAAGTGGCCCCTCAAAAAAGTAGATGCATTATGCCTCGAACTAGGATTTCAAGTTGGTTATTGTCTTACATTACAGTATATACATAATGACATACAGTACCAGTCAAAAATGTGGACACACCTACTAATTCCAGGGTTTTTCTTTATTTTTTACTATTTTCTACATTGTAGAATAATAGTGAAGACATCAAAACTATGAAATAACACAAATGGAATCATGTAGTAACCACAAAAGTGTTAAACAAATTATTCAAATAGCCACCCTTTGCCTTGATGACAGCTTTGCACACTCTTGGCAATCTCTCAACCAGCTTCACCTGGAATGCTTTTCCAACAGACTTGAAGGAGTTTCCACATATGCTGAGCACTTGTTGGCTGCTTTTCCTTCACTCTGCGGTCCGACTCATCCCAAACCATCTCAATTGGATTTAGGTTGGGGGATTGTGGAGGCCAGGTCATCTGATGCAGCACTCCATCACTCTCCTTCTTGGTCAAATAGCCCTTACACAGCCTGGAGGTGTGTTGGGTCATTGTCCTATTGAAAAACAAATGATAGTCCCACTAAGCCAAAACCAGATGGGATGGCGTATCACTGCAGAATGCTGTGGTAGCCATGCTGGTTAAGTGTGCCTTGAATTCTAAATAAATCACAGACAGTGTCACCAGCAAAAAAAAAACACACCATAACACCTCCTCCTCCATGCTTTACGGTGGGAAATACACATGCGGAGATCATCCGTTCACCCACACCACGTCTCACAAAAAACACGGCGGTTGGAACCAAAAATCTCAAATTTGGGCTCCAGACCAAAGGACAAATTTCCACTGGTCGAATGTCCATTGCTCGTGTTTCTTGGCCCAAGCAAGTCTCTTATTCTTATAGGTGTCCTTTAGTAGTGGTTTCTTTTCAGCAATTCGACCATGAAGGCCTGATTCACACAGTCTCCTCTGAACAGTTGATGTTGAGATGTGTCTGTTACTTGAACTCTGTGAATAATTTATTTGGGCTCCAATTTCTGAGGGTGGTAACTCTAATGAATTTATCCTCTGCAGCAGAGGTAACTCTGGGTCTTCCGTATTGACTGACCTTCATGTCTTAAAGTAATGATGGACTTGGTCTTTTACCAAATAGGGCTATTTTCTGTATACCCCCACTACAACTCATTGGCTCAAAAGCATTAAGAATGAAAGAAATTCCACAAACTAACTTTTAAGAAGGCACACCTGTTAATTCAAATGCATTCCATGTGACTATCTCATGAAGCTGGTTAAGAGAACGCCAAGTGTGTGCAAAGCTGTCATCAAGGCAACGGGTGGCTATTTGAAGAATTTCAAATATGAAATATATTTAGATTTGTTTGACAATTAATACATTAGAGGAAAAACAAAAATAAATGGAGAAACTTATTCAAGAAAGATCAAGTGTAATATATTATAAAAAATAAAGCTAACTGGATGGAATATGGGGAGAAATGCACCAAATTCTTTTTTAATCTTCAGCATAGGAATGCTACCAAAAATAATTTAATGAAACTGGTTACAATTGACGGAGTCACCCATGATTCACCAAATTATATTTTGAAGGAGGAAACAAGGTACTTTAAAGCATACGTTTTCGTTTCAGTCGCCTCCATCTCCTCTAATTGAAGCTAATTGTAGAGATTTCTTTTCTATTGATAATGTAAAATTAACAGCCAAACAGAAAGACTCATGTGAAGGTGAAATTACAGAGGAGGAACTTCTGGATGCAATTAAAGACTTTAAGTCCGGGAAAACTCCAGGGTTGGATGGCATACCAGTCGAAGTATACCAAACCTTTTTTGATATACTAAGAAGGCCGTTATTAGCATGTTTTAACCACTCCTATGTAAATGGTAGATTATCTGACACTCAAGAAGAAGGTCTGATCTCATTGTTACTGAAACAGGATACAAGTGGAAAATATAAAGATCCAGTCCATTAAAAAAATTGCAGGCCCCTTCAGTGTTGTGATGCAAAAATTCTAGCAAAATGTATAGCGCATAGAATTAAAAAGGTATTGTCGGATATTATTCATCCTAATCAGACAGGTTTTTTACATGGAAGATACAGTGGAGATAATATAAGGCAAGTATTGGAAACAATAGAACATTATGGGAAATCGGAGAAACCATGCCTGCTATTCATAGCAGACTTCGAAAAGGCATTTGATAAAGTACGACTCGGGTTTATATATAAATGCCTAGAGCATTTCAATTTTGGTGAATCTCTTATAAAATGGGTCAAAATCATGTATAGTAACCCTAGGTGTAAAATAGTAAATAATGGCTATTTCTCCGAAAGTTTTAAACTGTCAAGAGGAGTGAAAAAAGGTTGTTCACTATCGGCATATCTATTTATTGTGACCATCGAGATGTTAGCTATTGAAATCAGATCCAACAATAATATCAGGGGATTAGAAATCCAGGGCTTAAAAACAAAGGTGTCATTGTACGCTGATGGTTCATGTTTTCTTTTAAATCCACAACTTGAATCACTCCACAGCGTCATAGAGGATCTAGATACATTTTCTAACCTCTCTGGATTACAACCAAATTATGACAAATGTACTATATTACGTATTGGATCAATAAAAAATACAATTTTTACATTGCATGTAGTTTACCAATAAAACGGTCTGATGGTGATGTGGATATACTCGGAATACATATCTTAAAGGAAATAAATGATCTCACTTCAATAAATTATAATAGAAAGTTAGCAAAAATAGATAAGATCTTGCTACCATGGAAAGGTGGGTGCCTGTCAATTTGTGGAAAAAATCACCCTGATTAACTCTTTAGTATTATCCCAGTTTACCTATTTGCTTATGGTCTTGCCTACGCCTAGCGAACTGTTTTTTAAACTATATGAGAAAAAAATCCATTTTATTTTCAAACGGCAAGCCAGACAAAATTAAACGGGCCGATTTATATAATGAATATGAATTCGGAGGAGAGAAATGATTAAATATTAAAGCATTAGACTTATCACTAAAAGCTTCAGTCATACAAAAGTTATACTTAAATCCGAACTGGTTCTCTAGCAAATTAGTAAGATTGTCTCACCCAATGTTCAAGAATGGCCTTTTTCCATTTATTCAGATTACAACCTCTCACTTTCAGTTATTTGAAAAGGAAATCATCTCCCAGATATCACTATTTCTAAAACAAGCCATAGAAAGTTGGTTGCAATTTCAATTTAATCCTCCAGAAACGACAGAACAAATAATGCAAAAAATATTGTGGTTAAACTCAAATATACTAATTGACAAAAAACCTTTTTTTTTGACAAAATGTTTAAAAAAGGTATAATCTTTGTAAATGATATCATCAGTAGGACTGGTGGAGTTATGTTGCATATGCAGCTAACAAAAACATATGGAAATGTCTGCTCTACCCAAAATTACAACCAAATAATTGCAGCCTTACCGCAAAAATGGAAGAGGAAAGTGGAAGGAGGAGAAAGTAAGGAACTTGTCTGTCGGCCTTGCATTAAAGAACATAATTGGTTAAGGAAAACTGTGATAAATAAAAAAGTATATCAGTTTCATTTAAGGACCAAAGGATTGACAGCCATCTCATATAGATTGCAAAATAGTTGGGAAGAGATTTTTGGCATTCCCATGGCATAGTGTTTAAGAACTGATACGCAAAATGACACCGGATTCAAAACTTAGAATCTTTCAATTTAAATAATTATATACAATTATTGCTACCAATAGAATGTAATTTATATGTGGGATACAATCTTCCCAGCTCTGCAGATTTAGCTGCGAAGAGACAGAATCATTAGATCATTTGTTTTGGTACTGTCCATTTGTAGCTCGTTTTTGGACACATGTCCAGGAATGGCTAAAGGATTGCAATATTTACCTGGAGCTAACCCTGCAGATAGCACTACTGGGTGATCTGAAAAGTCATAGTCAATCGATCAATAACATAATAATACTATTAGCAAAAATGTTTATTTTCATTTAACAATCTGTAGAAACAATGAGAATAGGAAGGTTCAGAACTTTTGTAAAACATCACAGTACAGTTGAAATATATATGGCAAATAGAAATCCTATATGGATGGTGTTAAAAGATAGATGGGAGGTGTTGAATAGAATTGAAGGATGGGACTAATAACAATTAACAACAAACAATAACAAGATAACTAATAATGTAGGCACGCTGTGTCCATAATAAGTGTATGGGTTGTAGGTTGAGAGGTTTTGTGAAGGAGCACAGTTAGAAAGATATGGCATGTAGAAGCAAACCGGATGGACATCATGAAAATGATTGGAGAGGTTGAGAGTAGAAGAAGTTCAGGAGAAAGAACAAACAAAATGTAATTATTGTAAAATTGACTGTGTCCATAAAATGTAGATAGTGGGTATGGGCTGGAAGTAGATTCCTAGGCGTTGTTGTTCACTAGTTTACTCCAAGTGATGAAAGGGTGGCGGGGTTGGAAAGTATTAAAGGGGAATATATATATATATTTTTAAAGGATATGTAAAGTGGGGAAAAAAAGTATTTAGTCAGCCACCAATTGTGTAAGTTCTCCCACTTAAAAAGATGAGAGAGGCCTGTAATTTTCATCATAGGTACACGTCTACTATGACAGACAAAATGAGAGAAAAAAAATCCAGAAAATCACATTGTAGGATTTTTTATGAATTTATTTGCAAATTATGGTGGAAAATAAGTATTTGGTCAATAACAAAAGTTTCTCAATACTTTGTTATATACCCTTTGTTGGCAATGACACAGGTCAAAAGTTTTCTGTAAGTCTTCACAAGGTTTTCACACACTGTTGCTGGTATTTTGGCCCATTCCTCCATGCAGATCTCCTCTAGAGCAGTGATGTTTTGGGGCTGTCGCTGGGCAACACGTACTTTCAACTCCCTCCAAAGTTTTTCTATGGGGTTGAGATCTGGAGACTGGCTAGGCCACTCCAGGACCTTGAAATGCTTCTTACGAAGCCACTCCTTCGTTGCCCGGGCGGTGTGTTTGGGATCATTGTCATGCTGAAAGACCCAGCCACGTTTCATCTTCAATGCCCTTGCTGATGGAAGGAGGTTTTCACTCAAAATCTCACGATACATGGCCCCATTCATTCTTTCCTTTACACGGATCAGTCGTCCTGGTCCCTTTGCAGAAAAACAGCCCCAAAGCATGATGTTTCCACCCCCATGCTTCACAGTAGGTATGGTGTTCTTTGGATGCAACTCAGCATTCTTTGTCCTCCAAACACGACGAGTTGAGTTTTTACCAAAAAGTTCTATTTTGGTTTCATCTGACCATATGACATTCTCCCAATCCTCTTCTGGATCATCCAAATGCACTCTAGCAAACTTCAGACGGGCCTGGACATGTACTGGCTTAAGCAGGGGGACACGTCTGGCACTGCAAGATTTGAGTCCCTGGCGGCGTAGTGTGTTACTGATGGTAGGCTTTGTTACTTTGGTCCCAGCTCTCTGTAGGTCATTCACTAGGTCCCCCCGTGTGGTTCTGGGATTTTTGTTCACCGTTCTTGTGATCATTTTGACCAGACAGGGTGAGATCTTGCATGGAGCCCCAGATCGAGGGAGATTATCAGTGGTCTTGTATGTCTTCCATTTCCTAATAATTGCTCCCACAGTTGATTTCTTCAAACCAAGCTGCTTACCTATTGCAGATTCAGTCTTCCCAGCCTGGTGCAGGTCTACAATTTTGTTTCTGGTGTCCTTTGACAGCTCTTTGGTCTTGGCCATAGTGGAGTTTGGAGTGTGACTGTTTGAGGTTGTGGACAGGTGTCTTTTATACTGATAACAAGTTCAAACAGGTGCCATTAATACAGGTAACGAGTGGAGGACAGAGGAGCCTCTTAAAGAAGAAGTTACAGGTCTGTGAGAGCCAGAAATCTTGCTTGTTTGTAGGTGACCAAATACATATTTTCCACCATAATTTGCAAATAAATTCATTAAAAATCCTACAATGTGATTTTCTGGATTTTTCTTTCTCAATTTGTCTGTCGTAGATGACGTGTACCTATGATGAAAATTACAGGCCTCTCTCATCTTTTTAAGTGGGAGAACTTGCACAATTGTTGGCTGACTAAATACTTTTTTCCCCCACTGTATGTGTATGTATGTATGTATGTATGTCTGTGGGTGTGTATGTGTGTGTATGTGTAATATGTATATGTATATATATATATATATATATATATATATATATATATATATATATATATATATATATATATATATATATATATATATATGTATATATATATATATATATGTATATATATGTATATTTATGTATATATATATATATATACAGTGAGGGAAAAAAGTATTTGATCCCCTGCTGATTTTTATACGTTTGCCCACTAACAAAGACATGATCAGTCTATAATTTTAATGGTAGGTTTATTTGAACAATGAGAGACAGAATAACAACCAAAAAATCCAGAAAAACGCATGTCAAAAATGTTATGAATTGATTTGCATTTTAATGATGGAAATAAGTATTTGACCCCCTCTCAATCAGAACGATTTCTGGCTCCCAGGTGTCTTTTATACAGGTAACGAGCTGAGATTAGAAGCACACTCTTAAAGGGAGTGCTCCTAATCTCAGTTTGTTACCTGTATAAAAAAGACACCTGTCCACAGAAGCAATCAATCAATCAGATTCCAAACTCTCCACCATGGCCAAGACCAAAGAGCTCTCCAAGGATGTCAGGGACAAGATTGTAGACCTGCACAAGGCTGGAATGGGCTACAAGACCATCGCCAAGCAGCTTGGTGAGAAGGTGACAACAGTTGGTGCGATTATTCGCAAATGGAAGAAACACAAAAGAACTGTCAATCTCCCTCGGCCTGGGGCTCCATGCAAGATTTCACCTCGTGGAGTTGCAATGATCATGAGAACGGTGAGGAATCAGCCCAGAACTACACGGGAGGATCTTGTCAATGATCTCAAGGCAGCTGGGACCATAGTCACCAAGAAAACAATTGGTAACACACTACGCCGTGAAGGACTGAAATCCTGCAGCGCCCGCAAGGTCCCCCTGCTCAAGAAAGCACATATACAGGCCCGTCTGAAGTTTGCCAATGAACATCTGAATGATTCAGAGGAGAACTGGGTGAAAGTGTGGTGGTCAGATGAGACCGAAATGGAGCTCTTTGCCATCAACTCAACTCGCCGTGTTTGGAGGAGTAGGAATGCTGCCTATGACCCCAAGAACACCATCCCCACTGTCAAACATGGAGGTGGAAACATTATGCTTTGGGGGTGTTTTTCTGCTAAGGGGACAGGACAACTTCACCGCATCAAAGGGATGATGGACGGGGCCATGTACCGTCAAATCTTCGGTGAGAACCTCCTTCCCTCAGCCAGGGCATTGCAAATGGGTCGTGGATGGTTATTCCAGCATGACATTGACCCAAAACACACGGCCAAGGCAACAAAGGAGTGGCTCAAGAAGAAGCACATTAAGGTGGTCCTCTGTAGCTCAATTGCTAGAGCATGGTGCTTGTAACGCCAGGGTAGTGGGTTCGAATCCCGGGACCACCCATACGTAAAAATGTATGCACACGACTGTAAGTCGCTTTGGATAAAAGTGTCTGCTAAATGGCATATTATATTATTATAAGGTCCTGGAGTGGCCTAGCCAGTCTCCAGACCTTAATCCCATAGAAAATCTGTGCAGGGAGCTGAAGGTTCGTCAGCATCGAAACCTTAATGACTTGGAGAAGATCTGCAAAGATGAGTGGGACAAAATCCCTCCTGAGATGTGTGCAAACCTGGTGGCCAACTACAAGAAACGTCTGACCTCTGTATTTGCCAACAAGGGTTTTGCCACCATGTACTAAGTCAGGTTTTGCAGAGGGGTCAAATACTTATTTCCCTCATTAAAATGCAAATCAATTTATAACATTTTTGACCTGCATTTATCTGGATTTTTTTTTTGTTATTCTGTCTCTCACTGTTCAAATAAACCTACCATTAAAATTATAGACTGATCATGTCTTTGTGAGTGGGCAAACATACAAAATCAGCAGGGGATCAAATACTTTTTTCCCTCACTGTATATATATATATTATAATAATAATTATAATAATAATTTTCATGATTAAGTCATTTCAATAAATGCTTATACATGCTTATAAGTGCTTTATAAAATAATATAAATACAATATATGCTCATTTGAGCTTTATAAATGAATATAACTACAATATATGCTCATGAGTTGTAATGATTATAAATGTTTACAAATAAATGAACTATTTGTTAATTGTATGTACACTATTTATAAATAGTTAGCATAAGGTGTTACTGTTATTTTGAACTTAACCATATTTTTGACCAGTAAAGAAATGTATGGAAATTCATGAATCATAAAGCATAGATCAATATAAGTCTATATTAGGCATCAATGTGGCAGGTGCATAGCATACCCACCAGATGGCAATGGTAAACTGTAGAGTAGAGGCATCTGTGCATTGTGTACATCTGGATTGGACGACAACTGTGTTGTATGTCGTCAGTAATAAAAGTATAGACACATATCTTGACATTACATACCAGAGTAACTACCAGTGGACACACATTCAAGGGGTTTTCTTTATTTTTACTATTTTCTACATTGTTGAATAATAGTGAAGACATCAAAACTATGAAATAACACATACTATGGTTATAAAACTGTCATTACACATATATTTAAACCTGTTGTGACATATATTGCACTATTTTATGGCTGGTTATGTCAAAACCCACAAAACCTACTACACAAGGCAAAACATTCCATTACACTATAGCCTACTTGTCAACGGTATGTTTATGATGTATAACATTTTCTGAAATTGACCATATTGAATTATCATTGTAATTATGCACACATTGATGTCAGACATGCACCAAACCCAATGCTCTGTTGCTGATGACTGGGATGAATGCAGGAGCAGATTTCAGTGGACAATGCAAATAGTTAGTCCGGGTAGCCATTTGATTAGCTGTTCAGGAGTCTTATGGCTTGGGGGTAGAAGCTGTTAAGAAGCCTTTTGGACCTAGACTTGGCGCTGCGGTACCGCTTGCCATGCGGTAGCAGAGAGAACAGTCTATGACTAGGGTGGCTAGTCTTTGACAATTTTTAGGGCCTTCCTCTGACACCGCCTGGTTTAGAGGTCCTGGATGGCAGGAAGCTTGGCCCCAGTGATGTACTGGGCCGTACGCACTACCCTCTGTAGTGCCTTGCAGTCAGAGGCCGAGCTGTTGTCATACCAGGCAGGGATGCAACCAGCCAGGATGCTCTCGATGGTGCAGATGTATAACCTTTTGAGGATCTGAGGACCCATGCCAAATCTTTTCAGTCTCCTGAGGGGGAATAGGTTTTGTCGTGCCCTCTTCACGACTGTCTTGGTGTGTTTGGACCATGATAGTTTGTTGGTGATGTGGACACAAAGGAAATTGAAGCTCTCAACCTGCTCTACTACAGCCCCGTCGATGAGAATGGGGGCATGCTCGGTCCTCCTTTTCCTGTAGTCCACAATCATCTCCTTTGTCTTGTAATTACTTTGAGGGAGAGGTTGTTATCCTGGCACCACACGGCCAGGTCTCTGACCTCCTCCCTAAAGGCTGTGTCATCATTATCGGTGATCAGGTCGTCGGGAAACTTAATGATGGTGTTGGAGTCGTGCCTGGCCATGCAGTCATGGGTGAACCGGGAGTACAGGAGGGGACTGAGCACGCACCCCTGAGGGGTCCACGTGTTAAGGATCAGCGTGCCAGATGTGTTATTACCTACCCTTACCACCTGGGGGCGGCCCGTCAGGAAGTCCAGGATCCAGTTGCAGAGGGAGGTGTTTAGTCCCAGGGTCCTTAGCTTAGTGATGAGCTTTGAGGGCACTATGGTGTTGAACGCTGAGCTGTAGTCAATGAATAGCATTCTCACGAAGGTGTTCCTTTTGTCCAGGTGGGAAAGGGCAGTGTGGAGTGCAATAGCGATTGCATCATCTGTGGATCTGTTGGGGTGGTATGCAAATTGGAGTGGGTGTAGGGTTTCTGGGATAATGGTGTTAATGTGAGCCATGACCAGCCTTTCAAAGTACTTCATGGCTACAGACGTGAGTGCTACGGGTCTGTAGTCATTTCGGCAGGGTAGCTTAGTGTTCTTGGGCACAGGGACAATGGTGGTCTGCTTGAAACATGTTGGTATTACAGACTCAGTCAGGGACAGGTTGAAAATGTCGGTGAAGATACTTGCCAGTTCATCAGCGACTGCTCGGAGTACACGTCCTGGTAATCTGTCTGGCCCTGCGGCCTTGTGAATGTTGACCTGTTTAAAGGTCTTACTCACATCGGCTACGGAGAGCATGATCACACAGTCACCGTAATGCTTCTTGACAGTGTCATAAAGTGTATTTTCTTAGGGTGCGTTTGTATATGAACGCTCAACACCCGTTGAATATGACCAGTGTCAGTAAACATCGGCAAAAAAATGTAATTAAATTGTTGCTAGGGCGAGTAAAATGATCAGAGTGAGCTGTTCTCTCATTTGTATCTGGAAGTAGCTAGCAAGCTAGCCAACTTTAGCCAGTTAGCTTGGGTGCTTGACTGCCGTTGTGGGGTCAGAATGCTCAGATCAACCCTACTCCTTGGCCAGAGTACGCTCTGAACGCTTTGAGAGCGAAACGCTCTGAATTTATGAACAGACAATCTGAAAACACTCTGAGCGCACTCTGGCACTCCAGGGTGAATTTACGATCACACCCTTAGTCCAAGTGAAGTGACACAGGATGGTCATAATGTTATTTAAAATATGATGGAGAAAAACGTTTAATTGTCCCAAATGTTAAATATTTGGGACCGGGTAACCGTCATGAAATGTGACACAATGGTCTTGCAGTACTAGAGGGGCTCTGTCTGTCTGTCTGTCTGTCTGTCTGTCTGTTAGTGTATATGTCTATCGGTCTGTCTGTATTGTGCGTGTATACGTCTGTCTGTCTGTCTGTCTGTCTGTCTGTCTGTCTGTCTGGCTGTCTTTCACGAATTTACCCATTGCAGCTTTATCAACAACTTTTTTTTGCCTTGAATGCCAATTTACCCTTTGCAGCTTTTGACACATTATCTTTGCATTCAATGCAATGTATTGACTTCTATGCATCAACATCCAGTCTGTGGAGGTGGGAGAGAGAGGTGGAGGTGAGAGAGAGAGGAGAGGAGGGAGAGAGAGAGAGAGAGAGAGAGATGAGAGGAAGGGGGAGGGAAAGAAGGAGTGAGAGAGAGAATGGAGGGGGAGAGAGGATGAGGGTGAAGGAGGAAGTGGGAAAGAGAGAGGCGGGAGAAAGGAGGGAGAGAGAGACGGGGATAGGGAAATAAATTAGAGAGAGAGAGGAAAAAATATATAGAAGTGACAGAGAGGGAGGGAGAGAGAGAGAGAGAGAGCTGGGGAGAGGATGGAGGGGCTGAAAGAAGGGGGAGGAAGAGAGAAGACAAGGAGGGGGGATAAAGAGGTGCTAGAGGGAGAAAGAGGGAAGCAAAGAGAGGGAGGGAGGGAGGGAGGGAGGGAGGGAGGGGAGGGAGGGAGGGAGGGAGGGTGGGTGGGAGGGAGGGAGGGAAGAGAGAGAGGGGGATTAGAGAATAAAGAGAGAGAGAGAGGGAGGGCGATAGGAGGGAGAATTAGAGAGATATAAGAGAGAGAGAGAGAGTGAGAAGGGAGAGAGAGTGGAGAGGGGGGAGGGGGAAAATAAAGGGGGAAGGAGAGAGAAGAGAAGGAGGGGGGTTAAAGTGGATGTAGAGAGAGAGAGAGAGAGAGACAGAGAGAGAGAGAGAGAGAGAGAGAGAGAGAGAGAGAGAGAGAGAGAGAGAGAGAGAGAGAGAGAGAGAGAGAGAGAGAGAGAGAGAGAGAGAGAGAGAAAAAAAAATAGTGACATCAATATTGTGATACTAATCGTCCCCCATTGAATGCAATATATTCACTTAGGTGTCATGTCCGTGATGCCTATCTCTATGCGTCAATATTGTGACAATAATCTTCCCCCATTGAATGCAATATATTCACTTAGGCATCATGTTCTTGATGCATATCTCTAGGCATCAATAGTGTGAGGCTAATCTCTTTATTTAACCAGGTAAGCCAGTTAAGAACAAGTTCTCATTTACAACTGCGACCTGGCCAAGATAAAGCAAAGCAGTGCGATAAAAACAACAACACAGAGTTACATATGGGGTAAAACAAAACATAAAGTCAAAAATACAACAGAAAATATATATACAGCGTGTGCAAATGTAGCAAGTTATGGAGGTAAGGCAATAAATAGGCCATAGTGCAAAATAATTACAATTAGTATTAACACTGGAATGATAGATGTGCAAGAGATGATGTGCAAATAGAGATGCTGGGATGCAAATGAGCAAAATAAATAACAATATGGGGATGAGGTAGTTGGGTGGGCTAATTTCAGATGGGCTATGTACAGGTGCAGTGATCGGTAAGGTGCTCTGACAACTGATGCTTAAAGTTAGTGAAGGAGATAAGAGTCTCCAACTTCAGAGATTTTTGCAGTTCGTTCCAGTCATTGGCAGCAGAGAACTGGAAGGAATGGCGGCCAAAGGAGGTGTTGGCTTTGGGGATGACCAGTGAGATACACCTGCTGGAGCGCATACTACGGGTGGGTGTTGCTATGTTGACCAATGAGCTAAGATAAGACGGGGATTTGCCTAGCAGTGATTTATAGATGGCCTGGAGCCAGTGGGTTTGGCGACGACTATGTAGTGAGGACCAGCCAACAAGAGCGTACAGGTCACAGTGGTGGGTAGTATATTGGGCTTTGGTGACAAAACGGATGGCACTGTGATAGCCCCCCATTGAATTCACATAAACTTCATCCCTTGATGAATATCTTTTTGCAATATCATACCAGATTGAATCTTATCTGTGGATATGAGGCTGAGTCATAGCACATCAGTGAGACCAAAACAGTTATTACAGGCATTTCATTTAACCTCTACAGGCGGATATTTTTTTTACCAGAACCTGGTCTCTGGTCAAAAGGAGTAGGGTGTCATTTGGGACAGGCCCAATAGCACTCGTCCTAAAAGGCCCTTGCTGTTCACTTTATAATCTGATATTCTCTGTTGCCCTTTCATAAAGAGTGGCCCAGAGTATTACCCTATACCTCAAACTCCAAAAATACCCCCACTGCCATTTAAACTGTCTTGGATTTCACCAGAAAGACGAGCCAAACAAGCCAGATAGAGTCCAATTCATCCTAATAAAACATACTTTGCCTCTAATCTGCCTGAAGAATGTATGCTGTTTGAAGTTGACAGTGCTCTCTGGGAGGGAATAATTGCCTTTTGACTGAAACAGGAGGGCCCACTGAGGTAAGCCTCTCTGGGGTGTGCACCTTGCGGTTGTGCCCTTGGACACACAGATGGCTCCTTGTTCAAGAAAGGGAGAAAGGAGGAAAAAAAGCCTTGACTGAAAGAGTCCATCTGACAGTTGAAACTTTGTTAGGCAGTGGAATGAACAACACAAGACAAGATTTGAGGCAAACAAAGCCAAATTGAGCCAAACAAAGACACGTTCATTCTCCGTAATTCTTGCTGTCTGATGCAGCTGCAAATGTCTTGTTAATAAAGTTTTATCGGTTTTGTTTGACAAGGTCTTCAAATTGTTCTGTGTGTAATCTGTTTGATTTGGGAAAAGAAAAAGAAAAAGAAAAGAAAAAAAAGAAAACACTGGATAAGAAACAATGGTTTCCAGGTAACTACTTAGAGATTATTACAAATTAACAGTGACTAATTACCTAATAATTGCATAGTAAGTACAATCACTTATACATTGTTGCCACATAGTTTCTCAGTTAATAATGTATTAATACCAGGTAAGTATTAGATAATACAGGGCAGTAAAATGAAATGATACCAAAATCATATTTTGTATTGAAATTATACTCTTCAAACTCACCTAGTTTGCTTGGGCGAATACTGAAATTGCACATATTAAGATTCATCACTACAAACATCACCAATTGCTAATATCTTAATTATTTCAGCATTGCAAGAACAGACACAGACTTTTTCCACCACCGTTTTTAAGACAAGCTGTACGTGTACTGTATCTGTATCATTCGTCAAACTGCCCCTGACTTTCATGGGGCCTATTAATTGAGAGCAGAAATCTGTTCCTCTCTAAACATGGCGCTGAAAGCTGGAGAACAGCTGTCCAAGCCCCGGAGAATCATATGGAATCATATCATATTGTTGGCCTTGGTTGAATATTCACTCCGATTTGGAATAATCAGGCAGCTATTCAGTTGGTGCGATGACCAAACACAGATGCCAAAGCACAGCAGAGGGGAATAACTAACGTCACTGAATCTCCAACAAGAAAGGAAAGAAGGAGCAAGTGTCCTCTATAAAAATAGTGTTGACTTATCGGTAAGATAATAGACTCCTTGCTTCCTACTCGCCAACATGATGGTGCCTAGAACCATAAAAGGTTCTTCAGCTATCCCTATATAAATATTATTTTTGGTTCCAGGTAGAACCGTAGCCCTTTCCTGCAGTCAAATGACCTAGTGGCCTCATGGGTGGAATGTTATTCATACAGTGAGGGAAAAAAGTATTTGATCCCCTGTTGATTTTGTACTTTTGCCCACTGACAAAGACATGATCAGTCTATAATTTTAATGGTAGGTTTATGTGAACAGTGAGAGACAGAATAACAACAACAAAAAATCCAGAAAAATGCATGTCAAAAATATGATAAATTGATTAGCATTTTAATGAGGGAAATATGTATTTGACCCCTCTGCAAAACATGACTTAGTACCTGGTGGCAAAACCCTTGTTGGCAATCACAGAGGTCAGACATTTCTTGTAGTTGGCCACCAGGTTTGCACACATCTCAGGAGGGGTTTTGTCCCACTCCTCTTTGTAGATCTTCTCCAACTCATTAAGGATTCGAGGCTGACGTTTGGCAACTCGAACCTTCAGCTCCCTCCACAGATTTTCTATGGGATTAAGGTCTGGAGACTAGATAGGCCACTCCAGGACCTTAATGTGCTTCTTCTTGAGCCACGCCTTTGTTGCCTTGACCGTGTATTTTGGGTCATTGTCATGCTGGAATACCCATCCATGACCCATTTTCAATGCCCTGGGTGAGGGAAGGAGGTTCTCACCCAAGATTTGATGGTACATGGCCCCATCCATTGTCCCTTTGATGCGGTGAAGTTGTCCTGCCCCTTAGCAGAAAAACACCCCCAAAGCATAATGTTTCCACCTCCATGTTTGACGGTGGGGATGGTGTTCTTGGGGTCATAGGCAGCATTCCTCCTCCTCCAAACACGGCGAGTTGAGTTGATGCCAAAGAGCTTGATTTTGGTCTCATCTGACCACAACACTTTCACCCAGTTCTCCTCTGAATCCTTCAGATGTTCATTGGTAAACTTCGAATGGCCCTGTATATGTGCTTTCTTGAGCAGGGGGACCTTGCAGGCGCTGCAGGATTTCAGTCCTTCACGGCGTAGTGTGTTACCAATTGTTTTCTTGGTGACAATGGACCCAGCTGCCTTGAGATCATTGACAAGATCCACCCGTGTAGTTCTGGGCTGATTCCTCACCGTTCTCATGATCATTGCAACTCCACGAGGTGAGATCTTGCATGGAGCCCCAGGCCGAGGGAGATTGACAGTTCTTTTTTGTTTCTTCCATTTGCGAATAATCGCACCAACTGTTGTCACCTTCTCACCAAGCTGCTTGGCGATGGTCTTGTAGCCCATTCCAGCCTTGTGTAGGTCTACAATCTTGTCCCTGACATCCTTGGAGAGCTCTTTGGTCTTGGCTATGGTGGAGAGTTTGGAATTGGATTGATTGATTGCTTCTGTGGACAGGTGTCTTTTGTACAGGTAACAAACTGAGATTAGGATTTTTCTGGTATATTTTGTTGTTATTCTGTCTCTCACTGTTCAAGTAAACCTACCATTACAATTATAGACTGATCATTTCTTTGTCAGTGGGCAAACGTACAAAATCAGCAGGGGATCAAATACGTTTTTTCCCTCACTGTATGTTTCAAAATGTCATAATTAATAACCTTTTATTAATTTTTTACACAAAAAATCTGGTGTTTCTATGTCAAACGGTTTTGTTATATTTCAGTCTTCTGTGATGTACACTACCAGTCAAAAGTTTGGACACACCTACTCATTAATTTTTTTTTTGTTACATTGTAGAATAATAGTGAAGACATCAAAACTATGAAATAAGACATATGGAATTATGCAGTAACCAAAAAAGTGTTAAGCAAATCAAAATATATTTTATATTTGAGATTCTTAAAATAGCCACCCTTTGCCTTGATGAAAAGCAAAACAAACAAAACAAACAAATTCTTCAGTAAAAAAGCCTTCTAACATCCACCTGAATTGCCCTAGAGGATCCAAATCCACAATTTTAAGGAGTTTTGGGGATCTTTCCACATGTGGCGCAAAAAAACTAAAAGCAGATTTACTCAACTCGGTGGGAATTGAAGGGATCTCCAGGGTTAGCCATGCCTGAGTTGAAGTCTGGTAACTTCTACGCCTGAATTTTAACAATGAGGTAAGGTATGGCGGAAGTTTATGCAAGAGGGCTGTATAGACAAAAACAGTGCAATGCATCAATCTACGAGACTTCAAAGTGGGCCATCCTACTTTAGGATACTAAATTAACCTTTTTTGTTAGACTTCAGTGTGGCATTTGAGATTATCGATCAGTCTGCAGCTGGAAAAACGTATGTGTCATGGCTTTACACCCCCTGCTAAATTATGGAAAACTGTCTAATAGAACACAGAGGGTGTCCTTTAATGGAAGCCTCTCCAACATAATCCAGGTAAAGCCAGTGTGTCTATGTATGCGGATGACTCAACACTATACACATCAGCTACTACAGCGACTGAAATGACTGCAACACTTAACAAAGAGCTGCAGTTAGTTTCAGAATGGGTGGCAAGGAATGTTAGTCCTAAATATTTCCTAAACTAAAAGCATTGTATTTGGGACAAATCATTCACTATACCCTAAACCTAAATCTTGTAATGAATAATGTGGAAATTGAGCAAGTTGAGGTGACTAAACTGCTTGGAGTAACCTTGGATTGTAAACTGTCATGGTCAAAACATATTAATACAACAGTACAGTAGCTAAGAAGGGGAGAAGTCTGTCCATAATAAAGCGCTGCTCTGCCTTCTTAACTACACTATCTACAAGGCAGGTCCTACAGGCCCTAGTTTTGTCGCACCTGGACTACTGTTCAGTAGTGTGGTCAGGTGCCACAAAGAGGGTCTTAGGAAAATTACAATTGGCTTAGAACAGGGCAGCATGGCTGGCTACCTTAAAAGTACACAGGGAGCTAACATTAATGATATGCATGTCAATCTCTCATGGCTCAAAGTGGAAGAGAGATTGACTTCATCAATACTTGTTTTTATAAGAAGTGTTGACAAGCTGAATGTACCGAGCTGTCTGAATTATCAGCACACAGCTTGGACACCCATGCATACCCCACAACACATGCCACCCGAAGTCGCTTCACAATCCCCAAGTCCAGAACATACTATGGGAGGCGCACAGTACTACATAGAGCCATGACTACATGGAACTCTATTCCACATCAGGTAACTGATGCAAGCAGTAGAATCAGATAAAAAAAAAAGTAAAAATAGACCTTATGGAACTGCGGGGACAGTGAAGACACACACACACAAAGGTACAGACACGCATACTCACATAAGCGCTATCACACGCACTCCACACACACACATTGTGATATTGTTGTACGGTGTATTTATATATTTTGTAGATATGTAGTGGTGTATTAATGTTATTATCTTTTGTTTTATATGTAATCTAAGTGTCTTAATTTTGTTTGGACCGCAGGAAGAGTAGCTAAAGGGGATCCCTAATAAATATGGTCCATTTGGAAAGTATTCAGACCCCTTGACTTTTTCTACATTTTGTTACATTACAGCCTTATTCTAAAATGGATTAAATACGTTTTTTTCAATCTACACACGATCCCCCATAATGACCAAGTAAAAACAGGTTTTTAGAAATTTTAGCAATATTAAAAAGAAAAAAACGGAAATATGACATTTACATAAGTATTCAGACCCTTTACTCCGTACTTTGTTGAAGCACCTTTGGCAGCGATTACAGCCTTGAGTCTTCTTGAGTATGACACTACAAGCTTGGCACACCTGCATTTGGGGAGTTTCTCCAATTCTTCTCTGCAGATCCTCTCAAGCTCTGTCAGGTTGGATGGGGGCCGTCACTGCACAGCTATTTTCAGGTCTCTCCAGAGATGTTCGATCAGGGTCAAGTCCGGGCTCTGGCTGTGTCACTCAAGGACATTCAGAGACTTGTCCAGAAGCCACTCCTGTGTTGTCTTGGCTGTGTGCTTAGGGTCATTGTCCAGTTGGAAGGTGAACTTTTACCCCAGTCTGAGGTCCTGAGTGCTCTGGAGCAGGTTTTCATCAAGGATCTCGCTGTACTTTGCTCCGTTCATATTTTTCTTGATCCTGACTAGTCTTCCAGTCCCTGCCGCTGAAAAACATCCCCATAGCATGATGCTGCCACTACCATGCTTCACCGTAGGGATGGTGCCAAGTTTCCTCCAGACGTTACGCTTGGCATTCAGGCGAAAGAGTTAGATCTTGGTTTCATCAGACCAGAGAATCTTGTTTCTCATGGTCTGAGAGTCTTTAGGTGCCTTTTGGCAAACTCCAAGCGGGCTGTCATGTGCCTTTTACGGAGGAGTGGCTTCCGTCTTGCAACTCTACCATAAAGGCCTGATTGGTGGAGTGCTGCAGAGATGGTTGTCCTTCTGGAAGGTTCTCCCATCTCCACAGAGGAACTCTGGAGCTCTGTCAGAGTGACCATCGGGTTCTTGGTCACCTCCCTGACCAAGGCCGTTCTTCCCTGATTGCTCAGTTTGGCCGGGCTGCCAGCTCTAGGAAGAGTCTTGGTGGTTACAAACTTCTTCCATTTAAGAATGATGGAGGCCACTGTGTTCTTGGGGACCTTCAATGCTGCAGAATATTTTTGGTATCCTTCCGCAGATCTGTGCCTGGACACAATCCTGTCTCTGAGCTCTACGGACAATTCCTTCGACCTCATGGCTTGGTTTTTGCTCTGACATGCACAGTCAGCTGTGGGACCTTATATAGACAGGTGTGTGCCTTTCCAAATTATGTCCAATCAATTGAATTTACCACAGGTGGACTCCAATCAAGTTGTAGAAACATCTCAAGGATTATTAATGGAAACAGGATGCACCGGAGCTCAATTTTGAGTATCCTAGCAAAGGGTCTCAATATTTATGTAAATAAGTTATTTCTGTTTTTTATTTTTAATACATTTGCAAAGATTTCTAAAAACCAGTTATTGCTTTGTCATTATGAGGTATTGTTTGTAGATTGAAGAGGGAAAAAAACGATTTAATCAATTTTAGAATAAGGCTGTAACGTAACATAATGTGGATAAAGTAAAGGGGTCTGAATACTTTCCTAATGCACTGTACAAATACAAAAAACCTGTCGCTCGTAATAAAGCGCAATGTGCTATGATAAACTGCGTACAATGGCTTAAATATAGTGGCAGCTGCATTCATATAGACGATATCGCCATAGTCAATAACCGGAATGAGTGTTGACTTAATTATCAGTTTTCTGCTATTTAACAAAAGACAGGATCTGTTCATATAGAAGAAGCCTATTTTAATTCTTAATTTCTTAACGCATACACATGCTTTTTGAAAGTTAGCTTTTCGTCAATCCAGATGCCCTGATATTTATAAGCAGGGACACGGTCAACAAAGGGACCATCCAAAGTATGTCACTGGCGTACCGGACACACCCCAGCCCATGCAAGGTGGGGGGGCCCACGAGCTCTGGGGGCCCATGTGCCCCTCATCGATGTCTATTTAAAAAAAATAAAAAATGATTTTGACAGTAACCCTCCAAAAAGTAATTCATTCATAAACCTTTAATTTGCATATGTACTAGGAAGCTAAGTGTTTATTTCTTGGGCTTCAGGAATGGGACTGAAAAAGTGCCCCAGCTCTTGAAAAAGAAAAAACATTACTGATTGAAAGTGTAAGGGGGATATCGGCCAACAAATGACATGGTCAAGGGTACGACGGCACGAGTGCAATGAGTGCAGCCTACTCAGGTGTTCAAAAGCTCATATCAGACTGAGAGCCTAATGCTTCTTCTGTAGTTCTTCATGAGTTTTAATTTAGAAAATGATCTTTCCGCAGAAATGACAGTTACAGGGATGGTAAAAACAGATTGATTGCCGTAGCAACATCAGGGAAACAGAAGGGAGGAGTGCTTCAAATACAGCAGTCATGCAACATCTTTAATTGAGCCTCTCATTCTCCTTAATTGGCGGCCTCAACACCTTACGGAAAGAGATTAACTGTATAAGAAGCTATGGGGACATGTCGTCTTGTAGCGGGTGATTTTGACGGAGTCAGGCGCAGGAGGGTAAATCACAGAATAAATGGTTTATTCAGCAAATACAGCGGCACGCAGCAATGCCTAAAACACTACAGTGCGGTAAAACGGCGCACTGGAGAAAACAAAGCACACAGGTGAATATCCCAGCGATACAAATATATAAAGCTCCACCGAGCTATCGTCACCTCCACAATAAACAATCACACACAAAGACATGGGGGGCAGAGGGAACTGAAGGGCCCCCACCCGACACCTCAAATCCAGGATGGAACGGACAGAGTACGCCAGGGCCCCCTCGATGTCCAGGGGTGGTGCAGGAACCTCCCGCACCTCAAACTCCTGGAGCGGACCAGCCACCACCGGCCTGAGGAGAGACACATGAAACGAGGGGTTAATACGGTAATCAGGGGGAAGTAATAACCTATAAGTGGCCTTGTTGATTCTCCTCAGGACTTTGAACGGCCCTACAAACCGCAGGCTCAGCTTCTGGCAGGGCAGGCGGAGGGGCAGATTCCGGGTCGAGAGCCAGACCCGATTCCCCGGTACGATGACCAGGGCCTCACTGCGTTGGCAGTCAGCGTTGGCCTTCTGACGACGCACGGCGTGCTGGAGGTGAACGTGGGCAGCATCCCACGTCTCCTCCGCGCGCCAAAACCAGTCATTCACCGGTCTGGCTCTGGTGCCACGGTGTCAGAACCGGTTGGTAACCTAAAACACATTGGAATGGCGTTAGGTTAGTAGAGGAGTGGCGGAGAGAGTTCTGGGCATATTCTGCCCATGGCAAGAACACCGACCACTCCCCCAGCCGGTCCTGGCAGTAGGACCGCAGGAACCTACCCACATCCTGATTTACCCGTTCCACCTGCCCATTAGACTCGGGGTGGAACCCAGAGGTCAGGCTGCCCGAGACCCCCAGACGTTCCATGAACGCCTTCCAGACCTTGGACGTGAACTGGGGACCTCGGTCGGACACTATATCCTATGGTACCCCGTAGTGCCGGAAGACGTAAGTAAACAGGGCCTCCGCAGTTTGCAGGGTCGTGGGGAGACCGGGCAGAGGAAGGAGGCGGCAGGACTTGGAAAAGCGGTCCACAACGACCAGGATGGTGGTGTTAACTTGGGAGAGGGGAAGATCAGTCAAGAAATCAACACTTAGGTGAGACCATGGTCGTTGTGGAACTGGTAAAGGTTCTAACTTACCCGCTGGGAGGTGCCTAGGTGCCTTACTCTGGACGTACACCGAGCAGGAGGAGACGTACACCCTCACGTCCTTAGCCAAGGTAGGCCACCAGTACTTTCTGGTCAGGCAGCGGACTGTACGACCGATACCTGGTTGACCAGAGGAGGGTGACGAGTGTGCCCAGTAGATCAGACGATCACGGATAAGAGCAGGCACGTACCGCAGCCCAGCTGGACACTGAGGTGGAGATGGATCTGTGAGTAATGCCTGCTCTATATCCGCGTCCATCGCCCATACTACCGGCATCACAATGCAGGAGGCCGGGAGTATGGGGGTGTTGTCTCTGGGCCTCTCCTCTATGTCATACAGCCGAGACAGTGCGTCTGCCTTCACGTTCTTCGTACCCGGAATGTATGAGAGTGTAAAATCAAACCGGGTGAAGAATAGGGCCCACCTGGCCTGGCAAGGATTCAGCCTCCTCACTGCCCGGATGTACTGGACGGTGGTCCGTCCAGACGAGGAAAGGGTGTTTCGACCCTTCTAGCAAATGCCTCCACATGGTCAAAGTTCGGACAACAGCCAACAGCTCCCATTCACCAACGTCGTAGTTCTGCTCCGACGGGCTGAGCTTCTTAGAGAAGAAGGCACAGGGGTGGAGCTTGGGTGGCGTGCCCGAGCATTGAGATAGGACAGCGCCTATCCCTACCTCGGACGCATCCACCTCCACTACGAATGGTAGTGATGGATCGGGGTGGGCCAGTACCGGGGCTAAGGTGAACGGACCCAACAGTTTACTGAAGATCAGGTCAGCCTCAGCAGACCAGCGGAGCCGGGCGGCCCACCCTTCAACAGGGATGTAATGGGAGCTGTGACCTTGCCAAAGCCCCGGATAAACCTCTGATGGTGGTTGGCGAAGCCAAGGAAGCGCTGCACCTCCTTAACCGTGGTTGGAGTCAGCCAATTACGCACGGCTGAAATGCGATCTCTACACCTGAGGTGGTAATGCGGTGTCCAAGGAAGGACTGCTGGAAAAACATACACTTCTCTGCCTTGGCATGAAGGTCATTTTCCAACAGTCGGGCCAATACATTGCGAACCAGGGAAACATGCTCGGCACGCTTGGCGGAATACACCAGGATGTCATCGATGTAGACCACTACACCGCGACCAAGCATGTCCCAAAACACCTCGTTCACAAAGGACTGGAAGACGGATGGAGCATTCATCAAACCGTAGGGCATCACCAGGTATTCATAATGTCCCATGGTTGTGCTGAATGCTGTCTTCCACTCATCCCCCTCCCGAACACGCACCAGGTTGTATGCACTCCTGAGATCTAATTTGGTGAAGAAGCGCGCCCCATGCATTGACTCAATAACTGAAGGAATGAGGAGAGAGGATAACTAAATCTTATCTTCTCCTTGTTCAGTGATCGATAATCAATGCATGGGCGCAGACCGCCGTCTTTCTTCTTCACAAAGAAGAAACTCGAGGAGGCGGGTGAAGTGGAGGGACGTATATACCCCTGGCCCAGGGACTCGGTAACGTATGTTTCCATAGCCTCCATTTCAGCCTGCGACAGGGGGTACACATGACTCCTGGGAGGTACAGTGTCTACCCGAAGGTTTATCGCACAATCCTCCGCCCGATGAGGTGGTAGTTTTGTCAACTGCGTCTTAGAAAACGTGTGCGCCAAATCGAGGTATTCGGGGGGAATGCGCACGGTTGAGGTACCGTCTGGACATTCCACCATGGTTGCACCAATGGAAACACCTAGACACCTACCCTGACACTCTCGCGACCACCCCATGTGAACCCTCTGCAGCCATGAGAAGGTGGGGTTGTGGAGGGCTAGCCAAGGGATACCTTATACCACAGGGAAAGCAGGAGACTCAATAATCGAAAAAGTAACCTGCTCACAATGAGTCTCCTGGTTGATCATGGTGACTGGTACAGTAACTTCCTTAACAAACCCGGACCCTAATGGTCGACTATCAAGTGCTCTGATGGGTAGTGGAATGGATAGGGGAACCAATGAAATGGCTTGATGGTGTGAGAATGCCCTGTCCATAAAGTTCCCAGCTGTGCCTGAATCGACTAGCGCCTTACACTGGGGAACTACCATGTGATCGGGAAAGTATATAGGTAGGGTACAGTGACGACGACGTGTGGTGTACTGTCCCTTTGTGCAACCAGAGTGGCACTGTCACTGTAATCCTCTGCTCTCTCGGACGGCGGCTCCACCCAGCTCCATCAGCTCGGGATCCGAGTCGTCCGGGGTGGAAATGGGCAGACCCCTACCAGGACGTCCTCTGGCTGCCAGCAGGTTGTCCAAATGGATGGCCATGTCCACCAGTTGCGTGAAGGACAACATGGTGTCCCGGCAGGCTAGCTCCCGTCGGACGTCTTCCCGCAGATGGTCGATCAGGGCCCGCTTGTTCCTCCCAGACCCCGCTGCAATGCGAAGTCCTGCGCGGTCCTCATCCCCTGCCTCAGGTGGACCAGCCGCTCGCCCACCTCTCGACCTTCGGGCGTGTGATCGAAGACCGCCCGAAAGAGGCAAGCAAACTCCACGTAGTTCTCCAACACGGCTCCTCCTTCGTTCCAAACTGCGTTGGCTTTCCCCGAGAGGCAGGAAACGAGGACGGACACCTTCTCCCACTCCGATGGGGCCGGCCTGATGCTGGAGAAGTAGAGCTCCAGTTGGAGGAGGAATCCTTGGCAGGGCGCCGCCGTCCCGTCGAACGCCCGTGGTCGGGATATCTGAATCCCTCTGGGTGCTGGGGTGTAGGTGGCTGAATTCGGTTGGCCAGCTGGTCCTCTCCTCTCCAGGCATTGGACGACCTGAAGAACCCGATCCATCGCTTCCCCCAAGCTGGCCAGCATCGTGAAATGCTCCTGGACCCGTGCCACGATTCCAGGCATGTGCTCCTCTCCCGCTGACTCCATAGTGGGTGGGTGATTCTGTGATGAGTGTGATAGAAGGAGTCAGGCGCAGGAGGGTATATCACTGAATACAGAGTTTATTCCGTCATACACAATTGCGCTGGATGGCGACAACAGAAAACAGGCACAGGGGAAACCATCTACCCTGGCAATACAAGGTACGGGTAGCTCCAACAATATACAGGCACAGGGGAAAAATCTACCCCGGCAATACAAGGTACGAGTAGCTCCACCAAGCTACACTACTCTCACAATAAACAATCACTCACAAGTTCAAGGGGGCAGAGGGAACACTTATACACGGACTAATGAGGGGATAAGAAACAGGTGTGTGTAATTGACAAGACAAGACCAATGGAATGATGATATATGGAGCGGCAGTGGCTAGTAAGCCGGTGACGACGAACGCCGAAGCCTGCCCGAACAAGGAGGGGAGGCACCCTCGGCGGAAGTCATGACAGTGCCAGAAGTAATTGTAATATGTGTTAAAGATTCTGCAATCAGAGGAGCAGAAACTGCAGCAAGAAAGGATCAAGCAAATCAGCCCCAATGGATTTTTGTACATCAATATTGCGCAAGACGTCTAGCCCATCACAAGTAGAAAGTTGTTGATATTATCAAGTTTCAGGAGAAGACCAAGATGCAGACAGTGTCGAAGTAACCAAAGTGTATTACAGAAAAGGGGCAGGCAAACGACAGGTCATGGGCAGGCAGAGGTCAGTAATCCAGATCAGAGCCCAAAAGGTACAGAATGGCAGGCAGTTTCAGGGGCAGGCAGAGGTCAATAATACAGGGTGGTGTGACAAGGTACAGAACAGCAAGCAGGCTCAGGACCAGGGCAGGCAGAATGGTCAAAACCGGGAAAACTAGAAAATAGAAACTTGAGAAAGACAGGAGCAAGGGGAAAACCGCTGGTAGGCATGATGAAACAAAACAAACTGGCAACAGACAAACAGAGAAAACAGTTATAAATACACTGAGGATAATGGGGAAGATAGGCGACACCTGGAGGAGGGTGGAGACAATCACAAAGACAGGTGAAACAGATCAGGTTGTGACAGATATGAAAACAAAGATTCACTAGAAGTTGATGGAACTTCCATCAAGCCATCTAGAGGCTGAGAGAGGAGCAGGCAGTCGACTGGCTGACCAGGGACAATTAAAACAGAATTTATTTCAAATAAAGCCTTCCGAGATAAAAAAAGCATCACTTATCAAATTTTTTCTTAGTAATGATATCAGTCTGACCACTCGCTTAGGCAGGGAAGGAGAGACATTCCCATGCTTCAGTGCGTTAACTGTTTTCCAAAATGTAGACGGATCACTCGAAGAGTCTGAGAAAGAACTTAGAAAGTAGCTACATTTTGCGTTCTCTATTTGTATTTGTATTTATTAGGGATCCCCAATAGCTGCCAAGGCAGCAGCTACTCTTCCTGGGGTCCAAACACATTAAGGCACTTACATCACACATACAACAAAATATAAAACAGTACATCATATAACATTATTACACCACTACATATCTACAACACAAAATGTATAATACCATAATACAACAATATTACAATGTACAGTGGGGAAAAAAAGTATTTAGTCAGCCACCAATTGTGCAAGTTCTCCCACTTAAAAAGATGAGAGAGGCCTGTAATTTTCATCATAGGTACACGTCAACTATGACAGACAAAATGAGGAAAAAAAATCCAGAAAATCACATTGTAGGATTTTTAATGAATTTATTGGCATATGATGGTGGAAAATAAGTATTTGGTCAATAACAAAAGTTTCTCAATACTTTTGTTATATACCCTTTGTTGGCAATGACACAGGTCAAACGTTTTCTGTAAGTCTTCACAAGGTTTTCACACACTGTTGCTGGTATTTTGGCCCATTCCTCCATGCAGATCTCCTCTAGAGCAGTGATGTTTTGGGGCTGTCGCTGGGCAACACGTACTTTCAACTCCCTCCAAAGATTTTCTATGGGGTTGAGATCTGGAGACTGGCTAGGCCACTCCAGGACCTTGAAATGCTTCTTACGAAGCCACTCCTTCGTTGCCCGGGCGGTGTGTTTGGGATCATTGTCATGCTGAAAGACCCAGCCACGTTTCATCTTCAATGCCCTTGCTGATGGAAGGAGGGTTTCACTCAAAATCTCACGATACATGGCCCCATTCATTCTTTCCTTTACACGGATCAGTCGTCCTGGTCCCTTTGCAGAAAAACAGCCCCAAAGCATGATGTTTCCAACCCCATGCTTCACAGTAGGTATGGTGTTCTTTGGATGCAACTCAGCATTCTTTGTCCTCCAAACATGACGAGTTGAGTTTTTACCAAAAAGTTATATTTTGGTTTCATCTGACCATATGACATTCTCCCAATCCTCTTCTGGATCATCCAAATGCACTTCAGACGGGCCTGGACATGTACTGGCTTAAGCAGGGGGACACGTCTCGCACTGCAGGATTTGAGTCCCTGGCGGCGTAGTGTGTTACTGATGGTTGGCTTTGTTACTTTGGTCCCAGCTCTCTGCAGGTCATTCACTAGGTCCCCCGTGTGGTTCTGGGATTTTTGCTCACCGTTCTTGTGATCATTTTGACCCCACGGGGTGAGATCTTGCGTGGAGCCCCAGATCGAGGGAGATTATCAGTGGTCTTGTATGTCTTCCATTTCCTAATAATTGCTCCCACAGTTGATTTCTTCAAACCAAGCTGCTTACCTATTGCAGATTCAGTCTTCCCAGCCTGGTGCAGGTCTACAATTTTGTTTTTGGTGTCCTTTGACAGCTCTTTGGTCTTGGCCATTGTGAAGTTTGGAGTGTGACTGTTTGAGGTTGTGGACAGGTGTATTTTATACTGATAACAAGTTCAAACAGGTGCCATTAATACAGGTAACGAGTGGAGGACAGAGGAGCCTCTGAAAGAAGAAGTTACAGGTCTGTGAGAGCCAGAAATCTTGCTTGTTTGTAGGTGACCAAATACTTATTTTCCACCATAATTTGCAAATAAATTCATTAAAAATCCTACAATGGGATTTTCTGGATTTTTTTTCCTCAATTTGTCTGTCATAGTTGACGTGTACCTATGATGAAAATTACAGGCCTCTCTCATCTTTTTAAGTGAGAGAACTTGCACAATTGGTGGCTGACTAAATACTTTTTTTCCCCACTGTATGTGTGTGTACAGTGCGCATTCTAGCGTGTGTGTGCGCATGCGTGTGTCTGTACCTGTGTGTGTGTGTCTCTTCACAGTCCCCTTTGTTCCATAAGATGTTTTTTTTATTCTACTACTTGCTATTAGCCACCGTTAGCGTTTTTTCACCATTGTCCGTGGCCTGTACTACCTACCAGCCAGCTCTAGCCTGGACTATTATCGGCCAGTCTGCACTGTCTGCACAGCGCATTATCGACCCAGAACATATAGTTTTTTCTGCCAGAATCACTGAATCACTGGACCTTTAACTCCAGATCATCGCAACTAGCTAGCTGCAACCAAATGGATGTTGTTGTTGGCTAATCAGCCTTGAGCTAGCCTCGAGTCAGGGCCATCTCCCGGCTATCTACCTCTCTGTCAACCGGACGGGACCTCCTAGAGTCAACACGGAGCCCCGCCGATCCATCACGACTGGTCTGCTGACGTAATCGTCTGTGGTTTCAATAGGCTTCCCGTTGCGACGACCACGAAGATCCATCTGCTAGCCCCGGCCCGCTAGCACATGCAAACAACAGCCGTGCTTCCTGCTAGCCTGTGCTGTAGCACCAATTCGAACTGCTCTCGGACTCACATATTGCTGTTCACTGGACCTTATGATCACTCAGCTGCACAGCTGATGCCTGCTGGACTGTTCCTTTACACAGTACCCTGTCCTGTTTATCTGTTTAGCCAAACTTTCATCGCCATTACCAGTTGTTGTCTTAGCTCTCTCGAATAACACCTGTGATTGCTTCATGCCTCTTTCCCATGTCAATATGCCTTGCCTATTGCTGTTCCAGTTAGTTCTTATTATACAATTTCACTGAAAAGCCCCAAGTCCCTCTCAAACTGCCTCAAATAGCTCCTTTGTTCCTCCCCCCATACACACGGAGACCGGCTCAATCGGTGCCTCCAGTGATGCTATCTCTTTCATTGTTACCCAACGCTTAGGTTTACCTCCACTGTACTCATATCCTTCCATATACTTGTCTGTGCATAATGCCCTGAATCTATTCTACAACACCCGGATATTGTCGCAACCTCTATTACTAGCCTGTTCAACCTCTCTTTCGTAACGTCTGAGATCCCCAAAGATTGGAAAGCAGCGTTGGTCATCCCCCTCTTCAAAGGAGGTGACACTCTAGATCCAAACTGTTACAGACCTATATCCATCCTGCCCTACCTTTCGAAAGTTTTTGAAAGCCAAGTTAACAAACAGATCACCGACCATTTCGAATCCCACCGTACCTTCTCCGCTATGCAATCCGGATGCCAAGCTGGTCATGGGTACACCTCAGCCACGCTCAAGGTCCTAAACAATATTATAACCGCGATCGATAATAGACAGTACTGTGCAGCCGTCTTCATCGACCTGGCCAAGGCTTTTGACTCTGTCAACCACCGCATTCTTATTGGCAGACTAAATAGCCATGGTTTCTCAAATGACTGCCTCACCTGGTTCACCAACTACTTCTCAGATAGAGTTCAATGTGTCAAATCGGAGGGCCTGTTGTCTGGACCTATGGCAGTCTCTATGGGGGTGCCACAGGGTTCAATTCTTGAGCCGACTCTTTTCACCGTGTATATCAATGATGTCGCTCTTGCTGCCGGTGATTCTCAGATCCACCTCTACGCAGATGACACCATTTTGTATACATCTGGCCCTTCATTGGACACTGTGTTAACAAACCTCCAAACGAGCTTCAATGCCATACAACACTCCTTCCGTAGCCTCCAACTGCTCTTAAACACAAGTAAAACTAAATGCATGCTCTTCAATCGAACGCTGCTGGCACCCGCCCACCCGACTAGAATCACTACTCTCGACGGGTCTGACCTAGAATATGTGTACAACTACAAATACCTAGGTGTCTGGTTAGACTGTAAACTCTCCATCCAGACTCACATTAAGCATCTCCAATCCAAAGTTAAATCTAGAATCGGTTTCCTATTTCGCAACAAAGCCTCCTTCACTCATGCTGCTAAACATGCCCTCATAAAACGGACTATCCTACCGATCCTTGACTTCGGCGATGTCATTTACAAAATAGCTTCCAACACTCTACTCAGCAAATTGGATGTAGTCTATCACAGTGCCATCCGTTTTGTCACCAAAGCCCCATATACTACCCACCACTGTGACCTGTACGCTCTTGTTGGCTGGTCCTCACTACATATTCGTCGCCACACCCACTGGCTCCAGGCCATCTATAAATCACTGCTAGGCAAATCCCCTCCTTATCTTAGCTCATTGGTCATCATAGCAACACCACCCGTAGTATGCGCTCCAGCAGGTATATCTCACTGGTCATCCCCAAAGCCAACACCACCTTTGGCCGCCATTCCTTCCAGTTCTCTGCTGCCAATGACTGGAACGAACTGCAAAAATCTCTGAAGCTGGAGACTCTTATCTCCCTCACTAACTTTAAGCATCAGTTGTCAGAGCACCTTACCGATCACTGCACCTGTACACAGCCCATCTGAAATTAGCCCACCCAACTACCTCATCCCCATATTGTTATTTATTTTGCTCATTTGCACCCCAGCATCTCTATTTGCACATCATCTCTTGCACATCTATCATTCCAGTGTTAATACTAATTGTAATTATTTTGCACTATGGCCTATTTATTGCCTTACCTCCATAACTTGCTACATTTGCACACACTGTATATATATTTTTTCTGTTGTATTTTTGACTTTATGTTTTGTTTTACCCCATATGTAACTATGTGTTGTTGTTTTTATCGCACTGCTTTGCTTTATCTTGGCCAGGTCGCAGTTGTAAATGAGAACTTGTTCTCAACTGGCTTACCTGGTTAAATAAAGGTTAAAGAAAAATTGAATTAAATCAGTTATATTATGTGGAATAGAGTTCCATGTATTCATGGCTCTATGTAGTACTGTGTGCCTCCCATAGTCTGTTCTGGACTTGGGGATTGTGAAGAGACCTCTGGTGGCATGTCTTGTGGGGTATGCATGGATGTCCGAGCTGTGTGCTAGTAGACAGCTCGGGCATTCAGCTTGTCAACACTTCTTATAGAAACAAGTAGTGATGAAGTCAATCTCTCCTCCACTTTGAGCCATGAGAGATTGAAATGCATATCATTAATTTTAGCTCCCCGTGTACATTTAAGGGCCAGCGGTGCTGCCCTGTTCTGAGCCCCTCTTTGTTGCACCTGAAGACATGACTGAACAGTAATCCAGGTGCAACAAAAATAGGGCCTGTAGAACCTGCCTTGTTGATAGTGTTGTTAAGAAGGCAGAGCAGCGCTTTATTATGGACATACTTCTCCCCTTCTTAGGTACTGTTGTATCAATATGCTTTGACCATGACAGTTTACAATTCAGGGTTACTCCAAGCAGTTTAGTCTCCTCAACTTGCTCAATTTCCACATTATTCATTACAAGATTTAGTGGAGGTTTAGAGTTTAGTGAATGATTTGTCTCATTTACAATGCTTTTAGTTTTTGAAATATTTAGGACTAACTTATTCCTTGCCACCCATTCTGAAACTAACTGCAGCTCTTTGTTAAGTGTTGCAGTCATTTCAGTCGCTGTAGTAGCTGATGTGTATAGTGTTGAGTCAGACACACTGGTTTTATTTCATATTGTTGAGGAAGTGCATCTATTTCTCAGGGCTCTATTCAATCAGATTTGCTTTAGCCAAAATCCGCATAGCAGTTGTTTTGATGTTGTTGGAGATGGAGCTGTGATAGAGCTGTCAAATCCACAAGAGGCCCCTGGAGTCACATTAAGAGAAATCCCATGCACCCTTGTTTAGTTCCAACACTGGAATGTGAAATGTAATCTACACCTCGAGAGGTATCATCATTATTTTGTTTAATGATTTTGAATTTAATTGTGATTATTTCTATTCAGACTAAATTTTCTCGTTCTGAACTTTAAACGCAAGTTGGACGGGTGTGGCTTCGTGACAATGATCACTTTTTAAATTTATTTTTAGTTATTTAGGGAAGACATATTGAGACCTAGGTCTCTTTCTCAAATGCACCCTGTATAATACAACAAAAATAAACACATTACACACTAAATATGTACAGTACCAGTTAAACGTTTGCACACACCTGCTCATTCCAGGGTTTTTCTTTATTTGTACTATTTTCTACATTGTAGAAAAATAGTGAAGATATCAAAACTATGAAATAACACATATGGAATCATGTAGTAACCAAAAAAGCCACCCTTGATGACAGCTTTTCACACTCTTGGCATTCTCTCAACCAGCTTCATGAGGTTGTCACCTGGAATGCATTTCAATTAACAGGTGTGTCTTGTTAAAAGTTAATTTATGGAATTTCTTTCCTTCTTAATGCGTTTGAGCCAATCAGTTGTGTTGTGACAAGGTAGGGGTGGTATACAGAAGATAGCCCTATTTGGTAAAAGACCAAGTCTATATTATGGCAACAGCTCAAATAAGCAAAGAGAAACGACAGTCCATCATTACTTTAAGACATGAAGGTCAGTCAATACGGAACATTTCAAGAACTTTGAACACTTCTTCAAGTGCAGTCACAAAAACCATCAAGCGCTATGATGAAACTGGCTCCGCCACAGGAAAGAAAGACCCAGAGTTACCTCTGCTGCAGAGTTACCAGCCTCAGAAATTGCAGCCCGAATAAATGCTTTACAGAGTTCAAGTACCAGACACATCTCAACATCAACTGTTCAGAAGAGACTGCATGACTCAGGCCTTCATGGTTGAATTTCTGCAAAGAAACCACTACTAAAGGACACCATTAAGAAGAAGAGACTTGCTTGGGCCAAGAAACATGAGCAATGGACATTAGACCGGTGGAAATCTGTCCTTTGGTCTGATGAGTCCAAATTTGAGATTTTTGGTTCCAACCGCCGTGTCTTTGTAAGACGCAGAGTATGTGAACGGATGATATCCGCATGTGTGGTTCCCACCGTGAAGCATGGAGTGGTGGTGCTTTGCTGGTGACACTTATTATTATTATTATTACTGTCTGTGATTTATTTAGAATTCAAGGCACACTTAACCAGCATGGCTACCACAGCACTCTGCAGCGATATTTCAACCCATCTGGTTTGCGCTATCATTGGTTTTTCAACAGGGCAATGACCCAACTCACCTCAAGGTCCTAAACGATATTATAACCGCGATCGATAATAGACAGTACTGTGCAGCCGTCTTCATCGACCTGGCCAAGGCTTTCGACTCTGTCAACCACCGCATTCTTATTGGCAGACTAAATAGCCTTGGTTTCTCAAATGACTGCCTCACCTGGTTCACCAACTACTTCTCAGATAGAGTTCAATGTGTCAAATCGGAGGGCCTGTTGTCTGGACCTATGGCAGTCTCTATGGGGGTGCCACAGGGTTCAATTCTTGAGCCGACTCTTTTCACCGTGTATATCAATGATGTCGCTCTTGCTACCGGTGATTCTCAGATCCACCTCTACGCAGATGACACCATTTTGTATACATCTGGCCCTTCATTGGACACTGTGTTAACAAACCTCCAAACGAGCTTCAATGCCATACAACACTCCTTCCGTAGCCTCCAACTGCTCTTAAACACAAGTAAAACTAAATGCATGCTCTTCAATCGAACGCTGCTGGCACCCGCCCACCCGACTAGAATCACTACTCTCGACGGGTCTGACCTAGAATATGTGTACAACTACAAATACCTAGGTGTCTGGTTAGACTGTAAACTCTCCATCCAGACTCACATTAAGCATCTCCAATCCAACGTTAAATCTAGAATCGGTTTCCTATTTCGCAACAAAGCCTCCTTCACTCATGCTGCTAAACATGCCCTCATAAAATGGACTATCCTACCGATCCTTGACTTCGGCGATGTCATTTACAAAATAGCTTCCAACACTCTACTCAGCAAATTGGATGTAGTCTATCACAGTGCCATCCGTTTTGTCACCAAAGCCCCATATACTACCCACCACTGTGACCTGTACGCTCTTGTTGGCTGGTCCTCACTACATATTCGTCGCCAAACCCACTGGCTCCAGGCCATCTATAAATCACTGCTAGGCAAATCCCCTCCTTATCTTAGCTCATTGGTCATCGTAGCAACACCACCCGTAGTATGCGCTCCAGCAGGTATATCTCACTGGTCATCCCCAAAGCCAACACCACCTTTGGCCGCCATTCCTTCCAGTTCTCTGCTGCCAATGACTGGAACGAACCGGAAAATCTCTGAAGCTGGAGACTCTTATCTCCCTCACTAACTTTAAGCATCAGTTGTCAGAGCACCTTACCGATCACTGCACCTGTACACAGCCCATCTGAAATTAGCCCACCCAACTACCTCATCCCCATATTGTTATTTATTTTGCTCATTTGCACCCCAGCATCTCTATTTGCACATCATCTCTTGCACATCTATCATTCCAGTGTTAATACTAATTGTAATTATAAGGCTGTGTAAGGGCTATTTGACCTAGGGCTATTTGACCAAGAAGGAGAGTGATGGAGATCAGATGACCTGGCCTCCACTATCACCCGAACTCAACCCAATTGAAATGTTTTGGAATGAGTTGGACCGCAGAGTGAAGGGAAAGCAGCCAACAAGTGCTCAGCATATGTGGGAACTCCTTCAAGACTGTTGGAGAAGCATTCCAGGTGAAGCTGGTTGACAGAATGCCAAGCGTGTATAAAAGCTGTCATCAAGGCAAAGGGTGGCTACTTTGAAGAATCTAAAATCTAAAATATATTTAGATTTGTTGACCCTCTACGGGATCGGTGTCCATATACCGGGACGGTTGCTGCTAAAAATGCAATTGTGAACAACACCAACATTCCCAGACATAGACATGTCTTATACAGTGGCTTCCGAAAGTATTCACCCCCCTTGGTATTTTTCCTATTTTTTTGCCTTACAACCTGGAATTAAAATGGATTTTTTGGGGGGTTGTATCATTAGATTTACACAACATGCCTACCACTTTGAAGATGCAAAATATTTATTATTGTGAAACAAACAAGAAATAAGACAAAAAAACAGAAATCTTGAGTGTGCATAACTATTCACCCCTCCAAAGTCAATACTTTGTAGAGCCACCTTTTGCAGCAATTACAGCTGCAAGTCTCTTGGGGTATATCTATAAGCTTGGCACATCTAGCCACTGGGATTTTTGCCCATTCTTCAAGGCAAAACTGCTCCAGCTCCTTCAAGTTGGATTGGTTCCGCTGGTGTACAAAAATCTTTAAGTCATACCACAGATTCTCAATTGGATTGAGGCCTTGGCTTTGACTAGGCCATTCCAAGAAATGTCAATGTTTCCCCTTAAACCACTTGAGTGTTGCTTTAGCAGTATGCTTATGGTCATTATCCTGCTGGAAAGTGAACCTCCGTCCCAGTCTCAAATCTCTGGAAGACTGAAACAGGTTTCTCTCAAGGATTTCCCTGTATTTAGCGCCATCCATCATTCATTCAATTCTGACCAGTTTCCCAGTCCCTGCCGATGAAAAACATCCCCACAGCATGATGCTGCCACCACCATGCTTCACTGTGGAGATGGTCCTCGGGGTGATGAGAGGTGTTGGGTTTGCGCAAGACATAGCGTTTTCCTTGTTGGCCAAAAAGCTCAGTTTTAGTCTCATCTGACCAGAGTACCTTCTTCCATATGTTTGGGGAGTCTCCCACATGCCTTTTGGCGAACACTAAACGTGTTTGCTTCTTTTTTTCTTTAAGCAATGGCTTTTTTCTGGCCACTCTTCTGTAAAGCCCAGCACTGTGGAGTGTACAGCTGAAAGTGGTCCTATGGACAGATACTCCAATCTCCGCTGTGAAGCTTTGCAGCTCCTTCAGGGTTATCTTTGGTCTCTTTGTTGCCTCTCTAATTAATGCCCTCCTTGCCTTGTCCGTGAGTTTTTGTGGGCGGCCCTCTCTTGGCAGGTTTGTTGTGGTGCCATATTCTTTCCATTTTTTAATAATGGATTTAATGGTGCTCCGTGGGATTTTCAAAGTTTCTGATCTTTTTTTATAACCCAACCCTGATCTGTACTTCTCCACAACTTTGTCCCTGACCTGTTTGGAGTGCTCCTTGCTCTTCATGGTGCCACTTGCTTGGTGCTGCCCCTTGCTTAGTGGTGTTGCAGACTCTGGGGCATTTCAGAACAGGTGTATATATACTGAGATCATGTGACACTTAGATTGCACACAGGTGGACTTTATTTAACTAATTATGTGACTTCTGAAGGTAATTGGTTGCACCAGATCTTATTTAGGGGCTTCATAGCAAAGGGGGTGAATACATATGCACGCACCACTTTTTCGTTATTTATTTGTATGATTTTTTTTTAACAAGTTATTTTTTTCATTTCACTTCACCAATTTGGAATATTTTGTGTATGTCCATTACATGAAATCCAAATAAAAATCCATTGAAATTACAGGTTGTAATGCAACAAAATAGGAAAAACGCCAACGGGATTAATACTTTTGCAAGGCACTGTATGGGCAGAAAGCTTAAATTCTTGTTAATCTAACTGCATTGTCCAATTTATAGTAGCTTTTACAGCAAAAAATATCATGCTATTGTATGAGGATAGTGCACAACATCAAAACACTTTTGTCACGGTAACTGGTTTGATACATTCACCTCTTACATTCACCTCTTCAGTAATCTTGCTCTGATTTGTCATCCTGAGCGTCCCAGAGATAAAATGTAGCATAGTTTTGTTTGATAAAATCCATTTTTATATTCAAATGTAGGAACTGGGTTCTACAGTTTGACCCCCTGCTGTCTCTGGCTACACATATGAATATCCTTGCTTCAGGTCCTGAGCTACAGACAGTTCGATTTGGGTGTGTCATTTTAGGTGAAAATTGAAAAAAAGTGTATGATCCTTAAGAGGTTTAACACTTAATAACTTATGTGTTATTTCATAGTTTTGATGTCTTCACTATTATTCTACAATGTAGAAAATAGTAAAAATAAAGAAAAACCCTTGAATGAGTAGGTGTTCTAAAACTTTTCACCGGTAGTGTATATATACACTACCATTAAAAAGTTTGGGGTCACTTAGAAATGTCCTTGTTTTCGAAAGAAAATCATTTTATTTGTCGATTAAAATAACATCAAATTGATCAGAAATACAGTGTAGACATTGTTAATGTTGTAAATGGCTATTGTAGCTGGAAATGGCAGATTTTTTAATGGTATATCTACATAGGCATACAGAGGCCCATTATCAGCAACCATCAGTACTGTGTTCCAATGGCACGTTGCGTTTGCTAATCCAAGTTTATCATTTTAAAAGGCTAATTGATCATTAGAAAACCGTTTTACAATTATGTTAGCACAGCTGAAAACTGTTGTGCTGATTCAAGAAGCAATAAAACTGGCCTTCTTGAGACTAGTTGAGTATCTGGAGCATCAGCAATTGTGGGTTCGATTACAGTCTCGAAATGGCCAGAAACAAATAACTTTCTTCTGAAAATCGTCAGTTTATTCTTGTTCTGAGAAATGAAGGCTATTCCATGCGAGAAATTGCCAAGAAACTGAAGATCTCGTACAACGCTGTGTACTACTCCCTTCACAGAACAGCGCAAACTGGCTCTAACCAGAATAGAAAGAGGAGTGGGAGGACAAATACATTAGAGTGTCTAGTTTGAGAAACAGACGCCTCACAGGTCCTCAACTGGCAGCTTCATTAAATAGTACCCGCAAAACACCAGTCTCAACGTCAACAGTGAAGAGGCGACTCCGGGATGCTGACCTTCCAGGCAGAGTTGCAAAGAAAAAGCCATATCTCAGACTGGCCAATAAAAATAAAATATTAAGATGGGCAAAAGAACACAGACACTGGACAGAGGAAGATTGGAAAAAGGTGTTATGGAATCGAAGTTTGTGGTGTTCGGATCACAAAGAAGAACATTTGTGAGACGCAGACCAAATGAAAAGATGCTGGAGGAGTGCTTGATGCCATCTGTCAAGCATGGTGGAGGCAGTGTGATGGTCTGGGGGTGCTTTGGTGGTGGTAAAGTGGGAGAGTTGTACAGGGTAAAAGGGATCTTGAAGAAGGAAGGCTATCACTCCATTTGTCCATTTTGCAACGCCATGCCATACCCTGTGGACGGCGCTTGATTGGAGCCAATTTCCTCCTACAACAGGACAATGACCCAAAGCACAGCTCCAAACTATACAATAACTATTTAGGGAAGATGCAGTCAGCTGGTATTCTGTCTATAATGGAGTGGCCAGCACAGTCACCGGATCTCAACCCTATTGAGCAGTTGTGGGAGCATCTTGACTGTATGGTACGTAAGATGTGTCCATCAAGCCAATCCAACTTGTGGGAGGTGCTTCAGGAAGCATGGGGTGAAATCTTTTCAGATTACCTCAACAAATTGACAACTAGAATGCCAAAGGTCTGCAAGGCTGTAATTGCTGCAAATGGAGGATTCTTTGATGAAAGCAAAGTTTGAAGAACACAATTATTATTTATATTAAAAATCCTTATTTCTAACATTTCCTATGCTAATTGCTATATTTCCTATTCAAACTAATTTCATGTATGTTTTCATGGAAAACAAGGACATTTCTAACTGACCCCAAACTTTTGAACGATAGTGTATATATATATACACACTGAACAAAAATATAAACGCAACATGTAAAGTGTTTCAAATTTTGTGCACACATTTTTGACTGGTACTGGATATAACCTGAACAAAAATATAAACTCAACCTGCAACAATTTAAAATATTTGACTAAGTTACAGTTAATATAAGGATATCAGTCCATTGAAAAGTTAATTAGGCCCTAATCTATGGATTTCACATGACTGGGAATACAGATATTCATCTGTTGGTCAGAGATGGTAGGGGCGTGGACCAGAAAACCAGTCAGTACCACCATATCTCTAGTAACTCATTATGCATTTGTGTTACATCACAAATTCCTAATTTAGACTAGTGTTCTATTCATACAGGGGTTTAGATATTTACACTAGTTCTATTTAACAGCATATTCGGAAATAGTTCACTCTTCTTTCATATCGCCATCGTACATCGTAACGTTATACATCAAACTCCACCTGTAGATCCAACGGCGGTGTTGGACAGACCGCTAGATAATGTTACAGATTGAAAATCTCAGCTCACAGGACTGGTTGGGGCATTCATTCACCTCCATTCACGAGTGAGCTAGTCCCCTGACAGCTCTCATTCACTCAATCACTTAATAGCTACATTATCAATCCTCTTATTATCCACACTTCAATCTCTTCACATCCACATTTCAATCAATCATTTATTATCCAAATTCCAATCAGCTTAACACCCAAATATCAATCAGAATATCATCAAAATTTAAATCAGCTTAACTCGTCCTTTCCACACTCCCACAACTCTCACACCGGGGCTAAACCCCTGTTCAGTTAATTAGTCAAGCACACAATACTCTCATCCACATTCACTTAGTACTATTCCCAAACACACTCAGTAATCTCCCGTATCACTCGCCGTTACCTCCTATACATACACACAGTTGAAGTCGGAAGTTTACATACACTTAGGTTGGAGTCATTAAAACTCGTTTTTCAACCACTCCACAAATTTCTTGTTAACAAACTATAGTTTTGGCAAGTTGGTTAGGACATCTACTTTGTGCATGACACAAGTAATTTTTCCAACAATTGTTTACAGACAGATTATTTCACTTATAATTCACTGTATCACAATTCCAGTGGGTCAGAAGTTTACATACACTAAGATGACTGTGCCTTTAAACAGCTTGGAAAATTCCAGAAAATGATGTCATGGCTTTAGAAGCTACTGATAGGCTAAGTGACATCATTTGAGTCAATTTGAGGTGTAACTGTGGATGTATTTCAAGGCCTACCTTCAAACTCAGTGTCTCTTTGCTTGAATTGAATTGTAGACCTCCACAAGTCTGGTTCATCCTTGGGAACAATTTCCAAATGCCTGAAGGTACCACGTTCATCTGTACAAACAATAGTACGCAAGTATAAACACCATGGAACCACACGGCCATCATACTGCTCAGGAAGGAGATACGTTCTGTCTCCTAGAGATGAACGTACTTTGGTGCGAAAAGTGCAAATCAATCCCAGAACAACAGCAAAGGACATTGTGAAGATGCTGGAGGAAACAGGTACAAAATTATCTATATCCACAGTAAAACGAGTCCTATATCGACATAACCTGAAAGGCCGCTCAGCAAGGAAGAAGCAACTTCTCCAAAACTGCCAAAACAAAGCCAGACTACGGTTTGCAACTGCACATGGGGACAAAGATCGTACTTTTTGGAGAAATGTCCTCTGGTCTGATGAAACAAAAATAGAACTGTTTGGCCATAATTACCATTGTTATGTTTGGAGGAAAAGGGGGGTTGCTTGCAAGCCGAAGAACACCATCCCAACCGTGAAGCACGGGGGTGGCAGCATCATGCTGTGGGGGTGCTTTGCTGCAGGAGGGACTGGTGCACTTCACAAAATAGATGGCATCGTGAGGAAGGAAAATTATGTGGATATATTGAAGCAACATCTCAAGACATCAGTCAGGAAGTTAAAGCTTGGTTGCAAATGGGTCTTCCAAACGGACAATGACCCCAAGCATACTTCCAAAGTTGTGGCAAAATGGCTTAAGGACAACAAAGTCAAGGTATTGGAGTGGCCATCACAAAGCCCTGACCACAATCCTATAGAAAATGTGTGGGCAGAACTGAAAAAGCGTGTGCGAGCAAGGAGGCCTAAAAACCTGACTCAGTACACCAGTTCTGTCAGGAGGAATGGGCCAAAATTCATCCAACTTATTGTGGGAAGCTTGTGGAAGGCTACCAAAATGTTTGACCCAAATTAAACAATTTAAAGGCAATGCTACCAAATAATAATTGAGTGTATGTAAACTTCTGACCCACTGGGAATGTGATGAAATAAAAAAAAGCTGAAATAAATAATTCTCACTACTATTATTCTGACATTTCACATTCTTAAAATAAAGTGGTGATCCTAACTGACCTAAAACAGGGGATTTTTACTAGGATTAAATGTCAGGAATTCTGAAAAACTGAGTTTAAATGTATTAGGCTAAGGTGTATGTAAACTTCCGACTTCAACTTTATGTATCTTCTGCGGTTCCTCTACAGTCTCCATAGTTTCCATAGTCTCTACAGTATCAATGGTTCCTGAGCATCAATAGTCCCTGAGTATCAATTGTCCCTGAGCATCTATAGTCCCAATAGCATCCATAGTTCAATGGTCCCTACAGCATCTATAGTTCCTCAGCATCTATAGTCCCTCAGCGTCATAGTATCAATACGTTTTATAGTCAGAAATGCTATGGTCTCCATAGACTCTATAGTCTAGCCACTTCTCATACATATAGAATAGCACCTTATGCTATTCTCAGTGGTTCCCCGACCACTTAGACACTTCTCATAAATGCCTAAAATAACACCTTGTGCTATTACCAGTGGTTCTCCAACCACGTAGACACTTCTCACATAAATGCCTACAAACAATTGTCAATGGGGCCTCTCCTGCCCTCACTCTAGCCTTCTCCTAAGACTAGTTATATCCTTCTTCTAAGATTAGTGGTACCCTTCTTCTACATCTTTATGTTCAGTTTTATTGGTTTTATAATTTTAATTTTATTTTCGATACTGATTCATTTAAATTAACTTACTGAAATCAGTTGCCGTCCCTCAATTGTTCGCAGATGATGTGTCTCCTCCTGGGCAGCTCACGGTAAGGGTCTGGTCTGGGCGGGTCCTCGTCCTCTTTTGGTCGGACGGGATTTCCCTCATGCTTCATTATTTTACACAGAGACATTCAAAGTCAATCTTAAATGAATCATTGTTTATTTGTCAGTGCGCTGACAGGTTCCAACCAACTCAATGCCCCATAGTTCACATGTCTGTCAGAAGCTCTGCTGGGGATGTCCCAACAGTTGTCTTATATACGGCTATACACAGACAAGTTATATTTGCATGATTTAGCATAATTAAGTCATTATTACCGTTTTGTTCTATTCATGTGACCAGCCAATACTGGTTCATAACATGTGACAGACCAATACCCCATGAGGCTTCTTCTCTCTAAGCTGAGACCTTGAAACTGAGATATCTTTCGTTCTCAAAACAAGGTCTGGGCGTACTGCCAAATTGCAGATACTGATAAGTGAGGATACGTCCGATCAGTCACTTGCGTGAACACAGAAATAGGTTATTAGAACAGCACATGAATAGAACATAGAATAGAAAAGCACCAACATTAAAATTTCCGTCACACGGGGTTCTTCAATTATTATGCATAATAGTTGTTTGATGCGCATTTGGTTGTCTTGCTGTTTAGTTATGTGGGGAAATGATCACGCAACATCAGCTGATTTAGGAAAGGATTTTCTGAATGACAGTCAAGTGATAAAGAGCTGGTGTGATACTGCAAGCGATTGAACAACAGCCAAAGTGCGGGAATTAATGTTGATCTGGAGAATTGACAGAAATATCTTTGTCTATGTTGTTACGGTGATCAAGATAATTAGCCTATATCATGGACAACATTATATCAACATTCCTTAGATAAGATTACAGTCCGTGTACGTTTTGATCGTTTGTTTTCCGAGTTAATATGGAGCAATCGGGATTGTTTATTTGTTTTTGAATAGAAATCAAAATAATTTAAGATGGCTCGGTTTTCATTTTTGCGTATAAACCAAACAAACAACTTAATATTTAGATGTTTACATGTGGGCGGGGTTAAATGTGCACAGCCAACACTTCCTGTCCTTTCAAAGTATGAGTTCACCCTTCTAACTCCATTCTATGAATCTATGAATCTATTATCGATTAATGGAATGAATGGAATGAAGCAAGGGTGTGAATAGTAGACATGTAAATATATCGATTCACTGTTTACAGCAGGTCTTAAGCTACCCAGAACTGTCTGATCAGCCTGAAAGGGTGCCGTGGGTGTGTCCCGCTTACACCTGTGCAAAACGAAACGAATGAAACATCCAACCAATGCCTCAAGTCGTGCTGTAGGTCCACCATACACCCTGAGGGTTGTGGAGTCCTGTCCAGAAGCAACCCCTAGCCCCTACCTCTATACACTTGAGGAGATCTGATAGGATTGGACTGGTGTAAGCAATTCCCCCAAAATTCCACCAAGCCTTTCAGAGGGTAAGATGGAGCTCTCACCATGTCACCAACCATCAATCCCTCTCAGATGTCCACAAGTGTCAAGACTCTGGGCAACAGGGGCTAGGGGTTGTTTCTGGACAGGCCCTGCGCATTATGGTAGCGCATTCAGTCAGTCAGTCTGGCACTGTCCATTTTAAAAAAAGCAGTGCAGTTAAAAACTTGATTTGTTTTGTTTCCTTGCCACGATACTGCAATACTGCTATCATCCCGGCCCCACTATGAGGTCGAAATAACACTCTGAAATTGTGAAAATTGTGATATTGCCCTTTTTTGAGAGCTGTTTGAAAACAATTCCTGGAATTTCAGCCTGTTCAGGTGGGATGGCACTTTTGGCTAACATCATGACGTCACAATATGATCTGATTATAATAGACCAATAACTGTTCATCTGGGTAAGGGCTGGGCTCTAGACCATCCTATCAGCCAATAAGGTCTGTGTATGTAAATATCTTCAAATTTGTTTCCTAACGCTCTCACGATCAGACCAAAGAAAGGCCAAAGAAGGCTCAGGGAAATAAATTATCAAAAATATATTTTGAAGTTATTTTCATTAAATAAACACACATAGTGATGTATTAGACATACAGTGATGATTTAAAAATAAAATTACAAAGACTGCATAAAGGCTATAATAGCTATCATATTCCTCTTCATTTCCTTGATTCATCGCATCCTCTTTCCTCGTCTCCTTCTCAAAACCCATTGGATGAGAAGGTCAGAGGTCCGATTTCATTATTGGTTATTATTATTGGGAATGATTTTGTTGACAGAACCCATTGTATAATATTATTATATGAATTATTAAAACATATAGAAATATTGTTGTTTGTCTTTTTCATTCTTCAGCAATGTTAAGCATTGCTATAAATGATAGAGAAGTTGACTAAAGCACAAAAAGACCTGGCAACTAGGCATGACAAAGAAACATGCAGTGTTCATGTTTCTTGTGACATTGTGAATGACATGTAGATGTTTTGTTGTTGCTAGGTGGAGTTATGGTCTCATTGTGCCTACCTAAACTTTTATTCCAGTAACTACATATGTGAATCTGCAAGAAAACCTTAGCAAATAATGTCATGATGTCTGGTTACTACGAGTATTTGGTGATGCCTTTTGTTCCAGATATTCGTCAACGAGGTTTTCCGGGACATGCTCGGACGCCAGGTGGTCATGTATATCGACGACATCCTGGTGTACTTTGCCACCTTGGAGGATCACATCGCTCACGTCCGAGTTGTCCTGGAATGCCTCCTGGCCAACCAACTATATGTCAAGGCAGAGAAGTGCAAATTTCATCAGGAAGCTGTCTCCTATCTAGGTTACCAAATCAGCCCGCAAGGAGTGATGACGGACGTTAAGAAGATAGATGCGGTCAGGTCATGGCCGGTCCAAACTACCATAAAGGGGTTACAATGTTTTTTGGGGTTTGCCAACTTCTACCGCCATTTCATCAGGAACTTTAGCTCCATCGCCTCTCCTCTCACCTCTCTCCTCAAGGTTGGTGCACATAGATTGGTGTGGAGTCCAGCAGCAGACGAGGCCTTCCGCCTACTGAATGAACGTATCACCTCCGCCCCATTGCTCAAACACCCAGATCCTATGCTACCCTTTGTGGTGGAGATGGACGCTTCAGAGCTGGGCGTGGGGGCTGACCTGTGTCAACAACAAGGTAATCCACAAAAATTGTATCCTTTTGCGTATTAATCTAAGAATACTGTCTCCTGCAGAAAGGAATTATGACGTCGGCAATCGAAAGCTCCTGGCGGTGAAGTTGGCATTAGAGGAGTGGAGACACTGGCTGGAGGGCGCCAAGGACCCATTCATCATCCTCACTGACCATCGGAACCTGGAGTACATACGGACAGCGAGGCAGCTGAACCCGCAGCAAGCAAGGTGGGCCCTTTTCTTGACTAGATTTGACTTCACGGTGACCTATCGCCCAGGTTCAAAGAACACCCAAGCCAATGCCCTGTCCTATCTCTACGATTAGGGAGAGGGTCCTGTCCTGAATGCACCCATAATTCCTTCCTCTCAAGTCGTAGCCCCTGTGGATTGGGACACTACCTGTCCTCCTGAGCGCATCTATGTTCCCACGGGGATAAGGGATCGGCTGCTGACCTGGGCGCACACAGCTGTCATCGCTGGACATCCAGGTATTACTCGTACTACTCAATCCATCTCTGAGAAGTATTGGTGGCCAACCTTGGCGCAGGACGTTATTTGCTACGTCAACTCCTGTTCTGTATGTGCTCAAACTAAATCCCCCGGCATGCTCCAGCAGGAAAACTCCTTCCTCTTCCCGTGCCTCAGCATCCCTGGTCTCATCTATCCATTTATTTTGTCACCGATCTCCCCCCCTCTGACGGTTTCACCACCATTTTGGTGGTTGTGGATATATTCTCCAAATCCTGTCATTTCATCCCTCTCTTTGGTCTCCCTACTGCTTTCCAGGTTGCTGCGGCATTATTCCAGCAGGTCTTCCGTCATTATGGCCTTCCGGAGGACATAGTCTCAGACCGTGGCCCCCAATTCACATCACGGGTATGGAGAGCCTTCATGGAGAAGCTCGGGGTCACGGTCAGCCTCACTTCCAGGTATAAGCCTCAGTCTAACGGGCAGGTAGAGAGGATGAACCAGGAACTTGGGAGGTTCCTGATGTCATGACTGTCCTGGGAGGATCCAAATGGGCAGATCAGGTTTGCAGGGAGAGCTTCCTCCAGACCCCCTCCCACCTGCAAAGGGGGGAGGAGGGAACTGTGGGGTTTTGACACCTCATGGCCTGTCGTAAATTTAAGGAGAAGGAGTCTCTCTCTCCCCCTCTAGTATTAACGAAAGGAATGTCTTTGTTAACAGACTTTTCCGGCTGAAACTCTAACACATTCAAAAAGTTAATACTGGAACAATATTTCTAACATAAGAACGTGGGGAATGGTCAGAGGAGGTCCACAGAACAATAATGTCAAATGGGTTGTTATTTTCTGATGTCATAAAAAATGCTATAAAGGAAATACTGTAACTTAGTAAGTAGACCCATTACGTGTACGTAGTTTTAATCCGATGTTTTGTGTATGAAATATGAAAATGATGAAAGTATCTTTGTTAAGATGGGAATGTGATTTTAGGAGCCAAAAGAGATAATGGCTATCTATAAACTTTGCACAGTAAGTAGCCACACCCCGAGTGAGGTCAGAGAGCGTGTCAGCCTGATGGAACAGCCCCTTTCGACCAGAGTGCATAAAGGCTTGGTAGAGAAATTAACCTTTAGACCAGAAAGACGTGAAGCAGCCACTACACATAAAAAATGGTTGGAACATATCAAACCAGAAGGACGATGAGCTGCAGCTCACGTTGAAAGTGGTTCGAACCCTGAATTTCAACACGAGGTAGAGACGATTAGTCACAATTACTGGTACGGTTGATTAGCTGTTCTGGGCAAAGTCTCTAGAAAAGCGAATTTAAGTGGTACCATTATACTACTGTATCCAAACCATCCTACTAAGCTAATCTCATCACCCCACTGGAGAACCATTAGCAGGGCTGGCTAGCCTATCTTCAAATAACCAATCTTCCAAAATGAGTGAAAGGAAAATCCATTCTGTAGTTCTGTTTAGGACTACATCACAAGTCACCAGACCTCAGACAACTACAGAGGACCACAACAGTAGAATACTTTTTGTAATTGTTGGACAATCAGAGCCTTAAGAGTGAGCCGTGAGAAGACCCAACCAACTCCCTCTTCAGGGCGGCCCGGGGGCATCTCACATAAATACATTCATGATTTCTTACTCCAAGCGGGTGGCGGTTCGTGTGAAAAGTATGTGATTACTGTGAGAGTAGTTTCAAAATATATCAAAGTGTTGTGCCTCTGTCTCTCTCTCTCTACCTCGCTTTTGTAACAAGCAATCATGTTGTTGTCAGTCCGCTAGGGACATGTTGTTAATTTATTAAGTGTGTATGTTATCCTGTGTTATTATTTAGTTAGCTAGTAAATAAATAATTAAACCAATTTGTGTAGTACTGAATCATAAGTAAGATTGAGGGTTTTGCAGAGGCAAGGAGGATTCGACTTTCAGAATGATGATATGAGGTTATTATTAATAAATTGACTGTTTATCGATGTGATAGGTATAGACCTTCTAGAGTTTAATTCGGGAGATGGTAAATCTTTAAACAACTGCTCTCATGGTGCCCCAAATCCTAATGAGTTAATTGTTACATGATTAATTTAATTGGGTAACAACATAGTTAGTTAATAAGATAAATGAGTGGCGCAGTGGTCTAAGGCACTGCATCGCAGTGCTAACTGTGTCACTAGAGATCCTGGTTCGTATCCAGGCTCTGTCGCAGCCGGCCGCGACCGGGAGACTCAAGGGCGGCGCACAATTGGCCCAGCGTTGTCCAGGGTAGGGGAGGGAATGGCCGGCAGGGATGTAGCTCAGTTGATAGAGCATGGCGTTTGCAACGCCAGGGTTGTGTTCGATTCCCACGGGGGGCCAGTATAAAAATATATATATATGTATTCACTAACTGTAAGTCGCTCTGGATAAGAGCGTCTGCTAAATGACTAAAATGTAAATGTAAATGTAAATAAATAACAGTCATCAGATTAATGTTAAGTCACAAAACTGAGGAGTCACTGCCAGGACCGGCAGGGGGAGTGGGCCCGATTCCTTCCATGGGAGGAGTACGCCCAGAATTCGTTATGTCACTCCTCCACCGGGCTGACTCCCTTCCAGTGTGTTTTGGGTTATAAGCCGGCCTTGGCTCCGTGGACCCCGGGCCAGACCGAAGCTCCTGCGGTGGATGAGTGTGGAGCAACGGACCGCCACTGCAGTGAGACTTCCATGTTCCATCCTGGTGATCGTGTCTGGCTCGTTACCAGGAACCTCCCACTCCGCCTGCCCTGCAAGAGGCTGAGCTCCCGGTTTGTGCGGCCGTTCAAGGTTCTCCGGAGGGTCAACGAGGTGACGAATAGATTACAGCTCCCCAGTGACTACCGTATCTCACCTTCCTTTCATATCTCATATTCTTGTTAATCTAACTCCACTGTCCAATTTACAGTAGCTAATACAGTGAAAAAATGCCATGCTATTGTTTGAGGAGAGTGCACAATAACAAATAACTTATTACGGCAACTGGTTTGATACATTCACCTCTGAAGGTAAATAATGTACTTACATTCTGTAATCTTGCTCTGATTTGTCATCCTAAGGGTCCCAGAGATAAAATGTAGCATAGTTTCATTTGATAAAATCAATTTTTATATTCAAATATAGGAACTGGGTTCTACAGGTAGATTTGGGTATGTCATTTTAGACTAAAATAGAAAAAAAGGGTCCGATCCTTAAAAGATTTTAACAGATGAATGGCATCTGCTCCTTTGACAATCTGTCCGTCTCTCTCTCTCTCTCTCTCTCTCTCTCTCTCTCTCTCTCTCTCTCTCTCTCTCTCTCTCTCTCTCTCTCTCTTTCCTTCTCCTTTTATGCTGCTCGACAGTTAAGTTTCCCTCAGAATGAGGTGGAAATACTGAACTTGTTCACTAGTATATAGCAGGTTGTAGAAAGATGAGAGGTTATTTTTGTGAATTCACATAAATGGGAGTCGTTATTATTTGGATATTAAAATGTATAATATTCTGATGTATTGCATCTCTTCTTTCCAATGTGCTCATAGATGTGTAAAGTATGCTTTTTGATATACAATTAATTACATTGTTTCCGATTAGATGAGAGTTTTCCAGCTAGGCCATATGACTTGGTTGTCATTTGATAACATTGTAGGTTTTTCACGGTCCATTACTGACTAACTAACTTGATCATCCTTGGACTGCTAGAAAATAAAAAAGTGCTGAAATCATCCAAACGATGAGGCCAATGATCTGTGTGGGTTCGTTTCTGCCTATCGCACGTCTTCTCTAGGCTTTATGAAAGGAGGTGAGTGGGGTTACCTCAATATGCATATCATTTGGGGTTACAGACCGTTAAAGTTTGGGTTTTAAGCTCCTTGATGAAAGACGGTTATGAATAAATGTAATCTCTCTCATTTCTGGTCATTTGGAGCCCAAGGCTAGGAATAGACTCTTTGTTGGCTCTGTTAAACACTCCCTAAAATATGATGATTGCTGTACTTCTAGACAATTGGAATATGATAGATAGGAATTGCATTGATTTGTTGCATATTATTTTGCAGTTATGCATATTATATGCAGTTATGCATATTATTTTATATGAATCAATTGCAATTTTAAACATAAACAAAATATATCTTCCCTTCGATCTCAACGGACTTAGGAAAGTCTCCTTTTAGTTATTTTGCACCATGCTTATGGAATGATCTCCAAAAAACGCTGAAATTGGATGGGATGGTGCCTCTGAGGCAGTTCAGAAGGCTGTGTGAGGACCTTTTTAAGGAGGAATGTGTTTTTATGATTTAGGATGTATTTTTATTATTGTGTTTGTGTTTTGCTTGTATATTGTGTATGTATTTTAACTATGCATTTTAGCTACGCATACCATTTTGTGTATCTTGTAAATTACAGGGCTCATTTGAAAAAGAGACCTTGATCTCAGCATGACTCCCTGTTAAAACAAAGGTAAAATAAATAAAATAAAAACAAGTACAAAGTATACAACATTGATAGGACATTATTGCCTATTACCACATATACCCTTTTCAGCCATTGCTACAACTGCAACCTAACAGCTCTACTGAAACACTATCAGCCTTTATGGACCCTCTAAATGGTGTTTGTAGCGTTCACAGCAGAGAGACGCAAGAACCACACGGCATCAGCTCTCTAATGACTCCATCAACGCAACACTGATGGCGGAAAATAGTTCCCAGTGATTGTAACAAATTTTCTGACTGAGTAAGCATTACATATCATTTTCCCCTTTATTCCTATTACAGTGCCCTAATTTAATTGTAAAATGTGTGTGTCAGTACCATGTAACACATTTATAAGCAGAGGTATAACTCCATGATGTATTCATCAGACCCATAAATGCCTTCGGATTGATGGTGTCTGTGTAACGTGGGTTTTTGTGACATCACTTCCAATATTCCATTCACTGTAAATGCAATAATGCAACTTTTGACACAAATCAGCTATATATATATTTTTTTTATTCTCATTTCTCAGGGGGTGCTGCAGCACCCTCAGTACCCCTGCTTTCTGTGGCTATGGAGAGGTGAACACTGAATTTAATTCCTTAACCAAATAGGAAACTTTTGCAAAGTAGCTAGAACATTCAAACACAATACCTTGTGTCCCCTTTGTGAAAGATGATGTGAATTCACAAGAGTTTTCATTAAGGACTGTGTATCCTGTTTGAAATTTGACTGTTTTAGCTGCAGGTATTTCTCTCTCTCTCTCGCTCTCTCCCGCTCTGTCACGCCCTGACCTTGAAAGCCTGTTATTCTTTAGTTAGGTTGTTCAGGATGTGAATGCTAGAGGTTATCATGTGAATATCTAGGTATCTATGTGTAGATCTAGATGATCTATTTCTATGTTGGCCGGGTGTGGTTCCCAATCAGAGGCAGCTGTCGATCGTTGTCTCTGATTGGGGGATCATACTTAGGTAGCCATTTTGCTTACCTATGTTGTGGGATCTTGACTCTTGTTTGGCTTGTTTGTGTGTAGCCATTGTGAGCTTCACGTTACGTTGTTTTGTAGTATGTTAACTTCGTTAATAAACATGTATGCATTCCACGCTGCACCTTGGTCCAATCCTGTACTCAACGAACGTCTCTCTCTCCCTCTCTCTCTCTCTCTCTCTCTCTCTCACACTCTCTCTGGAAGAGATACAATGATTCTCCAATTAGAGTCAGAATTATGAGACCTGTTTATTATGGCTAATTCATCTCCTCATTGTGCTGAGCATAACAAATGTGATAGGGGGAAAAATCAACAATTTGCTCAATATAATTATAAATGTATTTATATTGATTCACAACAAAGACAAGCTGAGCTATTCACTTCAATTTCTAATGTCAAGGACAATACTGGAGAATTGTCAATGTGTTCATTAAGCGCTGCATTTATACTGGACTCAATGACATCTTGCATTTCACAGATGACTGTGAGCCTCTTCAGATATTTATTTTTCATTAGCAGGCAATGCTGTTGGCATTATTAGTTTTGACTATTATTAATGACTATTGTCACTTGTCAGCAGGCTTTTGTAGCGGCAAAGGCATGACAATTTCCATAATAATAATAAAAAAAAACTCTCAAACGCATTGTTGGAGGTCCTGCTTCACAACTGTAAGTAAGAGTGTGGAATACAATAGCACTACATTAGCTGTTGTGACAAGCACAGGAAACTGTAGGGAGTACAAAGTAAACTGCAAAGTTGTGACTCCAGAAAGTAGTCATACCCCTTGACATATTCCACCTTTTTGTGTGTTAAAGCCTGAATTCAAAATTAGTTACATTGATTTTTTTTCTCACCAACCTACACTACCAGTCAAAAGTTTGGACACACCTACTCATTCAAGGGTTTTTCTTAATTTTTTACTATTTTTTACATTGTAGAATAATAGTGAAGACATCAAAACTATGAAATAACACACATGGAATCATGTAGTAACCAAACAAGTGTTAAACAAATCAAAACATATTTTATATTTGAGATTCTTCAAATAGCCACCCTTTAACTTGATGACAGCTTTGCACAGACTTTTTTGGTTACTACATGATTCCATATGTGTTATTTCATAGTTTTGATGACACAAATGTCTAAAACCCTGTTTTTGCTTTGTCATTATGGGGTATTGTGTGTAGATCGATGAGGAAGAAAATACAATTTAATCAATTTTAGAATAAGGATGTAACGTAACAAAATGTGGAGAATGTCAAAGGGTCTTAATACTTTCTGAATGCACTGTGAATATCACATTTACATAAGTATTCACAACCCTGAGTCAATATTTTGTAGAAGCACCTTTGGCAGTGATTACAGCTGTGAGTCTTTCTGGGTAAGTCTCTAAGAGCTTTCCACACCTGGATTGTGCAACATTTGCCCATTATTATTTTCATAATTCTTCAAGCTCTGTCAAATCGGTTGTTGATCATTGCTAGACAACCATTTTCAGGTCTTGCCACAGATTTTCAAGTAGATTTAAGTCAAAACTGTAACTCGGCCACTCAGGAACATTCACTGTCTTCATGGGAAGCAACTCCAGTGTAGATTTGACCTTGTGCTTTAGGTTATTGTCCTGCTGAAAGGTGAATTAATCTCCCAGTGTCTGGTGGAAATCAGACTGAACCATGTTTTCCTTTGCCTGTCCTTAGCGTCATTCTATTTATTTATTTTCCTGGAAAACTCCCCAGTCCTTAACGATTACAAGCATACCCATGACATGATACCCCTTTCACTCTGTCAATTAGGTTAGTATTGTGGAGTAACTACAACGTTGTTAATCCATCCTCAGTTCTCGCCTCTCACAGCCATTAAACCTTTGGCCTCATGGTGAAATCCATGACTGGCTTCCTTCTTTTCCGGCAACTGAGTTAGGAAGGACACCTGTGTCTTTATAGTGACTGGGTGTATTGATACACCATCCAAAGTGTAATTAATAACTTCACCATGCTCAAAGTCAGCTTTTTTTTAACCCGTCTACCAATAGGTGCCCTTCTTTGCAAGACATTGGAAAACCTCCCTAGTCTTTGTAGTTGAATCTGTGTTTGAAATTCACTGCTTGACTGAGGGACCTTACAGATGATTGTATGTGGGGGGTACAGAGATGAGGTAGTCATTCAAAAATCATGTTAAACACTATTACTGTACAGAGTGAGCCCATGCAACTTATGTGACTTGTTAAGCACATTTTTACTACTGAATGTATTTAGACTTGCCATAACAAAGGTTTTTGAATACTTATTGACTGAAGACATTTCAGCTTTACATTTTTTATTAATTTGTAAACATTTCTAAAAACAGAATTCCACTGACATTATGGGGTATTGTGTGTTGGCCAGTTACAAAAAAATCTCAATTTAATCCATTTTAAATTCAGGCTGGTACAGAACAAAATGTGGAAAAAGTAAATGGGTGTGAATACTTTCTGAAGGCACTGTAAAAGTGAGTATGAATGATGATGATGACATGATTGAGCTATAAAGGGGGAATTTGCAGTTGCTACATCAATATTTGTACTTATAAATTCATGAGATGTACCCATTGATTCTTGAAGAATATAACTTCATGCCTCATGAGCTTAGTTCAACTGTCATACCCCATCAGAACCCAAAATATAAGCTTGTTTTATTCCAATGTTTGTAAATAAAGTAAATGTAAACAAATTATGTAGCTTCAAAACACGGTTAAAACTATAATTTTTATATCATGGATGGTAAGTCCTTGCATGGACTGAGTAGTTAGATTTCTCAGGCCCCATCTATCAGCTTTTTACCGAAACAGGGTCGGGGATGCACTTTGTTGTTGTTTCAACTGCTGATTGCTGCTTTAAGGGTAAAACAAGAATATTTTGGCAGTCATTTTCCATCGATAAAAATGCCCTCTTGGCAAATCTCAAAATGCCAACCATAGGCCTACATCTTTTAAGGCAAATGAGACATCTTAGCACATCTCCCCAATTAAGGAACCGACAAACCTGCTGATAAAGAGAAATTAGGGGAGATTCTCAATTGGCAAAAAGTCTGTCCTCTCCTCAACTCCTCCGTCCTCTCCTTAGCCTCGGCCGAGTCCTCTGCTCCTCTCCTTGATTAACTACTTCAGCACAGGATGCACAAGAGCATCAACCCGGGAGCTAATGTCGAAGTGTTTTTACATCCGCCACACCCCCTTGGAATCAGCAGTTTTTTTCTCTAAGGAGAAAAGCATGCACACATTTTAAAACTATACGCTACTTATCCTTTTATCTATAAAATGTCTTGCAGAACTAGCTGCATTAGTTTTTATCACTTTCCACATTTATTTTGGGATTCCACCCCATGGTAATGCCATTTGCCTGATGACGCGCGAGTGGAGAAGGAGAGTCTCATTTCATACAAGCGCATTGTTTTCCACATTCCCTCTCCTTGCCGCCTCTCCTCGATTACCAATGATGGTGAAACTTGGAGACATTTTTGGATTAAGTGGGTTGAAATCATCTTTAGAAAGCACTTTAGCAAAAATTGGATTTATTGAATTATCCATGTGGTCTATATTAAATGGCACACTTTTAAAATGCAATATTGATACAAAATTTCCACTTAAAATATCAAAGGGACGCAAAAGGCACTCATTTCATGGAACGACCCATCTAAGTGTGATGGACTAGCTGTTTCCTGTCCAGCCAGACCAGAGCTCCCCATTGGACAAATGAATCTCTCCAGCAATGACTTAGATCAACTTTGAAAAACAACACTAAAGAAGAAAAACCCATAAAATGATTACGGAACTGCGGACTGGAATTTAAAGTATTATCAACAAAAATTAATCAGGTGCATCCTTTCATGAACTCAATTAATAATGTGCAACAAAAGGGCTCTTTAAAAAAAGTTGTAGAGGGAAGGTCAGCCATAAAATGCTGACATCACTCATCAGACCGCTGTGGCAGTTTAATTATTTTTCTTCCAGGCTTGACTGATCAAAAATTATTGCCATACCTGAGCAACATTTAGAAGGAGGAAAAACACTATTTTGTTCAAAGTGCTTTTAATTATACCTGCTATTTGATTAATGCGTTGTAAGCGGTTGGGATCGGCCTCCTTATCAGCCTTTTTTGACAAGTTTGCAGGTTATTGTTGCGTGAAAGATGTTTTATTGATGCTAGCCAACTGTTTAGTATCTAATTTGTTCACTTTGCTCACAATCAGAAAGCTATTTACTGACAGGAGTACTTGTTGATATTACAGTGAGGGAAAAAAGTATTTGATCCCCTGCTGATTTTGTACGTTTGCCCACTGACAAAGAAATGATCAGTCTATAATTGTAATGGTAGGTTTATTTGAACAGTGAGAGACAGAATAACAACAAAAAAATCCAGAGAAACGCATTTTAAAAATGTTATGAATTGATTTGCATTTTAATGAGGGAAATAAGTATTTGACCCCCTCTCAATCAGAAAGATTTCTGGCTCCCAGGTGTCTTTTATACAGGTAACGAGCTGAGATTAGGAGCACACTCTTAAAGGGAGTGCTCCTAATCTCAGTTTGTTACCTGTATAAAAGACACCTGTCCACAGAAGCAATCAATCAATCAGATTCCAAACTCTCCACCATGGCCAAGACCAAAGAGCTCTCCAAGGATGTCAGGGACAAGATTGTAGACCTACACAAGGCTGGAATGGGCTACAAGACCATTGCCAAGCAGCTTGGTGAGAAGGTGACAACAGTTGGTGCGATTATTCGCAAATGGAAGAAACACAAAAGAACTGTCAATCTCCCTTGGCCTGGGGCTCTATGCAAGATCTCACCTCGTGGAGTTGCAATGATCATGAGAACGGTGATGAATCAGCCCAGAACTACACGGGAGGATCTTGTCAATGATCTCAAGGCAGCTGGGACCATAGTCACCAAGAAAACAATTGGTAACACACTACGCCGTGAAGGACTGAAATCCTGCAGCGCCCGCAAGGTCCCCCTGCTCAAGAAAGCACATATACAGGGCCGTCTGAAATTTGCCAATGAACATCTGAATGATTCAGAGGAGATCTAGGTGAAAGTGTTGTGGTCAGATGAGATCAAAATCGAGCTCTTTGGCATCAACTCAACTCGCCGTGTTTGGAAGAGGAGGAATGCTGCCTATGACCCCAAGAACACCATCCCCACCGTCAAACATGGAGGTGGAAACATTATGCTTTGGGGGGGGTTTTCTGCTAAGGGGACAGGACGACTTCACCGCATCAAAGGGACGATGGACGGGGCCATGTACCGTCAAATCTTGGGTGAGAACCTCCTCCCCTCAGACAGGGCATTGAAAATGGGTTGTGGATGGGTATTCCAGCATGACAATGACCCAAAACACACGGCCAAGGCAACAAAGGAGTGGCTCAAGAAGAGGCACATTAAGGTCCTGGAGTGGCTTAGCCAGTCTCCAGACCTTAATCCCATAGAAAATCTGTGGAGGGAGCTGAAGGTTCGAGTTGCCAAACGTCAGCCTCGAAACCTTAATGACTTGGAGAAGATCTGCAAAGAGGAGTGGGACAAAATCCCTCCTGAGATGTGTGCAAACCTGGTGGCCAACTACAAGAAACGTCTGACCTCTGTGATTGCCAACAAGGGTTTTGCCACCAAGTACTAAGTCATGTTTTGCAGAGGGGTCAAATACTTATTTCCCTTATTAAAATGCAAATCAATTTATAACATTTTTTGACATGCGTTTTTCTGGATTTTTTTGTTGTTATTCTGTCTCTCACTGTTCAAATAAACCTACCATTAAAAATATAGACTGATCATGTCTTTGTCAGTGGGCAAACATACAAAATCAGCAGGGGATGAAATACTTTTTTCCCTCACTGTAATAAAGATGTTGTAAACTTTGTCAGAGCAGCCTGTATCAATACTTTTTGAGCTAGCAGCCAGTGTGTTAGAGAAGGGTGGTAATGACACCAAAATAAGCCCCTGCAGTGTATTACTAGTTATTTTTTGGTGATATTGTTGTATATGTGACTTGTTCCTTTAATAGAATAAAAACAGAGCCATAAATGTTACACCAACCACACTTGCAGACCACAACTCAATGACAGAAAACCACACAAAATAATATTTCACATAACTTTCAAAAGGTAGATTTGCAACCTAACTAGGCTAATTCACATACCTTAGCCTCAACTGCACACATTGGTTGCTTATACTCGGCGTGAGCGAGTGTTGCTTTGAGTTCGTCAGGGCCTCTTCAGTTTATTGCCTTATCGCAAGCCATAATTAACACCATTGAACAGAGGTCACTTTAATCCAACACAATTACCTATCCCCTGTTTGTAATATCACAGAAAGGCCACCATAAAGTAACTATTATGTCTCTTAGTAACATGAGGGAAAGACACCGTAAGCTATGATAAAATCCATATGTTGTTTGAAGTATGTTGGCCCATAGCTTACGCATACAGGCCTGTAATTGTAGTATACATGGGTTATAATAGCATTTGTTTTCTTTCAAGCGCAGCTTTTGAAAGTACGGAAATACTACTTGAACCCAGATCTGTAATGTAAGCCTTCAGTCATACATATGCTGTCTCCACATACTTCTCTCTGGACTGCGGGTGCAGTGTCACCCGAAGTGTCTCCAACAACCCTAACTACATCAATTCCCATTACCTGCAAATTAGCGAAGTTCCACTTCTCCTGCACGCGCAGTCAGTTTGATCCAAATAGACTCTAAATGCCATTTCTGTTCCTATTAACCTGCGTATCGGTGTGGCAGATATTTCCTGCAAGGTGGCCCGGGGAGAAAACATAAGGCTAATGGCTTGCTTGTGACTGGGCTATTCATGATGATTTATGATTCTGTGTTTAAGTTGATTACTCGACTGCTGACTCTGAATACTATTTCAATTAGTGCACTGAAGGTCACTCAGTGAAAATCCTCCATAATCTATTCCTATTAACATTAATGCGCCAAGTATCCATATCTGTTCACCCTTGTTGATTCGAATCATTCCTAGTCTTAACGGCCGGCTTGTTTACCAGTTTACTGGTTTAGACGTATCCTGGGCTAAAATTGAAATGTTCTCTAAATCCTTGCTGGATTATTATTGTGTGCAGTTTTGACACATTTCTAGGAGGGACATCTCAATATGGTGTGTGTGTGTGTGTGTGCGTGTTTTTAAATGGCTTTTATTGTTTCTAATTTGTTTTACCAATCAAGGTATATTTATGCTGAATGAAATTGATCCTGAAACCCCCCCTCCCCACCGTAGGCGAGAGTGGAAATGGTGCAAGCATTTCCAAAATAGCCTTGGCGTGATCACATGGTCTAAATTAATTTGGCATCACTCTTATTCCTATTTATAGCCACTCATGCAGAAAAGGAAACATGGTGCTTCAATTTAGCTACTGTAACAAGCTATTCCTGTAGGTAGGCTATTAGTGAATGAGATATGCACTTTGACAAGGTGCATTTTGGATTAATTTGGGATACAATCTGTAATCTGCAATTTCCTTGCAAAATAATAACAAAGCAGATGGCCTAAATATTAATGTGTACAAACTCTTCCTGTATTTAATAGTATGCTTCGAGCAAATCTCCTCAGTCCTACTAAGCCAGATTAGTTTCTATGTTTGGGAGGTAAGGTGACACCACTGTGTGAGTTTTCTCTGGCTATGACCATTTAACCGCTATGTAACAGGAGTGGTCCAGACTCCAAAAACACACTCACATAATAATGAACTTTGCCTGATAGCTAAATAATTTGGATTAAGATCAGATAATATCTTCTTTGTAAAGAAAGAGTTGACATAACATTGACATAACAAATTTGCATCTGCAAATTATGTGTGCTTGATAAGTATTCAAAAGCCATGACACGTTTAAAAAAAAATCTCTATTCAATATATACAGTTGAAGTCGGAAGTTTACATACAGTGAGGGAAAAAAGTATTTGATCCCCTGCTGATTTTGTACGTTTGCCCACTGACAAAGACATGATCAGTCTATAATTTTAATGGTAGGTTTATTTGAACAGTGAGAGACAGAATAACAACAAAAAAATTCAGAAAAACTCATGTCAAAAATGTTAGAAATTGATTTGCATTTTAATGAGGGAAATAAGTATTTGACCCCTCTGCAAAACATGACTTAGTACTTGATGGCAAAACCCTTGTTGGCAATCACAGAGGTCAGACGTTTCTTGTAGTTGGCCACCAGGTTTGCACACATCTCAGGAGGGATTTTGTCCCACTCCTCTTTGCAGATCTTCTCCAAGTCATTAAGGTTTCGAGGCTGACGTGTGGCTACTCGAACCTTCAGCTCCCTCCACAGATTTTCTATGGGATTAAGGTCTGGAGACTGGCTAGGCCACTCCAGGACCTTAATGTTCCTCTTCTTGAGCCACTCCTTTGTTGCCTTGGCTGTGTGTTTTAGGTCATTTTCATGCTGGAATACCCATCCACGACCCATTTTCAATACCCTGTCTGAGGGAAGGAGGTTCTCACCCAAGATTTGATGGTACATGGCCCCGTCCATCGTCCCTTTGATGCGGTGAAGTTGTCCTGTCCTCTTAGAAGAAAAACACCCCCAAAGCATAATGTTTCCACGTCCATGTTTGACGGTGGGGATGGTGTTCTTGGGGTCATAGGCAGCATTCCTCCTCCTCTAAACACGGCGAGCTGAGTTGATGCCAAAGAGCTCGATTTTGGTCTCATCTGACCACAACACTTTCACCCAGTTCTCCTCTGAATCATTCAGATGTTCATTGGCAAACTTCAGACGGCCCTGTATATGTGCTTTCTTGAGCAGGGGGACATTGCGGGCGCTGCAGGATTTCAATCCTTCACGGCGTAGTGTGTTACCAATTGTTTTCTTGGTGACTATGGTCCCAGCTGCCTTGAGATCATTGACAAGATCCTCCCGTGTAGTTCTGGGCTGATTCCTCACCATTCTCATGATTATTGCAACTCCACGAGGTGAGTTCTTGCATGGAGCCCCAAGCCGAGGGAGATTGACAGTTCTTTTGTGTTTCTTCCATTTGCGAATAATCGCACCAACTGTTGTCACCTTCTCACCAAGCTGCTTGGCAATGGTCTTGTAGCCCATTCCAGCCTTGTGTAGGTCTACAATCTTGTCCCTGACATCCTTGGAGAGCTCTTTGGTCTTGGCCATGGTGGAGAGTTTGGAATCTGATTGATTGATTGCTTCTGTGGACAGGTGTCTTTTATACAGGTAACAAGCTGAGATTAGGAGCACTCCCTTTAAGAGTGTTCTCCTAATCTCAGATCGTTACCTGTATAAAAGACACCTGGGGGCCAGAAATCGTTCTGATTGAGAGGGGGTCAAATACTTATTTCCCTCATTAAAATGCAAATCAATTTATAATATTTTTTTGTTGTTATTCTGTCTCTCACTGTTCAAATAAACCTACATTTAAAAATATATACTGATCATTTCTTTGTCAGTGGGCAAACGTACAATATCAGCAGGGGATCAAGTACTTTTTTCCCTCACTGTACACCTTAGCCAAATACATTTAATCCTAGCAAAAATTCCCTGTCTTAGGTCAGTTAGGATCACCACTTTATTTTAAGAGTGTAAAATGTCAGAATAATAGTAGAGAGAATGATTTATTTCAGCTTTTATTTATTTAATCACATTCCCAGTGGGTCAGAAGTTTACATACACTCAATTAGTATTTGGTAGCATTGCCTTTAAATTATTTAACTTGGGTCAAATGTTTTGGGAAGTCTTCCACAAGCTTCCCACAATAAGTTGGGTGAATTTTGGCCCATTCCTTCTGACAGAGCTGGTGTAACTGAATCAGGTTTGTAGGACTCCTTACTTGCACACGCTTTTTCAGTTCTGCCCACAAATTTTCTATAGGATTGAGGTCAGGGCGTTACTTTGTTGTCCTTAAGCCATTTTGCCACAACTTTTGAAGTATGCTTGGGGTCATTGTCCATTTGGAAGACTCATTTGCTACCAAGCTTTAACTTCCTGATGGCCACTCCAATACCTTGACTTTGTTATCCTTAAGCCATTTTGCCACAACTTTTGAAGTATGCTTGGGGTCATTGTCCATTTGGAAGACCCATTTGCGACCAAGCTTTAACTTCCTGACTGATGTCTTGAGATGTTGTTTCAATATATCCACATAATTTTCCTTCCTCATGATGCCATCTATTTTGTGAAGTGCACCAGTCCCTCCTGCAGAAAAGCACCCCCACAGCATGATGCTGCCACCCCCGTGCTTCACGGTTGGGATGGTGTTATTCGGCTTGCAAGCCACCCCCTCTATTTTTGTTTCATTAGACCAAAGGACATTTGTCCAAAACGTACGATCTTTGTACCCATGTGCAGTTGCAAACCATAGTCTGGCTTTTTTATGGCTGTTTTGGAGCAGTGGCTTCTTCCTTGCTGAGTGGCCTTTCAGGTTATGTCGATATAGGACTTGTTTTACTGTGGATATAGATACTTTGGTACCTGTTTCCTCCAGCATCTTCACAAGGTCCTTTGCTGTTGTTCTGGGATTGATTTGCACTTTTCACACCAAAGTACGGTCATCTCTATTAGACAGAACGCGTCTCCTTCCTGAGCGGTATGACGTCTGCGTGGTCCCATGCTGTTTATACTTGCGTACTATTGTTTGTACAGATGAACGTGGTACTTTCAGGCGTTTGGAAATTGCTCCCAAGGATGAACCAGACTTGTAGAGGCCTACAATTTTTTTTCTTAGGTCTTGACTGATTTCCTTTGATTTTCCCACGATGTCAAGTAAAGAGGCACTGAGTTTGAAGGTAGGCCTTGAAATACATCCACAGGTACACCTCCAATTGACTCAAATTATGTAAATTAGCCTATCAGAAGCTTCTAAAGCCATGACATAATTTTCTGGAATTTTCCAAGCTGTTTAAAGGCACAGTCAACTTAGTGTATGTAAACTTCTGACCCACTGGAATTGTGATACAGTGAATTATAAGTGAAATAATCTGTCTGTAAACAATTGTTGGAAAAATTACTTGTGTCATGCACAAAGTAGATGTCCTAACCGACTTGCCAAAACTATAGTTTGTTAACAAGAAAGTTGTGGAGTGGTTGAAAAACTAGTTTTAATGACTCCAACCTAAGTGTATGTAAACTTCCGACTTCAACTCTCTATATTTTCTAAAGCTCCTGAACTCTGCCATTTTACTCTTGAAGAGGCGAAACAGCGTTTTTGAAGAGAAGGATAAAAGTGCTGACATTGTCACAGGTTGATGTGACTCCGAGGGATGGGTGAAAAGACTTTGGCATGGCGACAGACATTTTCAACATGATTTAACCCCATGCTCGCGCGTTGAAGGAGAGAAACTCTAGAACCCTGATTTAACTCCCATGACAGCCCACACGGCCCCATCTAAACAATTTTTCCAAGGCTACTAGCGAATGACGAGTGGTGACGTCTGTACAGCCATCCCCCATTGGCTTGATGGATGGGCCAGCGATCCAATAAAATCAACCAAGCCACTTTACAGGCAGAGGGGCTGTCTGATTGAGTTGTCGAAGGCATGGCTGAGGCTCAGAATGATTATGCTGTGGGGAAACTGAGAGGGGTCCATCTTTCCCGCGAACCAACAAAGACACCATGCATCTGTCCCTCCGGCTCTATGCTGCCTCTCTCATTCTCCGCTGTGAAGTGTACCAAAATAACTGCACACCTGCCGCTCAACTGCCCGCCTCCCCTGTACTGAAGGTTATTTGTCGTGTGAAGGACTCCACCTGTCAGTGCGTGATGAATACCATGTACACAGACAAAGGGGAGCGTCCATGGGGCTGGAGCAGGATTAGCATGGAAAATCCACTGATCTGTGAATAACCTAAAAAAGAGGAGCGCCGAACTATTAGCGCTGGTGCTTTGAGGAATGATTCATCAAACTGAACTACCTCAGTCACTCAACATAATCATCTCACTTGATTTGTTCACCTAGGCAGGAAGTGGCAGGTCACGGGGCTCATTCCCGAGCATGTTTATTAAATCAGAGCTATCAATTTTCCCTCAATGATAATCTTTTGTCTGTCCTTGAATGAATGAATGAGACACACCAATAATGTTAAAGGTTGCAATGTAAACCTTATGGGTTTTGTATTCATATTTGATCACAAGATGAATGTTGACAATGCTGAAATAGGCTACATTGTATAGCTGTTGATATAAAATGCAAGTGAGTAGCTGAAAGATGCCTGTAGTGGAAACCTGTCATTCACTAGGTACAGACTACACCTTCAACATACACTGAGAATACAAAAAATTAGGAACACCTGCTCTTTCCATGACATAGACTGACCAGGTGAATCCAGGTAAAAGCTATGATCCCTAATTGATGTCACTTGTTAAATCCACTTCAATCAGTTGTGTCGTACCGATGACTAGCCACCATTCAATGGCTCAGACACGAAACGTATGTGGCAGAGTCTACAGACAATCACGGACTACAAAAACCAGCCATGTCGCTGACACCGACGTCTCACTTCCAGACAAGCTAAACACCTTCTTTGCCCGCTTTGAGGATAACACAGTGCCACTGACGAGGCCCACTACCAAGGACTGTGGCCTCTCCTTCTCCATGGCCGACGTGATTAAGACATTTAAGCATGTTAACCCCCGGAGGCTGCCGGCCCAGACGGCATCCCTAGCCAGGTCCTCAGAGCATGCGCAGACCAGCAGGCTGGTGTGTTCATGGACATATTCAATCTCTCCCTATCCCAGTCTGCTGTTCCCACATGCGTCAAGATGGCCAACATTGTTCCTGTACCCAAGAAAGCAAAGGTAACTGAAGTAAATGACTATCGCCCTGTAGCACTCACCTCTGTCATCATGAAGTGCTTTGAGAGACTAGTCAAGGATCATATCACCTCTTCCTTACCTGTCACCCTAGACTCACTGCAATTTCCTTACCGCCCCAATAGATCCACAGATGATGCAATTGCCATCACACTGCACACTGCCCTATCCCATCTGGACAAGAGGAATACCTATGTAAGAATGCTGTTCATTGACTATAGCTCAGCATTCAACACCATAGTTCCCTCCAAGCTCATCATTAAGCTCGAGGCCCTGGGTCTGAACCCCGCCCTGTGCAACTGGGTCCTGGACTTCCTGACGGGCCGCCCCCAGGTGGTGAATGTAGGAAACAACATCTCCACTTCGCTGATCCTCAACACTGGGGCCCGACAAGGGTGCGTGCTCAGTCCCCTCCTGTACTCCCTGTTCACCCATGACTGCGTGGCCAAGCACGCCTCCAACTCAATCATCAAGTTTGCAGACGACACAACAGTAGTAGGCTTGATTACCAACAATGACGAGACCGCCTACAGGGAGGTGGTGAGGGCTCTGGGAGTGTGGTGCCATGAAAATAACCTCTCACTCAACATCAACAAAACGAAGGAGATGATCGTGGACTTCAGAAAACAGCAGAGGGTACACCCCCCTATCCACATCGACTGGACCGCAGTAGAGAAGGTGGAAAGCTTCAAGTTCCTTGGCGTACACATCACTGACAAACTGAAATGGTCCACCCACGCAGACAGTGTGGTGAAGAATGCGCAACAGAGCCTATTCAACCTCAGGAGGCTGAAGAAATTTGGCTTACCTAAAACCCTCACAAACTTTTACAGATGCACAATTGAGGGCATCCTGTCGGGCTGTATCACCGCCTGATAAGGCAACTGCACTGCCCACAACCGCAGGGCTCTCCAGGGGGTGGTGCGGTCTGCCGAACGCATTACCGGGGGAAAACTACCTGACCTCCAAGACACATACAGCACCCGATGTCACAGGAAGGCCAAAAAGATAATCAAGGACATCAACCACCCGAGCCACTTCCTGTTCACCCCGCTATCATCCAGAAGGCGAGGTCAGTACAGGTGCATCAAAGCTGGAACCGAGAGAATGAAAAACAGCTTCTATCTCAAGGCCATCAGACTGTTAAATAGCCATCACTAGCACATTAGAGGCTGCTGCTGCCTATTGAAATCACTGGCCACTTTAAGAAATGGAACACTAGTCACTTTAATAATGTTTACATATCTTGCACTACTCATCTCATATGTATATACTGCATTCTATTCTATAATATTCTTCTGTATCTTAGTCCATGCCGCTCTGTCATTGCTTGTCCATATATGAATATATTCTTAAATCCCATTCCTTACTTTTTTCTGTGTATTGGGTATATGTTGTGTAATTGGTAGATATTACTGCACTGTCGGAGCTATAAGCACAAGCATTTCACTACACCTGCTATAGCATCTGCTAAACACGTGTATGTGACAAATGCAATTTGATTTGATTTGATTTGATGGGGAGACTTGTCGAAGCCTGGTGACAGACGGAGTCTACATCACGAGGCGATGGCTCCCTCTCCTGGACGTGCAAGGTCTCGGCGGGCCCTCCGGGCAGGACTAATTGGGGCTGATTGAGGCTGGTGAGTAATCAAGGGGCGGATTGCTCACCAACCATACAAGTCCCATAAATCTGCCAGAAGGGCAGCACACGGGGGTTCTTTGGGAGAGAGAGGTTGCTCCCGTATAGTCGTCCTCACGGTCTGCTAGAACCGCGGCGGCTCTGGTTTTTCCCCAAAGAAGGCAGCAATACCCAGGAGCCCAGAAGGCGGTAACCCGGAGGACGTCTCCTGGAGGAGACCTATTCTTTTCTTTTTCTTTTTTGTTTTAATAAACACCCTTGAAACTGAGCACTTGTGTCTGTGTCTGATCAGTGTAAACGTTTTGCTCAAACCCCCTGGTCTGCCACACAGTATAGATGAAGGAGAGGAGACAGTTTAAAGAAGGATTTTTAAGCCTTGAGACATTAAAGCATGGATTGTGTATGAATGCTATTCTTAGGGTGAATGGGCAAGACAAAAATATTTAAGTGCCTTTGAACGGGCTATGGTAGTATTTGTATATTTGTATTTATTAAGGATCCCCATTAGCTGATTGGGTCCACCAACATTAAGGCAGTTATATACAGTTTAAGGTATTCCATGACATTACATAGAATAGCAGGGGCGCAACATTGGTTTTAAAAGTGGGGGGACAGAATATACAGTCGTGGTCAAACGTTTTGAGAATGACACAAGTATTGGTCTTCACAAAGTTTGCTGCTTCAGTGTTTTTAGATATTTTTGTCAGATGTTACTATGGTATACTGAAGTATAATTACAAGCATTCCATAAGTGTCAAAGGCTTTTATTGACAAGTACATTAAGTTTATGCAAAGAGTCAATATTTGCAGTGTTGACCCTTCTTTTTCAAGACCTCTGAGTGCTGTCAATTAACTTCTGGGCCACATCCTGACTGATGGCAGCCCAGTCTTGCATAATCAATGCTTGGAGTTTGTCAGAATTTGTGGGTTTTTGTTTGTCCACCCGCCTCTTGAGGATTGACAACAAGTTCTCAATGGGATTAAGGTCTGGGGAGTTTCCTGGCCATGGACCCAACATTTTGATGTTTTGTTCCCAGAGCCACTTTGTTATCACGTTTGCCTTATGGCAAGGTGCTCCATCATGCTGGAAAAGACATTGTTCGTCAACAAACTGTTCTTGGATGGTTGTGAGTGCGCCCAATCCCTTGGCTGAGAAGCAACCCCACACATGAATGGTCTCTGGATGCTTTTCTGTTGGCATGACACAGGACTGATGGTAGCCCTCACTTTTTTCCGGATACCCCAAACAATCGGAAAGGGGATTCATCAGATAAAATGACTTTACCCCAGTCCTCAGCAGTCCAATTCCTGTACCTTTTACAGAATATCAGTCTGTCCCTTATGTTTTTCCTGGAGAGAAGTGGCTTTCTCGCTGCCCTTCTTGACACCAGGCCATCCTCCAAAAGTATTCGCCTCACTGTGCGTGCAGATGCACTCACACCTGCCTGCTGCCATTCCTGAGCAAGCTCTGCACTAGTGGTGCCCCGATCCCGCAGCTGAATCAACTTTAGGAGACGGTCCTGGCGCTTGCTGGACTTTCTTGGGCGCCCTGAAGCCTTCTTCACAACAATTGAACCTCTCTCCTTGAAGTTCTTGATGATCCGATAAATGGTTCATTTAGGTGCAATATTACCAACAGCAATATCCTTGCCTGTGAAGCCCTTTTTGTGCAAAGCAATGATGACGGCACACGTTTCCTTGCAAGTAACCATGGTTAACAGAGGAAGAACAATGATTTCAAGCACCACCCTCCTTTTAAATCTTCCAGTCTTGTCCTCGTCAACACTCTCACCTGTGTTAATGAGAGAATCACTGACATGATGTCAGCTGGTCCTTTTGTGGCAGGGCTGAAATGCAGTGGAAATGTTTTTTGGGGATTAAGTTCATTTTCATGGCAAATCATCTAAACACTCTTCATCACAGTCTGGAGTATATGCAAATTGCCATCATAAAAATTGGGGCAGCAGACTTTGTGAAAATTAATATTTGTGTCATTCTCAAAACCTTTGACCACGACTGTATATACACTACCAGTCAAAAGTTTGGACACACCTACTCATTCAAGGTATTTCTTTATTTTTACTATTTTTTACATTGTAGAATAATAGTGAAGACATCAAAACTATGAAATAACACATATGGAATCATGTAGTAACCAAAAAAGTGTTAAACAAATCAAAATATATTTCATATTTCAGATTCTTCAAATAGCCACCCTTTGCCTTGATGACAGTTTTGCACACTCTTGGCATTCTCTCAAACAGCATCATGAGATAGTCACCTGGAATGCACTTCAATTAACAGGTGTGCTTTCTTAAAAGTTAATTTGTGGAATTTCTTTCCTTCTTAATGCGTTTGAGCCAATCAGTTGTGTTGTGACAAGGTAGGGGGGTATACAGAAGATAACCCTTTTTGGTAAAAGATCAAGTCCATATTATGGCAAGAACAGCTCAAATAAGCAAAGAGACACAACAGTCCATCATTACTTTAAGACATGAAGGTCAGTCAATACGTAACATTTCAAGAACTTTGAAAGTTTCTTCAAGTGCAGTCGCAAAAACCATCAAGCACTATGATGAAACTAACTCTCATGAGGACCGCAACAGGAATGGAGGATAAGTTCATTAGAGTTACCAGCCTCTAAAATTGCAGCCCAAATAAATGCTTCACAGAGTTCAAGTAACAGACACATCTCAACATCAACTGATCAGAAGAGACTGTGTGAATCAGGCCTTCATGGTCGAATTGCTGCAAAGAACCACTACTAAAGGACATCAATAAGAAGAAGAGACTTGCTTGGGCCAAAAAACACAACCAATGGACATTAGACCGGTGGAAATGTGTCCTTTGGTCTGGAGTCCAAATTGGAGATTTTTGTTTCCAACAGCCATTTGTTAGATGTGGTGTGGGTGAACGGATGATCTCAGCATGTGTATTTCCCACCGTAAAGCATTGAGTAGGAGGTGTAATGGTGTGGGGGTGCTTTGCTGGTGAAACAGTCTGTGATGTGTTTAAAATTCCAGGCACACTTAACCAGCATGGCTACCACAGCATTCTGCAGAGATACGCCATCCCATCTTGTTTGGGCTTAGTGGGACTATCATTTGTTTTTAACAGGACAATGACCCAACACACCTCCAGGCTGTGTAAGGACTATTTGACCAAGAAGGAGAATGATGGAGTGCTGCATCAGATGACCTGGCCTCCACAATCACCCGGCCTCAACCAAATTGAGATGGTTTGGGATGAGTTGGACCGCAGAGTGAAAGAAAAGCAGCCAACAAGTGCTTAGCATATGTGGGAACTCCTTCAAGACTGTTGGAAAAGCATTCCAGGTGAAGCTGATTGAGAGAATGCCAAGAGTGTGCAAAGCTGTCATTAAGGCAAAGGGTGGCTATTTGAAGAATCTCAAATATAAAATATATTTTGATTTGTTTAACACTTTTTTGGTTATTACATGATTCCATAAGTGTTATTTCATAGTTTTGATGTCTTCACTATTATTCTACAATGTAGAAAATAGTAAAAATAAAGAAAAACCCTTGAATGAGTAGGTGTGTCCAAACTTTTGACTGGTATTGTATATACACTACCGTTCAAAGGTTTGGGGTCACTTAGAAATGTCCTTGTTTTCGAAAGAAAAGCATTTTTGTTGTCCATTAAAATAACATCAAATTGATCAGAAATACAGTGTAGACATTGTTAATGTTGCAAATGGCTATTGTAGCTGGAAACGGCTGATTTTTAATGGAATATCTACAGAGGCCCATTATCAGCAACAATCGGTCCTGTGTTCCAATGGCACTTTGTGTTTGCTAATCCAAGTTTATCATTTTAAAAGGCTAATTGATCATTAGAAAACTATTTTGCAATTATGTTAGCCCAGCTGAAAACTGTTGTGCTGATTCAACAAGTAATAAAACTGGCCTTCTTGACACTAGTTGAGTATTATTATCGATTACAGGCTCAAAATGGCCAGAAACAAAGAACTTTCTTCTGAAACTCGTCAGTCTATTCTTGTTCTGAGAGATTAAGGCTATTCCATGCGAGAAATTGCCAAGAAACTGAATATCTCGTATAACGCTGTGTACTCCCTTCACAGAACAGCGCAAACTGCCCAGGTGCACAACTGAGCAAGAGGACAAATACATTAGAGTGTCTAGTTTGAGAAACAGACGCCTCACAGGTCCTCAACTGGCAGCTTCATTAAATAGTACCCACAAAACACCAGTCTCAACGTCAACAGTGAAGAGGCGACTCCGGGATGCTGACCTTCTAGGCAGAGTTGCAAAGAAAAAGCCATATCTCAGACTGCCCATCTTAATCTTTTCTTTTTATTGTCCAGTCTGAGATATGGCTTTTTCTGGACTCCATTCAAGTTGTAGAAACATCTCAAGGATGATCAATGGAAACAGGATGAACCTGAGCTCAATTTGAGAAACAGACGCCTCACAGGTCCTCAACTGGCAGCTTCATTAAATAGTACCCACAAAACACCAGTCTCAATGGCAACAGTGAAGAGTCAACTCCGGGATGCTGACCTTCTAGGCAGAGTTGCAAAGAAAAAGCCATATCTCAGACTGGCCAATAAAAAGAAAATATAAAAAATGGGCAGTCGGAGATATGGCCATCAGGGAGGTGACCAAGATCCCGATGGTGGTGACAGCATCATGCTGTAGGGATGTTTTTCAGCGGCAGGTACTGGGAATCTAGTCAGGATAGAGGGAAAGATGAACAGAGCAAAGTACAGAGAGATCCTTCTTGAAAACCTCCTCCAGAGCGCTCTGGACCTCAGACTGGGGCGAATGTTCACCTTCCAACAGGACACTGACCCTAATTACACAGCCAAGACAACGCAGGAATGGCTTCGGGACAAGTCTATGAATGTCCTTGAGTGGCCCTGACTTGAACCCGATCGAACATCTCTGGAGAGACCTGAAAATAGCTGTGTAGCAACGCTCCCCATCCAACTTGTCAGGATCTTCAGAGAAGAATGGGAGAGACTCCCCAAATACAGAGGTGTCAAGATTGAAGTGTCATACCCAAGAAGACTCGAGGCTGTAATCGCTGCCAAAGGTGCTTCAACAAAGTACTGAGGAAAGGGTCTGAATACTTATGTAAATGTGATTTTTCCATTTTTTATATTGTATAATTTGCTAACATTTCTAAAAACCTGTTTTTCCTTTGTCGTTATGGCGTATTGTGTGTGTGGGGGGTGGGGGGGGACAATTTAATACATTTTAGAATAAGGCTGTAACGTAACAAATTGTGGAAAAAGTCAAGGGGTATGAATACTTTCTGAATGCACTGTAACTAGAGGCTAGACCTGACCTGGCTGTGGTAGCTACTCACTAGCCTAGCCTATATGGTTAATGAATAATCTACGCTAGTGAGTAGCTACCACAGCCAGGTCAGCTCAGTCGAGAGGGCATGAAACATTATCTAACATTACATGCCAGTTACAATACTAGCTCAGCGCTGCGAATAAACATTAGTTTAGTTTTTTATTTTCTTCTGTTAAGTTAAACAGTAGTTACCTTGCCAGCTACATCAGTCAACTAAAGAGTAGCCCATTTCTGTTCTGCTACCTTTTACAACTCTGTGAAAGAACGCAACACGTACACACTGAACCATGCCCCCCCCTTTTTTGGACATTTTTATTTGGCATCACCTACATATACATTCTGACATCATACACATTTAAACCAGACAGTCCATCATATTGCATACACATAAAACATAGAGGATATTTATACATTCACTCACAACTGACCGCTGTCCCAACTGCACTGGATACGTAAGTAGATATGTGACTCGTTTCAGGAAACTAGACGCATGTCGTGCGTCACTACTTCACAGGAGAGCCATTTGAACGTAAACATTTTGTTTGAAATCAAATTGCGTTTTTGGGCAAAAATGCCTTCTGGAACTTATGAACTTTCATGTGCCTTAATAACAAACTTGTTTGCCATCTGTAAATACGAATAAAATTGTGAAATTACGTTTAGCCATGGAAAAAGACACTGACCTTCAAGCTAGCCATGATTGGCTGAGATAATGAGTGGGCTGGACATGCCGAGAGATGAGTTCGGATTGGTCTGCAATGTAGCACGCGTCTGTCTATAATATGAGCTGGTCAGTATGTGTAGGTAATCCTTTCTAATGCAGCATTTTTTAAAAAGATATCACGTAGTAGAACTACATTAGTGTTGCTCTACACTTTCTGGAGGACCGAGTTTTGAAATCAGTGGAATTAGAGTATGATAGCTAAGGAGATGGAGAAAATTCTGGCGTTTGATTGCAAATATGCAGACGGAGTCGAAAAGAGAACACAGAAGGCTATGGATTACATCTTCAAATTAAGGGCAACCATGGCATCCGTCTGCAGCTAATCATGGCTACCCGGCTATTTGCATTTGGCCCCCCACCCCACCCCACCCCACCCCAACCCCACCCAATCTTTTACGCTGCTGCTACTCTGTTTATTACCTATGCATAGTCACTTTAACTCTACCCACATGTACATATTACCTTAATTGCCCTGACTAACCGGTGCCCCCGCACACTGACTCTGTACCGGTACCCCCTGAATATAGCCTCCCTACTGTTATTTAATTTTACTGCTGCTCTTTAATTATTTGCTATTTTGATTTTTTACTTATCTATTTTTAACATTTATTTTCTTAAAACTGCATTGTTGGTTAAGGGTTTGTAAGTAAGCATTTCACTGTAAGGTCTACACCTGTTGTATTCGGTGCATGTGTCAAATATTGATTTGACAGAAATGGAGAAGCGTCCATCCATGTACATGGGTAAGAGAGTCTAGCTAGCTACATTTACAGATATTTCACATTTCTAATTTTGTCAGAAAGTCATTTTCATTTCTAATTAGAGTGTACTGTTAGCTAACGTTAGCTGGTTAGTGTATGATCTGTGTAGTAATATTATTTGTATCTCAGAGCCATTTGCATTGCTAGTTATAGCCTCATGTTAGCTAGCTAACATTGAACCTGGTTGGTCATGGGCATTGTGAAGCGCCAGCTAGAGGGAAGCCTCTCGAACTGAGGGTGTAGAGGGTGGGAGGGGTCACAACCCATTAAGTTTGTTCCCTCAGGCCACTACTCTACTGTCACATACACTGTATCTACAATACAAAATCCTAAGTACGTGCGTGTATAGATTACGTGTTTTATCATGTGTATGTGTGTCTGTGCCTGTGTGTGTGTCTCTTCACAGTCCTCGCCGATCCATGAGGTATATTTTTATCTGTTTCTTAAATCCGATTCTACTGCTTGCATCAGTTACCTGATGTGGAATAGAGTTATGTGAGGGAAAATGGTATGTTTGTGTATCAAATCAATGCTACTTTTCTAATAACCAATTAAGTGGGTTCATGCAGGTGACGGACTGATCGTGTATGGAGGAATCCTCACTATCACTGATAAGTAACTTGCCAGAACATTGCTACGGGAACCGAGGTAATACATTTACATTTACATTACATTTACGTCATTTAGCAGACACTCTTATCCAGAGCGACTTACAAATGGGTGCATTCACCTTATGATAGCCAGTGGGACAATCTCAGTTTCAAGGTCTCAACTTGGAGAGATGAAGTCTTGTGAGATATTGGTCAGTCACATGCAGCAGCCAACGTTAATGATGAATAATGAATAATGTAAATCATGCAAATATGTCTCTGTAAGCAGTATATAAGAGAACTGAAGGGACCGCCCCGGCGGAGCTTCTGATCGACCTCTACTGTGTGCAGAGTTTGTTGTAACCTCTCCAGCTTGCAGATAATTAATAGTGATGTATTTCGTATTGACTTCAGGTGTCCCTGGTTTTGAATTTCCACCACCATCTTGGCATCACGAATTTCATTAGTGATTCCAACTGTGGAGCATCCCAGTGAAGGTCTGCGAGGGAACATCCGTGGCGCATTCTGTGTGAAGGCGTGCAAGGGAAATTCCCGTCTGACCGGAGACGACGTGGACCCGCCCAGACCAGACTTTTACTGTGAGCTGCGCGGGGGATGATACCTGATCTGCGAACCTCAGAGTGACACGTCTACTAAATTTCAGTAAGTCAATTTAAATGAATTCGTATAAAAACATTTTTTTATTACAAAACCATTAAAACTGAACATATAGATGTAGTTTGTTTCGTCTCTTACAGGCTGTCCAGCTGCCCTCCTCTGTTTCTATAATCAAGTGTCAGGTACATTCTTCCTCTAATGACAACATTTCTCTGGGGAACGCTAAAGCTGACCGTGCAGCTGAATTGGCTGCTTCCTCTTCTGTTTCTCCCATCCTACAGATGGCAGCAGTTCCAGTTCCCACCAACACTTTCTCTGTTGATGACGTCATTCCTTTGCAGGCAACGGCTGATGAGTCAGAGAGACGCAAGTGGGCTGGGTGCTGTCGTAAAGAGCCTTGGGTGAATGGCTGGATGAGTGGAGCAGACCACCATGCCCTGTTGTACTTTCCATTTCCTTGCCAAATTGTCACATGGTCAAGACCATGTGTCAAAAAGAAGGATGGTGGATCTTGTAAATCAATATTGGTGTACTGTAGGTTTTGCTGTGTTTTCAGAATATTTATGCAAGTAATGTTTGATTTGTATGACTAATAATGTTGGACGCGGCATTTCAGTATCCCCCTCGTCCCATCCAAGGCCCGAAGGACATTTTGAGCACTTAATGATGGACTTCAATGAGTTGACCCCTTGTGAGGGGAACAAGTATTGTTTGGTGATTGTTGACATGTTTTCTAAATGGATTGAACCTTTCCCTTGCAGGACAGCAACAGCGGCTGCTGTGGCGAAAGCACTCATGAGAGAGATCATACCCATGTGGGGTCTGCCATCAAAAATCTCTTCCGACAATGGTCGATATTTTGTGAATGGGATTGTTCAGTCCCTGTCAGAGGCTTTGCAGATTGATTTGAGAACCCCATTGTGCCTATCATCCCCGATCTGGGGGTGCGGTAGAAAGGGCGAACAAATCTTTGAAAATTAAATTAATCAAGTTGAATGTTGAAACAAGCCTGAAAGTGCTTCCATTGGCACTGATAAGTATGAGAGGCAGATCCCATACAGTCACTGGTCTCTCTCCACACGAGGTGCTGACTGGCCGTCCCATGAGAAAGACTAATACACCTTTCACCCAGAACAGGTTGTCCCTGCAAGAAATGGAAGAAGACATGGTTGAGTATTGTGTCACCCTTAACAGTGTTCTTAAGACTCTCTTCCCTCGAGTGAAGGCGTCTTTGCTGAACTTGGCAGGTGGAGCTGAGCACTGTTTGAGCCCAGGTGATTTCGTGATGGTCAAAGACTTGAGGAGAAAGAGTTGGAAGGACCCCCATTGGAGAGGGCCATACCAAGTTCTTCTGACCACCCCCACTGCGGTGAAGGTTGCTGAGAGAAATACCTGGATCCACGTGTCACACTGTAGACGAGTTCCTGATCCGGGAGAAGATGGGGCCTCAACAGTTAAGATGGTGCAGTGTGGCCCTCCTCTGCATTAGCACAGGAGTGCTAATAAGAACAGTAGGTTGTCCTCTTGTAGGAAACCTGAGAGAGGGTAGAAGGAGTCCTGAGTGAAAGGGACCGACGCTGGCCCGGAGTAGTGGCCCAGAAGTAGATGGTCATCGGTGAAGGAGAGCCCTGCTGGGCCCTCATAACCATGAGGACAATCTGTTCCTCTCTAGTTGCTAATCTTACATCTGGTTGCTAATCTTATATCTGGACAAAAAGAGTCTTGGGTGTGTGGGTTGGGACAAGTTAAGGTAGGAGCAGGTTTACCACTTGTGGGACTTCCCATAGGGGTAAATCTGACTATGCAAATGGCTTATAATTCCTGGTAGAGATGCCACATAACCCTGACCCCATGACATTTTCTGCATTACACAACCACATACAGTTGAAGTCAGAGGTTTACATACACTTAGGTTGGAGTCATTAAAACTTGTTTTTCAACCACTCCACACATTTGTTGTTAACAAACTATAGTTTTGGCAAGTCGGTTAGGACATCTACTTTGTGCATGACACAAGTAATATTTCCAACATTTGTTTACAGACAGATTATTTCACTTATAATTCACTGTATCACAATTCCAGCGGGTCAGAAGTTTACATACACTAAATTGGCGGTGCCTTTAAACAGCTTGGAAAATTCCAGAAAATTATGTCATGACTTTAGAAGCTCCTGAAAGTCTAATTGAAATCATTTGAGTCAATTGGAGGTGTACCTGTGGATGTATTTCAAGGCCTACCTTCAAACTCAGTGCCTCTTTACTTGACATCAAGGGAAAATCTAAAGAAATCAGCCAAGACCTCAGAAAAAAATGTGTAGACCTCCACATGTCTGGTTCATCCTTGGGAGCAATTTCCAAACGCCTGAAGATTCCACGTTCATCTGTACAAACAATAGTACGCAAGTATAAACAGCATGGGACCACGCAGCCGTCCTACCGCTCAGGAAGGAGACGCGTTCTGTCTCCTTGAGATGAACGTACTTCGGTGCGAAAAGCGCAAATCAATCCCAGAACAACAGCAAAGGACCTTGTGAAGATGCTGGAGGAAACAGGTACCAAAGTATCTATATCCACAGTAAAACGAGTCCTATATCGACATAACCTGAAAGGCCGCTCAGCAAGGAAGAAGCCACTGCTCCAAAACCGCCATAAAAAAACCAGGCTACGGTTTGCAACTGCACATGGGGACAAAGATCGTACTTTTTGTTTCCCGATGAAACGAAAATAGAACTGTTTGGCCATAATGACCATCGTTATGTTTGGAGGAAAAAAGGGGGGTGGGGTGGCTTGCAAGCCGAAAAACACCATCCCAACCATGAAGCAAGGGGGTGGCAGCATCATGCTGTGGGGGTGCTTTGCTGCAGGAGGGACTGGTGCACTTCACAAAATAGATGGCATCATGAGGAAGGAAAATTATGTGGATATATTGAAGCAACATCTCAAGACATCAGTCAGGAAGTTAAAGCTTGGTCGCAAATGGGTCTTCCAAATGGACAATGACCCCAAGCATACTTCCAAAGTTGTGGCAAAATGGCTTGAGGACAACAGAGTAAAGGTATTGGAGTGGCCATCACAAAGCCCTGACCTCAATCCTATAGAACATTTGTGGGCAGAACTGAAAAAGCGTGTGCAAGCAAGGAGGCCTACAAACCTGACTCAGTTACCTAACTGACCTAAGACAGGGAATTTTTACTAGGATTAAATGTCATGAATTGTGAAAAACTGAGTTTGAATGTATTTGGCTAAGGTGTTTGTAAACGTCCGACTTCAACTGTAAGCCCACCGTTGTTTGCTAGGACAGATAATACTTGAATCCCACCCATCTCAGAAGCAGGGGTAATGACAGCGCCTTGGTGTATTACAGGAGAAGGAGGTAATAATTTGGGTGAACTAGAATGTAATTGTACAATGTATTACAACGGATCCAATACCTGTAAGTTAATTGTTAACAATGCCGACACTGGGGAACCTGGTAATGTTACTTACGGTATTTCAGTCTATAATGCCTTTTTCTCTTTAATGCTCCTCAAGAGGATGGTGAGACTGATGAGCTGCCGACGCTGAATGAGCTTCCCTTTCCCCCTATAGATAAGGACGATGAGTGAAAATTGAAGGTTGTTTTTGTTTGACGAGTTTAGAAGGCCCTAGCGGATTTCTTAAACAACAGGTTTTATGTTTTGACTAGTCTCAGGGACAGTTGGTGCAGAACAGATGTCACTGCAATCCAATTGTGGTAAGACTTATGTGAACAATGGTTAAACATTGAGAGATTTAGTCACCTCTGAGTGTACAGATCCCTTGTATATGTGTGTGAATTTTAGATTGTAAGACCCAGAGCGAAGGGTTTGAAAGAATGAAGTGTCTGGTTTTATGGCTTGAAAGGACGAATTGTCTGGTTTTATGTGTTGATTTCGCTTACTTTAATATAAATATTTTGATAGAACCTCTTGACAGAATCTGTAATCTAATGCTTACCTCAAAATTTTACAGTAATTATCACGGAGTGATAAGAGGAGGGAATGTGAGGGACAATTGTATGTTTGTGTATCAAATCAATGCTACTTTTCTAATAACCAATTAGGGGGATTCATGCAGGTGACAGACTGATCATGTATGGAGGGATCCTCACTATCACTGATAAGCAACTTGGCAGTATGCCCAGAACATTGCCATGGGAACTGAGGTATCTCAGTTTCAAGGTCTCAACTTGGAGAGAGGAAGCCTCATGAGGTTTTGGTCAATCACATGCAGGAGTCACATGCAGGAGCCAATGTTAATGATGAATAATGAATAATGTAAATCATGCAAATATGTCTGTGTAAGCAGTATATAAGAGAACTGAAGGGACCGCCCCGGCAGAGCTTCTGACCTGTACTGTGTGCAGAGTTTGTTGTAACCCCTCCAGCTTGCTGATAATAACGAGTGATTAATTTAATATTGACTTCAGGTGTCCCTGGTGTTGAATTTCCACCAAAGTTCCATGTAGCCATGGCTTTATGTAGTACTGTGCGCCTCCTATAGTCTGTTCTTGACTTGGGGATTGTGAACAGACCTGTAGCTCAGTTGGTAGAGTATGGCGCTTGCAACGCCAGGGTTGTGGGTTCGATTCCCACGGGGGGCCAGTATGAAAAATGTATGCACTCACTAACTGTAAGTCGCTCTGGATAATAGCGTCTGCTAAATGACTAAAATGTCAAATGTAATGTCATGTGGGGTATGCATGGGTGTCTGAGCTGTGTGCTAGTAGTTCAAACAGACACCTTAGTGAAATAACACATATGGTATCATGTAGTAACCAAAAAATGTTAAACAAATATATTTGAGATTCTTCAAATAGCCACCCTTTGCCTTGATGACAGCTTTGCACACTCTTGGCATTCTCTTAACCAGCTTCACCTGGAATGCTTTTCAAAAAGTATTGAAGGACTTCCCACATATGCTAAGCACTTGTTGGCTGCTTTTCCTTCACTCTGCCGTCCGAATCGTCCCAAACCATCTCAATTGGGTTGAGGTCGGGGGATTGTGGAGGCCAGGTCATCTGATGGAGCACTCCATCACTCTCCTTCTTGGTAAAATAGCCCTTACACAGCCTGGAGGTGTGTTGGGTCATTGTCCTGTTGAAAAACAAATGATAAGCCCAAACCAGATGGGATGGCGTTTCGCTGCATAATGATGTGGTGTGCCTTGAATTCTAAATAAATCACAGACAGTGTCACCAGCAAAGCACACCCACACCATAACACCTCCTCCTCTGTGCTTTACGGTGGGAAATACACATGCATAGATTATCCGTTCACCCACACCACGTTTCACAAAGACACGGCGGTTGGAACGAAAAATCTCCAATTTGGACTCCAGACCAAAGGACAATTTCTAGGCTGGTAATTCTAATTAAATTATCCTCTGCAGTATAGATAACTCTGGGTCTTCCATTCCTGTGGTGGTCCCTATGAGAGCCAGTTTCATCATAGCACCATAACACCTCCTCCTCCATGCTTTACGGTGGGAAATACACATGCAGAGATTATCCGTTCACCCACACCACGTCTCACAAAGACACGGCGGTTGGAACCAAAATTCTCAAATTTGGACTCATCAGACCAAAGGACAGATTTCCACCGGTCTAATGTCCATTGCTCGTGTTTCTTGGCCCAAAAAAGTATCTTCTTCTTATTGGTGTCCTTTAGTAGTGGTTTCTTTGCAGCAATTCGACCATAGAACTGCTGCCTATAGACATAGACTAGAAATCACTGGCCACTTTAAGAAATGGAACATTACTCACTTAATTTTTTTTTATATATGTTGCATTACTCATCTCATATGTATATACTGTATTCTATACTATTCTACTGTATCTTAGTCCATGCCGCTCTGTCATTGCTAGTCCATATATGTGTATATTCTTAATTCCATACTTACTTAGATTTGTGCATATTGGGTATATGTTGTGAAATTGTTAGTTATTACTTGTTAGATATTACTGCACTGTCGGAGCTAGAAGCACAAGAATTTCACTTGATTTGATTTGATTTGATGAAGGCCTGATTCACGCAGTATCCTCTGAACAGTTGATGTTGAGATGTGTCTGTTACTTGAACTCTGTGAAGCATTTATTTGGGCTGCAATTTCTGAGGCTGGTAACTCTAATTAAATTATTCTCTGCAGCAGAGGTAAGTCTGGGTCTTCCATTCCTGTGGCGGTCCTCATGAGAGCCAGTTTCATCATAGTGCTTGATTGGCTCAAACGCATTAAAAAGCAAAGAAATTCCTCAAATTAACTTTTAACAAGGCACACCTGTTAATTGAAATGCATTCCACTGTAAGTCGCTTTGGATAAAAGCGTCTGCTAAATGGCATATTAATTAATTAATTCATTCCAGGTGACTACCTCATGAAGCTGGTTGAGAGAATGCCAAGAGTTTGAAAGCTGTCATGAAGGCAACGGGTGGCTAATTTTGATTTGTTTAACACTTTTCTGGTTACTACATGATTCTATATGTGTTATTTTGATGTCTTCACTATTATTCTACAATGTAGAAAATAGTAAAAATAAAGAAAAACCCTGGAATGAGTAGGTGTGTCCAAACTTTTGACTGGTACTGTATATATTTATATTTCGGACTCTGACATTGCTCATTCTAATATTTCTTAATTTCTTTCTTTGTGTGTATTGTTTTGTATTGTTCAGTATTACTGTACGTTTGGGGCTAGAAACATAAGGATTTCGCTCTACCTGGGATAACATCTGCAAAATATGTGTACGCAACCAATAACATTTTATTAGATTTGACCTTGTAGTTTGAAGATTTAGCTATGAAGAATGGTTCTTGTGTAGCATTGTTCGGATGTGGAAAACATCTGTAGTGTTTGTATGATGGCTTCTAGTCATGATCTTGAAGTCGCAGGCAGACATAACTTGATGTGTAAAGGGCATTATGGTTGATTGCAGACGGGATCAGGTTGAAGTTTGGTAAGAAGTCATTCCGTTGAGATAAACTGAGAGCTAGAAGAAGCAAAAAAAACTCCCTAGAAGGAAAAAACCTTGAGGAACAAGACTCGATGGTGAAGATGCCAGATAGTTTGCATTGGCAAGAAACACCGCCTAGAAGGGAGACACCTTGTGGGGATTTATGCAGCAGGAGCAAATCCGGAGTCAGTATTCAAAGAAACTCCCTGGAAGGAAGAAACCTTGCGAGGACTAGAACATGAAAAGGGAAATCCTGGAAAACCGGCATGTCAAGGAAAACTCCATGGATGGAAGAAATCTTGTGAGAAACTTCAATTGATTGGGGAGCCCATCCTTCTCCCTGCTGGTTGGATGGAGTTTCAATGCGTAGTATAACATGGGCTAGATGGTATACTTCAAGGCGACCTGAATGGTTGTTGTGCTTGGATGAGAGGTTCAGTGGCGGAAGGTGGTGTAGGAGACTTTGATCAATAATGTGGAAGTTCAGTATGTGGAACATCTAAGTTACTTGGTTGACCGAGGTGAAGCGGGCCAAGGTGTATGGTTGCTGGCTTAGAAGGATGGGGCAGACTGGTAAGGTGGACCGGTGCTCACGAAGTGGAGGCAGGAAGGATTCAGGAGATATTAAAGATGATGTTGCTGAAGATCCTCAAGAAAGCAGAATCGTGGGTTCGTGAAGGATTGGTGGTTGTGTCATGCAGGGATTCTCGGTAGGAATTGGGATGAAGGCTTTGCGGAGTTGATGGGGTAGGTTGTGAATGAAGCGGGGGGGATAAGGAGTTCACTGGTGGAGAACACCCACAAAGCTGTGTCAAAGACTAGGTCGAAGGCTGACCGGGCTGGGTCAATGGCCGATGGGGCTGGGTCGAAGGCTGACGGGCTGGGTAGATCTTTTATAATAAATGTTTTACCTTTATTTAGGGAAAGAGGAAAGGGGATACTGAGTCAGTTGTACAACTGAATGCATTCAACCGAAATGTGTCTTCCGCATTTAACCCAAACCCTCAGAATCACAATTACACTATTCGAGACTCGAAATTGAGCTCAGGTGCATCCTGTTTCCATTGATCATCCTTGAGATGTTTCTACAACTTGATTAGAGTCCACCTGTGGTAAATTCAATTGATTGGACATGATTTGGAAAGGCACACACCTATCTATATTAGGTTCAACAGTTGACAGCGGATGTCAGAGCAAAAACCAAGCCATGAGGTCGAAGGAATTGTCTGTAAAGCTCCGAAAGAGGATTGTGTCGATGCACAGTGAAGCATGGTGGTGGCAGCATCATGCTGTGTGGATGTGTTTCAGCGGCAGGGACTGGGAGACTAGTCAGGATCGAGGGAAAGATGAACGGATCAAAGTAAAGAGAAATCTTTGAGGAAAACCTGCTCCAGATAGCTCAGGACCTCAGAATGGGGTGAAGGTTCAACTTCCAACAGGACAATAACCATAAGCACACAGCCAAGACAACGCAGGAGTGGCTTCGGGACAAGTCTCTGAATGTCCTTGAGTGGCCCAGCCAGAGCCCGGACTTGTACCAGATTGAACATCTCCGGAGAGTCCTAAAAATAGCTGTGCAGCGACGCTCCCCATCCAACCTGACAGAGCTTGGGAGAAACTCCCCAAATACCGTTGTGCCAAGCTTGTAGCGTCATACTCAAGAAGACTCGGGCTGTAATCGCTGCCAAAGGTGCTTCAATAAAGTACTGAGTAAAGGGTCTGAATACTTATGTAAATATGATATTTCCGTTTAGTATTTTTTATAAATTTGCAAAGATTTATAAAAACCTGTTTTTCCTTTGTCATTATGAGAATGTATGTGTAGATTGATGATACATATACTTTTAATCCATTTTAGAATAACGCTGTAACTTAACAAAATGTGGAAAAAGTCAAGGGGTCTGAATACTTTCCAAATGCACTGTATGTACAGCCATTGATTGACAAAAGAGGAGTATAAATTAGTTGATTAGCAGGAGGGGAGGAGTGGTAAATTAAAAACCACTAGAGTCGATGTCCGCGCCCGTGCAGAAATCATTTATAGCATAAAAAAAAAATCCCCATAAAAATCTATCTGTTTAAATTAGAGATATGTTTTTTGCATGGGCTGCGTCTCAATCCAGTGCATCCGCTGATGTCAGCCTTCCGCATCTGCGGTAAAAAGTTGCAGAGCTACAGCGGGGTTTGTCAGACCAGGAGACATCCCAAAAATTAGTCTTCTCACGAAAACATCTGTTTGGGCTGCAAACTAATATGACCCCTCAATGGAAAGACGGGACTCTGTCCGTTGTTTTGCTCTAGGTCGCCAACTAGGTCACCCACAAGTCTCACAATTATCATCTGAAGGTAGCCCGGTACCAGGTAAAAAAATGAATGGAAGTATACACTAAGTTGCCAGTTTATTATGTACACCACCCCGTTCACGAAAATGGTTCGCTCCTACAGACAGTGAGTCATGTGGCTGTGGCTTGGTGCATAAAGCAGACTGACAGGGATCAGGGCATTCAGTTACTGTTCGATTGAATGTTAGAATGGGCAAAATGAGTGACCTGAGCGACTTTGAGCATGGTATGATCGTCAGTGCCAGGTGCGCCGCTTCAAGAATCTCAGAAACGGCCAGCCTCCTGGGCTTTTCGAGCATGACAGTGTCTAGGGTTTACGAGAATGGTGCAACAAACCCCAAAAATCCAGTCAGTTGTAGTCCTGTGGGCGAAAACAGTTAGTTGATGAGAGGTCGAAGGAGAATGGCAAGAATCTTGCAAGCTAAAAGGCAGCCCACAAACAGGTAAATAACGGTGCAGTACAATAGTGGTGTGCAGAATGGCATCTCGGAACACACAACTATTCGGTCCTTGTCACGGCTATCAGCTAAAAAACAAGAAGAAGTGGCTCCAGTGGGCACACGATCACCAACACTGGACAATTGAGGAGTGGAAAAACATTGCCTGGTTCGACGAATCCCGGTTCCTGTTGCGTCTTACCCGGTACTAGATGGGTGTACCTAATAAACTGGCCACTGAGTGTATATGGAAGTAGTTTAGTGCCCAAAAATTAAATATGGGTAAAACTATATATCTGATCTTTCTTATATCGCTCAGATATAGGACAGACACTTCAAAACAAACTTACTTTTGATGTGTTGTTGGACTATCTTTTTTGCCATGTATGAATATGTTATTCAATGCGGTACTATTGGCTAATAGCAGTAAGGCCAAATTCAATGTTTAATCAAATAATCTTTGTATATATTTTTATACTGTATCTACAGGGGTCCTATAAATCAAAATCAAATAGCAAAATGATCCATGGCATGACCATCTTAAAACAATTCCATATGTTAGCTTAGTACTTTTCCAGTCCTTTGCTAGATATAACAAACCCAATTAGCTATAGTTGACTGTACTGTAGCTAGCTAGCTGACGTTAGCCGGTGAAGATGGCTGTCGATCCTCGTGACTCGCACACGGAAGATGCTTGTCCACCAACAATGGCTTTGCTAGCAACACTCGGCTTGGTAGCTTGTCCTCGTCAGCTAGCCTTTATGCAAAACAGCGATATTCCCCCATGCACATGTAGTCGGTGGGCTGCGCCTATGTGTTATATATGTGCTTTGTGTTCTGGCGCCTCATAAGAAGAGTCATGCTTAAACTATTGGAACCAAGAGTTAAAAATACCTGATATTGGCACAAGATTAAGATGGGAATGTTAGAACATAATTAATGAAATTACATGTAACTAAAATGTACGCTTAATCCAGTATAAACGAATGTATAGAATGTATTATACAGAGACAAAATTCACAAATTATACAGAACAATGACAGTGTCATGTTTTAAGTGGTAAGTCGCTCTGGATAAGAGCGTCTGCTAAATGACGAAAATGTAAATGTAAAAAATGTTAAGTGTAAAACTAACAATGACTCAAAAGTTATGGGCTGAGTTAGAAAGTTGGCTGTCAGAAGTATTACAATGTAAATTTACTTTTAATGCGTCTGTCTGCATATTTCAAGACAGCGAAGGAGCAGTCTTGAAAAAAGGGGCAGTCTTGTGAAAAAAGGTATGCTTAAAAACTGGAAATCCCCCATCGTTAAGACAATAGAAAAATCATATGCTTCATTATCTGAATATTGAAAGAGCGTGGGCGACGGAGAGGAACGAAATTTGAGGACATGTGGCGGAGAGTAGTGCAGGCACTGGCGATAGGGGTGAGAACAGGTGGGTCTGGGCAGGAGTGATGTTGTTGATGTTTGTGTGTTTCTGTATGTTGTCTTTAGTATGTTTCGTTTGTATTGTTAGAAAAAAACATAAATAAATAGTTTTAAAAGGTTGTTGTTTTTTGAAAATGCTGTTATCGAGGTCATTTCCTTAGTAGGTGACGTCAAAGGTCAACATGTGGGAGACGTCGGAGCTCAGGCATGATAGACGAGTTTCCCACTAGTAATTACCAGTTGAAAGGGACGTTCAAGTGGACTTCTCCCAGTCGTATGTGGTAAATACCACCTTGCCACATGGTTATGAACGCAGCATAAAGCACTGAAGTCGGAAGTCGGATATTTCCAAGTTCCCAGTTGTCTTGAACGCAGCTCAAGTTAGGTAAGGTGCAGTGTGATGACATCATTAGAAGGCGCCTTGACAACGTCAAAACTGCCACATTTCTAGAAGAATAAACAATAACTTCGTGAAATGTGAGTATAACGTTTAGTTATTCAACAAATTATGTTAAAATGTTCATCAACATAGTTTAATATGAATGTTAAATTCAATCATTAGGACATACAACACCGAGTCAACCCTCTAACCAAGCTACAGTGGGGGAAATAAGTATTTGATCCCCTGCTGATTTTGTGCGTTTGCCCACTGACAAAGAAATGATCAGTCGATAATTTTAATGGTAGGTTTATTTGAACAGTGAGAGACAGAATAACAACAACAAAATCCAGAAAAATGCATGTCAAAAATGTTATAAATTGATTAGCATTTTAATGAGGGAAATAAGTATTTGACCCCCTCTCAATCAGAAAGATTTCTGGCTCCCAGGTGTCTTTTATACAGGTAACGAGCTGAGATTAGGAGCACACTCTTAAAGGAAGTGCTCCTAATCTCAGCTTGTTACCTGTATAAAAGACACCTGTCCACAGAAGCAATCAATCAATCCGATTCCAAACTCTCCACCATGGCCAAGACCAAAGAGCTCTCCAAGGATGTCAGGTACAAGATTGTAGACCTACACAAGGCTGGAATGGGCTACAAGACCATCGCCAAGCAGCTTGGTGAGAAGAAACACAAAATAACTGTCAATCTCCCTCGGCCTGGGGCTCCATGCAATATCTCACCTCGTGTAGTTGCAATGATCATGAGAACGGTGAGGAATCAGCCCAGAACTACACGGGAGGATCTTGTCAATGACCTCAAGGCAGCTGGGACCATAGTCACCAAGAAAACAATTGGTAACACACTACGCCGTGAAGGACTGAAATCCTGCAGCGCCCGCAAGGTCCCCCTGCTCAAGAAAGCACTTATACAGGCCCGTCTAAAGTTTGCCAATGAACATCTGAATGATTCAGAGGAGAACTAGGTGAAAGTGTTGTGGTCAGATGAGACCAAAATCGAGCTCTTTGGCATCAACTCAACTCGCCGTGTTTGGAGGAGGAGGAATGCTGCCTATGATCCCAAGAACACCATCCCCACCATCAAACATGGAGGTGGAAACATTATGCTTTGGGGGTGTTTTTCTGCTAAGGGGACAGGACAACTTCACTGCATCAAAGGGACGATGGACGGGCCATGTACCGTCAAATCTTGGGTGAGAACGTCCTTCCCTCAGCCAGAGCATTGAAAATGGGTAGTGGATGGGTATTCCAGCATGACAATGACCCAAAACACACGGTCAAGGCAACAAAGGAGTGGCTCAAGAATAAGCACATTAAGGTCCTGGAGTGGCCTAGTCAGTCTCCAGACCTTAATCCCATAGAAAATCTGTGGAGGGAGCTGAAGGTTCGAGTTGCCAAACATCAGCCTCGAAACCTTAATGACTTGGAGAAGATCTGCAAAGAGGAGATGTGTGCAAACCTGGTGGCCAACTACAAGAAACGTCTGACCTCTGTGATTGCGAACAAGGGTTTTGCCACCAAGTACTAAGTCATGTTTTGCAGAGGGGTCAAATACTTATTTCCCTCATTAAAATGCAAATCAATTTATAACATTTTTGACATGCATTTTTTTCTGGATTTTGTTGTTGTTTTTCTGTCTCTCACTGTTCAAATAAACCTACCATTAAAATTATAGACTGATCATGTCTTTGTCAGTGGGAAACGTACAAAATCAGCAGGTGATCACCTGAATACTTTTTTCCCTCACTGTAGCTACCGTTAGCTAGTCTCCAGTATCTGTTCTGCAATAGTCCATGTGCAGGGGTGCTAGGGTCAGTCTGTTATATCTAGTGTTATTCTCTTGTCTTATCTGGTGTCCTGCATGAATTTAAGTATGCTCCTTCTAATTCTCTCTCTCTCCCTCCTCTCCCAGACTACCTGGCCTGATGACTCCTGGCTGTCCTCAGTCCACCTGGTCGTGCTGCTGCTCCAGTTACAACTGTCCTGCCTGCGGCTAGGGAACCCTAACCTGTTCACCGGACGTGCTACTTTGTCCCAGACCTGCTGTTTTCAACTCTCTCTCTCTCTACCGCACCTGCTGTCTCAACCTCTGAATGCTCGGCTATGAAAAGCCAACTGATATTTACTCCTGAGGTACTGACCTGTTGCACCCTCTACAACCACTGATTATTATTTGACCCTGCTGGTCATCTATGAACGTTTGAACATCTTGAAGAACAATGTGGCCTGAAATGGCCATGTACTCTTATAATCTCCACCCAGCACAGCCATAAGAGGACTGGCCACCCCTCAGAGCCTGGTATCTCTCTCTAGGTTTCTTCCTAGGTTCCTTCCTGTCACGATCGTTGAGTACAGGATTGGACCAAGGTGCAGCGTGGTAAGCGTACATGTTCATTTATTATATAAACACAGACAAAACAACAAAAGCAACGTAACGTGAAGTTCTAAAGGCTTACCATCAAACAAACCAAACACAAAGAAACAAGATCCCACAACATAGGTAGGCAACATAGCTGCCTAAGTATGATCCCCAATCAGAGACAACGATCGACAGCTGCCTCTGATTGGGAACCACACCCGGCCAACATAGATATACAAACATAGAATGTACACCCTGACCAAACCAACAAGACACAACAGGCATTAAAGGTCAGGGCGTGACACTGCCTTTCTAGGGAGTTTTTCCTAGCCACTGTGCTTCTACATCTTTATTGCTTGCTGTTTGGGGTTTTAGGCTGGGTTTTTGCATAGCACTTTGTGACATCTAATGATGTGAAAAGGGCTTTATAAATACATTTGATTGATTGAATTTGATAGATCTTGTCATGTTTCTGCTATGAACAACTAGCTAATTGTAAATTCAGGAATGTGTCAATTATGAAGGCGCTCACAGAAAAAATTAAAGTCCTGAATTGGTGATATTGCTAGCGTAAAACAATATATCCACAGGAAAGTATAATTACATAAACTTTTCAATGCGCAAGGTGGTGCATTCAGATTTATATCACCTGAAGCATGCACAGAACCATTTATATTTGTAGTTATTATGGATCCCCATTAGCTGCTGCCAAGGCAGCAGCTACTCTTCCTGGGGACCAGCAAAATTAAGGCAGTTCATACAATTTTAAAAACATTACAATACATTCACAGATTTCAAAACACACTGTGTGCCCTCAGGCCCCTACTGTACCACTACCACATATCTACAGTAAAAATCCATCTGTACGTGTGTGTATAATGCGTATATTATCGTGTGTGTGTCTGTACCTATGTTTGTGTTGCTTCACAGTCCCCGCTGTTCCATAAGGTGTTTTCTTATCTGTTTTTTAAAATCTAATTTTACTACTTGCATCAGTTACTTGATGTGGAATAGAGTTCCATGTAGTCATGACTCTATGTAGTACTGTGCACCTCCCATAGTCTGTTCTGGACTTGGGGAATGTGAAGAGACCTCTGGTGGCATGTCTTGTGGGGTATGCATGGGTGTCCGAGCTGTGCGCCAGTAGTTCAAACAGACAGCTCGGTGCATTCAACATGTCAATACCTCTCATAAATACAAGTAGTGATGAAGTCAATCTCTCCTCCACTTTGAGCCAGGAGAGATTGACATGCATATTATTAATATTAGCTCTCTGTGTACATCCAAGGGCCAGCCGTCCTGCCCTGTTCTGAGCCAATTGCAATTTTCCTAAGTCCTTTTTTTGTGGCACCTGACCACACGACTGAACAGTAGTCCAGGTGTGACAAAACTAGGGCCTGTAGGACCTGCCTTGTTGATAGTGATGTTAAGAAGGTAGAGCAGCGCTTTATTATGGACAGACTTCTTCCCATATTAGCTACTGTTGTATCAATATGTTTTGACCATGACAGTTTAGAATCCAGGGTTACTCCAAGCAGTTTAGTCACCACAACTTGCTCAATTTCCACATTGTTTATTACAAGATTTAGTTGAGGTTTAGGGTTTAGTGAATGATTTGTCCCAAATACAATGCTTTTAGTTTTAGAAATATTTAGGACTAACTTATTCCTTGCCACCCACTCTGAAACTAACTGCAAGTCTTTGTTAAGTGTTGCAGTCATTTCAGTCGTTGTAGTAGCTGACATGTATAGTGTTGAGTCATCTGCATACATAGACACTCTGGCTTTACTCAAAGCCAGTGGCATGTCATTAGTAAAGATTGAAAAAAGTAATGGGCCTAGGCAGCTGCCCTGGGGAATTCCTGATTCTACCTGTATTATGTTGAAGAGGCTTTGTCGTGGAAATTCTAACCAATAAGGAGAGACTTTATTAATTCTTCAAACAATCAATACTTTCTTATACGTATTGCAATAAGGAAGCTGGTCGAACCCACACTCTTGAGCGTGAGACCGAGGCTTAAAATCATACAGAGAATACAGGGCCTTATATAGCAGACCTAGAAATGCTTAGTCATGGCTGGTTCCACCTATCCCCGGAAGATCAGGGCATCATAAGCTATCTTGTTTTCTACTTGTGGCCAGGTGTATTGGGTGTGTGAGGTTATAGCCACAAACAAGTGATAACGGCAGTTCCGTTACTCCTTTCTCTACCAAGCTAGCCTCCGTTCTCTTCTATCTCCACACAGCTGTGCCTTTGGAAGATATGAGAAGAAACTGGATGGCGCTGAGACACTGGTCACGTCTCAGAGGCTCTTTGTCTTATGCCGTGTGACCAGGTTACTCAGAAGCAAAGAGAAATGGAAAAAATGCAGGTCTATCTGTTCCTCAAGTTCATCTCTATCTTGAGTGGCAAGTTATCTCTGAGTCACCCCATGTCCTTGACGATAGGCCCAGACCAGCTGCTGGGAGCAGAAAGGGAGAACCATCCTTTCTCAGAAGGACAGTATTGCAAGTTATGAAAACCTCTTTACCAATGTTAAGCATATACAGTGAGGGAAAAAAGTATTTGATCCACTGCTGATTTTGTAAGTTTGCCCACTGACAAAGACATGATCAGTCTATAATTTTAATTGTAGGTTTATTTGAACAATGAGAGACAGAATAAAAATAAAAAAATCCAGAAAAACGCATGTCAAAAATGTTATAAATTGATCAAAGCAAATCAAAGCAAATCTTATTGGCCACATGCGCCGAATACAACAGGTGCAGACATTACAGTGAAATGCTTACTTACAGCCCTTAACCAACAGTGCATTTATTTTTAATAAAAAAGTAGAATAAAACAACAAAAAAGTGTTGAGAAAAAAAGAGCAGAAGTAAAATAAAATAACAGTAGGGAGGCTATATATACAGGGGGGTACCGGTGCAGAGTCAATGTGCGGGGGCACCGGCTAGTTGAGGTAGTTGAGGTAGTAAAATGTACATGTGGGTAGAGTGACTATGCATAAATAATTAACAGAGTAGCAGCAACGTAAAAAGATGGGGTGGGGGGGCAGTGCAAATAGTCCGGGTAGCCTTGATTAGCTGTTCAGGAGTCTTATGGCTTGGGGGTAAAAGCTGTTGAGAAGTCTTTTGGACCTAGACTTGGCACTCCGGTACCGCTTGCCGTGCGGTAGCAGAGAGAACAATCTATGACTAGGGTGGCTGGAGTCTTTGACAATTTTGAGGGCCTTCCTCTGACACCGCCTGGTATAGAGGTCCTGGATGGTAGGAAGCTTGGCCCCAGTGATGTACTGGGCCGTACGCACTACCCTCTGTAGTGCCTTGCGGTCGGAAGCCAATAAGTTGCCATACCAGGCGGTGATGCAACCAGTCAGGATGCTCTCGATGGTGCAGCTGTAGAATTTTTGGAGGATCTGAGGACCCATGCCAAAGTTTTTCAGTCTCCTAAGGGGGGATAGGCTTTGTCGTGCCCTGTTCACGACTGTCTTGGTGTGTTTGGACCATGATAGTTCGTTGGAACCAAGGAACTTGAAGCTCTCAACCTGTTCCACTACAGCCCTGTCGATGAGAATGGGGGCGTGCTCAGTCCTCTTTTTTTTCCTGTAGTCCACAATCATCTCCTTTGTCTTGGTCACGTTGAGGGAGAGGTTGTTATCCTGGCACCACACGGCCAGGTCTCTGACCTCCTCCCTATATGCTGTCTCATCGTTGTCGGTGATCAGGCCTACCACTGTTGTGTCATCGGCAAACTTAATGATGGTGTTGGAGTCGTGCCTGGCCATGCAGTCATGGGTGAACAGGGAGTACAGGAGGGGACTGAGCACGCACCCGTGAGGGGCCCCCGTGTTGAGGATCAGTGTGGCAGATGTGTTGTTACCTACCCTTACCACCTGGGTGCGGCCCGTCAGGAAGTCCAGGATCCAGTTGCAGAGGGAGGTGTTCAGTCCCAGGATCCTTAGCTTAGTGATGAGTTTTGAGGGCACTATTGTGTTGAATGCTGAGCTGTAGTCAATGAATAGCATTCTCACGCATTCTCACGTGTTCCTCTTGTCCAGGTGGGAAAGGGCAGTGTGGAGTGCAATAGAGATTGTATCATCTGTGGATCTGTTGGGGCGCTATGCAAATTGGAGTTGGTCAGGGTTTCTGGGATGATGGTGTTGATGTGAGCCATGACCAGCCTTTCAAAGCACTTCATGGCTACAGACGTCAGTGCTACGGGTCGGTAGTCATTTAGGCAGGTTATCTTAGAGTCCTTGGGCACGGAGACTATGGTGGTCTACTTGAAACATGTTGGTATTACAGACTCAGTCAGGGACATGTTGAAAATGTCAGTGAAGACACTTGCCAGTTGGTCAGCACATGCTCGGAGTACACGTCCTGGTAATCCGTCTGGCCCTGCGGCCTTGTGAATGTTGACCTGCTTAAAAGTCTTACTCACATCGGCTACGGAGAGCGTGATCACATAGTCATCCGGAACAGCTGGTGCTCTCATGCATGCTTCAGTGTTGCTTGCCTCTAAGCGAGCATAGAAGTGGTTTAGCTCGTCTGGAAGTCTTGTGTCACTGGGCAGCTCGCGGCTGTGCTTCCCTTTGTAGTCCGTAATAGTTTTCAAGCCCTACCACATCCGACGAGCGTCAGAGCCGGTGTAGTACGATTCAATCTTAGTCCTGTATTGACTCTTTGCCTGTTTGATGGTTCGTCGGAGGGCATAGCGGGATTTCTTATAAGCGTCAGGGTTAGAGTACCGCTCCTTGAAAGCGGAAGCTCTACCCTTTAGCTCAGTGCAGATGTTTCCTGTAACCCATGGCTTCCGGTTGGGGTATGTACGTACGGTCACTGTGGGGACGACATCATCGATGCACTTATTGATGAAGCCAGTGACTGATATGGTGTACTCCTCAATGCTATCTGAAGAATCCCGGAACATGTTCCAGTCTGTGCTAGCAAAACAGTCCTGTAGCTTAGCATCTGCGTCATCTGACCACTTTTTTATTAACCGAGTCACTGGTGCTTCCTGCTTTAGTTTATGCTTATAAGCAGGAATCAGGAGGATAGAGTTATGGTCAGATTTGCCAAATGGAGGGCGAGGGAGAGCTTTGTATGAGTCTCTGTGTGTGGAGTAAAGGTGGTCTAGAGTTGTTTTTCCTCTGGTTGCACATTTAACATGCTGGTAGAAATTAGGTAGAACGGATTTAAGTTTCCCTGCATTAAAGTCCCCGGCCACTAGGAGCGCTGCCTCTGGATGAGCGTTTTCCTGTTGACTTATGGCCTTATACAGCTCATTCAGTGCAATCTTAATGCCAGCATTGGTTTGTGGTGGTAAATAGACAGCTATGAAAAATATAGATGAAAACTCTCTTGGTAAATAGTGTGGTCTACAGCTTATCATAAGACACTCTACCTCAGGCGAGCAAAACCTCAAGACTTCCTTAGTATTTGATTTTGTGCACCAGCTGTTGTTTACTAATATACACAGACCCTTGTATTTACCGGAGTCAGCCGTTCTATCCTGCCGATGTAGCGTATAGCCCACTAGCTGTATGTTGTCCATGTCGTCGTTCAGCCACGACTCGGTGAAACATAAGATATTACAGTTTTTGTATGTCCTGTTGGTAGGATAACTGTAATCTTAGGTCATCCAATTTATTCTAAAATGATTGAAGATTGGCTAATAGGATTGATGGGAGTGGCAGTTTACTCGCTCGCCATCGGATCCTTACAAGGCACCCCGACCTACGTCCACGATATCTCCGTCTCTTCCTCATGCGAATGACGGGAATTTGGGCCTTGTCGGGTGTCTGTAGGATATCCTTTGCGGCCGCCTCGTTGAAGAAAAAATATTCGTCCAATATGAGGTGAGGAATCGCTGTCTTGATATCCAGAAGCTCTTTTTGGTCATAAGCGACGGTGACAGAAACATTATGTACAGAATAAATTACAAATAACACGAAAAAACACACATAATAGTATAATTGGTTAGAGGGCTGTTCTCCGGCGCCATTCAAGGCTATAGATTGAGATAAAATGGTGGACACATAATAGCCAACTGGTGATCATCAGCCTATTTCAACCCCTCTCAGATCAGGTGTGTAGGAGAAACAGCCACACGCTGTTTGTTTCAACATTACACTCTTGTCATTGTGTATGTGGAGGTGTTTGTAGCTTTATTTGCATAGCATTTTATTATGCCCTATGCTAGCTGCATTACGACAATAGGCACACGTATTAACCTTTTATCTATTTTTCACTGCACCAGAGGTCTTTTTTACAACGGTTGATATCAGACTCTAACATCACAGTGTCATTATGCAGAGCGATACAAAATAAAATGTTTGTGTCTCTTTTGAGGACTGACACACACTGCGATTGGTACATCAATTGGTACATCAATTTGACTTTCAAATGAATGATTCCATAGCTCTGTTTATGTATTTGAGTAGTTACATTTCTCCAACCCCATCCCTCAGCTGTTTACTGTTTAGAAAACAGTGGAGAGGTGTCCTCTTTTTGTTATTTGAACTGTATATTGCCCCTTTAATTGTGTTACACTGGTGGTATCTGGTCCTGAAGTCCCATCTCTGGTCCCAAATCATAAAAGTGAAGTCTTAAAGCAGATTCTCAGCACTCTGCCTGTTTAATATTCAAAGGGAAAGAGCACCACCCCAATCAATATCTACTTGAGATTTAAGTTGCATTATGCATCCCCTTCACAGGCATGATTTAAAACATCAGCACCAAGTATTCTTAATTTTATTGCCTGCCGTAAATTAAAATTAATGATGCTGACATCCACAATTAACAATGAAAAATGCAGATTCTTATAATTACTTTAGCAGTAATATTGTTTTCAGCCCGGGCTCAAGGTGCTCCGCTTATGCTCTTCAACATCCAGTAAAACACAAAAAGACAGCTTCATTACATTTTATTTGCTATAGGAAACAAAGAAAAGTGACTAACAAAAATATGCAGCTCATTTGGGAATTTCTAGCCATGCATAATTAAGCAAATGTGATTGGAATTAAGCATGACTTCTTTTGGTTGGGTTTTAATGAATGCAAATCAGGCATCTACATCCCTAAGATTAATTTCAGCCAATTAAAAAACAAAGCTTGTTGGAAAGTGTAAAAGTGTTCAAAGCAGGGGTAGCAAAGCAGTTTTCGCTCTCTCTCTCTCTCTCTCTCTCTCTCTCTCTCTCTCTCTCTCTCTCTCTCTCTCTCTCTCTCTCTCTCTCTTTTTCTCTCTCCTCATCTCATCTTCATAACTTGCACTCAGGAGATCCCCCCCCCCCACCCCCCTCAACTTTGATCATTAGCATGAAGTTACAGGCAAGCACTATGAATTACAATGTAGTGGAAAAGCACAGCCTCTCTTTTGCTGCTTGGATCTCAACGTCACACACAGACACAAATTAATACAGTTGTAATGTATTACATAGTAATATACTCCAGTGATGCATAAACAGTGATGGCTGAAGACACAGGTGAGTGCTAAATATATTGCCAAATAAATGAATGGTTCCTTCTTGGAATGTCACCTTTTGAGCAAGGTAATAATGTCAGCATAACTTGATATTAAAGGGGCAATCTGCAGCTGCTACATCCATTATTGGAATTGTGAATTAATTATATGTACCCATTGATTCCAGAAGAATATACATGTAACTGATAAATGCTTCATGAGCTTAGTTAAACTGTCGTACCCCATCAGAACCCAAAATATAAGCTTGTTTTACTCCAATGTTTGTAAACCAAGTAAATGTAATTAGTAATGATTAATTCTGTTATCATGGATGGTCAGTCTTTGCATCTATAGCTCTGTCGATGAATTTGAAAGTGGTTACATTTCTTCTGCCCCATTCCTCAGATTTCTCCCGAAACAGGGGCTGGGAGAGCGCTTTGTTATTGTTTCAAATGCTGATTACCTCTTTAAGGCAGGTTAATCCGATCGAAACCGCATTCACAATAAACGCTGCATGTCAGCTCAATCGAAATTACCTTTAGATGCCGCATTGTCTACAAAGCACGCTTGATCGGATTGAACCTCTGCCTTACCTTAATTCACAAACCTTTATTCAGTCTGACATAAACCTTTATGAAGGCTCATTGCGATATATTGGCCTTACGACAACGTCATAGCACCATAAGACACAAGGCCACATGCAGGAGATAAACAGCTCATAAACAATAAATGTCAACTTAAAGAATGTGTCTTTGTCAGGCTTACTCTATCATTACATGCCATTAAGACAACCTTATACATTCCCTTTCACTTAAAACCTAAAAAGTGTTAGCGAAGCATTTCCAGCTGCTCCTCAGTCAACACTCTAGTAATGAGTAAATCTGGATGATTTGGAGAGTCAGAGTCTAATTATTGGTGGGGTGATGCTGCTAGGCCCTGTTAGGCTAATGCTAATCATCCCGTGCATCTCTCTCAGAGTGCCTTGTACATCGATTTGATCTCGTACATCAAAAGACAAACAGCCATGCTAGTCAGCACTTCCTTTGTCAATGTCACTCCTTGAAGTGATTCCTACCACATGTGCATCTTTGTGGAGAAACCCCGGAGCAGGGACAAAAGGAGGGAGGGAGGCAGGGATGGATTGGCCGTCTGGATATTCTGGCAAATGCCAGATGGGCTGGAAACATTTTTAGTTGGTTGGGCTGGTCAAAATTGACACACACACATTTGATATATGGGCCTGTTAAGATTATTATTATTTATTTTTTCACAATTTCTCTGTTATACTAATCTAAAATGAGGTTTCCTGATAGGCTGAGCTGGCTGAGGTCACGGAAACTCACATTCACAGTCAAACGCGAAATTAGCAAAGATACCTGCTCCGACTCTGTCATCAGTTAGACAGCCAAGATCATGGATCGCAAAAAACGGAAAGGGTGCCTATAAACAAATCATGGACCTCACTCAAAAGGTCCATGATTTGGTCAAACAGTAAAGTGCATTATCCTCATGATTCCTGCAATGGAAGTGTCTGCCCTGCCACTGTGCCTGTTCCCTCACTTGGACCTGCTGCTGTGATGCGCTAGCCACTCCTCTCCCCCATGCGCTTGAGAGAAAATTACAGTCTGATTGTATAACATTTAAACATTTTATACAATCAGAAAGCTGTCCTTGTCGAAGAGCTTGGTGTAGGTATCTATATATTGTGATGCCACGAGAGGCTACAGCTTCCAGCGGGATTGCCCAAGTAGTGCAAGGAGACCAGGTTCAACCAAAACAAGGATTTTATTAAAGGTCTTCGGCAACTAACGAAATAATAACACCATTCTGTCTCTTCCCGAGCCCCACCTCGAGACCGTGTCTCTTCTCTTTTCCCAAACTTCAGCCCATCAGCCCCCTTATTGGTTTCAGCTGCGTGGGAAGATTGGCCACAGAGGGTTGGAGTTCCCGACCATACCAGCAGATGGAGCCATAGCTGTCTGGGTTTGCAGCCATCTCAGGGGGATGTAACGTCCCTCCAGGACACAGCCTCTCGTGACATCACACATCCCCCTCCTCGGGACCGACGTCCTCGTCGGGGTAAAGGCAGCGAAGAAGGCATCACGCCGGGAGAGGGCGTCCGCATTGCCGTGGTGCTTGCCAGACTGCTCTCTCTTCAACTCCTCCAACTCTAGGACCAGGGACTCAGCCTCCTGTTGTCTCTCCTTGAGTTTCTTACTGAACGCATCAGCCTTGGTTTTAGCAGAGTTTAGCTTCTGTTGAGCAGCTTTCAGTTCCTTCTCTCTCTCTGCCTCCGCATTCTTCATCTTGTTCTCCAACACCTTGTACTTCTCCTCTGCCTTCTTCTGGACCTCCTTACTACTGCGCAGGGTCTCCTCACACTCCTCGATGGTCCTGCGCAGCCTCTCCAGCTCCTCCTGTTGCTTATGGAAGGAGCTCTGTTGGAGTTTAGCCTGGAGGATATCTAACTCTTCTGTCTTCATGTCTAACTGTTGCTTTAACAAACGATACCTCTCAGCGGTCCCCTTCAGACCAGACAGTTCTTTGTCCAGATTCTGTAGCTCCGTCTCTGTGTCGGTCTGGGCACCTGCCATCCCTATCCGAGCCCGGGCGGGAGTGAGTAACTCGGAGGATTGCACCGGAGCCTTCCCAGGATGAGTCTTGCCTCTCCGTTTCCGAGGTACTCGGGTTATCCTCTCCTGAGACTCTCTCCAGAGTGGGTAAAAGGCTGGGCAGTCTCGTCCAATTAGGACAGGGACGGGGAGGGAATCAACCACCCCCGCCGTCGTGTGTATGGTTCCCCGTGTGCTGGTCATTGTAAGTTCAGTAATGGGGTATTCTCTGGTGTCCCCATGGACACAGGAAACTGGGAGGACTTTCCCCGGGGTCAGACACGTTGGGCCCACCAAATCCTTACGCACCAGGGTGGCCCGGCTACCAGAATCCAGTAAGGCCTCCACATCATGGTGATTCACAGTTACCGGGCAGGGGGTCGATCTGGGCCGCCATCTACGACTCCCAAGAGCGAGGCAACCCGGTGTGTGGGTGCTGAGCTGGAGGACTCCGCAGTGGGCATAGGTTCATCGGCTGGTTTCCCACACTGCCAGGAGATATGTCCCATCTCCCCACACCGGTAACACTGTCGAAGTTTCCCCCTCCTGGTGTACTCTTCTTGGACCCGCCTGGTTTCTGGCTCCCCCTGGAGCCGGGATAAGTCCTGACGTGGCTGGGTTCGAGACCTTGGGGTCCTTTGGACGGGTCCTTCCCATTTGTGGTGGGGCCGCACTCCTGGGGTCTTTTCGGGAAGCATTCAGCATCTCCGCTGTGGCCTGGTAATTTTCCACAGCTTCCACGGTCAGATCAGCCGTGGTCAAGGCCTGTTGACTGATGAACCGTTTTGCCTCATAAGGCAGGGCGCGTAGGTAACGATCCACCACAACGGCCTCCACCACCGCCGCTGCTGTATTCCTCTGCGGATCCAGCCATTTCCTTGCGATTCGGACAAGTTCATGCATCTGCGCCCGAGGAGGTTGGTCTGGTTGGAAGGTCCAACTGTGAAAGCGCTGGGCCATACCAAATTTTGTGAGTCCATATCTGCTGAGGATCTCAGACTTCAGGGCATCATAGTCAGTAACCTGGTCAGGGCCCAGGTCCCGGACAGCATTCAGCGCTTCCCCGGTTAGGAAGGGGGCTAACAGACCAACCCACTGTTGCTTGGGCCAGGCTTCCCTAGTGGCCGTGGCCTCAAATGCATGCAGGTATGCCTCAATGTCATCGGTAGCTCCCATCTTAGATATAAAGTCACTTGCCTTTATTGGGCGGGTATTTTGGACCACCCTCTGTCTCTGCAACTGCAATTCCTCTGCCTTCAGAAGGTTGGCTTTCTTTTGCTCCTCCAAGAGAGCCACGTTTGCTTGCATCTGGGCTTGCTGGCCAGCAACAAGGGCTTTCAATATGTCCTCCATTTCAGTCGGCGGGGAGCCTACGGCCAACTTGGAAAACTGGGTGATCAAACCTTCGGTATCCTCCTCTGACATGCACTATTAACGCTTGAGCGTGCCCGTATTCTCCACCATCTGTGATGCCACGAGAGGCTACAGCTTCCAGCGGGATTGCCCAAGTAGTGCAAGGAGACCAGGTTCAACCAAAACAAGGATTTTATTAAAGGTCTTCGGCAACTAACGAAATAATAACACCATTCTGTCTCTTCCCGAGCCCCACCTCGAGACCGTGTCTCTTCTCTTTTCCCAAACTTCAGCCCATCAGCCCCCTTATTGGTTTCAGCTGCGTGGGAAGATTGGCCACAGAGGGTTGGAGTTCCCGACCATACCAGCAGATGGAGCCATAGCTGTCTGGGTTTGCAGCCATCTCAGGGGGATGTAACGTCCCTCCAGGACACAGCCTCTCGTGACATCACAATATATATATACAAAAAATGTCAACTCTTAATATTCAGCTCAATAGCAACTATTTTACAACAAAGATATTTGATATGGCTTTGAGATATGGAGCGGTGCATGTGCGGAATGCGCACCGGCCATTGCGAGGGCATAGGCCTATTAGCTCTTATTGGTAGTAGCCTACAATATTAAATGTACTGTTGGATGAATACATGGCTACTAGCAGTTGGTATTATATCTAGTTCATGTGTTTTGAATTTCCACTTCCTCAGGTGTTGAACCCAAATTAATTAGCCTATGGTGAGTTACTGTACATAAAGACGTGTCATTCATCACTATTGAAAAAATAAATCTGGCATTTCTGGAGTCCTATTTTGACACTAAAATATAGCAACCATAGTCTAATTGTCAACCGAAAATTCATGACAATCACTGGATTAGGTTGCACATCAAAATATCTTGAATCATGCATTCCTACTTGGACGTGTTAGATGAAACAATTTATTTATTGAATAACTCAGTAGTCTATGTATCATACTTCTTAATAAAGCACTATGAATGACTTCATAAAATAATTACTGGTGGCTCGTGCCACCAACTGTAAAATGAAGGGGTACTTTCGTAGAAATGTATCACTATACTTATTAAAAATCAGTTTTCCAGAGTTTTTGTAGAATCAAGATAGACTTTATTACACAAATCAACAAAAGCAGAGCTGGTCTGCAGAGCAACTGCCTTCCCAACACTCAGCCCTCAGTTTATATACAATTATTTTCCTGCTCATTTTACATACTTTTTAGCTTAAACCCTCCTAGTTTAGTTCCTCCACCATTGTTTCCAAGCTTTCATCTGTTGACCGCTCTGTTTTCTAAGTTCCTTACTACCTCCCCTCTCCCACAATGATCAAACCCATGTGCATTGATAATGAGTAAGTTCAGAAGTGTTATAGGAGCCACTATTAGTCCATTATGTGTTCTTCATAATCCCTTCTCGTCCTTTGTTGCACCTCTTTTTTTCCCACAAAGTTTGCTCATTTCTGTTGGCTCTATCCTGTATTCTTATTATATCATCTATTTCTGGGGCTGCTTCTATCAAAATCAGTGGAGTCTGTATGGCTATTTTACTTTGGATGCTATTTGTGCCTCTTCATCTGCTGCATTGTTTCCTCTGGTAACGTATTCCTTTCCCTTCTTGTGTGCTTGGCATTTAACAATTGCTAGTTGTTTTGGCCTCACTAATGCAATCATTAGTTATTGTATTTGTTGAAAATGCAAAATTGGGCTTCCATCTGTTTTTCTAAACCCTCTCTGTTTACAAACTGCTCCAAATAGGTGGCATACTCCATGTGCATATGCTGAATCAGTGTAAATATTTATAACTTTATCCCTTCCTTGGTTACATGCTGCTGTCAATGCTCTCAGCTCTGCTAGCTGAGCAGAACATGGTTGGTCACAACATTCACTGTCTATGGTGTAGAATTGGTCATCTAGTCTTTTCCTTACTACTGCAGAAACAGCATGATTACCATCATAGTCTACAAATAATTATTCCGTAGCTCCTAGGATTGGAATTGACAACAAATCAGGCCTCAATTTAGTGAATGTCCAAGACTCTGCTACACAGTCATGTGGTTTGCTTTCAGTTTCTATTGGCATCCTCTCCGCTGGGTTAACTGTAGTACATCGTTTTATGGTTACATCTGGATAGGTCAATAATGTCAAATGCTCCAATATTCTGGCATTGGTCAGTACAAATGTTCCTTTCTCAATCAACTCAGTTATTTTATGATGAGCATATATTACCACTGGGTATCCCATTGTGATTGTGGAGGCTTTATCATATGGATATTGTACAGCTGCAAATCCCTGGTAACATGGTGGATGTCCTTGTGCTACTGAATCTAATTTAGAACTGTAGAATGCTATTGGCTGCTTTCACCTTCCTGCACAGGTTTCTTGCATCAGTACTGCTGTTGCAAATCCCTGACAGCGGTTGCTACATACAGTAAGAAAGGTTTCATGTAGTCTGGAGTCCCAAGTGCTAGGGCTGTTTGCATATCCTGCTTTATTGTTTCAAATGTAGTCCCCTGTAGCTCAGTTGGTAGAGCATGGCGCTTGCAACGCCTGGGTTGTGGGTTCGTTTCCCACGGGGGGCCAGTATGAAAACGTATGCACTCACTAACTGTAAGTCGCTCTGGATAAGAGCGTCTGCTAAATGACTAAAATGTAAAAATGTAAATGCTTCTCTCAAAGGTACTGTTTTTACTGCATACTCTTCTACCCAATCTGAACTAAATCCTGTCATTCCCAAAAATGTTAGCATCTGTCCCACTGTTTGTGTCATTGGAACCTTACTCAACCCTTTCAACTGCGAGAGTGCAATTGCTTTAGTCTGCTGAGCTATTGTTCTTCCTAGGTACTCAACCTGTGCCTGACAATACTGAACCTTTTTCTTTGACACTTCATGTCCTCCTTCTGCAAGCCTTTCCAGTAGTTTTACAGTATCCTGATGGCATTGTTCTATTGTGGTTGCACAAACCAGCAAGTCATCTACATACTGTATTAGTGTCCCTTCCAATGTTAGGTCTTCTAAGTCAGCTCTTAACACTTGATTAAACAAATGAGGAGAATGCTTAACTCCCTGAGGCATCCTTGTGTATGTACATTGCTGACCTTTGTAAGTAAATGCAAACAAGTGTCTACTCTCTTCCGCAAAGGGTACACTGAAAAATGCATCACATAAGTCTATCACTGAGAACCATTTTGCATCTGGTGGAATGTTTGTTAACAGTGTGTGTGGATTGGGTACCTCTGTTTGGTAGTCTTGAACTACTTAATTCACTGCTCTCAGGTCATAATAATAATAATAATAATATGCCATTTAGCAGACGCTTTTATCCAAAGCGACTTACAGTCATGCGTGCATACATTCTTTGTGTATGGGTGGTCCCGGGGATCGAACCCACTACCTTGGCGTTACAAGCGCCGTGCTCTACCAGCTGAGCTACAGAGGACCAGTCTCCACTTCTGTTTGTCTGCCTTTAGTACTGGTAGCAGTGGTGTGTTACAGTCACTCTGGGTTTTAAATCAGTACTCCTGCTTTTATCAGTCCCTCTATTGTAGCTTGAATTCCTGCCTCTGCTTCAGGTTTCATTGGGTATTGCTGTTTCCAAGAGGGTCTTGTGTCTCCCTTTACTTTAATGCAGATTGGATTAGCTGATTTTACCAAACCCACATCTGTATCATGTTTTGCCCATAAGTCTTCTGTGATCATACTTTCCATTTATTTCCTTAGCTTTTCTTGTTTTGTTTATTTTTTAACTACTGGCATCTGCCTTTCCTCAGTTATTTCCACTTCCTGTGGTTCCCCCATCAGTTCTGCAAAGCATATGACTTTAATTAGGTTTTTGTCAACAGACTGGAAAATTAATGTATTCTCTGTTTCTACCCACTGTGCATGTTTAGCCTTTTGGTCCCAGATCTTTTGCCTGATATCCCTCAGCCACTAAAAATGTTATGTGAGGTTCTGTTCCTGGTATTTCAAACCAGGTCTGTATGATATCAGATCCTGGAGCATCTTGTGCTTCCATTGCTGCCCCTTGTTTTCCTATTATAAAATATTGTGATCTCATGGAAGCCGGTTTACCCCATGCCTTCCTCAACCATAGTTGTTCTAGCAAATGATTTTGATATGGATCATATTGCAGTGTACAATGATAGCCTAATTTTGGTAATCTCATTTCTGGAACTTGAGCCCTGACACATTTTCCCCACTTCTTTAGTACCTCTTGTACTGGTGATATCCAGTATACATTTGCCATTTTGTCTGTAGCCATCATCATCTGTGGACATACACCTTCCTGATCTATTATTAGTCCTGCTGATGTGCATTTAATTTGGATTTCCATTCTACACAGTGCATCTCTCCCTAATAGATTAATTGGAGTTTGTTCTGATACTAATATAGGTATGCAGGTTGCTTTTCCTCCTGCTTCTAGTTTTACTGCAACTGTCATAGGTATTAGCTGCGTTTGTCCCAGAAATCCTACTGTCTTTGCATATTTGCCTGACATGGGGAGGTGAGAGGCATCATTTGGACATACACATGAGTAAGTTGCTCCAGTATCTATCATCATGGGTGTGCCTCTATTATTCCCCTGAACCTGCAGCATAGGTTCTTCATCAGCCTGCATAGTTATTGCCACTAGCTGACCCTCCCCTCTAGGATTCTCTTGGCATCCCTAGTATCCCTGATTTGGTCCTGCCCACGGGTTCACTGGGCCCTGTGGAGCCTGTGTCTGAGACTGCCACCATGCATCCGAGCTGGTGTCATTTCTTTGCCAATTACCCTGCTGTGGTTGCTTAGGCAGCCATGGGTTGGTAGGACAATTCCTTCTTATATGTCCTGATTGATGACACCCCCAGTAGACACCCAGCTCTTTGGCATTGTGGTTGAGGCGGTAGTTGTGAACCTCCCTGGAGAACAGGTGCCATGGCGCCCTCTCCTGGCGGTGTCAGAGTAATCACTGGAGCTTGTGTTTTCTTTTTGTCCTTTCTTGTCAGCTCTTTCAGCTGCATCTGTGTCAGTTTTCTTTGAACGCCTCTCCCCTGTTCGTCCTTCCTGTATTTTTCCACTGCGTGGATAACATGGTCGCATAATTCCTTGTGTGATTTTGACATTAGTCCCACCACATCTTCCAGTCTACGTCTGACAGGCGTTGGCATTGCCTCCATGTCCTGAATAGTGTTGAAATCAGTGGATCCCCCTCTGGGTCTTTTCTGTTTGTTGTTGCCAACTCTTGAGCTGATCCTCTAGGTAACTTGCAGGGTTTTCTTTATCCCCCAATGGTTTCCCTCTCAGTGCTTTAGGGGCTATTTTGGCTTGATACTATTCTCACTTTTAATATTCTTCTTATCCTTAGTTCCCTCGTCTCATCTCCCATTAAGATAACACACTTGCTCTCCTGTCCTCATGTGCTATATACTTTTTTTTTTTTTTTTTTTTTCCCTTTCTCATTACTTTCCTGTAAGTTACCTCAAATGTATAAAACCACTCTCACTCTCCTGTGCTTAGGTATATTCCCAGTGGTCTGTTCAGGTACACTAGACCACACCCTATTTTCCCCTATCAATTGTATCCCCTATCAGCAGTTGTATTGACATACTCTATTTTTCCCTTTTCTAAATGTTTATATCTGTTCTCGCTTTCCTTCCACATGTGCACCTCATAGGTTATTATTTTTATGTTTGCTGCCACTGTATATTCTCCTATGTAACATCCCCTTATATGATATCTACTTTCCTGTGGTTCTCTTTCTAATCTTTGTCTTAGCATTTATTCCCTAACTTCTCCTTTTTAGCTTTCTCTTTTACTTGTTTATATCTGGACAACTGATCAATTCTCCTACCCAGATTTTATTATTACTATTTCCTGTATCCTCCACTGCTTAAATAATTGTGGTTTGAATGTTGTTTTTTCTCTCCCGGTCTACACCCTCTTCTCCTGACTCTCACAAAAGCAGTCAACGAGTCAGATCCACTTATTACTTTATCCATTCTCTAGTAATCGATTACACGCACATAAAATTCATAATCTTTTCATATATTCATATCAACCAAATCATTCGCATTTCTAATGATTCTTTATTGCCACAAATCGGTTTATCATAATCTACTCCCAGCGGAACAACAACTTTAGCTACCCGGACCCTGCCCCTCAGTCATAGGATCCTCTCAGAAACGTATAGATTTGCCACTAGTCCCTAAAATAACATCCCTCTCTCATTATCATCCCATGATATTCTATGATAGGCAGTGTTGTACGGAACCCCAAGATAATATTATATCAAAGCTTATTATCCAAATGTATATCAAATTTTCATAGGCACTTCTATATCTTATTATTCAAACTTCAGATTGCTACTTACTCTCCACATTTATTCCACTCTCATATCTCATTCACACAATGCTATTCTCAAAGATACTTAATCACTATTTGTATAACCTGCAGGAATATTTTCTTCTATAAAAGGGCCCAAATTTGGAATGTTAACCTTATCACATTTATCATTTTACTACGGTCAATTTTACCAAAATCCTAAATCATCTCTAAGTTTTCCAAATATAATGTTCGAAACACACCCTAAAAGATTTACCGAAATACAATGTGTAGACGTCAAACAACTACACCGGTACACGTGACCTGTTCCTTCAACAGGATTTATCATACCCCTCCTGGTAACGTACATTTTCCACACTCAGTTGGTCAATGAATATCCACATACCATTTATTATTCTCTTCCTAATGCGAGATTGGGCACGCCCTCTCACCACCAGAGACAGAATCTAAAAACGACCACAAATATAGTCCCTTTCCTAACAATTCCTAAACACAGAAAAGGCTATTATTTGCAGGATCTCTTGTTATTTTCTGATCACCCACACAGATGAGCAGCCGCCCGTGCTTAAATGAATCAGACAGAATGACCAGCAGGATGAAAAAATGAATCAGACGAATTGAACAAATACATCAGATGAGCAATCGAGTGACTTCGACGAGTTGAATGCATGAATTGAGTCAGACCAGTTGACCAAGATGAAAGAGTTGCTTTCACAAACTCAAGCAGGTCCAATAAACCAGTCTTGTACAAAACGGGTCAGACAAAACAATCGAATCAAACAAATTGATCAAGCTGATCACATGAGCAACCTGAATAAGACAGATGAAACATCCAACAAAATCATAACTGAATGAATCACAGTCGCTCAAGCAAACCATTCCCCTGCACGAGATGAGCAGACATACTATATTTAACACTTTTGCTATATTTTGAAGCCCTGGAGCCTATTTCACAACTGTTCACCTACTCTGGATGAACAACACTACTTCCAATTATTATGTCACCTACTCAGGAAGACCTACTTCTTCATCAAACGGCCCTGTCTAATTATTGCATCACCACCACAGGATGAGCAGAACTCCTTCAGTCTTATGTACAGCCTGCCCGAGCAGCCTCTAACAATGCACTTCACGTTAGAGCGGTAACCATAGACACCTATTCACTCACACAGTACATCTGGAATTCTAACTTTAGCTCTCCAAAACTGTATTCATAGGCACCTGTCTATGCAGTCCTCTAGTGTTATATTTTCTTAATATACCTAGAGCGCTATTCACAGGATTTTTGAACTTACTTACAATTATCAAAAATATTCAACAATATATAACATTGCATGCATGCTTATTCCTCATTCCAACAAAAACTCTGTACTTTTCCTAAATTAACCCATAATACTGGAGATACCCCCGGTACCTGACCTTCAGAATCAGCTTGAGCGAATCACACAATTTCTATGTTATAAGTAAGAACGTTGCTTACCTCTATTAACAGTGGCCACTGTATTTTGTGTGTGATTCGTCCAGCCTCCTCCAGATGGCGCAGCACCCCGTGGTCTCTTTTTCCAGTCCCTTCGTAGTCGCCAATTATGTCGTAGAAATTGATCACTATACTTATTAAAAATCAAAGTTCTTCCAGAGTTTTTGTAGAATCATGATAGACTTTATTACACAAAGCAACAAAAGCCAAGCTGGTCTGCAGAGCAACTGCCTTCCAAACACTCAGCCCTCAGTTTATATACAATTCTATTCCTGCTTATTTTACATACTTGTCACGCCCTGGCTCTGGGGACACTGTTATGTCGAGCCAGGGTGTGTAGATCTATGTGTTTTGTTTCTATGGTGTAAATTCTATGGGTGCTATTTCTATGTTGGCCAGAGTGGCTCCCAATCAGAGGCAACGAGTGTCAGTTGTTGCTGGTTGTCTCTGATTGGGAGTCATATTTAAACAGTCTGTTTTCCATTCGTGTTTGTGGGATCTTGTTCAAGTTGGTTTGTGTTTGACCGTAGACTGTCACGTTATCGTTTTGGTCGTGTTCGCTAAATAAAGAGTATGTTCGTCTGCAACGCTGCGCCTTGGTCCTCATCTCTTACCGACGATCGTGACAGAAGATCCCACCAAAACTGGACCAAGCAGCGTGTCCAGGAGCCATCGCCAGGGGAATCGCTAGCAGATCTCCGTGGCAACCTCGACTGGGTCAAGCCTAGTGAGGAGCAGAGAGGGTGGACTTGGGAACAGTGGAGGAAGAGTCTCGACTGGGTCAAGCCAAATGAGGAGCAGAATGGCTGGAGCTGGAAGCAGAAGAGCGAGAGTTGGGCGAGAACTATAGAGGCCTGGCCCACGGGGAAGAGAGACCCCCAGAAATTTTTTAGGGGGGGGCTCACGACGTCGGGGCAGCAGGAGGCCGCGATAGAGCGGTCCAGCGGGTTGGCAGAGGAGGCCGCCAGGTTACGGGGGCCACTGGTCAAAGAAGGGAAGGAAGGTGTAGAGGCAAGGCGAGAGGTACTGGGGTGTGTTACCAGTCCGGTCCGGCCCGTTCCAGATCCCGGTGTAGGGCCAGTGGTGTGTGTCCCCAGTACGGTCCGGTCTGTTCCTGCTCCCCGCACCAAGTGTACGGTGCGCGTCGCCAGCCCAGCCCGGCCTGTTCCTGCCCCTCGCACCAAGCCTACGGTGCGCGTCGCCAGCCCGGCCCGGCCTGCTCCTGCCCCTCGCACCAAGCCTACGGTGCGCGTCGCCAGCTCGACCCGGCCTGTTCCTGCTCCCTGCACCAAGCCTATGGTGCGCTTCGCCAGCCCGGCCCGGCCTGTTCCTGCTCCCCGCACCAAGCCTATGGTGCGCGTCGCCAGCCCGGTCCGGCCTGTTCCTGCCACTCGCACCAAGCCAGGGGTGCGAGTCGTCAGCCCGGTCCAGCCCGTTCCTGCTCCACGCACTAAGCCAGGGGTGCGTATCGTCAGTCCGGTCCGGTCCGTTCCTGCTCCACGCACCAAGCCAGGGGTGTGCATCGTCAGCCCGGTCCGGCCCGCTCCTGCTTCCCGCACCAAGCCTATGGTGCGCAACGCCAGCCCGGTCCGGCCCGCTCCTGCTCCTCACACCAAGCCAGTGGTGTGCGTCGTCAGTCCAGCACGGCCCGTGCCTGTTCTCCACACCAAGCCAGTGGTGGGCGTCGTCAGTCCGGCACGGCCCGTGCCTGTTCCACTGGTGCCTGGTTTGGCACCGGTCAGATGCTTTACGCCGGAGCTAGAGCAATCCGCTCCATCAGTGTGCAGTCCAGCTCCGGCCAGCGGGGCCAGACCGGACCAGGGGTACTTTGGGGGGTTGGAGAGGGAGCGGGGATTAGGCCCGGAGCCGGATCCGCCGCCTAGGCGGAGTGCCCACCCAGTCCCTCCCCTGTGGTATTTGGTTGACGCGGTCGGAGTCCGCACCTTTAGGGGGGGGGTACTGTCACGCCCTGGCTCTGGGGACACTGTTATGTTGAGCCAGGGTGTGTAGATCTATGTGTTTTGTTTCTATGGTGTAAATTCTATCGGTGCTATTTCTATGTTGGCCAGAGTGGCTCCCAATCAGAGGCAACGAGTGTCAGTTGTTGCTGGTTGTCTCTGATTGGGAGCCATATTTAAACAGTCTGTTTTCCATTCGTGTTTGTGGGATCTTGTTCAAGTTGGTTTGTGTTTGACCGTAGACTGTCACGTTATCGTTTTGGTCGTGTTCGCTAAATAAAGAGTATGTTCGTCTGCAACGCTGCGCCTTGGTCCTCATCTCTTACCGACGATCGTGACAATACTTTTTAGCTTAAACCCTACTAGTTTAGTTCCTCCACCATTGTTTCCAAGCTTTCATCTTTTGACCGCTCCGCCCACTCTCGTAATTTATGATAGTGGCGAAATCTGACTTCTCCTCCTATGTATTCAGTCTCCTCCTTCTATGTATCTATTTTTGGAAACAATAGTGGCAGAACCAAGCTTTCTCATGTAAAAAATAACAGAGCCATCTCCTGGCTCTGCTCTGTTTATTCTAAAACATATCAATCGATACTTAAATATGGTTTAAACATGGCAGGTCCACAACCCATTCTCAACCAAATACATTTAAGACATTCCTCATGAATTGCCTCATGCATAACAGTATAATCAATTCTCAGACATGTACCGTTTTCATGCATAGTGTATATTTCCCACACATAGTAAGAATGAGCAGGCCCATTCCCAAGAGCCATGTCCTGACTCTGGCTCCCCTCCTTGTGTACCACTCTGTACCACACTCTGTATCACTCTGTACCACACTCTGTATTCACTTAGTCGTACTGCTTGTCTTTATGATTAACTATGTTTTAACTTTATAGTCTAAAAATATTTACTATGTTTAACATATAGTCTACTGAAAAATACCAAAGATTTACTATGTTTAATATATAGTCTATGTCACGATTTCCGCCGAGGCTGCCTCCCCTCCTTGTTCAGGCAGGCTTCGGCGTTCGTCGTCACCGGATTACTAGCCACTGCTGCTCCATATATCATCATTCCATTTGTCTTGTCTTGTCAATTACACACACCTGGTTCATATCCCCTCATTAGTCCGTATATAAGTGTTCCCTCTGCCCCCTTGTCCTTGTGGATGATTGTTTTATGTGAGTTGAGTGTAGCTCGGTGGAGCTATTCGTACCTTGTATTGCCGGGGTAGATTGTTCCCCTGTGCCTTTATTTTGTTGTCGCTATCCAGCGCAACTGTTTACGACGGAATAAACTCTGTGTTCAGTGTTTTACCCTCCTGCGCCTGACTCCTTCTAATCACACTCATCACAGTCTACAGAAAAATACCCAATAGCACCAGTGACACCAGGGGAAAATGCTAGTCTAGAGCCCTGTAATAGTAATTAACACTTAGGGTTGGTGTTGATTCAGGGGAACAAATATGACAGACACAATTTGTAAATAAATAAATAATACAAGAAAATTGTGCAGTCTGGTTTGCTTAATATAAAGAATGTGAAATGACTTATACTTTTACTTTTGATACTTAAGTATATTTTAGCAATTACATGTACTTTTGATATTTAAGTATATTTAAAACCAAATACTTTTAGATGTTTTACTCAAGTAGCTGGGTGACTTTCACTTTTACTTGAGGCATTTGACAGCATGCACAGTGATGTGGGCTGGTGTGGATAAAATGCCAGGGCCAAATTCTTGTCCCAGTCCACCGCTGGAGGGAGGGATAGAGGGATGGAGGGAGGGGAATGGAGAATTAGGCAATCAGATCTATTGGCATTTCTTTAAAGGAGATTCATGGTGGGAGGAAAGAGTGAAAGTGAAGAAAAGCGTTTCTCCTCCGTTCGTTTACCTGACCAAGCTGCCGGAAAGCATCGAAACCCTTTCTGTGTTTAGAAGCTATAATCCCACTTTCTTTACCTATTATGGGTCTTTCATTACTTTTGTAATGGAATAAGTTGAGAGTGATCAGAACTCTGCGGAAAGTTCAAAGTGCCACGAGAAACCATTTATGTGTTCCTTCCCTTAATCATTCAAAAGCACGTCGTGCTAGTATGCCACTTGCGTAGATCTTCCGCCCGCCGTACTACGTCGAGAATTAATATTTGGCCTCTGATGCATTCTTTTTGAAAGAATAAAGGAAAGTGAAGGAAAAGCATGATCTATTCAAGGAGCGCGGGGAATACTCCTCTTCTTCTCTGTCTCGGTGCCCGCCTCACATTTTTGTTGTAGCTGCTGTGTCTCATTTTGTCTAGTGAAGATCACAGGGCTGCAGAGTCGTGCGTTTCAGAAGGGAGAGTGGAGAGAGAGGAGAGTGGGAAATTGTTATCTTTTATTAGCACCCTGTGGGAGAGTTTTGTAGAGGCAAGCACGCTATTGAGCCGATTTGCGTCATGCAGCGGTGAATAGATACTATTACTATTAAATTATGATACTATTGAATTAGCTACTGTACTGAACTAGGCTTGTGTAATATTTTTGTTAATCTATCAGAACAGTTTTAGTAGGGCAGTATGTACAGTCATAATGTGATAGCATCAGAGTGATGAAGTCCACATTTAACTTTTTTATAATACCAATTCATGGTACATTTGGCATCAGAGAAAAGCTGAAAACTCTAATGTAAATGTCTAAACTGTAGCCTAGCTGATTAAATTCTCCCTTATGTCACATTCTATAAGCATTTTATTCACGCGCTCTGGCACTTTGTTAATGTATTAGCTTTGACACCCTACACTCTTAGTAAAAAAGGTGCTATCTAGAACCTAAAAAGGTTATTCGGCTGTCCCCATAGGATAACCATTTGAAGAACCCTTTTTGGTTCCAGGTAGAACCCTTTTGAGTTTCATGTAGAACCCTTTCCACAGAGGGTTCTACAATGGAACCCAAAAGAGTTCTACCTGGAATCAAAAAGGGTTCTCCTATGGGGATAGCCGAAGAACCCTTTTGGAAACCTTTTCTTCTAAGAGTGTATGTTCTCTCCATTGCTAGACAGTTGGCCTTATGCTTACTTTATGCACCACGGACCACACATTCAAGTTCACCAGAGCAGACCCCATGCAGCCTTTTGAAGCATTCTGACCGAGTCATTAATAAATGAACGTTATGAAATGAACATGTTCATACAGTTGTAAAACTGCTATTGCAACCCAGCCATCAGTGCAAAATGTGCCTATCTGAGTTCCCTGAACGCAACAAGACAGAGAGCGCCGAGCAAACACATGGATCCTTTTATTTCCACACATAATGATACAACAGATGTTTATTATTCCGAGGGTGAAATCAGTGAAAGGCTATTCAGGCCGTTTGTTTCAGGCCCGCGCTCGGTTAATTGACATAAAAAAAAGAAAAGTGGAATAATTTGCTCAGTCTTTGAGAATCCACACAATCAGCAGCAGTGGCTTTAAAAGCATTTTAATTATTCTTCAAATTGCGTTTGACTATTTAAAAAGGAGGGTGAGCTGAGAGAGAGAGAAAGCGAGAGAGACAGAGAGAGCAAGAGAGAGAATCTTCTGGGTGTTGGGCTTCATTGTGCGCCCGTGAAGAGATGCAGTGGAGAGATGGTGAGCCCAGGAGACAAGCGCGAGGACAATACCGTCTCATGGGAGATTTTGAAACTGCTAAACAGAATTTGAATACATTAAGGACAACTCAGGAAAAAGGAAAGAAATTGCACAACATAGCCCTGTGTTCTTCTTTTGATCCACAGAGAAAAGAAAGGGACAAATTACACAACATTATGCCGATGACTCAAGTTTTATATTAAGTCCGCAAGCTAGATCCCTGCAATGTCTCATTGAAGATCTAGATAACTTTTCTGGCCTCTCTGGACTAAAACCTAATTATGATAAGTGTACCATAGTACATATTTGTATTTGTATTTATTATGGATCCCCATTAGCTGCTGCCAAGGCAGCAGCTACTCTTCCAGGGGTCCAGCAAAATTAAGGCAGTTTATACAATTTAAAAACATTACAATACATTCACAGATTTCACAACACACTGTCTACCCTCAGGCCCCTACTCCACCACTACCACATACTGTATCTACAGTACAAAATCCATGTGTCCGTGTCTGTATAGTGCGTATGTTATCGTGTGTGTGTATGCATGTGTCTGTGCCTATGTTTGTGTTGCTTCACAGTCCCCACTGTTCCATAAGGTGTATTTATATCTGGGGGGTTTTGTCTAATTTTACTGCTTGCATCAGTTTCTTGATGTGGAATAGAGTTCCATGTAGTCATGGTTCTATGTAGTACTGCGGCCTGTAGGACCTGTCTTGTTGATTGTGCTGTTAAGAAGGTAGAGCAGCGCATTATTATGGACAGATTGCTCCCCATCTTAACTATCAATATGTTTTGACCATGACAGTTTACATTCCAGGGTTACTCCAAGCAGTTTAGTCACCTCAACTTGCTCAATTTCCACATTATTTATTACAAGATTTAGTTGAGGTTTAGGGTTTAGTAAATGATTTGTCCCAAATACAATGCTTTTAGTTTTTGAAATATTTAGGACTAAGTTATTCCTTGCCACCCATTCTGAAACTAACTGCAGTTTTATTCAAAGCCAGTGGCATGTCATTAGTTAAGATTGAAAAAAGTAAGGGGCCTAGACAGCTGCCCTGGGGAATTCTTGTTTCTACCTGGATTATGTTGGAGAGGCTTCCCATCGATACACCATCCCGTCTGGTTTGCGAATAATGGGACTATCATTTGTTTTTCAACAGGACAATGACCCAAAACACACCTCCAGGCTGTGTAAGGGCTATTTGACCAAGGAGAGTGATGGAGTGCTGCATCAGATGACCTGGCCTCCACAATCACCCGACCTCAACCAAATTGAGATGCTTTGGGATTAGTTGGACCGCAGAGTGAAGGAAAAGCGGCCAACAACTGCTCAGCATATGTGAGAACTCCTTCAAGACTGTTGGAAAAGCATTCCAGGTGAAGCTGGTTGAGAAAATGCCAAGAGTGTGCAAAGCTGTCATCAAGCAAAGGGGTGGTTACTTTGAAGAATCTCAAATATTTTGGTTACTACATGATTCCATATGTGTTATTTCATGGTTTTGATATCACTACATGATTCAATTTGTGTTATTTCATGGTTTTTATGTCTTCACTCAAATTCTACAATGTAGAAAATAGTAAAAATAAAGAAAAACCCTGGAATGAGTAGGTGTGTCCAAACTTTTGACTGGTACTGTATATATATTTTTATAATAATACTAATAAAAATAATACAAAAAATGCCTATCAAAATCCATCAGTGTAAGCTAGAGGTATGTTTTTTTGCGTGGGGTGTGTCTCAATCCACCACATCCGCCTTTGTCGGCCTTCCTCATCAACTGGGAACTTGAGGTCAAATCAATACAAGGTCGGAAAGTTGGAGTTCTAGAAAGAGGCCCGAGTTCCAGAGTTGGATTTCCGAGTTGGTTGACCGTTCAAAAAGATTTTTTCCAGTCGGAGCTAGTTTCTCTTCTGAGTTCCCAGTTGTTTTGAATGCGGCATAAACCAGAAAATCGGTCCGTTTTGCTCTACAACCCCCACAAGTGTCACAGGACTCGTCTGAAGTCGGTAACGCTGATGTGCCAGCTTCTGTCTGTAGCGTCCGAACCATTAGGGCTAGAAACTAATCTCACTGTGGAAAGAGGAGACTCCCATGAACACGATGGTGTTCTCCGTTTTCCTCCACGAGCCCCACAAGTGTCATGGGACTCGTCTGAAGGTAACCCATACAAATGAATGGAAGTATGGCCAACAGAAATAAGGGGTTAAATATTTGTCCAAAAAAAACAAGCTTTCTTATCTCCTACATATAGGAGACACTTCAAAACCTTATTCCTTTTTGACTGTCTTTTGAATGTGTTTTCAATGCATTTCTATAGGCTATTGTACTAAAGACCAAATTAAATACATGTTTTTTAATACCTAAAGGGGTCCTAAAATTCCAAATCAAATAGACTAGTCTTTTATAGGTAACTGACCTCACAGAAAAATGACATTAAAATTAACCAGTATTAAAAGGTACAACAAACCGCACCACAGCACAGTACAACACCACACCACAACACCCCATACCAGAGCACAAAACCATATCCCTCCACAACACAACAAAAAACAACCCAATACAGTCTCAGGGTTCGGGACGGCAACGCCCAACATTCGCTCCCTCCTTAGTCTTCCTGTTTGGTCTGCCCTCTTTAGTTAGGCCCTTATCTCCCCGGGACCACCCATACGTAAAAATGTATGCGCACATGACTGTAAGTCGCTTTATATAAAAGCGTCTGCTAAATGGCATATTATATTATTATTATCTCTCTCTCCATCTTTTCATTCCTCTTCCCTGATCCTGCATTTGGCTGTGCCTTGTGTGGCTTGGCAACCTCCCATGTTCCTCATCTCCACTCCATGAAAGACACTTTGTCTTTCTACTACCAACTGAGTGGAAGGAGAGAGAGAGAGAGAGAGAGAGAGAGAGAGAGAGAGAGAGAGAGAGAGAGAGAGAGAGAGAGAGAGAGAGAGAGAGAGAGAGAGAGAGAGAGAGAGAGAGAGAGAGAGCCTGCATTGTGGTGCGGATACGTTGCCACCTCACCTGTTTGCATCCCACGTGGTCCTGACTGCTTTTTTTCTGCCTGTCTGTGTCCTGAGCAGTAGCACAAATACTGGAAACAAAAAATCCACTGTACACAGAAAATACCGTAATACTCACAATATTGTAGCAGGGTTTATCATGTAATTTCCCCCTCACAACATTTGATATATGAGGTGGCAATTATTTAAGGGACAATCTACAAAAGACTATAAAACTTTCTCACAGACATTGTAACAAAAGTTACAATATCATTCTTGCAACAATATTGTGAGTATTATAGGTGTTTGATGTGTGTCTTGAGTGATGCAATTAGGCCTATACTGTACCTTGTTTTACATGAAAACTCAATGTTATCTCCAATCTCTGTAGAGGTCAGAGTTTTGTGATGCTACTGTGAGTCGTGCTACAGTAGGCCTCCTTTTCACTGCCCAATCCCATCTGGATAAGAGGAGTACCTATGTAAGAATGCTGTTCATTGACTATAGCTCAGCATTCAACACCATAGTACCCTCCAAGCTCATCATTAAGCTCGAGGCCCTGGGTCTGAACCCCGCCCTGTGCAACTGGGTCCTGGACTTCCTGACGGGTCGCCCCCAGGTGGTGAAGGTAGGAAACAACATCTCCACTTAGCTGATCCTCAACACTGGGGCCCCACAAGGGTGCGCGCTCAGCCCCCTCCTGTACTCCCTGTTCACCCATGACTGCGTGGCCAAGCAAGCCTCCAACTCAATCATCAAGTTTGCAGACGACACAACAGTAGTAGGCTTGATTACCAACAATGACGAGACCGCCTACAGGGAGGAGGTGAGGGCTCTGGGAGTGTGGTGCCAGGAAAATAACCTCTCACTCAACATCAACAAAACAAAGGAGATGATCGTGGACTTCAGGAAACAGCAGAGGGTGCACCCCCCTATCCACATCGACGGGACCTTAGTGGAGAAGGTGGAAAGCTTCAAGTGCCTTGGCGTACACATCACTGACAAACGGAAATGGTCCACCCACGCAAACAGTGTGGTGAAGAAGGCGCATCAGAGCCTCTTCAACCTCAGGAGGCTGAAGAAATGTGGCTTATCACCTAAAACCCTTACAAACTTTTACAGATGCACAATTGAGAGCATCCTGTCAGGCTGTATCACCGCCTGATACGGCAACTGCACCGCCCACAACCGCAGGGCTCTCCAGAGGGTGGTGCGGTCTGCCGAACGCATTACCGGGGGCAAACTACCTGACCTCCAAGACACATACAGCACCCGATGTCACAGGAAGGCCAAAAAGATAATCAAGGACATCAACCACCCGAGCAACTGCCTGTTCACCCTGCTATCATCCAGAAGGCGAGGACAGTACAGGTGCATCAAAGCTGGGACCGAGAGAATGAAAAACAGCTTCTATCTCAAGGCCATCAGACTGTTAAATAGCCATCACTTACACATTAGAGGCTGCTGCTGCCAATTGAAATCACGGGCCACTTTAAGAAATGGAACACTAGTCACTTTAATAATGTTTAAATATCTTGCACTACTCATCTCATATGTATATACTGCATTATATTCTATAATATTCTTCTGTATCTTAGTCCATGCCGCTCTGTCATTGCTTGTCCATATATGTATATATTCTTAAATCCCATTCCTTACTGTTTTGTGTGCATTGGGTATACAGTGCCCTCCACTATTATTGGCACCCCTGTTTAAGATGTGGTCGAGGACTTCCAAAAATTATCCTTTTATTTTAAACAACATAGAACCCAAATGCAAAAAAATAGAAAAATCCAACCTTTTATTTAAGTACATTACTTTGGTGGTAAAAAAAAAAATCACACATTTAGAAAAAAAATACTTGAAATCATGTGTCCCACAATTATTGGCACCCCTAATAATTCCGCTGAAAATGTTAATTGATTTTTTAAAAAATATATTTTTCTGTAGTTGCTAAAGTTGGTCAGGGTATCTAGGAACTTTTAATTAGTAATTCATGACTTCCTGTTTCCCTGGGGTATAAATATGACGTGACACAGAGGCCTAATACTCTTACCCATTTGTCAACATGGCAAAGACAAGAGAACACACCATTCAAGTAAGGCAGATTTGTGTCGACCTTCATAAGTCAGGCAATGGCTACAAGAAAATAGCCACTCGCCTTAACTTGCCCGTATCTACAGTCAGAGGAATCCTTAAGAAGTTTAAAACAACTGGAACAGTGACAAACAAGGCTGGAAGAGGTCCCACGTTTATCTTGCCACAACGCACAGTGAGGAGGATGGTAAGAGAAGTAAAAAAATGTCCTAAGCTCACTGTCACAGAATTGCATCAAAGAGTGGCATCTTGGGGTCACAAAGTCTCCAAAACAACCATCAGACGCTCTCTACATGCCAACAAGCTGTTTGGGAGGCATGCAAGGAAAAAGCCTTTTTCTCACTAACACTCACAAACGTAAACGTCTGGAGTTTGCTAAGCGGCACTGGGACTTCAACTGGGATCGTGTGCTTTGGTCAGATGAGACTAAGATTGAGCTTTTTGGCAACAAACACTCTAAGTGGGTCTGGCGTAAAACAAAAGATGAGTATGCCGAAAAGCACCTCATGCCCACCGTGAAGTATGGTGGAGGATCTGTGATGCTGTGGGCCTGTTTCTCTTCCAAAGGCCCTGGGAACCTTGTTAGGGTGCATGGCATTATGAACACTTTGAACTACCAGGACATTTAAAATAAAAACCTGATGGCCTCTGCCAGAAAGCTGAAGATGGGTCGTCATTGGGTCTTTCAGCAGGATAATGATCCAAAACATGTGGCAAAATCTACACAAAAATGGTTCAGCAGTCACAAACTCAAGGTCCTCCCATGGCCATCTCAGTCCCCAGACCTCAACCCAATCGAAAACCTGTGGGGCGAGCTAAAGAGGAGAGTGCATAAGAGAGGACCCAGGACACTGGATGATCTAGAAAGATTGTGCAAAGAAGAATGGTCAAAGATCCCTCTCTCTGTGTTCTCCAATCTTGTGAACTGTTATAGGAGGAGATTAAGTGCTGTCTTGTTGGCAAAAGGGGGTTGTACAAAGTATTAACATCAGGGGTGCCAATAATTGTGGGACACATGATTTCAAGTGTTTTTTTTTCTAAATGTGTGATTTTTTTTTTTAGCACCAAAGTAATGTACTTAAATAAAAGGTTGGATTTTTCTCTTTTTTGCATTTGGGTTCTATGTTGTTTAAAAAAAAAAGAGAATTTTTGGAAGTCCTCGACCACATCTTAAACAGGGGTGCCAATAATTGTGGAGGGCACTGTATGTTGTGTAATTGTTAGATGTTACTGCACTGTCGGAGCTAGAAGCATAATAATTTCGCTACACCCGCTATAACATCTGCTAAACACGTCTATGTGACAAATACAATTTGATTTGATTTGATTTATACACTCAGTGGCTAGTTTATTAGGTACACCCATCTATTAACGGGTCGGACCCCCCTTTGCCTCCAGAAGAGCCTGAATTCTTTGGGGCATGGAAACAATGCTCAATCGGTATCAAGGGACATAACGTGTGCCAGGAAAACATTCCACACACCAATACACCACCGCCACCAGCCTGTACTGTTGACACCAGGCGGGATGGGGCCATGGACTCGTGCTGCCTACGCCAGATCCTGACTCTGCCATCAGCATGATGCAACAGGAACTGGGATTCTTCGGACCACTCCTCAATTTTCCAGTGTTGGTGATCGCGTGCCCACTGGGGCCGCTTCTTCTTGTTTTTAGCTGATAGGAGTGGAACCCGGTGTGGTCGTCTGCTGCAATAGCCCGTCCGTGGCAAGGACCGACGAATTGTGCGTTCCAAGATGCCCATCTGCACACCACTGTTTACTGAGGGGGGCGAGAGCAATAGAAATAGAATGAAAGATAAACAAGTTAGTTAAAGTGAAAGTTTAGTATCAAGGGTATAGCAGTACAGTTAATATTCAATAGAAAACACAAGTATTTTTCAAGGGAGGACAATTCCTTTGTTTCTTAATCTGTACAGAGAGAAAATTTTTGTTTTTCTCATTTAGAGATGCAAAACTTGTTCTACCAATAGTAAGTATTAGCTCACACCAAATAAATAATCGTATTAACATATGTCCGGAAACATCTTACAGTTGTAAAATTCACTTCTCTTCGCCACATTACGTTAATCACAAAATCCCCATATTTGTGTATGTGCCTGATGATTACAGTAAGCAATTACGACTGGGCTTTATTACCAAATACACAAATGAGATCTCCTAAATGAGTTCATCCCTAGTATTTGTATTAGCTATTTAACTCAGAAAATCCTTGTTTATTGAACTTCAAACAGCACATATGAATCAACTCTGTATCACATTAATCATTGAGTACAAGGGCCCAGATGGCACAATCTTAACCAAGCTTGAATTAATTCCGGCGTGTGAGTAACTGGTGCATCAAAATCCCTCTCAAGGACCTTTGAAGAATGACATGAATAATCGCTCGTTGGATGTGCTGTTGAGCGTGTGTTTCTGGGCTGAGAACACAGAGACCTACTGTAAATGATGGCCTGGTTTCAAGAGAAGAACTACAGCTCGTCTTTAGAGTAAGTCAGAGCCACGTACAGTGTTCACTCACGCAGCAGTTGACTCATGGAGCGGTGGCCAATGTTCGTTCGTAGAAGCCGCTCCTCCTAGGCATAATTCAAGCCTCCTCCTCAACCCTCTCTCGCTCTCTTCAAATCAGGGGTTGGAACCGGTTCAGGGAACAGAAAACCTGAAAATAACAAAAATGTTCAAGGAACAGAAACGGAACCTGGAACAAAAGTGATCAATACTGTTTTGGAACACAACCGTTACTCTACAAGCATGGGAACTGGTTAATAACATTATTTTACGTTCCAGGCATTTCTTTCTAGTCCCACAACAAACACAACAAGCACCTATGCAAAGCCCTTACTCTGTCACCCAGAAACGTATTCCAGTGTCTTCCTGCAAGCTGAAAATCTTTGCGTGTGCGTGTTTAGGCTACCTGCTCATCCCCCCTCCGAAGCATAGGCTACTGTACTGACATTACAAGCTTGATTCAGAAGATAAGGAGAGAGATTTTCTATTAGCTAGAGAAGAATGGATAAACTTTTTCAATGCTAGTTAAGGATACTATAGTCCTAGGTATCACTTTTCATGTTATATTTATTAACTACAAAACGGTAAGACATGTTTTTAATTCTGGTGCCGCCCTGCACAAACAAGCTTGTTAGCTAGCTAGCTCAAATGACATTCAAAGTTCCTACATAGAAGCCACTCCTCCTAGGCATTATTCTGTGGACCTAATTCAGATAATGCATGTCATAACAAGATGCCCAGCACTTCAAGCCTCCTCCTCAACCCTCTCTTGCTCTCTCCCAACATGCATAATTTCAGTCACATCTTGTGCCACAAGATTTTCAGAACAAAACGATTGAAAATAATTTTGGTTCCAACCTCTGGTTCAAATGCACGGCCGCTGGTTGATATTATGAAGTATTTAGTGATGGCATACACAGTCTTTGTGTAATTTTATGATTTCATGTCTAGTGATGAGCAAAACCGCAAATTGCTTCTCTGTGACGTTTTCAAGTAGGATCCCTGAGATGACTAATACAATATAATTTATTATGGACAGTCATTTTCAGCTACCTATATAACCATCTGTAGTTTTCTGATCATATTGGAACTCTCTGCTATGTTTCTCTGGTTGTCCTTGTCTAATAACATATGTAAATATGTTAAATAGATTCTCAAAAACCTATAGAATGATATTTATAGTCAGTTTACTCCAACATTTTTCTGTTGTTTAAGCCTCAAACTCCCATGATTCCATTCATCAAAACCACTCCCACCATCACCAACCAAAGTTACAGCTCTGGCGGCCATTGTGCCCTTTCCACATAGCCTATATTTTTGTATTTTATTACTTGTAAACTTCATACTTTTTATTAGTTCCAATAGGCCTCCAGTGTTGTTGGGTGGTTGCTTGGACAGTTGCTGAGGCTGTACTTGTCTGTTATTGTTGAAAATACTTGATTTCAGATGCAGCAGGTTTAGCTACTTAGCTAGCTAGCATTGCTAACATTAGCACCAAAGATACAGGCTGAGAGACTAGTATTCCATAATAATAAATGTTGTGTTCTTTTAACAGGCCTACATGTTGTTTGGACTATTATTTAAGACAGTCGCTAAGTTGAAACTTGGCTGTTATTGTTGCAAACACTATTATTTTGGAAGTAGCCGTCAGGCTAGCTAGCATGCTAACTAAACTGAACAAAAATATAAATGCAACATGTGAAGTGTTGGTCCCATGTTTCATAAGCTGAAATAAAAGATCCCAGAAATGTTCCATACACACAAAAAGTTTATTTCTCTCAAATGTTGTGCACAAATTTGTTTACATCCCTGCTAGTGAGCATTTCTCCTTTGCCAAGATAATCCATCCACCTGACAGGTGTGGCATATCAAGAAACTGATTAAACAGCATGATCATTGCACAGGTGCACCTTGTGCTCGGGACAATAAAAGGCCACTCTAAAATGTTCAGTTTTGTCCCACAACACAATGCCAAAGATGTCTCAAATTTTGAGGGAGCGTGCAATTTGTATGCTGACTGCAGGAATGTCCACCAGAGCTGTTGCCAGATAATGTAATGTTCATTTCTCTACCATAAGTCTCCTCCAACGTTGTTTTAGAGAATTTGGCAATACGTCCAACCGGCTTCACAACCGCACACCATGTGTATGGCGTTGTGTGGGCAAAGCGGTTTGCTGATGTCAACATTGTGAACAGAGTGCCCCATGGTGGCGGTGGGGTTATGGTATGGGCAAGCATAAGGTACGGACAACGAACACAATTGCAATTTGAATGCACAGAGATACCGTGACGAGATCCTGAGGCCCATTGTTTTATGGCCAGCAGCATACCACCCTGCATCCCACTGCTGGCTTGCCTCTGAAGCTAAGCAGGGTTTGTCCTGGTCAGTCCCCAGATGGGAGGCCAGATGCTGCTGGAAGTGGTGTTGGAGGGCCAGCAGGAGACACATTAAATATCACAATGCCCCAGGGCAGTGATTGGGGACATTGCCCTGTGTAAGGTGTTAAATGGTTGTCCTGACTCTCTGTGGTCACTAAAGATCCCATGGCACTTATCGTAAGAGTAGGGGTGTTAACCCTGGTGTCCTGGCTAAATACCCAATCTGGCCCTCATACCATCATGGCCACCTAATCACCCCCAGCTTCAGATTGGCTCATTCATCGGTACATGGTCAAGTCAGAGTGTACCCAGGGTAGCTGTCACTTTAAGCTACCCTTGGTGCCGCACAACATGAACATGGAGCCTTCTGCCTTCTGCTGTTAAGTAGCTAGCTAGCTAGCTAATTTCGCCATTGCATACATTTAGCTATATAAATGTCCTTTATTTGTTAGCGATTGTAAGTACACCATTTAAGAAATATTAACAGAAAAACTTCATTGTAAAAATGAATTGTAAGATAAAGAATGGTAAGCTAAGGCTAAAGCTACTCAGTAGATTAGCTATAACTAGCTACGTTAGCTAGCTAACATTAGCTGCAAGGTAGCGACCCCCGAACCTAGGAGACTGTTTTGCATTTTGAATTCTTGCCTTTTATTGCTATATGGTAGCTCTTGCCCATTTATCATGAATGTTTTAACTATATACACTACCGGTCAAAATATTTAGAACATCTACTCATTCAAGGGTTTTTCTTTATTTTTACTATTTTCTACATTGTAGAATAATAGTGAAGACATCGAAACGATGAAATAACCAAAGGACACATTTCCACCGGTCTAATGTCCATTGCTCGTGTTTCTTGGCCCAAGCAAGTCTCTTCTTATTATTGGTGTCCTTTAGTAGTGGTTTCTTTGCAGCAATTCAACCACGAAGGCCTGATTCACACAGTCTCCTCTGAACAGTTGATGTTGAGATGTGTCTGTTTCTTCAATTCTGTGAAGCATTTATTTGGGCTGCAATTTCTGAGGCTGGTAACTTGAATGAACTTATCCTCTGCAGCAGAGGTAACTCTAGGTCTTCCATTCCTGTCATCATAGCGCTTGATGGTTTTTGCGACTGCACTTGAAGAAACTTTCAAAGTTCTTGACATTTTTCGTATTGACTGACCTTCATGTCTTAAAGTAAGGATGGACTGTCTTTTTGCTTATTTGAGCTGTTCTTGCCATAATATGGACTTGGTCTTTTACCAAATAGGGCTATCTTTTGTATACACCACTGATTGGCTCAAATGCATTAAGAAGGAAAGAAATTCCACAAATTAACTTTTAACAAGGCAAACCTGTTAATTGAAATGCATTCCAGGTGACTCTACCCACAAGCTGGTTGAGAGAATGCCAAGAGTGTGCAAAGCTGTCATCAAAGCAAAGGGGGCTATTTCAAGAATCTCAGATATAAAATATATTTTGATTTGTTTAACACTTTTTTGGTTACTACATGATTCCATAAGTGTTATTTCATAGTGTTGATGTCTTCACTATTATTCTACAATGTAAAAAATAGTAAAAATGAAGAACAACCCTTGAATGAGTAGGTGTGTCAATCTTTTGACTGGTACTGTATACAGCTGTGGAAAAAATTAAGAGACCACTGCAAATGTTTCTTAAATCAGCATCTCTACATGTATGACAGCCATTCCATTCCAGTGTCTGTTGAATTCCAACACAGCCACACCTCATTCTACTGAATTAGGTACTGATTAGGTGATCACCTGAACCAAATCTTATTTAATGAGGAAAAGTATAAAAACCACTGCTGTGGTCATCACTATCTTCTTGCAATATGACCAGCTGGATGGTAAAAACAGTGCTAATAGTACCTCAAAATTAATATTAATAAAAAAATAACTATTGACCATGCCAAAAGAGTTTAAAAGGAAAGTTTTGAGTGAGGAAAAGAAGGGTTCAATTCTGGCTATACTGGCAGAGGGATACAGTGAGCGTCAGGTTGCTTCCATCCTTAAAATTTCAAAGATGTCGGTTCATAAGAACAAGGTCAAGCAGCAGACATTGGGGACAACAAAGCTACAGACCGGCAGAGGGCAAAAACGACTCTCTACTGACCGGGATGACCGCCAACTCATTCGAATGTCACTCAACAACCGTAGGATGACATCAAGTGACCTACAAAAAGAATGGCAAACAGCAGCTGGGGTGAAGTGCACGGCGAGGACGGTTCGAAACAGGATCCTAGGGGCAGGGCTGAAGTCATGCAAAGCTAGAAAAAAGCCCTTCATCAATGAGAAGCAAAGAAGAGCCAGGCTGAGGTTTACAAAAGACCATAAGGATTGGACCGTAGAGGACTGGAGTAAGGTCATCTTCTCTGATGAGTCCAATTTTCAGCTTTGCCCAACACCTGGTCATCTAATGGTTAGACGGAGACCTGGAGAGGCCTACAAGCCACAGCGTCTCGCACCCACTGTGAAATTTGGTGGAGGATCGGTGATGATCTGGGGATGCTTCAGCAAGGCTGGAATCGGGCAGATTTGTCTTTGTGAAAGACGCATGAATCAAGCCACGTACAAGGTTGTTCTGGAAGAAAACTTGCTTCCTTTTGCTCTGACATTGTTCCCCAACTGTGAGGATTGGTTTTTCCAGCAGGACAATGTGCCATGCCACACAGCCAAGTCAATCAAGGTGTGGATGGATGACCACCAGATAAAGACCCTGTCATGGCCAGCCCAATCTCCAGACCTGAACCCCATTGAAAACTTCTGGAATGTGATCAAGAGGAAGATGGATGGTCACAAGCCATCAAACAAAGCCGAGCTGCTTGAATTTTTGTGCCAGGAGTGGCATAAAGTCACCTAACATCAATGTAAAAGACTGGTGGAGAGCATGCCAAGACGCATGAAAGCTGTGATTGAAAATCAGGGTTATTCCTCCCAATATTGATTTCTGAACTCTTCTTAAGTTAAAACATTAGTATTGTGTTGTTTAAAAATGAACATTAACTTATTTTCTTTGCATTATTCGAGGTCTGACAACACTGCATCTTTTTTGTTATTTTGACCAGTTGTCATTTTCTGCAAATAAATGCTCAAATGACAATATTTTTATTTGGAATTTGGGAGAAATGTTGTCAGTAGTTTATAGAATAAAATAAAAATTATATTTTTACCCAAACACATACCTATAAATAGTAAAACCAGAGAAACTGATAATTTTGCAGTGGTCTCTTAAAGTTTGGGGTCACTTAGAAATGTCCTTGTTTTTGAAAGAAAAGCATTTTTTTTTTCATTAAAATGACATCAAATTGATCAGAAATACAGTGTAGACAATGTTAATGTTGTAAATGGCTATTGTAGCTGGAAACGGCTGATTTTTAAAGGAATATCTACATACAGTGGGGAGAACAAGTATTTGATGCACTGCCGATTTTTGAAGGTTTTCCTACTTACAAAGCATGTAGAGGTCTGTAATTTTTATCATAGGTACACTTCAACTGTGAGAGACGGAATCTAAAACAAAAATCCAGAAAATCACATTGTATGATTTTTAAGTAATTAATTTGCATTTTATTGCATGACATAAGTATTTGATCACCTACCAACCAGTAAGAATTCCGGTTCTCACAGACCTATTAGTTTTTCTTTAAGAAGCCCTCCTGTTCTCTACTCATTACCTGTATTAACTGCACCTGTTTGAACTCGTTACCTGTATAAAAGACACCTGTCCACACACTCAATCAAACAGACTCCAACCTCTCCACAATGGCCAAGACCAGAGAGCTATGTAAGGACATCAGGGATAAAATTGTAGACCTACACAAGGCTGGGATGGGCTACAGGACAATAGGCAAGCAGCTTGGTGAGAAGGCAACAACTGTTGGCGCAATTATTAGAAAATGGAAGAAGTTCAAGATGACGGTCAATCACCCTCGGTCTGGGGCTCCATGCAAGATCTCACTTCGTGGGGCATCAATTATCATGAGGAAGGTGAGGGATCAGCCCAGAACTACACGGCAGGACCTGGTCAATGACCTGAAGAGAGCTGGGACCACAGTCTCAAAGAAAACCATTAGTAACACACTACGCCGTCATGGATTAAAATCCTGCAGCTCACGCAAGTCCCCCTGCTCAAGCCAGCGCATGTCCAGGCCCATCTGAAGTTTGCCAATGACCATCTGGATGATCCAGAGGAGGAATGGGAGAAGGTCATGTGGTCTGATGAGACAAAAATAGAGCTTTTGGTCTAAACTCCACTCGCCGTGTTTGGAGGAAGAAGAAGGATGAGTACAACCCCAAGAACACCATCCCAACCGTGAAGCATGGAGGTGGAAACATCATTCTTTGGGGATGCTTTTCTGCAAAGGGGACAGGACGACTGCACCGTATTGAGGGGAGGATGGATGGGGCCATGTATCGCGAGATCTTGGCCAACAACCTCCTTCCCTCAGTAAGAGCATTGAAGATGGGTCGTGGCTGGGTCTTCCAGCATGACAACGACCCAAAACACACAGCCAGGGCAACTAAGGAGTGGCTCCGTAGAAGCATCTCAAGGTCCTGGAGTGGCCTAGCCAGTCTCCAGACCTGAACCCAATAGAAAATATTTGGAGGGAGCTGAAAGTCCGTATTGCCCAGCGACAGCCCTGAAACCTGAAGGATCTGGAGAAGGTCTGTATGGAGGAGTGGGCCAAAATCCCTGCTGCAGTGTGTGCAAACCTGGTCAAGACCTACAGGAAACGTATGATCTCTGTAATTGCAAACAAATGTTTCTGTACCAAATATTAAGTTTACTGCTTTTCTGATGTATCAAATACTTATGTCATGCAATAAAATGCAAATTAATTACTTAAAAATCATACAATGTGATTTTCTGGATTTTTGTTTTAGATTCCGTCTCTCACAGTTGAAGTGCACCTATGATAAAAATGACAGACCTCTACATGCTTTGTAAGTAGGAAAACCTACAAAATCGGCAGTGTATCAAATACTTGTTCTCCCCACTGTAGGTGTACAGAGGCCCATTATCAGCAACCATCAGTCCTGTGTTCCAATGGCACGTTGTGTTTGCTAATCCAAGTTTATCATTTTAAAAGGCTAATTGATCATTAGAAAACAATTTTGCAATTATGTTAGCACAGCTGAAAGCTGTTGTGCTGATTAAAGAAGCAATAAAACTGGTCTTCATGAGACTAGTTGAGTATCTGGAGCATTAGCAATTGTGGGTTCGATTACAGGATCAAAATGGCCAGAAACAAATAACTTTCTTCTGAAACTCGTCAGTCTATTCTTGCTCTGAAAAATGAAGGCTATTCCATGAGAGAAATTGCCAAGAAACTGAAGATCTCGTACAACGCTGTGTACTACTCCCTTCACAGAACAGCGCAAACTGGCTCTAACCAGAATAGAAAGAGGAGTGAGAGGCCCCAGTGCACAACTGAGCAAGAGGACAAATACATTAGAGTGTCTAGTTTGAGAAACAGACGCTTCACAGGTCCTCAACTGGCAGCTTCATTAAATAGTACCAGCAAAACACCAGTCTCAAAGTCAACAGTAAAGAGGCGACTCCGGGATGCTGACCTAGGCAGAGTTGCATTTTAAAATGATAATCTTTGATTAGCAATCACAACTTGCCATTGGAACACAGGACTGATGGTTGCTGATAATGGGCCTCTGTACGCCTATTGTCACGATCGTCGGGAACAGAGGACCAAGGCGCAGCGTTGAAGGCGAACATACTTTTTATTTAATGATTACACGAACAAAACGATAACGTAACGTCCTCGGTCTAACACAAACCACACTGGAACAAGATCCCACAAACACTGTGGGAACACAGCCTGTCTAAATATGGTTCCCAATCAGAGACAACCAGCAACAGCTGACACTCGTTGCCTCTGATTGAGAACCACTCTGGCCAACATAGACATACATGAACTAGAAAAACAAAGAACACTCACACCCTGGCTCAACATACAAGCCTCCCCAGAGCCAGGGCGTGACACCTATGTAGATATTCCATAAAAAATCAGCCGTTTCCAGCTACAATAGCCATTTACAACATTAACTATGTTATTTTAATGGACAAAAAAATTGCTTTTCTTTCGAAAGCAAGGACATTTCTAAGTGACCCCAAACTTTTGAACGGTAGTGTGTATATATATATATATATGCCAGGACTGTCACAGAGAGAGGTACGGGGGAGCGTTGTAGAGAGAGTTCGTAAGGTGCGTGTGTGTGCATTTTAATTCTAGCTAAGCACTGCCACTAATACGCCTGACAAGCTTAGTATCAACTAATTATCAAGCCCTTGATTGGCTTATCAATACGTTACTGCTGGGCTGGAACAACATGTTCAAACATCTCCAAGACCAGGAATAATAAGAAACCCTAATTTTTTGGTGAACAAGGACGTGTTTTAATCGCAGAGAACATAAGCCCTGAGGAGCAGGAGATGGCAGAGGATGCAGAGGAGTGCAGGTATGTAGATGGCTCTACCCACTAAATTATCTAGATAAAAAAGGCAGCCTATCTCCTGTTTCTGTAGCGTGAGGCAGCTTGATGTACAAGTACACCCCCTGGACAGGATGTTAGTCTGTTGCAGGGCCTTGAATACCTAAAACATATGGCGTGCCGTCCCTACTATGTTGTCCATTATTTCCAGATAATGTTGATGGTCTGCGTTTATCCCTTACAAATAGTATATGTCAATACTGTAGGTTACATGTTGTCAGAAAAGCAGCACAGTTACTGTGGATTTAAATGCTTTTACTTCTCTTTTGAAGGCATTCAGGTGATAGGGGTCCTGGGGATTACGGGTAAAAAAAAGTATATACAGCATCAGTTCGGAGGAGATTAACAGGTGTACTGATGGGCCAGAGAAGATGTCAGCCACAGCCCTCTGCAACTACCCGAGGTTATGTTATTAGTAGTACTTTTGTCACCACATGGTGCTTACACCAATGGCTATTTTCAATGACAGTTTTGCCTATTTTTCTATTAATATTATTATTATAATTTTTTGTTATCTCACTTTTTTTTCAACTGTTGTTTCAAAGTATCTTTGTGATAGAAAAAAATATGTTAGGGGCAGGACAGGAGAAAGAGGTGATGGGCAAGTCTGAATCAGTAGACGCAATAAATTGGTGACATCGCCCCAGAGGAGAAAGTGGCAGTCAAGTACAGTATAACTGTTTACAGTATATCAGAAGTTTTAAAAAAGTGTTTGTCTCTCTGTGTGGATAGCATAGCAGATGCATCAGAGTTCTTATGAATGTAACATGGTTCTTGGTCTGTTATGCCTGTCTGTCATTTTTTTCAGTTTTATCTTGCTGCCTACCCACTGGGCACAAATGTCAATTCAACGTCTAGTTTTGATTTACATTAGGTTGAGTTGTCAATGTGAATTCAAAGTGAAACCAACAAAGGTCATTCGATTCAGGTTAAAAGTTTTTTTGCAAATCCAATTAGTTGACCATGTTGATTAAACGTCATCATATTGAATTTTGCGGTTGAAATTATGTGGAAACAACGTTGATTCAATCAGTTTTTTTCCAGTGGATACTTTGTCCCTTGTGCCTGCTTTTACAATGTTTTTCATTGTTGCCGATAGGTTTCCCATTATTTGGCGTTGTGATATCCCTCTTGTCGTTATGTGCTTTGTCTCAGCCTATTTTGTCCCTTGGCAGTTGTCTGCCCCTACCAATGTTTGTGCCGTGTTGTTTTTGTTGCCATAGGTCTCCCTTCATGTACTGCCTATGCGCACAGGGTACGTCAAGTGGCAAGCCCTTTAGCACTGTATTTTGTAATATATACATTTAATTTAATTGTCTACACAGAAATGGCCCACTTATAATGGTCCTCAACATTGGGTTCAAGGAGGAAGAGATGCAGGAGTGGTCAATGATGACACACACCTTCGGAACAGAGCTTTTACGAAGGCTGTTGACTTATATGGCAGCATTCCTTGGTAGGTACTTACCTGAACAATACATTATAACACTGTCATAAAGATTTTCTTATAACACAGCTTTGTTCGTTATATTTGCCTGGTTGCTAGACAAAAGCGAATGTTATTGCCTGTAATTGTTTTACCTATTAATGCACTGGGCAAAGTCATTCTCGGAGAGGGTGCTCGTATAGAACTTAATTATAGCTAATATTATACATATAATATAGCTGACTGCATTTAAAAGTATACTTAAACAAAGCAACAGTAAACATGGCGTCCCCCATGAATGATCGCGTGTGACTTATGTACGAACGGACGGAGACTGATCCACAGTCCCCTCCCCGATTTCATTGTGGAGGACAACAATATGCAATTATAAGCCCTTGTGCCTTGGCCCAATTCTATGCAAGTACCAGAATCATTGACGGTGTTACCCCAATACGCAGCCAGCTCTGTATTTCCTCCCTCAACGTTGGGTGGATCTGGCCACAGTTTTGGTCTTGGAGATCTGAGGGATCATGGCCGTTGTGGATGTCATACAGCCTTTCTATAACAACCATGAAGTCTGGCCTGGACTGCAGAGTGAAGGAGATATAGGCATTGCATCCCACTCTTCTGAAACATTTGGCAGTTTCAGTACGCCCTGTTGTACACATAGTTACCAGCCCTGGAAAGAAATAAATGGCAACCAATATAGCTCAATAGTACATGTCACAGGAAACAAAACAACAAAACAACAGCCTGCTGTCAGTTATGCCTTTTATATCATAATGAATACATGGACAGGGAGCCATGATCCTAGATCATCACACCTACTCTGCAATGCTTTACGAATACAGGACCAGATGATCTTTTACATAATTGATACCAATGATTACAAAACCCTGCAGTTTGTTTTATCTGGTGTACTGTGTGGTCATAGGTACACTTCCACTAACCCCCTCCTTTCTCTTTCTCTGTGTCTCCTCTGCCAGAGGGCCTGAGGCCTTAGGTCCACGGCTGAGGGCTGTTACTGCCTCCTTTTGGATCTGCTTTCCTCTTTCCCCACCACCATCAGGATGCTAAACTACAATACCACCACATATGGGTGGCCCTTATTCAGTCGGCAAACTCTATGCTCACATACTTTGATTTCTTTACTTTATGAAAAACCATCTGACCACAACTGTTTTGGTAGTTTTGTTAACTGTTTTTTTAGTGCATGGGAGTTCCTCACAATTTGCCAAACCATTTGAGAAAATTGTAACAAACTTGTATTTGACCACATTCAGGTTCACCTTTTCGTTTCTTTTGTGTGTGGCGTGTTTTGGAAACTACCAGAAAGCCTTTGGCTTATGTCCTCCAGGTGTTTTTTTTTAGGAATTGTGTGATGTTGGTTTCTTTTTTTATCACATGGACCTCAACCTTTGTATCCCCTTTTACTGGGGTTTCGTCCAACACCATCTGCTTGATGAATTCTGCCACACTGGTATTGGCGTCTGCCTGCAAAACTAAATAATATTACAATGTGATGTTCCACTGCAGCAACCACATACAGGAACCAGCTACCTGCATTACCCCCTGGACTGAAACTAACCCTGACAACCTGCCCCTCCCTACTCCCTGTGAAGGGAGGCCTTCACAAGGTGTGTGCCTTGTCTGAGAGAGCGAATTGGAACAGAAAGGGGTGGAACTGGCACAGAAGGTAAATTAATGTATATTTTTGTCATGGATATTAACAATCTGGGGAATACATAACCTGTTTAACAACTCATCTATGGAAATGTACCTGAACTTTACAAGTACTGACAACTGAAAAACATGACTTGAGCTCTATGTTGTCATTGATGTGGATACTAACCCATAAACTCTTTTATATTTCCATTACTTCAGAATAGATTTTTGTTTTGTTATAACAGTATAATGGTATACTAAGATAAAAACTTTGGAGTTAAAACTTACCTCATAGGAATGTTTTGTCTCATCCTGAGGTTCTCTCTGTAGGTGTAGGTTTCTCTTTGACCCCTTGCCACAGAGACTGGATCACTGAGTCACCTAGATGACGGAGAGGTGGAGCCGTTGCCTACTTTGCCACAGGGACTGTTGTGAAGTAAGCAAAGGCTCCACCCCTAAGATCAGACGATGGGTTCTGTGCCACAGGGGGCCATGAAAAGGGATCCCGGCTGCTAAATGAGAATAAACTGTGAAGTTCTGAAGCTCTACTTATTTCTAGCAAGTGAATTGAACTATCAAATTAATACACAAACATTTGTATTAGTTTTATTTGATTAAAACAATGGACAAGACAATAATCTGTTGCTATGGACTAGTCATGTTAAATTGGCAACAGGATGGACCAGAGGCTTGAGTAAAAAGCAGATTATACACAAAACACATTCAGTCGCAGTAGCAAGTTTGCTACAACTAGTTTGTGTCACATCACACAGGTAGCTACATTTGACATTTTAGTCATTTACATTTACATTACATTTTAGTCATTTAGCAGACGCTCTTATCCAGAGCGACTTACAGTTAGTGAATACATATTTTTTTATACTGGCCCCCCGTGGGAATTGAACCCACAACCCTGGCGTTGCAATGAGGTCAAAGGAATTGTCCGTAGAGCTCCAAGACAGGATTGTGTCAAGGCACAGTTCTGGGGAAGGGTCCCCAAACATTTCTGCAGCATTGAAGGTCCCCCAGAACACAGTGACCTCCATCATTCTTAAATGGAAGACGTTTGGAACCACCAAGATTGTCCCTAGAGCTGGCCGCCCGGCCAAAATGAGCAATCGGGGGAGAAGGGCCTTGGTCAGGGATCTGGCCAAGAACCCAATGGTCACTCTGACAGAGCTCCAGAGTTCCTCTGTGGAGATGGGAGAACCTTCCAGAAGGACAACAATCTCTGCAGCACTCCACATTTCAGGCCTTTATGGTAGAGTGGCCAGAAGGAAGACACTCCTCAGTGAAAGGCACATGCCAGCCCACTTGGAGCTTGCCAAAAGGCACCTAAAGGACTCTCTGGTCTTTGGCCTGAATGCCAAGCGTTACGTCTGGAGGAAACTTCCACCATCCCTACGGTGAAGCATTGTGGTGGCAGCATCATGCTGTGGCGATGTTTTTCAGCAGCAGGGACTGGGAGACTAGTCAGGATTGAGGGAAAGATGAACAGAGCAAAGTACAGAGAGATCCTTGATGAAAACGCTCAGGACCTCAGACTGGGGCGAAGGTTCACCTTCCAACAGGACAATGACCCTAAGCACACAGCCAAGACAATGCAGGAGTGGCTTTGGGACAAGTCTCTGAATGTACTTGAGTGGCACAGCCAGAGCCCAGACTTGAACCCGATCTAACATCTCTGGAGAGACCTGAAAATAGCTGTGCAGCAACGCTCCCCATCCAACCTGACAGAGCTTGAGAGGATCTACAGAGAATAAATGGGAGAAACTCCCCAAATTGTCACGCCCTGGCCTTGAGAGGCCGGTTGTCTTTAGTTGGTTTGGTCAGGGCGTGAGGATCTATGTTATTATTTCTATGTTTAGATTCTAGATGTGTATTTCTGTTTGTTTTTTTGACTTTGTTTTGTTTTACCCCATATGTAACTCTGTGTTGTTGTTTTTATCGCACTGCTTTGCTTTATCTTGGCCAGGTCGCAGTTGTAAATGAGAACTTGTTCTCAACTGGTTTACCTGGTTAAATAAAGGTGAAATAAAATAAAATAAAAAATAAATTTCTAGGTTTGGCCGGGTGTGATTCCCAATCAGAGGCAGCTGTCGCTCGTTGTCTCTGATTAGGGTTCATACTTAAGTAGCCTGTTTGCCTACCTTAGTTGTGGGATCTTGTTCCGTGTTTAGGCGTGTATGTGTATAGCCTGAGGACCTCACGTTACGTTGTTTTCTTGTTTTGTTTCTGTTTATTGAGTTTAATAAACATGTTCGCATACCACGCTGCCCCTTGGTCTGACCCGTCTCTCAACGATCGTGACACAAATACTGGTGTGCCAAGCTTGTAGAGTCATACCCAAGAAGACTTGACGCTGTAATCGCTGCCAAAGGTACTTCAACTAAATACTGAGTAAAGGGTCTGAATACTTATGTAAATGTAACATTTCAGTTTTTTTTTTTTTTTTTATACATTTGCAAACATTTCTAAAAACCTGTTTTTGCTTTGTCATTATGGGGTATTGTGTATAGATTGATGAGGGGAAGAAAAAATTACGTTTTAATCCATTTTAGAATAATACTGTAACATAACAAAGTGTGGAAAAACTCAAGGGGTCTGAATACTTTCCGAATGCACTGTAAGCCTTGCTGTGTGCCTATCCTGTGTAACATGTTGAACTACCTCAACTAGCCGGTGCCCCCGCACATTGACTCTGCACCGGTACCCCCCCTGTATATATAGCCTCCCTACTGTTATTTTAGCCTCCCTACTGTTTTTTTCTCAACACTTTTTTGTTGTTTTATTCTACTTTTTTATTTAAAATAAATCCACTGTTGGTTAAGGGCTGTAAGTAAGCATTTCACTGTAATGTCTGCACCTGTTGTATTTGGCGCATGTGGCCAATAAAATTTGATTTGATTTGATGTTGCAGAAAAAATTGCGATCTTCATCGTGCCATGCATATGACCGTGACGTGATTTATCAGGATCTTTTTCATGGATACTGCATATCCAAAGAAATGGCAATATAGAAACAAGGGTAAAACAACTGAAAATGCACATCGTTTGCTGTCATTTTAGCTGCTTGCTGTGATTGTGTGTTAATTTGCCTTTAGTTGGCTAGTTTGCTAGCAAAGGAGTTGTAACGTTAGCCTAGGTATCCTCATTAGCTAACTATATTATTGACTGGACAATCATCTGGTTTTTGCCTATTTATACATAATTTATCAAATCATTATTTGCTCAAGTTCTTGTTGCCTATTTATAATTGATTTATTAAATCATTATTTATTGAAGCTCTTGTCTCTCGTCCTCATTGAACCTCTGCTAGCTAGCTAGCTACATGTCAATAATTTGTTTAGCAAAGCAACATGGAATAAATAGAATGAACGACTGGGTCAAAACATCCCAAAATAATTAATGACCAGTCTTACTCCTGAACTTATTTAGGCTTACAATAGCAAAGGGGTTGAATACTTATTGACTCAAGACATTTCAGCTTTTCATTTTTAATATGTTTGTAAAAATGTCTAAACATAGTTCCACTTTGACATTATGGGGTTTTGTGTGCAGGCCAGTGACACACAATCTAAATTTAATCCATTTGAAATTCAGGTTGTAAAAGTTAAGGGGTGTGAATACTTTCTGAAGGCACTGTAACTTATGAAATGTTGTTTGGACTGTTTAAGACAGTCACTAAGATGAAACTCAGCTGTTATTGTTGCAAACACTATTATTTTGGATGTAGCATTCGGGCTAGCTAGCACGCTCTTTAGATACAGTAACTCTGTTATGGTTAGCTAGTTAGCATCTAAATTCAAATTATTTTTGAGTGTATTGCAGTTAATTGGTGAAAATGACATGAACATACATTCAGCATGACATAATATATTTACAACCCAAAACGAATGTGAAATGCACTAATAATGTATGACAAAAGCAATATATTTAGACTAAGCTTTTTCTGGGCTTGATAGCCAGCTAGCTAAGCTAACTGCAGGATAACTAGGCTGAGCAATCCATCATGGGAGGCAAAATGCTCCCTGTATACGAGGCTTCAAAATAACAAAAACAAGGAATCGTGCATTATGACCAACAAAATCGCTAAAACATCTAAATGTGAGGGGCCCAGCAGTCTAAGGCACTGCATCACAATGCTAGAGGCGTCACTACATACCCCCTGGTTCTATCCCAGGCTGTATCACAACCGGCCGTGATCAGGAGTCCCATAGGGCGCCACACAATTGGTCCAGCGTCATCCAGTTAGGGGAGGGTTTGGCCGGGGGGCTTTACTTGGCTCATCGCGCTCTAGTGACTCCTTGTGGCGGGCCGGGCGCCTGCAGGCTGACCTCGGTCGTCAGTTGAACAGTGTTTCCCCCGACACATTTGTGCAGCTGGCTTCTGGGTTAAGCGGGCTGATGTTAAAAAGCGGGTCATGTTTCGGAAGACGCATGACTCGCCCTTTGCCTCCCGAGCCCATTGGGCAGTTGCAGCAATGAAACAAGATTGAAATTGGGGAGAAAAAGGGGGTTAAAATCTAAAATCAAATCTAAATGTGTATCAAATCTTACAGTAGTGAATATACTGTATACTAACAGCATAATAACTGGTTATAAAGTGGCGGAATTGTCATTTAAGATTAATTCTGTAGCTCTACTACCGCCTATGTTGCTTTGCATTATGCTATTGGCTGAGCAAAGAATCATTAAATCATTATGTACTGGATCTCTCAGATAAGGAAAATGTCCCTGCCCATATGGAGAAGATATACAGTATAAGGATCTTACAAGATTGTAAGTAAGTACCTGAAACTTGTAAGTAATACATATGGCATCAAATACACATACAAGATCCACAGTGGATTTTTGAGTTATATGGCTGGGCAACCGTGTGAGTAATACATATGGCAACAAATACTCAAAAAAGATTCATAGTGGATTCTTGTAATATCTGACTTATACAGGTGGGCAAGCTTTAGCCAAACAGAAATGTAACATGTGTTGTATAAAAATCATACAAGAGCCATGTAAGGTCTTACATAGAGTACCAGTCAAAAATGTGGACCCAACTACTCATTCAAGGGCTTTTTCTTTATTTGTACTATTTTCTACATTGTAGAATAATAGTGAAGACATCTAAACTACGAAATAACACATATGGAATCATGTAGTAACCAAAAAAGTGTTAAACAAATATAAATATATTTGAGATATGAGATTCTTCAAATAGCCACCCTTTGCCTTGATGACAGCTTTGCACACTCTCAACCAGCATTCTCTCAACCAGCTTCATGAGGAATGCTTTTCCAACAGTCTTGAAGGAGTTCTCACATATGCTGAGCACTTGTTGGCTGCTTTTCCTTCACTCTGCGGTCCAAATCATCTCAATTGGGTTGAGGTCGGGTGATCGTGGAGGCCACGTCATCTGATGTAGCACTCCATCACTCTCCTTCTTGGTCAAATAGCCCTTACACAGCCTGGAGGTGTGTTTTGGGTCATTGTCCTGTTGAAAAACACATGATAGTCCCACTAAGCTCAAACCATGCTGGTTAAGTGTGCCTTGATTTCTAAATAAACCACAGACAGTGTCACCAGCAAAGCACCCCCACACCATCACACCTCCTCCTCCATGGTGGGAAGAACACATGCAGAGATCATCCATTCACATTTTACATTACATTCTAGTCATTTAGCAGACGCTCTTATCCAGATGGGAATTGAACCCACAACCCTGGCGTTGCAAACACCATGCTCTACCAACTGAGCTACATCCCTGCCGGCCATTCCCTCCCCTACCCTGGACAACGCTGGGCCAATTGTACGCTGCACCATGGGTCTCCCGGTCGCAGCTGGCTACGACAAAGCCTGGATTCGAACACTAGGATCTCTAGTGGCACAGCTAGCACTGCGATGCAGTGCCTTAGACCACTGCGCCACTCGGGAGGTTCACCTACTCTGCGTCTCACAAAGACACGGCGGTTGGAACCAAAAATCTCAAATCTGGAATCATCAGATCAAAGGACAGATTTCCACCGGTCTAATGTCCATTGCTCGTGTTTCTTGGCCCAAGCAAGTCTCTTCTTCTTATTGGTGTGCTTTAGTAGTGGTTTATTTGCAGCAATTCGACCATGAAGGCCTGATTCACGCAGTCTCCTCTCAACAGTTGATGTTGAGATGTGTCTGTTACTTGAACTCTGTAAAGCATTTATTTGGGCTGCAATTTCTGAGGCTGGTAACTGTAATGAACTTATCCTCTGCAGCAGAGGTAACTCTGGGTCTTCCTTTAATGTGGCGGTCCTCATGAGAGCCAGTTTGATGGTTTTTGTGACTGCACTTGAAGACATTTTCCGGATTGACTGACCTTCATGTCTTGAAGTAACGATGGACTGTCATTTCTCTTTGCTTATTTGAGCAGTTCTTCCCATAAAATGGACTTGGTCTTTTACCAAATAGGGCTATCTTCTGTATACCACCCCTATCTTTTCACAACACAACTGATGGTCTCAAACGCATTAAGAAGGAAAGAAATTCCACAAATTGCATTTCAGGTGACTACCTCATGAAGCTGGTTGAGAGAATGCCAAGACGGTGCAAATCTGTCATCAAGTGAAAGGGTGGCTACTTTGAAGAATCTCAAATCTCAAATATATTTGATTTGTTTAACACTTTTTTGGTTACTACACGAATCCATTTGTGTTATTTCATAGTTTGATGTCTTCATAATTATTATACAATGTAAAAATTAGTAAAAATTAAGAAAAACCCTGGAATAAGTAGGTGTGTCCAAACTTTTGACTGGTACTGTACATGGAACATACACATTTCAAAGCACTTGGATCAAAGTAAAAACAAATACAGAGGCTAATTCCATGCTCCATTGTATTTATTGTGTTCTGTAGGAAGTTCAGATGTCATATTTGGGTGATGGACAGACCACTCATTTACATTTACATTTATGTCATTTAGCAGATGCTCTTATCCAGAGCGACTTACAAATTGGTGCATTCACCTTATATCCATGTGAGGATAACCACTTTACAATGGTAGAAGGATTACTTTATCCTATCCCAGGTATTCCTTAAAGAGGTGGGGTTTCAAATGTCTCCGGAAGGTGGTGAGTGACTCCGCTGTCCTGGCGTCGTGAGGAAGCTTGTTCCACCATTGGGGTGCCAGAGCAGCGAACAGTTTTGACTGGGCTGAGCGGGAACTATGCCTCCGCAGAGGTAGGGGAGCCAGCAGGCCAGAGGTGGATGAACGCAATGCCCTCGTTTGGGTGTAGGGACTGATCAGAGCCTGAAGGTACGGAGGTGCCGTTCCCCTCACAGCTCCGTAGGCAAGCACCATGGTCTTGTAGCAGATGCGAGCCTCAACTGGAAGCCAGTGGAGTGTGCGGAGGAGCGGGGTGACGTGAGAGAACTTGGGAAGGTTGAACACCAGACGGGCTGCGGCATTCTGGATGAGTTGTAGGGGTTTAATGGCACAGGCAGGGAGCCCAGCCAACAGCGAGTTGCAGTAATCCAGACGGGAGATGACAAGTGCCTGGATTAGGACCTGTGCCGCTTCCTGTGTAAGGCAGGGTCGTACTCTCCGAATGTTGTAGAGCATGAACCTACAGGATCGGGTCACCGCCTTGATGTTAGCGGAGAATGACAGGGTGTTGTCCAGGGTCACGCCAAGGCTCTTCGCACTCTGGGAGGAGGACACAACGGAGTTGTCAACCGTGATGGCGAGATCATGGAACGGGCAGTCCTTCCCCGGGAGGAAGAGCAGCTCCGTCTTGCCAAGGTTCAGCTTGAGGTGGTGATCCGTCATCCATTCTGATATGTCTGCCAGACATGCAGAGATGCGATTCGCCACCTGGTTATCAGAAGGGGGAAAGGAGAAGATTAGTTGTGTGTCGTCTGCGTAGCAATGATAGGAGAGGCCATGTGAGGATATGACAGAGCCAAGTGACTTGGTGTATAGCGAGAATAGGAGAGGGCCTAGAACTGAGCCCTGGGGGACACTAGTGGTGAGAGCACGTGGTGCGGAGACAGCTTCTTGCCACGCCACTTGGTAGGAGCGACCGGTCAGGTAGGACGCAATCCAAGAGTGAGCCGCGCCAGAGATGCCCAGCTCGGAGAGGGTGGAGAGGAGGATCTGATGGTTCACAGTATCAAAGGCAGCAGACAGGTCTAGAAGGACAAGAGCAGAGGAGAGAGAGATAGCTTTAGCAGTGCGGAAAGCCTCCGTGACACAGAGAAGAGCAGTCTCAGTTGAATGACCAGTCTTGAAACCTGACTGGTTTGGATCAAGAAGGTAATTCAGAGAGAGATAGCAAGAGAGTTGGCTAAAGACGGCACGCTCAATAGTTTTGGAGAGAAAAGAAAGAAGGGATACTGGTCTGTAGTTGTTGACATCAGAGGGATCGAGTGTTGGTTTTTTGAGAAGGAGTGCAACTCTCGCTCTCTTGAAGACGGAAGGGACATAGCCAGCGGTCAAGGATGAGTTGATCAGCGAGGTGAGGTAAGGGAGAAGATCACCGGAGATGGTCTGGAGAAGAGAGGAGGGGATAGGGTCAAGCGGGCAGGTTGTTGGGCGGCCTGCCGTCACAAGTCGCAAGATTTTATCTGGAGAGAGAGGGGAGAAAGAAGTCAAAGCATAGGGTAGGGCAGTGTGAGCAGGACCAGCAGTGTCATTTGACTTAACAAACGAGGATCGGATGTCGTCAACCTTCTTTTCAAAATGGTTGACGAAGTCATCCACAGAGAGGGAGGAGGGGGGGGGAGAGAGGATTCAGCAGGGAGGAGAAAGTGGCAAAGAGCTTCCTAGGGTTAGAGGCAGATGCTTGGAATTTAGAGTGGTAGAAAGTGGCCTTAGCAGCAGAAACAGATGAAGAAAATGTAGAGAGGAGGTTGTGAAAATATGCCAGGTCCGCAGGGAGTCTAGTTTTCTTCCATATCCGCTCAGCTGCCCGGAGCTCTGTTCTGTGAGCTTGCAATGAGTCATCAAGCCACGGAGCTGGAGGGGAGGACCGAGCCGGCCGGGAGGATAGGGGACATAGAGAGTCAAAGGATGCAGAAAGGGAGGAGAGGAGGGTTGAGGAGGCAGAATCAGGAGATTGGAGGGAGAAGGATTGAGCAGAGGGAAGAGATGATAGGATGGAAGAGGAGAGAGTAGCGGGAGAGAGAGAGCGAAGGTTGCGACGGCGCATTACCATCTGTGTAGGGGCAGAGTGAGTAGTGTTGGAGGAGAGCGAGAGAGAAAAGGATACAAAGTAGTGGTCGGAGACATGGAGGGGAGTTGCAGTGAGATTAGTAGAACAACAGCATCTAGTAAAGATGAGGTCAAGCGTATTGCCTGCCTTGTGAGTAGGGGGGGACGGTGAGAGGGTGAGGTCAAAAGAGGAGAGGAGTGGAAAGAAGGAGGCAGAGAGAAATGAGTCAAATGTAGACGTAGGGAGGTTGAAATCCCCCAGAACTGTGAGGGGTAACCATCCTCAGGAAAGGAACTTATGAAGGCGTCAAGCTCATTGATGAACTCTCCAAGGGAACCTAGAGGGCGATAGATGACAAGGATGTTAAGCTTAAATGGGCTAGTGACTGTGACAGCATGGAATTCAAATGAGGAGATAGACAGATGGGTCAGGGGAAAAATTGAGAATGTCCACTTGGGAGAGATGAGGATTCCTGTGCCACCACCCCGCTGACCAGATGCTCTCGGGGTATGCGAGAACACATGGTCAGACGAGGAGAGAGCAGTAGGAGTAGCAGTGTTTTCAGTGGTAATCCATGTTTCCGTCAGCGCCAAGAAGTCGAAGGGACTGTAGGGTAGCATAGGCTGAGATGAACTCTGTCTTGTTGGCCGCAGAACGGCAGTTCCAGAGGCTGCCTGAGACCTGGAACTCCACGTGGGTGGTGCGTGCAGGGACCACCAGGTTAGAGAGGCAGCAGCCACGCGGTGTGAGGCGTTTGTGTAGCCTGTGCGGAGAGGAGAGAACAGGGATAGGCAGAGGCATAGTTGACAGGCTGCAGCAAATGGCTACAATAATGCAGAGGAGATCGGAATGAAATGAACTAAACATCTGGGAAAGGAGAGAGCAGGGCCTCCCTCACCACAACTCCCAAATATAACTCTCCCAACTTCCACCTCAGAAACTACAATTGTTGTAAACTACGGCGGTTCAATGTCTTCTAGGAATATACTAATTTAGCCTATTCAGCCAGCTAACTAGGTGCAGTATTATTCCGTGAAAATCGTCCGGGCACCTAGTCACAAGACGCCACAGCCAGCTAGCATGCCGGACTCCAACAACACGGTTTAGCGCCAATACTCGGCCACAACAAACCACCAGTGTATCAACACGCAAGCAGATCGTTCGTGTCCGTGTCTAACGTTGTGGGTTAGTCCCGACAGCTTGAGCGAGTCCGTCGTCAACTTATTCAGCCAGTTAGTTAGCTAGAATAGTTAACAAACTAGCTAGCCATTGCTTTCAGACAAAGAAGAACCCCTCCTTTCACGGCACGGACACACAGAGAGAGCCAAACTAACGTTAACTAGTCACCCATGTCCCGAATTCCTTGAACGACTCGGGCTACCAATATGTAAAAAAATGTAGTTATGACTTACCCCTAGCAGCTACTGTTAGCTAGCCAAGTGCAAAGCTAGCCACTGAATTGACTCAGCCAGTTCGCGTCTGTTTGCTCGGTCGTTCCAGCTATTGTTTACTAGTAGCTATCCAGGTAGCAACAAGCTAGCTAAATTTCAAGCACAGTAGCCACTTGCTACCTAACGTTAACGGTTCAGACAATGAGGTTAGAAAACAGCTGAATGGTAGGCAATTATTGTATGTAATTAATGTAGGCAGCCAGCTGGCGTAATTACAGGCACTCTCAGGCGTGAAACAACTATACCGTTGCTAATAGCTACTCGCCAGCTAGTCCAGGTGGTGGGTTAGCTAGCTAGCTTCGTGCTACACCGGGCACAGCCGAATACAATACTAACCTACAATAATTACATACAACAACCCACGATAACTACCTACAATACCTAACTACAATCTAAATACATAGTTTAAGCCTTACTCGACAAAGCCCAAGCTATGTATAAAGCCAAGCTTACCCGACGCCAAGCTTACCCGACGACCTCCAAGATGTCCAGCTGCTAAACTCCTTGACAATCTTAGAACACCTTTTGCCATACATTAAATTCAAATACCTCCAGTAAATACAAAATTCACTGTTAAGTGTTTTGTACACACAATATTTACACATTGTTTTCATTAGAAGAGAAATGTGTGCAATTGTGTTCACTGTTTCCGGCAACCAGTATATACTTCTGCACGACATTCTAAACCATCCCATCAGTGTCATACCATGTCCAATATGTGGAAAGATCTAGACAATGGGAACTGTCTAATTGTTATGATTTTTTACAATGTTGCATAGATGCAGAGAAAGAAGTTGGGTTACTTATATGTAACTTTGGGTTACTCCTAAGTCACGTGAACTTCCAATACAGAGTTTTGCTTTGATATGGATTGAGGGCTATACAATTTTCCTATATTGTATTCACTTTTCTTTATTTCTGTTGTAGATTGTTTTTCTGTGCGCCAATGGAAAGTATACAAAACCAAACCAACCTTTGTATTGAATACTTGGAATTTGATTGTGATGATACAAACATGACATTCTTCAAGTTTGGTTTACATTAAATTTTACTTACAGTAATATGTCTTTATTAAACTAAAGTGCCTTCGGAAAGAATTCAGACCCCTCAATTTTTTCCACACATTGTTAGGTTACAGCCTTCCTCTAAAATTAATAAAAATGTTTCTTTCCCCTGATCAATCTACACACAATACCCCATAATGACGAATCCAAAACAGGTTTTTAGAATATTTTTCTAATTTATTAAAAATGTAAAAGGGAAATATCACATTTACATAAGTATTCAGACCCTTTATTCAGTACTTTGTTGAAGCATCTTTGGCAGTGATTACAGCCTCGAGTCTTCTTGGGTATGACGCTACAAGCTTGACACACCTGTATTTGGGGAGTTTCTCACATTCTTCTCTGCAGAACCTCTCAAGCTCTGTCAGATTGGATGGGGAGCGTTGCTGCACAGCTATTTTCAGGTCTCTCCAGAGATGGTAGATCAGGTTCATGTCCGTGCTCTGGCTGGGCCACTCAAGGACATTCAGAAACATGTCCCAAAGCCACTCCTGCGTTGTCTTAGCTCTGTGCTTAGGGTCATTGTCCTGTTGGAAGGTGAAACTTCATCCCAGTCTGAGGTCCTGAGCACTTTGGAGCAGGTTTTCATCAAGGTTCTCTCTGTACTTTGCTCCATTCACCGTTGCCTCAATCCTGACTGGTCTTGCAGTCCCTGCCGCTGAAAAACATCCCCACAGCATGATGCTGCCACCACCATGCTTCACCATAGGGATGGTGCCAGGTTTCCTCCAGACGTGACGCTTGGCATTCAGGCCAAAGAGTTCAATCTTGGTTTCATCAGACCAGAGAATCTTTAAGTGACTTTGGCAAACTACAAGCGAGCTGTCATGTGCCTTCTACTGAGTGGTGGCTTCCGTCTGGTCACTCTACCATAAAGGCCTGATTGCTAGAGTGTTGGGAGAACCTTTCAGAAGGACAAACATCTCTGCATCTCCACAGAGGAACTCTAGAGCTCTGTCAGAGTGACCATCGGGTTCTTGGTCACCTCCCTGACTAAGGCCCTTCTCCCCCGATTGCTCAGTTTGGCCAGGCGGCCAGCTCTAGAAAGACTCTTGGTGGTTCCAAACGTCTTCCATTTAAGAATGATGGAGGCCACTGTGTTCTGGGGGACCTTCAATGCTGCAGAAATTTTTTGGTACCCTTCCCCAGATCTGTGCCTCGACACAATCCTGTCTCAGAGCTCTACGGACAATTCCTTCGGCCTCATGACTTGGTTTTTGCTCTGACATGCACTGTCAACTGTGGGACCTTATATAGACGTGTGTGCCTTTCCAAATCATGTCCAATCAATTGAATTTACCACAGGTCCAATCAAGTTGTAGAAACATCTCAAGGATGATCAATGGAAACAGAATGCACCTGAGCTCAATTTCGAGTCTCATAGCAAAGGGTCTGAATACTTATGTAAATAAGGTATTTCTGTTTTTAATTTTGTATACATTTGCAAAAACATGTTTTAAACACATTTTAGAATAAGGTTGTAACATAACAAATATGGAAAAAGTCAAGGGGTCTGAATACTTTCCGAAGGCACTGTACGAACAATGGAGCTGGACGGCGGAAACTGTAAATACATGCATGGTGTGACTACCTGGTTCGTGTTTATGGTTTTGTGAAAGCCTGTTGGGAAGTGGAAGGTTGACGTGTGACCGACCGGCTCGATTCGGTCTTATGTAGCAAAATTAGAAATTGTGTTTTTTTACATTGGATAAAATTTGAGACTCCGAGCTAGAAAAAGGTATATCATACAATACAGTTGAGGAACAATAGGAAAGTAATTCTGCTTTCAAAGTTGATCAACTTTTATCCCCCTTTAATGTTTTGGTAGAACTACTGGAGAGCTCTTCTTTGTCTACACCCATTCAGCACTGTTCACACCCTCTTAGCCCCACCCATCTCTTTAAGGATTCACATATGCTAAACAGAGTGAGTACGGTAGTATACTAAACAAACAAAGATTTCAAGACTGAAGGCTGGTTTATACTACGTCTATCGACATGTCTGTAGACAGTTATCGCAGTGACATCATGAACATTCTATTGTCATCTGACATCGAACCTGTTGTTGTCGTTATGAAAAAGTATACAAACACAAACGACATGCTGCATAACATCAGCAGCCTTGTGGTCCAAAATAGCATAACTGGTGTACTTTATCACCGATAAACCAATCCATTTAAAAATGAATTTAGTTTATGTCAATCTAGCAAACCAGGCAACTAAAAGCAACTTTCTAAACATTGCTATTGGTTTGTTTCTAGATTGTTAGCTAGCTAATGTTAAGTTAGCTGGCCACCCAGCTCAAATAATGATTATATCATATACAGTTGAAGTCGGAAGTTTACATACACCTTAGCCAAATACATTTAAACTCAGTTTTTTCACAATTCCTGAAATTTAATCCTAGTACAAATTCCCTCTCTTAGGTCAGATAGGATCACCACTTTTTTTTGAGAGAGAATGATTTATTTCAGCTTTTCTTTCTTTCATCACATTCCTAGTGGGTCAGAAGTTTACATACACTCAATTAGTATTTGGTAGCATTGCCTTTAAATTGTTTAACTTGGGTCAAATGTTTTGGGTAGCCTTCCACAAGCTTCCCACAATAAGTTGGGTGAATTTTGTCCCATTCCTCCAGACTGTCAGGCATCAGTGTTTAGCGGTAGGACGGAGTCAGGCCACAGAGCTAGTAAACAACGTACTTTACTCGTGAAAATAAATGAACATAAACTCCACGCAGGGAGTACAAATCCCACTCACTAGTCGATGACACCAAACATAGAACAAACACGCACACAACACAGTGGGAGCCAGAGGGTTAAACAGGGAACAAATCATGAACATAATGGGAACCAGGTGTTTACAATAAAGACAAAACAAGTAGAACACAGAAACATAGATCAGTGGTAGCTAGTACTCCGGTGACGACGAACGTTGAAGCCTGCCCGAGCAAGGAGGAGGGGCAGCCTCAGCTGAATTCGTGACAGTACCCCCCATACCCCCCCACCCCCCCACCCCCCCCACCCCCTTGACGCGCGGCTCCAGCCATGCGCCGACACCAGCCTCGGGGACGGCCAGGAGGACGTGGAACAGGGCGAGTCGGATGACGATGGTGGAAATCCCTCAACATGGAGGGATCAAGGATGTTCCTCCTAGGGACCCAGCACCGTTCCTCCGGACTGTACCCCTCCCACTCCACGAGATACTGCAGGCCCCCCACCCGACGCCTCGAATCCAAGATGGAACGGACCAAGTACGCCGGTGCCCCCTCGATGTCCAGTGGGGGCGGAGGAACCTCCCGTACCTCAGACTCCTGGAGTGGACCAGCTACCACCGGCCTGAGGAGAGACACATGGAACGAGGGGTTAATACGGTAATCAGGAGGAAGCTGTAACCTATAACAAACCTCGTTCAATCTCCTCTGGACTTTAAATGGCCCCACAAACCGCCGACCCAGCTTCCGGCAAGGCAGGCGAAGGGGCAGGTTTCGGGTCGAGAGGCAGACCCAGTCCCCCGTTGCATACACCGGGGCCTCACTGCGGTGGCGGTCGGCGCTCGCCTTCTGTTGCCTGATACCGCACCGAAACCATTCATCCACCGCAGTTGCCTCGATCTGGCTCTGATGCCATGGTGCCAGGACCGGCTGATAACCTAATACACACTGAAATGGAGAAAGGTTAGTAGAGGAGTGGCGGAGGGAGTTTTGGGCCATCTCTGCCCAGGGGATGAAAACCGACCACTCCCCCGGCCGGTCCTGGCAATAGGACCGCAGAAACCTACCCACATCCTGGTTTACTCTCTCCACCTGCCCATTACTCTCGGGGTGAAACCCTGAGGTCAGGCTGACCGAGACCCCCAGACGTTCCATGAACGCCCTCCAGACCCTTGAGGTGAACTGGGAACCCCGATCAGACACTATATCCTCAGGTACCCCGTAGTGCCGGAAGACGTGTGTAAATAGGGCCTCCGCAGTCTGTAGGGCCATAGGGAGACCGGGCAAAGGAATGAGACGGCAGGACTTAGAAAACCGATTCACAACGACCAGGATCGTGGCGTTCCCTTGTGATGGGGGAAGGTCCGTCACGAAATCCACCGATAGGTGTGACCACGGCCGTTGTGGAACGGGTAAGGGTTGTAATTTCCCTCTGGGCAGGTGTCTAGGTGCCTTGCACTGGGCGCACACCGAGCAGGAGGAAACATAAACCCTCACGTCCTTAGCTAAAGTGGGCCACCAGTACTTCCCACTAAGACAGTGCACTGTCCGACCGATGCCAGGATGACCAGAGGAGGGTGACGTGTGAGCCCAATAGATCAATCGATCGCAGACATCTAACGGAACATACATACGACCCTCTGGACAATGGGGGGGAGTGGGCTCCGTACGTAACGCCCGCTCGATGTCCGCGTCAACCTCCCATACCACCGGTGCCACCAGACAAGAAGCCGGAAGTATGGGAGTGGGCTCCATGGACCTCTCCTCTGTGTCATACAGCCGGGCAGAGCGTCTGGGTTCAGTCTCCTCGCCGCCCAGATGTACTCCAGATTGCGGTGGTCAGTCAAAATGAGGAAAGGGTGTTTAGCCCCCTCAAGCCAATGCCTCCACGCTTTCAGAGCATTGACAACAGCTAACAACTCCCGGTCCCCCACATCATAGTTGCGCTCCACTGGGCTGAGCTTCTTCGAAAAAGAAAGCACAGGGGCGGAGCTTTGGTGGCATACCCGAGCGCTGAGACGGTACAGCTCCTATTACAGCCTCGGACGCCTCCACCTCTACTGTGAATGCCAAGGAGGGATCCGGATGAGCCAGCACAGGAGCCGAGGTAAACAGGTCCTTCAGGTGACCAAAAGCCCTGTCCGCCTCAGCTGACCCCTGCAGTCGCACCGGTCCCCCCTTCAGCAAGGAGGTAATAGGAGCCGCTACCTGACCAAAGCCCCGGATAAACCTCCGGTAGTAGTTGGCAAACCCTAGGAATCGCTACACCTCCTTAACCGTGGTTGGAGTCGGCCAATTACGCATGGCCAAAATGCGGTCATTCTCCATCTCCACCTCTGACGCGGACAGGTGGTGCCCTAGGAAGGAGACGGACTGTTGAAAGAACAGATATTTCTCCGCCTTGAAGTACAGGTCATGTTCCAACAGTCGCCCAATCACCTTGCGTACCAGGGACACATGCTTGGCCTGTGTAGCGGAGTATATGAGAATGTCATCTATATACACCACTACACCCTGTCCATGCAGGTCCCTGAAAATCTCATCGACAAAGGATTGGAAGACTGATGGAGCATTCATCAACCCGTACGGCATGACGAGGTACTCATAGTGCCCAGATGTGTTACTAAATGCCGTCTTCCACTCATCCCCCTCCCAGATACGCACCAGGTTGTACGCGCTCCTGAGATCCAATTTAGTGAAGAAGCGCGCCCCATGCAATGACTCCGTCACACTAGCAATGAGAGGTAGTGGATAACTGTACTTAACAGTGATCTGATTGAGACCGCGGTAGTCATTGCACGGGCGTAAGCCTCCATCCTTCTTCTTCACAAAAAAGAAACTCGAGGAGGCAGGTGAAGTGGAAGGCCGAATGTATCCCTGTCCCAGAGATTCGGAGACATATGTTTCCATAGCAGCCGTCTCTTCCTGTGACAAAGGATACACGTGACTCCGGGGAAGTGCAGCGCCTACCTGGAGATTTATCGCAAAATCCCCCTGTCGACTGGGTGGTAATTGAGTCACCTTCTTTTTACAGAAGGCGAGAGCCAAATCGGCATATTCGGGGGGAATGTGCATAGTGGAGACCTGGTTTGGACTTTCCACCGTAGTTGCACCTATGGAAACACCTACACACCTCCCAGAGCACTGACGTGACCATCCCTTGAGAGCCTTCTGTTGCCATGAAATAGTGGGGTCATGAGAGGTTAACCAGGGAAGCCCCAACACCACTGGAAACGCAGAGAATTGATCAGAAAGAGACTAATTCTCTCCTCATGACCCTCCTGCATTTTCATCCAGAGTGGAGCTGGACCTCCCTAATCAGGCCTGACCCTAAAGGGCGACTATCTAAGGCATGTACAGGGAAGGATACATCAACAGGAACAATAGGAATCCCTAATCTATGGGCAAATGTACGATCAATAAAGTTCCCAGCCGAGCCTGAATCTACGAGCGCCTTATGCTGGAATGCGGGGAAAACTCAGGAAATTCTATGTCAATACACATGTGCGCAACAGGGAGCTCTGGTTGAGTCGGGTGCCTACTCACCTGGGAAGGTCCACCAGTGCACTGCCTGCTGCCTCGACTCCCTGAGGACCCTCCCCAGCACCGACCAGCAGTGTGTCCTCTGCTGCCACAGTTGGTGCAGGAAACGGCCCCCCTTCCGGTCTCCCTGAGAGCAGCACCTCCGAGCTCCATCGGTGTAGGGTCGGAGGTGCTGGGGGATGGAATGGACGGACCCCGATCCGGACGTCCGCGGGTGGACAACAGGTTATCCAGCCTTATCGACAAATCCACCAGCTGGTCCAGGTTAAGGGTGGTGTCCCTGCAGGCCAGCTCCCGACGAGTGTCCTCCTGTAGGCTGCATCATTAGTGGTCAATCAGGGCCCTCTAATTCCATCCCGCGCTGGCTGCCAGGGTCCTGAAGTCCAGTGCGAAGTCCTGAGCACTCCTCTTCCCCTGTCTGAGGTGGAACAGACGTTCCCCCGCCGCTCTCCCCTCCGGTGGATGATCAAATACCGCCCGGAAGCGGCGGGTGAAATCTTCATTGCGCACCGACGCCGCGTCTTTTCCTCCCCACCCAGGATCTTCACAAGGTACTTTGCTGTTGTTCTGGGATTGATTTGCACTTTTCACACCAAATTACGTTCATCTCTAGGAGACAGAATGCGTCTCCTTCCTGAGCGTTATGACGGCTGTGTGGTCCCATGGTGTTTATACTTGTGGACTATTGTTTGTACAGATGAACGTGGTACCTTCAGGCGTTTGGAAATTGTTCCCAAGGATGAACCAGACTTGTGGAGGTCTTGGTTGAGGCACTGAGTTTGAAGGTAGGCCTTGAAATACATTCACAGGTACACCTCCAATTGACTCAAATGATGTCAATTAGCCTATCAGAAGCTTCTAAAGCCATGACATCATTTTCTGGAATTCTCCAAGCTGTTTAAAGACACAGTCAACTTAGTGTATGTAAACTTCTGACCCACTGGAATTGTGATACAGTGAATTATAAGTGAAATAATCTGTCTGTAAACAATTGTTGGAAAAGTTACTTGTGTCATGCAGAAAGTAGATGTCCTAACCGACTTGCCAAAACTAAAGTTTGTTAACAAGAAATTTGTGGAGTGGTTGAAAAACTAGTTTTAATGACTCCAACCTAAGTGTATGTAAACTTCCAACTTCAACTGTAGCTGACAACTTCTCAACTTTAGCTAATTTTTATTCATTATTAAAGGAAAATAAACTCACAACAGTAACATTAATAAAAAAATAAAGCAGGGCATTCTACTGGAATTTTAGAACTTGGACGCTGTCTCGTTGGCCTAACGTTATATCCTAAGGTCATGTTGTTCTTCACATTACCGTCTCTGGTAAACACACACTATATCAAATAAAATCTAAGTTTATTAGTCACATGCACAGGATATAAAAGGTGTAAATGGTACAGTAAAATGGTTATTTGCATAGTGGTGTCTTTTCTTTAGACATGTAGCTAGCTAGCTAGCTAAACAATTAACCATAATCCCAACTCATAACGTTACTACCATGCATGAATCTGCAGGTAGCTAAAGCTAACCAACTAGGTTCAATTTTAGCTAGCTGTCACACCCTGACTCAGGGGACGCTTATATGTTGTGTATATTCCTTGTTGAGTTTGGTCATTGTTTGTCGATCTAGTATGTATGGTTCTATGTTGGCCGGTATGGTTCCCAATCAGAGGCAGCTGTCGTTCGTTGTCTCTGATTGGGGACATACTTAGGCAGCCTATTGGCACTAGTGGGTTATGGGATGTTGTGTCGTCTACCTTGGACTTAACGTTTCGTTTCGTTGGTTGTTTTGTCGTTGTGTTTAATAGAAAATAAACATGTACACATATCACGCTGCGCCTTGGTCTGTCCCGTCATTCAACGAACGTGACAGAAGATCCCACCAAACGAGGACCAAGCAGCGTGTTCATGAGCAGACAGCCTGGACCTGGGAGGAGATCCTGGACGGTAAGGGATCCTGGACTTGGGAGGAGATTCAGGCTGGGAGGGATCGCCGTCCTTGGGAGGAGACAGTGGAGGCCCGGTATAGAGAGGAGAAACGGCACCAACAGTGCCGACGACGGAGACCCGAGAGGCAACCCCAAGAAAATGTTTTGGGGGGGCACACGGTGTGGACGACGAGGCAGCAGGAGGCCGTTAAAGGGTGGGTCTGCAGGTTAGGAGAGGAGGCCACCATGTTACTGGGGCTATTGGTTCAGAGGGAGCAGGAGTTATTCTGTCAGAGGGAGGCGCTACAGGAGGCTAAGAGGGAGAAGGAAAGTGTAGCGGCACGGCGAGAGGAGCTGGTTAGGCAGCAGAAGGAGCGGGGGTTAATAAAGGAACCCAGTCCTGCTCCTCGCACCAAGCAAGTGGTGCGTGTCGCCAGTCCGGTCCGGCCCGTGCCTGCTCCCCGCACTAAGCCAGTGGTGCATGTTCCCAGTACGGCCCGACCCGTTCCTGCTCCCCGCACTAAGCCAGTGGTGCGTGTTCCCAGTACGGCCCGACCCGTTCCTGCTCCTCGCACTAAGCCAGTGGTGCGCGTCGCCAGCCCAGCCCAGCCTGTTCCTGCTCCTCATACCAAGCCAGTGGTGCGCGTCACCAGCCCGGTCCGGCCTGTTCCTGCTCCTCATACCAAGCCAGTGGTGCGCGTCACCAGCCCGGTCCGGCCTGTTCCTGCTCCTCATACCAAGCCAGTGGTGCGCGTCACCAGCCCGGTCCGGCCTGTTCCTGCTCCTCGCACCAAGCCAGTGGTGCGCGTCGCCAGTCCGGCCCGGCCTGTTCCTGCTCCTCGCACCAAGCCAGTGGTGCGCGTCGCCAGCCCGGCCCGGCCTGTTCCTGCTCCTCGCACCAAGCCTGTGGTGCGCGTCGCCAGCCCGGCCCGGCCTGTTCCTGCTCCTCGCACCAAGCCAGTGGTGCGCGTCGCCAGCCCGGTCCGGCCTGTTCCTGCTCCTCGCACCAAGCCAGTGGTGCGCGTCGCCAGTCCGGCCCGGCCTGTTCCTGCTCCTCGCACCAAGCCAGTGGTGCGTGTCGCCAGCCCGGCCCGGCCTGTTCCTGCTCCTCGCACCAAGCCTGTGGTGCGCGTCGCCAGCCCGGCCCGGCCTGTTCCTGCTCCTCGCACCAAGCCAGTGGTGCGCGTCGCCAGCCCGGCCCGGCCTGTTCCTGCTCCTCGCACCAAGCCGTTTGTCGATCTAGTATGTATGGTTCTATGTTGGCCGGTGTGGTTCCCAATCAGAGGCAGCTGTCGTTCGTTGTCTCTGATTGGGGACCATACTTAGGCAGCCTATTGGCACTATTGGGTTGTGGGATCTTGTTCCGTTTAAGATATGTTGTGTCGTCTACCTTGGACTTCACGTTTAATTTCGTTGGTTGTTTTGTCGTTGTGTTTAATAGAAAATAAACATGTACGCATATCACGTTGCGCCTTGGTCTGTCCCATCATTCAACGAACGTGACACTTGCTAGCTAACATTAGGCTATAACTAGCAATGCAAATGGATTTCTGATATACTAATAATATTACTACACAGATCATACATGTAACATTAGCTAGTGATCCAACCAGCTAACATTAGCTAGCGAGCCAGCCAGCTAACGTTAGCTAGCTAGCTAAAAGTACGCTTTAACCTGCAATGAAAACGAGTTTGACAAAATTAGAAACCCATAATATCTGAAAATGTAGCTAGCTAGACTCCCTTACCCGAATACATGGATGAACGCTTCTCCCTCTCTGTCATGGATGCCATGGTTGCACTTAGTTTGAAGATGTAATCCGGAGACAGGTGTTTTATACAACAGCCTTCTGTGTGTTCTCTTTTCGACTTCATATTTGTAATCAAACTGCAGAATTTTCGCGATCTCTTTAGCTATCATACTCTGCTTCCACCGGGCATTCCACTGATTTCAAAACTCGGTCAACTTCTTCCGTGACAACAACACTGTTGATCGCGTTTCAGAAGACGCTACAATGTCTGGTTCAATTAAAATGTTTTTACCTAAATCAGGGATTTCCTCATGGTCTGATTCATTTTCAGAGTCAGAGAGAGTCAGCATGGCACGATCGTCCTCCAGAAAGTGGAGAGCATTAGCAATACTTTTGCAGTTCTTCGTGATATCTTTCAAAAAATACATGTTAGACAGGATTACCTACACATACTGAGCAGCTCATGTTATAGACACAAGCATGCTACATGGCAGACCAATCCGAACTCATCTCTCGGCATTTTTAGCCCATTCATTATCTCAGCCAATCATGGCTAGCGGGAAGGTTCCTGTCTTTTTCTGTGGCTAAACCAACTAGGCTCGTAATTTAACATTTGTATTCGTATTTACAGATGGCATACACGTTTGTTATTAAGGCACATGAAAGTTCACTTTTCTGCCAGAAAATGCATTTTTGATTTAAAAAAAATATGTTTACTTTCAAATGTCTCTCCTGTGAAGTAGTGACATCCGACATACGCCTAGTTTCCTGAAACGAGTCACATGTAGGTCAGTGGAGTTCTGATCATAGACCCTCTTGCCAACTTCTGCACTGTGCAATGACCATAGTTTCCTGTGGCATACAAACACTGATCACCCATATTAAGAAAATGGGAGATTCTAAAAATACTCCAATCCTTCAAAAGAACTACGGAGTTGTTTCTTTGCTTTGTTTTGCTGTAGGGCTGACCATGAACTATTTCTCAATTTACAGCAATTCTCTTGTAGCATCTCACCACACAGTTCACGAGAACCTCTCTCACCGTGTCGAAGGCAGCCCGACCACGATTCGATATGACTCTTAAGTTTGGTGACCCAAGGGCAGTCACCTCAGTGAACTTTGCAAACTTCTTGACATGATGCTATATAGTTCTAATTTCATTAACAAAATCTTTAACTTCTGCATTTGTTAGGAATGGTTTCGCTATACGAGGAAAAGCAAGGGACAACACCACTTGTTTGCATATTTGTACAGCATTACAACATTTACATTTTAGCAGACACTCTTATCCAGAACGACTTACAGTAGTGAGTGCATACATTTTCGTACTGGTCCCCCTGTGGGAATCAAACCCACAACCCTGCAAGCGCCACACTCTACCAACTGAGCCACACGGGACCACACTCCACACTCTACACTTCACATGTTTCAGGAGGTATCCATTGAAATCCTCAAACATAAAGGCTGAGTGGGTCCACAAAGGACCCCAGTGTACTACACTTTGGCTTAGATGCAGAAGTGAATGAACATTGAATGTCATGTGCTCGTCTCCGTACAGTGACTCTACACCTCCAACAAAGTACACTAATGCTTAATGGGCGTGATCGATCTGCTCTGCCCTTATTTCAGACCCCAACAGAATGCGTACTCCCTCTATCAGCAAGGCCCAATGAGAGTGATACTTCTGTGGGAGTATGGCTTTCAGGACTGGCAGGCTATAGTCGAGAAGCCAGTGTTGCCACTTCTGGGCTTTCCAGAATTTGCATTCAGTTCCTGATCTTGGAACTCGAACTCTACTGCCTGGAGGTTTTATAGACAGAAGGTGTATGTCAATTATCTGGGTTTGTGTACCAATTTACCATAGCTGTCCATAGCTCTTGGAATCAATCCACGAAATTGCCATCTGTCTGCACACTCCAAGTAACACAGATGCATGTAGTCAGGGACCATTCCATTGATCAAATCAAACTTGGGTAAACCCAAAATGGCAGATGAGCCCTTTATGCCCAATATAGTTTGGCCTTCTGTAACGATCCCGGCAGTCTGAGTCGGGTCCTGTCTGGTGACTAGTTTTTCTGTTCGTGATCTCCAGTTTCCCGAGGGTTCGGGAACGCTCCGGGGAGCTCTCTTGATTTCCGCACCTGCATCCCATCAGCAATCTGCACACCTGGTCCTGATCATCACCCTTCTTAGGCTCTGGCCTAACATCCAGTCCCTGCCGGATCGTTAGCCATGAACAGTAGGTTTACCAGAGTATCAGTCTTAGAGCCTAGCGTTAGTTTTGTTGTTTTTGCACCGTGTTGGTTTGTTGCTTACTTACCCCCGTTTTGTTCCATCTGCAGTCACCCGTCCGGAACCTTCATCCAACCTCTGCCTGGTGGTCGGGCGGCTGCCGACCCAGGATGGGATCAACCACTGCACCCCCAACAACTAATCAACGCCGCCCGCTCTGTTCCCTGGATTATTCAGCATCACTCTTGAATTTGTAATAAACACTCACCTTCGTTTCAACTTACCTTGTCCTGGTCTGCTTCTGGGTTCTGGCTTAGCAACTCGTGACAGAACGATCCGGCCAGTAATGAACCCAGCGGACCTGGACTCTGTTCGCCATGCCATTACCCATCAGGAGAAGATGTTGGGCCATCATAGCACGGTACTACAGGAGATCGCGTTGTCAGTTCGGAACCTTTCTACCGGTCTGACGGAGGTCCAGAACCAACGCAAGTTTCCGGTGGAGGATCCACTACCGGTTTCACCCATCTCGCCTGCCGCTTCTGGAGCTGTGTCCTTCCGTGAGCCCAAGGTTCCGACGCCGGATAGATATGAGGGGGAGCTGGGAAGATGCCGTTCCTTCCTTATGCAGTGTGGATTAGTGTTCAATCTACAGCCCTACTCTTATGCCACAGACAAGGCTAGGATAGCCTTTGTGATTGCGTTGCTGCGTGGTCGAGCGCTGGAGTGGGCTTCAGCCGTTTGGGAACGACAAGACCCCTGCATGGCTTCATACCAGGGGTTCACGGCCGAGATGAGGAAGCTCTTCGACCATTCCGTCCGAGGGAGGGACGCAGCTAGGCGCCTGTTTTCGCTTCACCAAGGAACTCGCAGCGTGGCCGACTTCGTGATCGAGTTCAAGACGTTGGCTGTGGAGAGTGGGTGGAACGAGGAGTCTCTGCAAGCGGCCTTTTACCAGGGTCTGTCGGAGCAGCTCAAGGATGAGTTGATCTCCTATCCGGAGCCTAGTGACCTGGACAGCTTGGTAGCCTTGTCTATTCGGGTGGATAATCGAGTCCGAGAGCGAAGGAGGGAGAAGCAATGGGGTCCGTCCAATCGATCAGCTTCTCAGTTCCCAGTCGGGTCGGGTGGTGGACCAGGACACGTCGATCATTCTCCACCACAAAGGATTAGTGGAGAGGTCCTCTCTCCCGATTCTGAACCCATGCAAGTGGGGCGGCACGGGTTAACCAAGGAGGAGCGTCAACATAGACGTAAGACCAACTGCTGCCTCTACTGTGGTAGCTCGGGACATTACATCTCCACTTGTTCCCCGGCGGTCGTCAAACTGCCCGGCTCGCTAAAGTTGGGAGGACTTTTAGCGAGCCAGTTTCAACCTCTCAGTACCTCTGTCAGACCCCGTTTCCCGGCTACCCTTGTGAACAGGAATCAGAGCTTAGCGATTAACGCTTTTATCGATTCAGGTGCCGATGGAAGCTTTCTTGATGCCGAGTTGGTGGAACAGCTGGGGCTTTCCAAGGAGCAATTGCCGGAAGCCATTGAAGCGACCACTCTGAACGGCAGTAGTCTGGCACGTATCACGATGAGGACTGAACCGGTTAAGATGCGGTTGTCGGGGAATCATTCTGAGATGATTTCATTCTTCATTCTGCCGTCTTCCCATGTTCCTCTGGTCCTTGGATACCCCTGGCTGAAGGAACACAATCCCACGTTCGATTGGGTGACGGGCAAGGTAACGAGTTGGAGCCTTGATTGTCATGCTAACTGTCTCAAGACTGCCTGCCCCCATTCGGTTCCCAGTCAGGTGATTGAGGCTAAACCCCCAGATTTGTCCCTGGTTCCCGAGACATATCACGATTTGGGGGAAGTTTTCAGTAAGCAGAAGGCTCTGTCACTCCCTCCCCACCGACCATATGATTGTGCCATCAACCTGTTCCCTGGAGCTGTCTACCCCAAGGGAAGGTTATACAGTATCTCCCGACCTGAACGTGAGGCTTTGGAGACCTACATCAAGGAGTCCCTAGCTGCTGGTCTCGTTCGTCCCTCGTCATCACCCCCTGGGGGCAGGATTCTTCTTTGTGGGTAAGAAGGATGGCTCTCTTCGACCGTGTATTGATTATCGGGGGGTTGAATGACATCACGGTCAAGAACAAGTATCCCCTGCCCTTGATGAGTTCTGCCTTCGACTCCTTACAGGGTGCTACGGTGTTCACCAAGCTAGACCTACGCAATGCGTATCACATGGTCCGGATCAGAGAGGGGGACGAGTGGTTGATGGGTTTCAATACACCGATGGGTCACTTCGAGTATCAGGTGATGCCGTTTGGACTGACCAATGCTCCAGCGGTATTCCAGAGTATGGTGAACGACGTCCTGAGAGATATGATCGGTCTCTTTGTGTTTGTTTACCTGGATGACATTCTGATCTTCTCGAAGGAACCTTCCGACCACGTCCAGCATGTCCGGCAGGTTCTGCAGCGATTGTTGGAGAATCGCCTGTTCGTGAAGGCCGAGAAGTGCGAGTTTCACGCCCACACGACATCCTTTCTCGGGTACATCATCTCCAGGGGGAGAGATTAGGATGGACCAGGAGAAGGTTAGAGCGGTTCTGGAATGGGCCCAGCCCGGGTACGAGATTGCAGCTCCAGAGATTTTTGGGGTTTGCGAATTTCTACCGCAGATTCATCCGGGATTACAGCCGTGTGGCCGCTCCGTTAACTGCCTTGACTTCCAGTATCAGGACCTTCAAGTGGAATCCGAGGCGGATCGAGCGTTTCTGGATTTGAAGAGGCGATTCACCAACGCACCGATTCTCTCTCAACCGGACACGGCCCGTCAGTTCGTCGTTGAAGTGGACGCGTCTGATGTGGGAGTTGGCGCCATCCTGTCGCAGCGATGCTCCACGGACAGTAAACTCCATCCCTGCGCCTACTACTCGTCGCCTTTCGCCTGCGGAGAGGAATTACGATGTGGGTAACCGGGAGCTTCTCGCGGTGAAACTTGCCTTGGAGGAGTGGCGCCACTGGTTGGAGGGGCGGAGCAACCGTTTATTGTCTGGACTGACCACAAGAATCTTGCTTACGTGCAATCGGCTAAACGCCTCAACTCCCCGTCAGGCCAGGTGGGCGTTGTTTTTCGGACGATTCAAGTTTTCCCTGACGTTCCGACCTGGATCTAAGAACGGCAAGGCGGACGCCTTGTCCCGGATGTTCTCCAAGACGGAGGAGAGTGGGTCCAAGACCGAGACAATTCTCCCCGGAACTGCGTCGTGGGAGCAGTTATGTGGAAGATTGAGGAGGAGGTGCTGGCGGCCGCTTCGGACTCAGCCCGGTCCCGGTAACGGTCCACCCGGTCGGTTGTTTGTGCCTGAGTCGGTTCGTCCTGCTGTCCTCAAATGGTCCCACGCCAGCAAGATGGCTTGTCACCCTGGCGTGGCTCGGACAATGGCGTTTCTTCGCAGACGTTTTTGGTGGCCTGCCATGGCCGAGGATACTCGGGGTTTTGTTGCTGCCTGTCCAGTGTGTGCGCAGAATAAGAGTACCAATCGGCCCAGCTCTGGACTACTTCACCCCTTCCTATTCCCCGGCGACCATGGTCGCATCTGGCCCTGGACTTCGTCACTGGGTTGCCCGCTTCTGAGGGGAACACGGTCGTTCTGACTATCGTGGACAGATTCAGCAAGTTCGCCCACTTTGTGCCAATTGCCAAGCTTCCCTCTGCCTCGGAGACGTCCGAGATCCTGGTTAGGGAGGTTTTCAGGGTCCACGGTTTGCCCAGTGATATCGTTTCCGACCGTGGCCCTCAGTTTACCTCTGCTGTCTGGAAGTCCTTCTGTTTGGCCATTGGAGCTACAGTCAGTCTCACATCTGGTTTTCACCCCCAATCCAATGGTCAGGCGGAGAGAGCCAACCAGAAGATGGAATCCACGCTACGCTGTCTGGTCTCTTCCAACCCCACCTCCTGGGTCTCTCAGTTGCCTTGGGTTGAGTATGCCCACAATACTCTCCCTACATCTGCCACTGGGATGTCTCCCTTCCAGTGCCTGTATGGCTACCAACCTCCCCTGTTCCCTTCTCAGGAGAAGGAGCTCTCAGTGCCTTCTGTTCAGGCCCATATTCGTCGTTGCCACCGGACCTGGCATCGGGCCAGAAAGGCACTCCTTAGAGTTTCGGACCGGTATCAGCTCCAGGCGAATCGTCGCCGGATCCCCGCTCCCACCTATACCATCGGAGATAGGGTTTGGTTGGCCACACGGGATCTTCCGTTACGGACTGAGTCTAGGAAGTTGTTACCGAAGTTCATTGGTCCGTTTGTGGTGGAGAAGGTGATCAATCCAGTGGCAGTTCGACTCAAACTACCGAGGACGCTCAGAGTCCATCCCACCTTTCATGTCTCCTGCCTCAAGCCTGTCTTCCTCAGTCCTCTGTTGCCTCCTCCGCCTCCTCCTCCTCCTCCTCGGATGATCGGAGGTGGTCCTGCCTACACGGTGCGTCGCATCATGGATTCCAGACGGCGGGGCCGGGGTTTCCAGTATCTCGTGGACTGGGAGGGGTATGGTCCTGAAGAGAGGAGTTGGATTCCGCGGCGACAGGTCCTAGATGCTGACCTCATCAGTGACTTCTACCGCCTCCATCCTGGCGCTCCGGGAGTCCGCCCGGTGGCGTTCGTCGGAGGGGGGTACTGTAACGATCCCGGCAGTCTGAGTCGGGTCCTGTCTGGTGACTAGTTTTTCTGTTCGTGATCTCCAGTTTCCCGAGGGGTTCGGGAACGCTCCGGGGAGCTCTCTTGATTTCCGCACCTGCATCCCATCAGCAATCTGCACACCTGGTCCTGATCATCACCCTTCTTAGGCTCTGGCCTAACATCCAGTCCCTGCCGGATCGTTAGCCATGAACAGTAGGTTTACCAGAGTATCAGTCTTAGAGCCTAGCGTTAGTTTTGTTGTTTTTGCACCGTGTTGGTTTGTTGCTTACTTACCCCGTTTTGTTCCATCTGCAGTCACCCGTCCGGAACCTTCATCCAACCTCTGCCTGGTGGTCGGGCGGCTGCCGACCAGGATGGGATCAACCACTGCACCCCCAACAACTAATCAACGCCGCCCGCTCTGTTCCCTGGATTATTCAGCATCACTCTTGAATTTGTAATAAACACTCACCTTCGTTTCAACTTACCTTGTCCTGGTCTGCTTCTGGGTTCTGGCTTAGCAACTCGTGACACCTTCAGTCTCAGCTATTTCTCCTATCTCCACAGTGGTTTGGTGATCTCTGTCATTCGGTTTCTCATTTAAACATGTGTAAACCCTTGACATTTCATTTCCTCTTGTGTGTTGCACCCCAGGGTGAAGGCACAGTCCACAATCATACTTTCCATGAAATTGTTTGAAGGTCTGTAGTATTGGCCTTGCTACCGCATCACAAACACAACATAATGGTGCACCTTCACGTGTCTCCATGACTGATCACTGGGATGCTGCCACTCAAAGACAGTCTGTGAAAGAGTGGCACATTCCTCCACAAAAGACTTGAAGTAGCAGGTTATAACTGGCTTTTTGGATCCAAACCACAAACCACATGCTTATCTCTACTCTCTGGGGCTATCTCATTGACACAACACAGTATTGGCCAAATACTGAATTTGGAGGACTGAAAGACTGGTACATCACCACAATTAAATGTAAGGGACAATAAATCATCCTCACAGTATGCCTTCAAGGTCTAAGGCATTGCATCGCAGTGCTAGCTGTGCCACTAGAGATCCTGGTTCGAATCCAGGCTCTGTCGTAGCCGGCCGCGACCGGGAGACCCATGGGGCAGCGCGCACAATTGGCCCAGCGTCGTCCAGGGTAGGGGAGGGAATGGCCGGCAGGGGATGTAGCTCAGTTGGTAGAGCATGGCGTTTGCAACGCCAGGGTTGTGGGTTCGATAAAATAATGTATGCACTAGCTGTAAGTCGCTCTGGATAAGAGCGTCTGCTAAATGACTAAAATGTAAAATGTATAATGTAAATATAAAGTGCCATTACATATATATATATATATATATATATATATATATATATATAGATATAGATAGATAGATAGATAGATAGATAGATAGATAGATAGATAGATAGATAGATAGATAGATAGATAGATAGATAGATAGATAGATATATATATATATATATATATACACACACACAGTGGGGGGAAAAAAGTATTTAGTCAGCCACCAATTGTGCAAGTTCTCCCACTTAAAAAGATGAGAGAGGCCTGTAATTTTCATCATAGGTACGCGTCAACTATGACAGACAAATTGAGAATTTCTTTTCCAGAAAATCACATTGTAGGATTTTTAATGAATTTATTTGCAAATTATGGTGGAAAATAAGTATTTGGTCAATAACAAAAGTTTCTCAATACTTTGTTATATACCCTTTGTTGGCAATGACACAGGTCAAACGTTTTCTGTAAGTCTTCACAAGGTTTTCACACACTGTTGCTGGTATTTTGGCCCATTCCTCCATGCAGATCTCCTCTAGAGCAGTGATGTTTTGGGGTTGTCGCTGGGCAACACAGACTTTCAACTCCCTCCAAAGATTTTCTATGGGGTTGAGATCTGGAGACTGGCTAGGCCACTCCAGGACCTTGAAATGCTTCTTACGAAGCCACTCCTTCGTTGCCCGGGCGGTGTGTTTGGGATCATTGTCATGCTGAAAGACCCAGCCACGTTTAATCTTCAATGCCCTTGCTGATGGAAGGAGGTTTTCACTCAAAATCTCACAATACATGGCCCCATTCATTCTTTCCTTTACACGGATCAGTCGTCCTGGTCCCTTTGCAGAAAAACAGCCCCAAAGCATGATGTTTCCACCCCCATGCTTCACAGTAGGTACGATGTTCTTTGGATGCAACTCAGCATTCTTTGTCCTCCAAACACAACGAGTTGAGTTTTTACCAAAAAGTTCTATTTTGGTTTCATCTGACCATATGACATTCTCCCAATCCTCTTCTGGATCATCCAAATGCACTCTAGCAAACTTCAGACGGGCCTGGACATGTACTGGTTTAAGCAGGGGGACATGTCTGGCACTGCAGGATTTGAGTCCCTGGCGGCGTAGTGTGTTACTGCTGGTAGGCTTTGTTACTTTGGTCCCAGCTCTCTGCAGGTCATTCACTAGGTCCCCCCGTGTGGTTCTGGGATTTTTGCTCACCGTTCTTGTGATCATTTTGACCCCACGGGGTGAGATCTTGCGTGGAGCCCCAGATCGAGGGAGATTATCAGTGGTCTTGTATGTCTTCCATTTCCTAATAATTGCTCCCACAGTTGATTTCTTCAAACCAAGCTGCTTACCTATTGCAGATTCAGTCTTCCCAGCCTGGTGCAGGTCTACAATTTTGTTTCTGGTGTCCTTTGACAGCTCTTTGGTCTTGGCCATAGTGGAGTTTGGAGTGTGACTGTTTGAGGTTATGGACAGGTGTCTTTTATACTGATAACAAGTTCAAACAGGTGCCATTAATACAGAGGAGGACAGAGGAGCCTCTTAAAGAAGAAGTTACAGGTCTGTGAGAGCCAGAAATCTTGCTTGTTTGTAGGTGACCAAATACATATTTTCCACCATAAGTTGCAAATAAATTCATAAAAAATCCTACAATGTGATTTTCTGAATTTTCTTTTCTCAATTTGTCTGTCATAGTTGACGTGTACCTATGATGAAAATGACAGGCCTCTCTCATCTTTTTAAATGGGAGAACTTGCACAATTGGTGGCTGACTAAATACTTTTTTTCCCCACTGTATGTATATCACGTATTATACTACTATACTATACTACTACCGAAAACATAACTCATGCATACCCTGATTCTCAAGAAGATCTTTCAGTTGATCCTTCAATTGAACATTGATAAAGAAATGTAATTCCTCTAAACTGTTTTTCACTGTTACGGATGAGGAACAGGACACACGTGAGTGTTTCTTCTTTAGTTTGTGAATTGCCAAGGTACTTTGTACTCTGCAGTAATGATGACGTTCACGTTGATCTACAATACCAGCTAGTGGCTTCTGTAAAAAATCCTTGCTTGCTGGAACTGCACTTGTCCCTTCAGAATGTAACCATAGAAGTGTCAACAGGTCTTCCACCAACACACCAGTAGTGTCGTGTCTCAAAGCAAAGGACAGAATCGAGATGCGACTTTGGTCTTCTGTAAGTCCATGTGAGTGGGCATCAACGGTATCCTCTGTTTCTTGAGGGACATCGTCCTACAAGTGATAGGAAACAATATTGCAAGTTTAATTACGTAGGTTCAGTTTGATTGTAGTTTTCCATTACTGCATTATAACCTTGCTTTGGTCTACTGTACTTTGCACAAAGAAGAAAGAAAGCCACAACACACATGACAGAAACATAAATGAGAATGGACAGAGAGAGGGAGGGTAAGTGTTGTTTGTCTTAAGTTAAATAAGTCAGTTAACTTTGATTATTTAATGTCATACAACATTATTTAATTTGCTTAATCTGAATCACACACCTTGGCCCATGTGAAAGGTGTTGCTATTTGATCCGGTGTTTGGTTTGGCATTTCTGCATCGCTGACAATCTCGTCAGTATCCTTGGTAAGACTCATTAAAAAACATGCCAATAATGTTATCATATGAAGGCTTTACTCTGTTGGGTGCTCTCATGATTTGAAAAACATGAGAAAAAGAGTGCGAGAGAGAGCGTGAGATAAATATAGAAATGTCCATCCTCTTCACTGGAACTAAGGGGCCTAGCTCGAACCATGAAAAACAGCCCCAGACGATTATTCCTCCTCCACCAAACTTTACAGTTGCCACTATGCATTGGGCAGGTAGCGTTCTCCTGGTTCCGCCAAACCCAGATTTGAACATCAGACTGCCAGATGGTGAAGCGTGATTCATCACTCAAGAGAATGAGTTTCCACTGCTCCAGAGTCCAAGGGCGGCGAGCTTTACACCACTCCAGCTGACGCTTGGCATTGCACATGGTGATCTTAGGCTTGTGTGCGACTGCTCGGCTATGGAAACCCATTTCATGAAGCTTCGGATGAACAGTTATTGTGCTGACGTTGCTTCCAGATTCAGTTTAGAACTCGGTAGTGAGTGTGGCAACCGAGGACAGATGATTGTTACGCACTTCAGCACTCAGCGGTCCCGTTCTGTGAGTTTGTGTGGACTACCACTTCGCAGCTGAGCCGTTGTTGCTCCTAGATGTTTCCACTTCACAATAACAGCACTTACAGTTGACCGGGCCAGCTTTAGCAGGGCAGACATTTGACGAACTGACTTGTTGGAAAGGTGGCATCCTATGACGGTGCCACATTGAAAGTCACTGAGCTCTTCAGTAAGGCCATTCTACTGCCAACATTTGTCTATGGAAATTGCAACAAGTGTCCACATAAGTATCAGACCCCTTGACTTTTTCCACATGTTCTTACATTACGGTGTTATTCTAAAATGTATTAAATTCCAAATGTTGCTCATCAATCTACACACAATACCCATTATGACAAAAAGCAAAAACAGGTTTTTAGAAATGTTTGCAAATTTAACATAAATACCTTATTTACATAACCATTCAGACCCTTTGCTATGAGATTCGAAATTGAGCTCAGGTGCTTCCTGTTTCCAGTGATCATCCTTGGGATGTTTCTACAACTTGATTGGAGTCCACCTGTGGTGAATTCAATTGATTGGACATTATTTGGAAAGGCACACACCTGTCTATATAAGGTCCTACAGTTGACAGTGCTGCTCTGGGACAGGATTGTGTCGAGCCACAGATCTGGGGAAGGGTACCAACAAATTTCTGCAGCATTACAGGTCACCAAGAACACAGTGGCCTCCATCATTCTTAAATGGAAGGATGTTTGGATCCACCAAGACTCTTACTAGAGCTGGCTGCCCGGCCAAACTGAGCAATCGGCGGAGAAGGGCCTTGGTCAGGGAGGCAACCAAGAACCCTATGGTCAATCTGGCAGAGCTCCAGAGTTCCTCTGTGGCAATGGGAGAACCTTCCAGAAGGACAACCATCTCTGCAGCACTCCAGCAATCAGGCCTTTATGGTAGAGTGGCCAGACGGAAACCACTCCTCAGTAAAAGCCACACGACAGCCCAATTGGAGTTTGCCAAAAGGCACCTAAAGGACTCTCAGACCATGAGAAACAAGATTCTCTGGTCTGATGAAACCAAGATTGAACTATTTGGCCTGAATGCCAAGCATCACGTCTGGAGGAAACCTGGCACCATCCCTACAGTGAAGCATGGTGGTGGCAGCATCATGCTGTGGGGATTGTTTTTCAGCGGCAGGGATTGGGAGACTAGTCAGGATCAAGGTAAAGATGAACGGAATAAAGTACAGAGAGATCCTTGATGAAAACCTGCTCCAGAGCGCTCAGGATCTCAAACTGGGGAGAAGTTTCACGTTCCAACAGGACAACGACCCTAAGCATACAGCCAAGACAACGCAGGATTGGCGTCGGGACAAGTCTCTGAATGTCTTTGAGTGGCCCAGCCAGAGCCTGGACTTGAACCCGATCGAACATCGCTGGAGAGACCTGAAAATAGCTGTGCAGCGACGCTCCCCATCCAACCTGACAGAGCTTGAGAGGGTCTGCAGAGAAGAATGTGAGAAACTCCCCAAATACAGGTGTGCCAAGCTTGTAGCGTCATACCCATACTCTATTTTCGGTATAATTAATCTAATTCGTAACGACAATCACTCCGTAAGCTTTAGATAAATAAGCTTAGCCTTTTTTGCCTATATTTTGTGCAGGTCCCTTTATGTAGAAACGTAAGGGTGCCATAGTGACGTAGCTAGAAAAATTTGAAATTCTGCAGTAAAACAATCAACACGAGGAAAGCGGAAATTAGGAGAGAGACACATCTAGGTCTATATATTTGAATTTCTAAAGTCAGTCAAAACAGTCACCATGACGAGAAGCTGAAAGTACAAGGAGACGAAGATAGGTAAATTAACAATACAAATGTATTCCCACGATATCACATGAAATTCACATGAAATGGGAACATGAGATAAGAAGACTGGTCCAGCAATGTTGCACATGTGTGCTTGGCTAACGTTAGCTAGCTAGCTAGCAAATGTTTCTAAGAAGTGGCACGTGCTAACGTTAGCTGGCTAGCTAGGTCAAACATTCGTTTGCTGGTCTAATAATGTGAAGTTAGTGAGAACTACACTACCAGTCAAAGGTTTGGACATACCTACTCATTCAGGGTTTTTTCTTTATTTTTACATTGTAGAATAATAGTGAAGACATTAAAACTATGAAATAACACATATGGAATCATGTAGTAACCACATTTTTTAAAAACAAATCAAAATATACTTTATATTTAAGATTCTTCAAATAGCCACCCTTTGCCTTGACGACAGCTTTGCACACTCTTGGCATTCTCTCAACCAGCATCATGAGGTAGTCACCTGGAATGCAAAAGTTAATTTGTGGAATTTCTTTCCTTCTTAATGCATTTGGTAAAAGACAAGTCCATATTATGGCAAAAACAGCTAAAATAGCAATTTAGGTCAAAAGAGTTTATACTAAGAAAGGAAATAGAAAGTCTAACAGAACAGATAGATGGCAATAAAAACTGTAACATAGAGGCTCAGAATAAATTAGAGGAAAAACAAAAAGAAATGGAGAAACTTATTCAAGAAAGATCAAGTGTAATATATTATAAAAATAAAGCAAACTGGATGGAATATGGGGAAAAATGCACAAAATTCTTTTTTAATCTTCAACATAGGAATGCTACCAAAAAGAACTTAATGAAACTGGTTACAATTGACGGAGTCACCCATAATTCACCAAATGATATTTTGAAGGAAGAAACAAAATACTTTAAGCATACGTTTTCTTTTCAGTCGCCTCCATCTCCTCTAACTGAAGCTAATTGTAGAGATTTTTTTCTATTGATAATGTCAAATTAACAGCCACACAGAAAGACTCATGTGAAGGTGAAATTACAGAGGATGAACTTCTGGATGCAATTAAAAACTTGAGTCTGGGAAAACTCCAGGGTTGGATGGCATACCAGTCGAGGTATACCAAACCTTTTTTGATATACTAAGAGGACCGTTATTAACATGTTTTAACCACTCCTATGTAAATGGTAGATTATCTGACACTCAAGAAGAAGGACTGATCTCATTATTACTGAAACAGGATACAAGTGAAAAATATAAAGATCCAGTCCATTTACAAAATTGGAGGCCCCTTACACTTCAGTGTTGTGATGCAAAAATCCTAGCAAAATGTATAGCGATAGAATTAAAAAGGTATTGTCGGATATTATTCATTCTAATCAGACAGGTTTTTTACATGGAAGATACATTGGAGATAATATAAGGCAAGTATTGGAAACAATAGAACACTATGGAAAATATGGGAAACCAGGCCTGCTATTCATAGCAGACTTCGAAAAGGCATTTGATAAAGTTCGACTGGGGTTTATATATAAATGCCTGGAGCATTTCAATTTTGGAGAATCTCTTATAAAATGGGTCAAAATCATGTATAGTAACCCTAGGTGTAAAATAGTAAATAATGGCTATTTCTCAGAAAGTTTTAAACTGTCAAGAGGAGTGAAACAAGGTTGTCCACTATCGGCATATCTATTTATTGTGGCCATCGAGATGTTAGCTATTAAAATCAGATCCAATAATAATATCAGAGGATTAGAAATACAGGGCTTAAAAACAAAGGTGTCATTGTACGCTGATGATTCATGTTTTCTTTTAAATCCACAACTAGAATCCCTCCACTGCCTCATAGAGGATCTAGATACATTTTCTAACCTCTCTGGATTACAACCAAATTATGACAAATGTACTATATTATGTATTGGATCACTAAAAAATAAAATTTTTACATTACCATGTAGTTTACCAATAAAATGGTCTGATGGTGATGTGGATATACTCGGAATACATATCCCAAAGGAAATAAATGATCTCACTTCAATAAATTTTAATAGAAAGTTAGCAAAAATAGATAAGATCTTACTACCATGGAAAGGAAAATACCTGTCAATTTGTGGAAAAATCACCCTGATTAACTCTTTAGTATTATCCCAGTTTACCTATTTGCTTATGGTCTTGCCTACGCCAGCGAACAGTTTTTTAAATTATATGAGAAAAAAATATTCAATTTTATTTGAACGGCAAGCCAGACAAAATTAAAAGAGCATATTTATATAATTAATATGAATTCGGAGGACAGAAATTATTAAATATTAAAGCATTAGACCTATCACTAAAAGCTTCAGTCATACAAAAGTTATACTTAAATCCGAACTGGTTCTCAAGCAAATTAGTAAGATTGTCTCACCCAATGTTCAAGAAAGGCCTTTTTCCCTTTATTCAGATTACAACCTCTCACTTTCAGTTATTTGAAAAGGAAATAATCTCCCAAATGTCACTATTTCTAAAACAAGCCATAGAAAGTTGGTTGCAATTTCAATGTAATCCTCCAGAAACGACAGAACAAATAATGCAACAAATATTGTGGTTAAATTCAAATATACTAATATATATACTAATAAATATACTTTATTTTTTGACAGAATGTTTAAAAAAGGTATAATCTTTGTAAATGATATCATCGGTAGGACTGGTGGAGTTATGACGCACATGCAGCTAACAAAAACATATGGAAATGTCTGCTCTACCCAAAATTACAACCAAATAATTGCAGCCTTACCGCAAAAGAGGAAGAGGAAAGTGGAAGGGGGAGAAAGTAAGGAACTTGTCTGTCGGCCTTGCATTAAAGAACATAATTGGTTAAGGAAAACTGTGATAAATAAAAAAGTATATCAGTTTCACTTAAGGACCAAAGGGATTGACAGCCGTCCCATATAGATTGCAAAATAGTTGGGAAGAGATCTTTGACGTACCGATCCCATGGCATAGTGTTTATGAACTGACACGCAAAAACGACACCGGATTCAAAAATTAGAATCTTTCAATTTAAATTATTATATAAAATTCTTGCTACCAATAGAATGTTATTTATATGGGGGATACAATCTTCCCAGCTCTGCAGATTTTGCTGTGAAGAGACAGAATCATTAGATCATTTGTTTTGGTTCTGTCCATTTGTAGCTTGTTTTTGGACACAGGTCCAGGAATGGCTAAAGGATTGCAATATTTACCTGGAACTAACCTTGCAGATAGCATTACTGGGTGATCTGAAAAGTCATAGTCAATCAATCAATAATATAATAATACTTTTAGCAAAAATGTTTATTTTTAATTCACAATCTGTACAAGCAATGAGAATAGAAAGGTTCAGAACTTTTGTAAAACATCACAGTACGGTTGAAATATATATGGCAAATAGAAATCCTATATGGATGGTGTTAAGAGATAGATGGGAGGTATTGAATAGAGTTGAAGGATGGGACTAATAACAAATAACAACAAATAATAACAAAGATAGCTAATAATGTAAGCATACTGTGTCCATAATAAGTATATAGGTTGTATGTTGGGAGCTTTTGGGAAAGAGCACAGTTAGAAAGATATGGCATATAGAAGCAAACCGGATGGACATCATGAAAATGATCGGAGAGGTTGAGAGTAGAAGAAGTTCAGGAGCAAAAAAAATAAAAAAAAAATAAAAAATAAAAAAAAAAATATATATAATAGAATTATTGTAAAATTAACTCTGTCCATAAGGTGTAGATAGTAAGTATAGACCGGAAGTAGAGGCCTGGGCATTGTTGTTCACTAATTTACTCCAAGTAGGGAAAGGATGGTGGGGTTAAAAAGTAATAAAGGGGAGTATATATATAAAAAAAAAAAAAAAGTGATGCAGACAATTACATTGATAGATGATACAATCTATCTGCAATATTAAGCTGATCCATTCCCCCTATAGAAAAAAAAAAAAAAACATGGGGGGATTGGAAGTGATGCAGACAATTACATTGATAGATGATACAATCTATCTGCAATATTAAGCTGATCCATTCCCCCTATAGAAAAAAAAAAAAAAAAAAAGAACAGCTAAAATAAGCAAAGAGAAACGACAGTCCATCATTACTTTAAGACATGAAGGTCAGTCAATACGGAACATTTCAATAACTTTGAAATTTCTTAAAGTGCTGTCGCAAAAATCATCAAACACTATGATGAAATTGACTCTCATGAGGTCCGCCACAGGTATGGAAGACCCAGTTACCTCTGCTGCAGAGGATAAATTCATTAGAGTTATCAGCCTCAGAAATTGCAGTTCAAATAACAGACACATCTCAACATCAACTGTTCAGAAGAGACTGTGTGAATCAGGCCTTCATGGTCTAATTTCTGCAACGAAACCACTACTAAAGGACACCAATAAGAAGAAGAGACCTGATTGGGCCAATAAACACGAGCAATGGACATTAGACTGGTGGGAATTTGTCCTTTGGTCTGGAGTCCAAATTTGAGATTTTTGGTTCCAACTGCCGTGTCTTTGTGAGACGCGGTGTGGGTGAACGGATTATCTCTGCATGTGTATTTCCCACCTTAAAGCAATGGGGAGGAGGTGTTATGGTGTGGGGGTGCTTTGCTGGTGACACTGTCTGTGATTTATTTATAATTCAAGGCACACTTAACCAGCATGGCTACCACAGCATTCTGCAGCGATACGCCATCCCATCTTGTTTGGGCTTAGTGGGACTATCATTTGTTTTTCAACAGGACAATGACCCAACACACCTCCAGGATGTGTAAGGGCTATTTTACCAAGAAGGAGGGTGATGGAGTGCTGCATCAGATGACCTGGCCTCCACAATCCCCCAACCTCAACCCAATTGAAATGGTTTGGGATGAGTCAGACCGCAGAGTGAAGGAAAAGCAGCCAACAAATGCTCAACATATGTGGGAACTCCTTCAAGACTGTTGGAAAAGCATTCCAGGTGAAGCTGGTTGAGAGAATGCCAAGAGAGTGCAAAGCTGTCATCAAGGCAAAGGGTGGCTATTTGAAGAATCTCAAATATAAAATATATGTTGATTTGTTTAACACTTGTTTGGTTACTACATGATTCCATATGTGTTATTTCATGATTTTGATGTCTTCACTATTATTCTACAATGAAGAAAATAGTAAAAATAAAGAAAAACCCTTGAATGGGTAGGTGTGTCCAAATTTTGACTGGTACTGTATGTTTCACTCATTCAGCATGGACCGAAAGTTTACTGTTGTGCTGTGGAGTGAGGGGGGCGATCAAGGGCGGTACAGCAAGGTCAAGACAGATGCTATAAGGCGATACAATGACAGCAAACTCGATGACTAGGGGCAACCTCTGGCTGACTATCCCGCCATAATTAGGTTGAGGCAGGGGAAGAATCTGCCAGGAGGTTGGCCCCATTATAATGGCAATGTCCTTTTTGTCAGTAGTAAGTAGAAATCTTCTACTTCAGATATGCATTCGTATTTATATAAGCACCTTATGCAATTCAAAGTTATACCATATGTGACCCGTTTCAAGAAGCTAGGCCTATGTCGTACGTCACTACTTCACAGGAGAGGCATTTCAACTTTTATTTGTATTTTTATCAATATACGTTTTTTGGCAGAAATGCCTTCTGGAACATGTGAACTTTCATGGGCCTTAATAACAAACGTGTATGGCATCTGTAAATACGAATACAATTGTTAAATAATGAGCCTAGTTGGTTTAGAAACTGAAAAAATACAGGAACCTTCCTGCTAGCCATGATTAGCTGAGATAATGGATGGGCTGGACATGCCGAGAGATGTGTTCAGATTGGTCTGCCATGTAGCATGCTTCTGTCTATAACATGAGCTGCTAAGTATGTGTGGATAATTGTGTCTACCACTGCTTTTTTTTTAAGATATCATGAAGAACTGAAAAAGTTTTGCTACTGCTCTCAACATTGCTGCCCTGAAGTTAATAGCACTATCGACAAAGTTCAGTGGGAAAACGTTGTGATGGACTACTTTCTGGAGGATGATCGTGCCATGGTGATGCTCTCTGACTCTGAAAATGAATCATACAATGAGGAAATCCCTGATTTAGGTGAAAACATTATCATTTATCCAGACATTGTAGAGTCTTCTGATGACAATGGTGAGGAAGACACGGTGTCATTGTCACGGAAGAAATTGACCGAGTTTTGAAATCAGTGGAATGCCCGGTGGAAGCAGAGGGATGATTGCCAAATGCGGTGAGAGTCCAAAAAGAGAACACAGAAAGAAGGCTGTTGTATAAAACACCTGTCTCCGGATTACATCTTCAAATTAAGGGCAACCATGGCATCCATGACAGAGGGTAATACTAAGTGTATGTTGTGTAGTAAGCTGTTAGTAGTCCATGTGCCTCACCCTAATAATTTGGTCCCTTTTCCCCCTCTTGGTGCACATGTAGCCTATTGCCTTTTTTAGAGAAATGTAATAATCAAATATTGTAAGAGCTTTCATTGTCTGCTTATATGCCCCCTTTATTGATCCTACGGTTCTGACTTGGTGTACAGGGAGAATACTGTAAGAACGGCCCATGTTCTGAATTCTGCCGCTGTACATTTCAAAAGTGCTGAACAAATAGTTATATTGACTACGTCCGTCCTAGCTCGCTCATTAATGTCTTAATCAAAATTACGGATTGCCTCGTATCCGATCGTCGTCCCCTTAAGCCATAGTTTGTACATCTCAATTGTCAGTAGAAACCACATTTGTTTAAGCAAGTCAGCCTTATCAGCTATGTTTTTTTTTAAAGGCAGTAAATTAGGCTGAATGAACTGTTTCGCTGCCAGACAAGGCTCTGCTGATAGCCAGGTGTAGCAGTGGTAAGGTGTTGGGACTGCTGTTGGGACTCTGCTGTTGGGACAGCTTTATGTATGCCGCCAGAGTTCTGCCGTAGCGTAGATTTTTTATCAAGACAACATGGAGGACGAAATGTTTACTGAAATCACCATTGCGATGCATGCATACGTCTTGCTTTTGCCATCTTTCTTGCTTTCTTGTCTCTCATCTAAATGGAGCAAAACAGACATGATTAAACTAAATACATACTAAACTGAAGACCATGATTAGTTGATCATTGGAGTCAGGTGTCATAGCAGGGGCTGAGGCAAACGTGTGTCACCAATCAGGCACCTGAGCACTTGTCACGGATTCAGCCGAGGCTGCTCCTCCTCCTTGCTCGGGCAGGCTTCGGCGTTCGTCGTCACCGGAGTAATAGCTGCTACCGATCTATGTTTCTGTGTTCTACTTCTCTTGTCTTGATTGTTCACACCTGTTTCCCATTATCATTGATCACTGCCCTATTTAACCCTCTGTCTCCCACTGTATGTTGTGCGTGTTTGTTCATGTTTGGTTGTCGTCTGGTGAGCGGGTTTGTTTCCTCCCTGCGTGGAGGTTATGTTATTTGACGTTACCTTTGAGTAAAGTACGTTTTCGATTAGCTCTGTGTCCTGTGCCTGACTTCGTCCTACTGCATCACACTGACATCCTGACAGTACTGGAGTTGCCCATCCCTGCCTTAGATGCTGATCTAGGATCTGCCTCCCCTCCCCAAATCCTAACTTGACCATTAATGGAGGAAATAAAAGAAAAAGCCCTACGTCAGCACCCAGGGAAAATTTGGGTTGGCCCATAATGCTTTGTGCACACCCTCTTCACTTATAGTAGTAATTAATTTATATTTCATATACATCTGGAAACACTGGACAGTTACTTTAAACATGGCATCCATACAGTAGGCCTATTTCTCAATCTAGCTGTATTCTTGAAGCATGGAAATATTTACCAAGGGCTATCATCCTTGTTTGGTACAGATTCGTTTTTTGAGATAAAAGATTTCCAGCACTGTGTAGACAATGTATGAGTGACTGCTTGGCATCATAATCAGGGAATCGTCATCTGTTAATAAAAATGTTATACTTAACAGGTTGACTGACTCTTCATCATCCTTTCCCTTGTAATGGACTGGTTAAGGTTTTATTTGATTCTTACATTGTGACATGCAGAATTTATTTATGGATAAATATACAAACTTTTTATAAAATGCATGTGTTTTCTAGCCAAGGAAAGTCATACCTGAAAATAAAATAGTATATACAAATTATACTGAACAAAATATAAACGCAACATGCAACAATTTCAAAGATTTTGCTGAGTTACAGTTCATACAAGGAAATCAGTCAATTGAAATCAATTCATTAGTCCCTAATCTATGGTTTTCACATGACTGGGCAGGGGCGCAGCCATGGGTGGGCCTGGAAGGGCATAGGCCCACCAACATGGGAGCCAGGCCCGCCCAATGCAGAGCCGGGCCCAGCCAATCAGAATGAGTTTTTCCCCACAAAATGCCATTATTACAGACATAAATAATCCCCTCAGACGATCCCGCAGGTGAAGAAGCCGGATGTGGAGGTCCTGGGCTGCCGTGGTTATACGTAGTTGTATTTGTGAGGCCGGTTGGACGTACTGCCAAATTCTCTAAAATGACGTTATGGTAGAGAAATGAACATTGAATTCTGGCAAACAGCTCTGGTGGACATTCCTGCAGTCATAATGACACTTGCACACTCCTTCAAAACTTGAGACATTTGTGGCATTGTGACAAAACTGCACATTTTAGAGTGGCCTTTTATTGTCCCCAGCACCTGTGTAATGATCATGCTGTTTAATCAGGTTCTTGATATGCCACACCTGTCAGGTGGATGGATTACCTTGACAAAGGCCTAAATGCTCACTAACAGGGATGTAAACAAATTTGTGAACATCATTTGAGAGAAATGAGCTTTTTGTGCATATTGCACATTTCTGGGATATTTTATTTAAGCTCATGAAACATGGGACCAACACTTTTCATGCTGCGTTTATATTTTTGTTCAGTATATATATACACACACACATTTGTTTATAATTTTGTATATAATTTATATACAAAACTCATAACTGACAATTACATTTTATATACAATTTTATACTAATCATATAAAAAACGAATAACTGACAATTACATTTTATATACAATTAATATATTTATATATGTTTCTTATATTAATTGTTGAGGGGTTTTATATGATGATTATGAAAACAATATCAAACCTATTAGGAAAACATTTATTTTGCAGAGGTTACATTGTCAGAACATACACTTTTCTTATAATACTCATAGAGGACACATAATTCATATATTTCCTCATATACACTACCAGTCAAAAGTTTGGACACACCTACTTATTCAAGGGTCTTTCTTTCTTTTTACTATTTTTTACATTGTGGAATAATAGTGACGACATCAAAACTATGAAATAACACATATGGAATCATCTAGTAACCAAAAAAGTGTTAAACAAATCAAAATATATTTTAAATTTGAGATTATTCAAATAGCCACCCTTTGCCTTGATGACAGCTTTGCACACTCTTGTCATTCTCTCAACCAGCTTCATGAGGAAAGCTTTTCCAACAGTCTTGAAGGAGTTCTGACATATGCTGAGAACTTGTTGGCTGCTCTTCCTTCACTCTGCGGTCCAACTCATCCCAAACCATCTCAATTGGGTTGAGGTCGGGGGATTGTGGAGGCCAGGTCATCTGATGCAGTACTCCATCACTCTCCTTCTTGGTAAAATAGCCCTTACACAACCTGGAGGTGTTATATTTGAAGAATCTCAAATATAAAATATATTTTGATTTGTTTAACACTTTTTTGGTTACTACATGAGTCCATATGTGTTATTTCATAGTGTTGATGTCTTCACTATTATTCTACAATGTAAAAAATAGTAAATATAAAGAGAAACCCTTGAATGAGTAGGTGTGTCCAAACGTTTGACTGGTAGTGTATGTCATACCATATCTTTGTAGGAAAATCACCATAATCATGTATTCAATTGTGTTTGCCACAGAAGTTATAAGTTAACATGTGTAAGTTCACATATAAGTTAACACATATACAAATACACCACTGACATAAGGAAAAACATACAAAATCTTACCAGATACTTATTAGATTACTCATTAGATTTTTGTAGAAATGCGTTTCTGCCATACAAGATTCTTATTTGATTTTCATGATAAATGTATGGACTCAATGCTGTAAGTCGCTTTGGATAAGTGTCTGCTAAATGACTAAAATATAAACATGTATATTATTATTATCCATGTCCTCATGCTTTTTCTTTCCTTCCTCTCTCTCTTTCCTACTCTCTCTCACTTTCCCTCTCTCCCTGTGTGTTTGCTTTGCTCATACTGAGTTTTATGTATGCCAGCAAAGCTGATTTCTTGATTCCAAAAGGACAAGGCATCTCATTCCTTGTCACTTGTCTCCTAAATTCCTAAAGGTACAATTAGCATTTTGTTTGACGAAATGTTGAAAGGTTCATGGATTGATATTTGCAAAAATGCAGCAAGATGTTTTTTCAAATGCTAATGCTGACATTTATTAACTTTTATTTTCGGAAAGCCTTACTACAAATACTGTGTTTATGGATTGTACAACTCCTGCATACATTTAATGAGAATGGCTGTGTTTTGTATTATGACCGTGTTTTGTTTGTATCTCTGTTTTGCTTTTCATATATGACTGACCGGTTTGATTCGGTCTTACAGTATTGTTTTACATTATTTTTTAAACATTGGATAAAAGTAGAGACTCAGAGCTAGAAAATGGTATATCATACACTACAGTTGAGGAACTATGGGAAAGTAATTCAGCTTTGAAAGTTGATAAAGTTGAAGTAATGACGCGCAACATACGCCCAGTTTCCTGAAACGAGTCACATACTGTATTGTATTGATGTGCATATTTTTGTAATTACAGGGCTCATCTGTAAAATAGACATTGGTCTCAGCATGACTCCCTGTCAAAATAAAGGTTAAATAAAATAAATAAATAAAATAAAGGAAAAATTACAATGTTTAGACACAATCACCATGCGATAGCCTACACGCTGAGTGTGTAATTTAGTGTTGTGTGCACAGCAAATTAGCCAGTTTAGATTTTTCAGTGTAACATTTCTAGTGTTGATTCAGGAGTTACATTCACTCTGTAAGAGTGAAATTAACACTCAGTGGTGTAAAATAACCATCAGTGTCACGCCCTGGCTCTGGGGACTCTTAATTGTTGAGCCAGGGTGTGGATTTTCTATGTTTTGTTTGCTATGGTTTTCGTTCTAGATCGGTTAGATCTATGTTGGCCAGGGTGGTTCCCAATCAGAGGCAGCTGTAGCTCGTTGTCTCTGATTGGGAACAATACTTAGGCAGCCTGTTTTCACTAGTCATTGTGGGATCTTGTTCCGAAAGGTTTGTGTTAACCTAGGACTTCACGTTTCGTTTGTTGTTTTGTTCGTGTGGTGTACTTCAATAAAATATGTACGTTTATCACGCTGCGCCTTGGTCCGCTTCATCTATCGACGTTCGTGACAATCAGTGTTGGTGTTAATAACCAGAGTTATTGTTTTACACTTTGGAGAGTGAAACAGTCCCATCAACCACACCCATCATTATCATATTTCCCAGCATGCTCTACTGCAGGTAGATTTTCTTTGTTTAAAAAAAAAAAAAAATCATTTAATGGATTGATTAATCTTATGGTTCACAAAGATAAATAACAAACATTTTTCTAAACTGATCTAATCAGTTAGAATTATTGCACCCATTACTGAAATGGTTGTTCCAGTTTAAATTATTCAGGTAGTCTTCTTATCAACTTTCCCAACACTGACAGTCATTCTGAATTCAGGTTGCAGGTGAATAAAAATGTGAACTATTGGAAATCCTAACTCTGGCTGGATTCCAATAGGAATTTCACATCACTTTGCAAGCCAGCATAATGTAACTTGCAGGCCTAATGTGACCTGTATACCAGGAAATACTGACTGCTTTAACAGTAGTGCGCAGTTGATTTGCCTTGCTGATTTTAAAGGGGGAATGTTATTTATCTCCCCCGTAATGATAAAATACATCTTTCTACTGTCCTATCTGTTAATTAAGCTGTTTGTGTTAGAAAAAAAAGTAAGTGATTAGAGTAAGTGATAGGCTACGTAATAGCTTGGTTGTTTTCCTTGGTTGTTTCCTATGAATAACAGTAACCTAGCTTTACATTGTTCCCTGGAATGTTTTCCCCAGTCACAACACAAGTTTAGCTCGACTACGCTTCTTGGGATAGGCCCGTATCTCAATTGCGGATCGGTTTTCCAAATGTGGTTCAATTTCCTCAACAAGACAGTTTCTGTTAACCGCTGACAACAACGTCAAAGCTGGGGATGATTAAAGGAATTAACGTTTCCTTTTGTTTTCCCAGCGCAGTGAGATAGTGGGCCGCCATGTTTGTACAGCATTTATTGAACATTTACTGAATTTACTTATCTGTCATCCGCAAAGTTTTTCAGAGACAATTACCTTTTAGCCTGGCAAACACTGGTTTCACTCAGCCTCACGTCTCTCACAGTTTATGGCTGGTTCTGATTAGCTCTTCAATGTTAACAAACTGAAATCCTCCAGCAGAGAGAGAGAGAGAGAGAGAGAGAGAGAGAGAGAGAGAGAGAGCGAGAGAGAGAGCGAGCTTAAGCATAATTTATCCATCCGAATTTCTCAATTAGCATAGCACATTTTCCCCATTAGATAAACTGCCTTCAGAGAGCTGACTGGTCTAATCGTTTTAATTTCCATGTAAACTATAATCTCCCGATTCTAAAAATAAATCCCTTAAGGACATCGTTCGCATACACACTTTATCATAAGATAGTTTTTTGAAAGACATGATCAAGAGAAGTTTTTAAAGAGGGACTGAGATGCTATGTATGTGTGGTATATTACGGTTTTATGGCTTTAGTCATGCATTACATGGAGTATACAGTGCAAGTGGTGCTTTTCACTTAGGAAAGTTTTATCTATCAGATATACAGAATGCCTTCAGAAAGTATGTTACAAAGTGGAATTAAAATTAATTTGTAATTTTCTCTCAACGATCTACACAAAATACTATGAAGTGTCAAAGTGGAAGAAAAATTCAAACACTTGTAAAAAATGTATGAAAAATAAAACACTCATATATCTTGATTAGATAAGTACTCAACACCCTAAGTCAATACATGTTAGAATCACCTTTGGCTTCGATTAAAGCTGAGAGTCTTTCTGGATAAGTCTCTAAGAGCTTTGCACAGCAGGATTGTACAATATTTGCACATTATTGATGGGTCTTGAGAAGCAAACGTCCCTTTCTAAATCTTAGTCATACTTCTTCTTATTATTATTTGGAATGCTATTCCTACTACAACGTCAAACTTTAAAATGTACAGATTGATCTGGATTATTGTGCGTGTACACACCTTTTGATATATTTTATACTTTTTAAACTACTAAACTTTTTGTCATTTTTTGTCCATCTTGATTCACTTTCATGGCATTTCCTCAAGATTCTAAAAGGCCCATTTGTGACGTCAACATTCCATTCGTTGTAAATGCAACAATGCAACTTTCGTGACAAATTAGCTACTTTGACCACTTTGCTACAGCTGTTTTAGTAACCGCATTAACAACAATTTCTGTAACCTTTTTATAAACAAATGAAATGTTGACCACTTTCCCAACAAGTTAGAAAAACAGGGTATGACATCTTCATCTACTCTCTGCTATTCAAATATCTTTGCGGAACAAAAATATATTCTACGGCTCTAACGATACAGCTGTTTTAGTAACTGCATTAACATATTTATTTCCAACTTTTTTTTTTTACTGTCGTTTTGACCCCCCGCCCCCCAAAAAAAGCAGATGAAATCTACATAAATCGGAACATACAGTGGGGAAAAAAAGTATTTAGTCAGCCACCAATTGTGCATGTTCTACCACTTAAAAAGATGAGAGGCCTGTAATTTTCATCATAGGTACACGTCAACTATGACAGACAAATTCCAGAAAATCATATTGTAGGATTTTTTATGAATTTATTTGCAAATTATGGTGGAAAATAAGTATTTGGTCACCTACAAACAAGCAAGATTTCTGGCTCTCACAGACCTGTAACTTCTTCTTTAAGAGGCTCCTCTGTCCTCCACTCGTTACCTGTATTAATGGCACCTGTTTGAACTTGTTATCAGTATATAAGACACCTGTCCACAACCTCAAACACTCAAACTCCACTATGGCCAAGACCAAAGAGCTGTCAAAGGACACCAGAAACAAAATTGTAGACCTGCACCAGGCTGGGAAGACTGAATCTGCAATAGGTAAGCAGCTTGGTTTGAAGAAATCAACTGTGGGAGCAATTATTAGGAAATGGAAGACATACAAGACCACTGATAATCTCCCTCGATCTGGGGCTCCACGCAAGATCTCACCCCGTGGGGTCAAAATGATCACAAGAACGGTGAGCAAAAATCCCAGAACCACATGGGGGACCTAGTGAATGACCTGCAGAGAGCTGGGACCAAAGTAACAAAGCCTACCATCAGTAACACACTACGCCGCCAGGGACTCAAATCCTGCAGTGCCAGACATGTCCCCCTGCTTAAGCCAGTACATGTCCAGGCCCGTCTGAAGTTTGCTAGAGTGCATTTGGATGATCCAGAAGAGGATTGGGAGAATGTCATATGGTCAGATGAAACCAACTCGTCGTGTTTGGAGGACAAAGAATGCTGAGTTGCATCCAAAGAACATCATACCTACTGTGAAGCATGGGGGTGGAAACATCATGCTTTGGGGCTGTTTTTCTGCAAAGGGACCAGGACGACTGATCCGTGTAAAGGAAAGAATGAATGGGGCCATGTATCATGAGATTTTGAGTGAAAACCTCCTTCCATCAGCAAGGGCATTGAAGATGAAACGTGGCTGGGTCTTTCAGCATGACAATGATCCCAAACACACCGCCCGGGCAACGAAGGAGTGGCTTCGTAAGAAGCATTTCAAGGTCCTGGAGTGGCCTAGCCAGTCTCCAGATCTCAACCCCATAGAAAATCTTTGGAGGGAGTTGAAAGTCCGTGTTGCCCAGCGACAGCCCCAAAACATCACTGCTCTAGAGGAGATCTGCATGGAGGAATGGGCCAAAATACCAGCAACAGTATATGAAAACGTTGTGAAGACTTACAGAAAACGTTTGACCTGTGTCATTGCAAACAAAGGGTATATAACAAAGTATTGAGAAACTTTTGTTATTGACCAAATACTTATTTTCCATCATAATTTGCAAATAAATTCATTAAAAATCCTACAATGTGATTTTCTGGAAAAAATTCTCAGTTTGTCTATCATAGTTGACGTGTACCTATGATGAAAATTACAGGCCTCTCTCATCTTTTTAAGTGGGAGAACTTGCACAATTGGTGGCTGACTAAATACTTTTTTCCCCCACTGTAAATATCCTTTACCAATAGCAAGTTACAGGTTTTTGTTGGAGTTTAGTGACTAAAACTTTGTTACAGTAATTTCAGCTAACAGCTCTCCATCTCATCATTGAGCAGCCCAAATGGAGCCGTTGCTATGGATACTCACAGTTGCAGAGGAGCACATGTGGCAGCGTAGGCAAAAATGATGACGAGGGTGACGACAGTGACCACAATTACTGACCACAACCACACAACTACTGACCAAACCCACAACTACTGACCACAACCACACAAATATTGACCACAACTACTGACCACACAACTACTGACCACAACAACACAACTACAGACCATAACTCTTGACCACAACTAACGACCACAACCACACAACTACTCACCACAACTAATGACCACAACTACTGAACCACAAAATTACTTACCAAAACTATTGACCACTACTGACCACAACTACTGACCACAACCACACAACTACTCATGACAAGTAACGACCACAACTACTGACCACAACCACTGACAACAATTACCGACCACAACCACACAACTACTGACCACAACTACTGAGCCACACAACTAGTTACTAAAACGACTGACCTATGTGTGGCGCCATTGTTTGTTGACATTATACAATGCATTGTGGGTGTCACGTAAATGTCTGTCAGACGAAATATGTTATAACAAATGAGGTGAGGGATGGTTGGTTCACTCATTTTTCAAGTAAACCTCCGGAAGTAAATGAAGGGAAGTAAATTATGGTAGACGACCCCCCTTCAATATGCATACTGCAAACAGACTAAACTCATCTTGTCTCCTCTTCTTATCTTTGGTTGACCTGAAAAAACAAACATGGAGGCATGCACAAACTACGCATCGTCGGATTACTTTCGATTTTTAGAAAGTGTTTTTCTCAATTATTTAGAGCAATGTTGAGCTCACCCGTGATGGATGAATTGTAAATAGTAATTTATGTTCGCTAATTCATGTCATGTCACACATTGTGTTATGCTGTTGCCTTCTGTGAATGTCTGAACATTGCATTCAAAAATAAACTGGTCCCATTCAGGACATAACGTTGTAAGGAATGTGTGTGCAAACCGGAGTGATTAGAACACTTATTTAGAACAACCGGTTTCAATTGACACAACAATCAGCGTTTGAGCTGGCAACACTTTATTTCTGTAAAAAAAAGTCAATCAAAACTGGACGTTCTAAATTAGTGTTCTAATCACACCGGTTTGAGTGTACACTGCAGGGACCACTGCAGAATGATCACACCCGTGTGTTGGTACGCGTCAAAGGGTTAACAAAACTACTGACCATTACTGATCACAACTACTGACCACACAACTAATGACCAGAAGCACACAACTGCCGACCTAAGCTACAAAACACAATCACACAACTACTAAACCACAACTACTGACCACAAATGCTGACAACAACCACACTACTGACCACACACATACAGTTGAAGTCGGAAGTTTACATACACCTTAGCCAAATACATTTAAACTCAGTTTTTTACAATTCCTGACATTTAATCCTAGTAAAAATTCCCTGTCTTAGTTCAATTAGGATCACCACTTTAATTTAAGAATGTGAAATGTCAGAATAATAGTAGAGAATGATTTATTTCAGCTTTTATTTTTTTAATCACATTCCCAGTGGGTCAGAAGTTTACATAAAATCAATTAGTTTTTGGTAGAAATGCCTTTAAATTGTTTAACTTGGGTCAAACTTTTCGGGTAGCCTTCCACAAGCTTCCCACAATAGGTTGGGTGAAATTTGGCCCATTCCTCCTGACAGAGCTGGTGTAACTGAGTCAGGTTTCTAGGCCTCCTTACTCGCACACGCTTTTTCAGTTCTGCCCACAAATGCTCTCTAGGATTGAGGTCAGGGCTTTGTGATGGCCACTCCAATACCTTGACTTTGTTGTCCTTAAGCCATTTTGCCACAACTTTGGAAGTATGCTTGGGGTCATTGTCCATTTGGAAGACCCATTTGCGACCAAGCTTTAACTTCCTGACTGATGTCTTGAGATGTTGCTTCAATATATCCACATAATTTTCCTTCCTCATGATGCCATCTATTTTGTGAAGTGCACCAGTCCCTCCTGCAGCAAAGCACCTCCCCAGCATGATGCTGCCACCCCCGTGCTTCACGGTTGGGATGGTGTTCTTCGGCTTGCAAGCAACCCCCATTTTCCTCCAAATATAACGATGGTCATTATGGCCAAACAGTTCTATTTTTGTTTAATCAGACCAGAGGACATTTCTCCAAAAAGTACGATCTTTGTCCCCATGTGCAGTTGCAAACCATAGTCTGGCTTTTTTATGGCGGTTTTGGAGCAGTGGCTTCTTCCTTGCTGAGCGGCCTTTCAGGTTATGTCGATATAGGACTCGTTTTACTGTGGATATAGAAATTTTTGTACCTCTTTCCTCCAGCATCTTCACAAGGTCCTTTGCTGTCGTTCTGGGATTGATTTGCACTTTTCGCACCAAAGTATGTTCATCTCTAGGAGACAGAATGCGTCTCCTTCCTGAGCGGTATGACGGCTGAGTTGTCCCATGGTGTTTATACTTGCGTACTATTGTTTGTACAGATGAACGTGGTACCTTCAGGCGTTTGGAAATTGCTCCCAAGGATGAACCAGACTTGTGGAGGTCTACAATGTTTTTTCTGAGGTCTTGGCTGATTTATTTTGATTTTCCCATGATGTCAAGCAAAGAGGCACTGAGTTTGAAGGTAGTTCTTGGAATACATCCACAGGTACACCTCCAATTGACTCAAATGATGTCAATTAGCCTATCAGAAGCTTCTAAAGCCATGACATCATTTTCTGGAATTCTCCAAGCTGTTTAAAGGCACAGTCAACTTAGTGTATGTAAACTTCTGACCCACTGGAATTGTAATACAGTGAATTATAAGTGAAATAATCTGTCTGTAAACAATTATTGGAAAAATTACTTACATGCACAAAGTAGATGTCCAAACCGGCTTGCCAAAACTATAGTTTGTTAACAAGAAATTTGTGGAGTGGTTGAAAAATGAGTTGTAATGACTCCAACCTAAGTGTATGTAAACTTCCGACTTCAACTGTACTTAACAAAACTATTCACCACTAATGACCACAACCACACAACTACTGAACGACAAAACTAAAGACCTTAACCACATAACTACTGACCACAACCACAAACTACTGACCACTACTGCCCACAACTGCTAAACCACAACTTCTGACCACAACCAGAAAAATATTGACCACAACTACTGACCAATAATGAACACAACTGCTGACCACAACTACTGACTACACAACTACTGACAACAACTACTGATCATGTCCATACTGTAGGGCCCAAAGAACCTGAAACAAAACCACACAACTACTGACCACAACTACTGCTCTGGTATGAACTAGCTCTGATCCAGCTCTAGCAAACACACCACATTTTCTTCAGGAAATGTACTTTTCAGTGATCTCTCTTAGCCTAAAGAGTTTATTTATTAGATAGAACTACAGCTTGCTATCAGTAGGTCTACATACAAACCTATTCTACTGTGCATAGTTCTTTAACTACCATACAAATACTGTACTTTTAAAGAGCTGTAATCCCTAGATGCACAAATATTTCTCTCCCCAAATTATAGCCTAAAACGTTCTAATCATTACATCATCATTCAACTAAAATCAAACTTAATTTACACTGAACCTTTTACAAAAGTAAATTGTGCATTTATTTCTCTGAAACCCACAGCATGAATGATTCATTGGCTTTGCTTTCCTAAGAGTGTTGTCCACATGATCCTGCTTTTTATTTATCTATCTATATTTTATTTATTTATCTTCTAACGGAATGTTCTATGTCTTTCATCTTTTAGTTTTTACACACAACAACTGTAGTTTAGACATTTTTGTGATCTAACTGCCCCACAATCCAAAGTAATATGGTTGATATAGTAGTCTATCAAAGTAATCAGTCCAATTATTTTATTACATTTAACTTTGTAACTGCTTTTCTTTAAATTGTAAAGTGAAACTTTTTAAAGTTCTACCACAAAAAAATATTTTTAAGAGTTAAAGCAAGTCCCAAAAATTGTACTTCATGTATAATTACCATCTAGTTATTAATGGGACTTGCGGAGCAAACGCTCCATTTTAAATATTCAACATACTTATTATTAATGGGACTTGCGAAGCAAATGTCCCATTCTAAATCTTCTTCAATCTTCTTCTTCTTGTTATTATTATTTGGAACGCTACTCCTCCTACAAAGTTTAAAGGGATAATCCAATCCCATAACTAAAAATCATGAAACTCCTGTCAATTTGGCGAAAGTCTGTTTTATCAGTGGGTAAAATACACATTTTCCCCATGATTTAACTTCTAAGTGGTCCGCCTGTGAAAATCAGGAAATTGTGTAGGAAAGCATCATACCTATATCATTCCCGTCACGAGAGATTACACACTATCACATTTTATAACACTTTTAAAACAATTACCTGCACTCCAGATCGCCAAATCAGCCAATAGATGGTATGGCCATACTTGTCTAGAACACATCAATCCGTTTAGATCATGATGACAAAGTACAGATTTTGCTTATACAGTGGGGAGAAAAAGTATTTGATACACTGCCGATTTTGCAGGTTTTCCTACTTACAAAGCATGTAGAGGTCTGTAATTTTTATCATAGGTACACTTCAACTGTGAGAGACGGAATCTAAAACAAAAATCCAGAAAATCACATGGTATGATTTTTAAGTAATTAATTTGCATTTTATTGCATGACATAAGTATTTGATACATCAGAAAAGCAGAACTTAATATTTGGTACATAAACCTTTGTTTGCAATTACAGAGATCATACGTTTCCTGTAGGTCTTGACCAGGTTTGCACACACTGCAGCAGGGATTTTGGCCCACTCCTCCATACAGACCTTCTCCAGATCCTTCAGGTTTCGGGGCTGTCGCTGGGCAATACAAACTTTCAGCTCCCTGGTGTTCTTGGGGTTGTACTCATCCTTCTTCTTCCTCCAAATACGGCGAGTGGAGTTTAGACCAAAAAGCTATATTTTTGTCTCATCAGACCACATGACCTTCTCCCATTCCTCCTCTGGATCATCCAGATGGTCATTGGCAAACTTCAGACGGGCCCGGATATGCGCTGGCTTGAGCAGGGGGACCTTGCGTGCGCTGCAGGATTTTAATCCATGACGGCGTAGTGTGTTACTAATGGTTTTCTTTGAGACTGTGGTCCCAGCTCTCTTCAGGTCATTGACCAGGTCCTGCCGTGTAGTTCTGGGCTGATCCCTCACCTTCCTCATGATCATTGATGCCCCACGAGGTGAGATCTTGCATGGAGCCCCAGACCGAGGGTGATTGACCGTCATCTTGAACTTCTTCCATTTTCTAATAATTGCGCCAACAGTTGTTGCCTTCTCACCAAGCTGCTTGACTATTGTCCTGTAGCCCATCCCAGCCTTGTGCAGGTCTACAATTTTATCCCTGATGTCCTTACACAGCTCTCTGGTCTTGGCCATTGTGGAGAGGTTGGAGTCTGTTTGATTGAGTGTGTGGACAGGTGTCTTTTATACAGGTAACGAGTTCAAACAGGTGCAGTTAATAGAGGTAATGAGTGGAGAACAGGAGGGCTTCTGAAAGAAAAACTAACAGGTCTGTGAGAGCCGGAATTCTTACTGGTTGGTAGGTGATCAAATACTTATGTCATGCAAATGAATTACTTAAAAATCATACAATGTGATTTTCTGGATTTTTGTTTTAGATTCCGTCTCTCACAGTTGAAGTGTACCTATGATAAAAATTACAGACCTCTACATGCTTTGTAAGTAGGAAAACCTGCAAAATCAGCAGTGTATCAAATACTTGTTCTCCCCACTGTATGTGCTCAATCTAAACAGTGTACCAAGTTATTCATCTCCGTTTCTCCTTCAAGTACCATGTTGCAATGCACCAGGTCTGTAGGAAACAGAGATATTAGAGAAATTAGGAGATAGGAATCCCACTGGGCAGTGAATGGAGAAACGCCCCACCCAACTGACTGTCGACCAATCTCATTCACGTTGTCATGCTGCATCACGTGGTTGCTAAGCTAATCGTCACACAATCCGATTCAAATGTTGTTTCCCATCTCCTCAAAATCACCTTTTTGGGAAAGCAATGTAACGCTGCACTCGTTCTGGGCAGAGACGCCGTTTATAAAATAAAGGGAACACTTAAACAACACAATGTAACTCCAAGTCAAACACACTTCTGTGAAATCAAACTGTCCACTTAGGAAGCAACACTGATTGACAATAAATTTCACATGCTGTTGTGCAAATGGAATAGACAACAGGTGGAAATTATAGGCAATCAGCAAGACACCCCCAATAAAGGACTGGTTTTGCAGGTGGTGACCACAGACCACTTCTCAGTTCCTATGCTTCCTGGCTGATGTTTTGGTCACTTTTGAATGCGGGCGATGCTTTCACTCTAGTGGTAGACGGAGTCTACAACCCACACAAGGGGCTCAGGTAGTGCAGCTCATCCAGGATGGCACATCAATGCGAGCTGTGGCAAGAAGGTTTGCTGTGTCTGTCAGGGTAGTGTCCAGAGCATGGAGGCGCTACCAGGAGACAGGCCAGTACATCAGGAGACGTGGAGGAGGCCGTAGGAGGGCAACAACCCAGCAGCAGGACTGCTACCTCCGCCTTTGTGCAAGGAGGAGTAGGAGGAGCACTGCCAGAGCCCTGCAAAATGACCTCCAGCAGGCCACAAATGTGCATGTGTCTGCTCAAACGGTCAGAAACAGACTCCATGAGGGTGGTATGAGGGCCCGACGTCCACAGGTGGGGGTTGTGCTTACAGCCCAACACCATGCAGGACGTTTGGCATTTGCCAGAGAACACCAAGATTGGCAAATTCGCCACTGGCGCCCTGTGCTCTTCACAGATGAAAGCAGGTTCACACTGAGCACATGTGACAGACGTGACAGAGTCTGGAGACGCCGTGGAGAACGTTCTGCTGCCTGCAACATCCTCCAGCATGACCGGTTTGGTGGTGGGTCAGTCATGGTGTGGGGTGGCATTTCTTTGGGGGGCCGCACAGCCCTCCATGTGCTCGCCAGAGGTAGCCTGACTGCCATTAGGTACCGAGATGAGATCCTCAGACCCCTTGTGAGACCATATGCTGGTGCGGTTGGCCCTGGGTTCCTCCTAATGCAAGACAATGCTAGACCTCATGTGGCTGGAGTGTGTCAGCAGTTCCTGCAAGAGGAAGGCATTGATGCTATGGACTGGCCCGCCCGTTCCCCAGACCTGAATCAAATTGAGCACATCTGGGACATCATGTCTCGCTCCATCCACCAACACCACGTTGCACCACAGACTGTCCGGAGTTGGCGGATGCTTTAGTCCAGGTCTGGGAGGAGATCCCTCAGGAGACCATCCGCCACCTCATCAGGAGCATGCCCAGGCGTTGTAGGGAGGTCATACAGGCACGTGGAGGCCACACACACTACTGAGCCTCATTTTGACTTGTTTTAAGGACATTACATCAAAGTTGGATCAGCCTGTAGTGTGGTTTTCCACTTTAATTTTGAGGGTGACTCCAAATCCAGACCTCCATGGGTTGATAAATTTGATTTCCATAGATAATTTTTGTGTCATTTTGTTGTCAGCACATTCAACTATGTAAAGAAAAAAGTATTTAATAAGATTATTTCATTCATTCAGATCTAGGATGTGTTATTTTAGTGTTCCCTTTATTTTTTTGAGCAGTGTATGTATGGGGGATACAATCATCCCAGCTCTGCAGATTTTGCTGCGAAGAGACAGAATCATTCGATTATTTGTTTTGGTACTGTCCATATGTAGCTTGTTTTTGGTCGCAGGTCCAGGAATGGCTGAACAATTGCAACATTTACCTGGAGTTAACTCTGCAGATAGCACTGCTGGGTGATTTGAAAAGTAATAGTCAATCGACCAATAATATAATAATACTTTTAGCAAAAATCTTTATCTTTAATTTACAATCTGTAGAAACTATGAGAATAGAAAAGTTCAGACATTTTGTGAAACATCACAACACAGTTGATAAATATATGGCAAATTGAAATAAAAATAGATGGTGTTAAGAGATAGATTGGAGGGGTTGAGCGGAGCTGAAGGGTGGGACTAAAAACAACAAGATAACTAATGTAAAATTTACTGTGTCCATAAAATGTATATAGGTTCAGAACTTTTGTGAAACAGCACAGTTAAAATTATATGGCAAATAGAAATCAAACTGAATGGTCTTCAGAGATAGATTGGAGAGGTTGAGGGTAGCTGAAGGATAGGATTAAAAACAAACAAAAGATAACTACTGTCAAATACATTGTGTCTGTAAAATGTATACAGATTGTAGAAGCTAAGTGTTGTTGTTCATTAGTTTACTCCAATTAGGGGAGGGGTGGTAGGGTTAGGGGAAAATAATAAAGGAAAATACATTTTATGTATATATTTACAAAAAATATATACAGGGATTGGAAATGATGCAGACAATTACATTATAATATAATATGCCATTTAGCAGACGCTTTTATCCAAAGCGACTTACAGTCATGCGTGCATAAACATTTTTTTGTGTATGGGTGGTCCCGGGGATCGAACCCACTACCTTGGCGTTACAAGCGCCGTGCTCTACCAGCGGAGCTACAGAGGACCATTGATGGAAGCTGCAATCTATCTGCAATATTAAAGCTGATCTACCCCCTAAATATATATATATATTAAAAAAAAGATTACATTGAGAAAAGTCTGATGGGTGAAATATGATCACTTGATGAGATAACAGCTGTGCACCCTGAGGCAAGCAACAGAGCGCAAGTTTTTTTTTCCCTACTTTCTCAAATAATCAATAGCCTGTAGTCGCATCATGCAGCCCATATGTTTTGATTTCTAAGACATTCTAAGGTTTGTATCATTCACAACTAAAGTTGCCAAATAACTCTAAATCTAGAGTATAGGACCTGTTTCAAATTATCACTTTTACGCTCAACATAGCCACTTCATTTGCGCACTCGCTCCGGAATGGGAAAAATATCCTTTCTATTTTATTCAGCTGAGTTCAATTATATTCTTCTTACTTTAAGCTCATATAATATAAAATATTGGTATGGGACTTATAAGAATATCTTCTCAGCTAAACGAACAAGCCTACAGCCTATGGCATGGAGCATAGCTAGATAACATACAGTAGGCCAATTAATTTTCTTCTTCAATTTTCTTTTGACCTGACTAAAATAAATAATGGATTTATTGTGATGGTGTACAGAATATTCAATTGATTTACTATAGTTTTTAAAATATAGATGTTGCAAAGGTGCGCATCAGCAGCTTGTATGCGTGAAGGCCTGGAGATAATAAACGTGTTTATGTTAATTAACGTGAGACGGGCAGTCTTTTGCATTACAATAAAAGGTTGAAAAAATGTAATGACCACCACAGCCCTAACGACAACCACACAACTACTGACCACAACTTCTGACCCCAACCAAACAACTGCTGACCACAAGCACACAACTGTTGACCACAACAAGTGACCACAACCAAACAACTTCGGACCACAAGCACACAACTGATAACCACAACTACTGACCACAACCACACAACTACGCAACTACTGACCACACTACTGACCACAACCACACAACTGATGACCACATCTAGTGACCACAACCACACAACTACTGACCACAACCACAACTACTGACCCCAACTAAAAAACTACTGACTAAAATGAATGACCACAACCACATAACTACTGACCACACAACTACTGACAACAACAACTACAGACCATAACTCCTGACCACAACTCCTGAACATAACTCCTGACCACAACAACTGACCACAACCCCATAACTACACAACTAATGACCACAACTAATGAACACTAAAGAACTGACCACGCAACTACTGAACCACACTATTACTGACCATAACCACACAACTACTGACCACAACTATTGACATTAACCACACAACTACTGACCACACCCACACAAGTATTGACCACAACTACTGAACCACATAACTAATGGCCACAACCACAAAACAACTGATCACAATTACTGACCACAACCACAAAACTACTGACCACAACCACATGACTACTAACAACACAACTACTGACAACAACTCATGATCATAACTACTGACCACAACCACACAGCTAATGACCACAACTACTGAACCACACAACTATTTACCACAGCCACACAAATACTGACCACAACTACTGACCACAAAACTACTGACCACAACCACAGAACTACTGACTAATACTACCACAACTACCAACTGAACACAACCACACAACTGCTGACCACAACTACAAAACCAAAACTACTAACCACTACTGAACACAACTAATGACCAAATATTTTTTTCTGATCCAATTGACATTTTAGTCATTTAGCAGACGCTCTTATCCAGAGCGACTTACAATTAGTGAGTGCATACATTTTTCATACTGGCCCACCACACAACTACTGAACACACACATTTTAGTCATTTAGCAGACGCTCTTATCAGTCATGGGTGAACAGGGAGTACAGGAGGGGGCTGAGCATGCACCCCTGAGGGGCCCCTGTGTTGAGGATCAGCATGGCAGATGTGTTGTTACCTACCCTTACCACCTGGGGGCAGCCCGTCAGGAAGTCCAGGATCCAGTTGTAGAGGGAGGTGTTTAGTCCCCGGGTCCTTAGCTTAGTGATGTGCTTTGAGGGCACTTTGATGTTTAACAATATACTTATACAGTATATCATCACTATTGTGTTGATTGATTAATTCCAGTCAATCATTTTGGATTAAAAAGGCAGAGGTAGCCTAGTCACCTGAAGTTTGAATATAAACCCAATTTGATCACATTCACAAATAAATAAGCCTATTTTAGGCGATAAATACATAGCTTAGTCTATAAAAACATGATGTTATGTTTCCCATAGGCTTCTCTAGGCTACCTGCAGCTGTGGTTGTTATCAGTAGGCTACAGTTGATCAGACTGAAGCGCAGACTAATTGTGTACGTTGACAAATTAGGCATTTAATTTTTTGGGTAGCGGGTATGAGCTTCCAAATAAAACAGCTTGTCGCAGTGAATTCACTGATACCCACATTTTCAGTCGCAATTTGCTTTTACCACATGTAACAATTTGCATGAATTTGATCAAAATGAAGCCTGGTTTGTTGTAATGTTGTAAGGTAGGCCTACTGTACTTGTATATTCGTATGAGAGGGTTAATCCTAAATGTTTATAGGCTAAAGTTACTTGATGAAGACGTGCTGTGTTAGCAAGTCTGTGCTTTTGTCTTGAATCTAAACAATTTTTTAATTTTTAAATTTATTTATTTCACCTTTATTTAACCAGGTAAGCCAGTTGAGAACAAGTTCTCATTTACAACTGCGACCTGGCCAAAATAAAGCAAAGCAGTGCGATAAAAACAACACAGAGTTACATATGGGGTAAAAAAACAGAAAGTCAAAAATACAACAGAAAATATATATACAGTGTGTGCAAATGTAGCAAGTTATGGAGGTAAGGCAATAAATAGGCTATAGTGCAAAATAATTACAATAGTATTAACACTGGAATGCTAGATGTGCAAGAGATTATGTGCAAATAGAGATACTGGGGTGCAAAAGAGCAAAATAAATAACAATATAGAGATGAAGTAGTTGGGTGGGCTAATTTCAGATGGGCTGTGTACAGGTGCAGTGATCGGTAAGGTGCTCTGACAACTGATGCTTAAAGTTAGTGAGGGAGATAAGAGTCTCCAGCTTCAGAGATTTTTGCAATTCGTTCCAGTCATTGTAATGAATGTAGCCTACATACGAGAAAATAAACCATATAATTTTTGCACATGCTTTTGAAATGTTGCATTATTCAAGAGTGTAATATAGTTTTGATTCATTATTCAATAGTGTAATATGTTTTAGAAGAAAAGTTTCTCTGTCATAGTTGAATAGTTGTGCTTACTGTCTAGTGGCTACTGTGATATGTACGGTCAATTTGAGCTGCGGACCAAGAATGTCAAGTTGCCAGGCACCGATGTAATGTGAAATGAAAAGTAGAAATCTCTTTCGCCATTCCGCTCCTCAGACTCTCCTTCATATCTCGTAGTGGGAATACTCCAAAGTGTCACTCCATTGATTACCCTTCACAAGGCCTGGGAAATGGCTCATGCATTCTAACAAATGTTCTCCTTGCATTACAATTGAATTGTGATTGTTATGTTCAATCAATGGGGAAAGGTCACGGGATCGCTCCTGCCAGCTCCTTAATGGAGAAGTCGATGGGGATTCATTATAATCACTGCGACTGTGGCAGAATGAGCACAACACCGCGAGACTGTCAATGGCCGGTAATTACTGCTGTTTAAACAGAGTTCCCTTCTCGCGACCATGATTTTAATATCCACAAATCTCTGTCTCTATGTGAGCCTAGCTATATTTAAGGTGCATGGCATCCAATGAAGTAGTTAGATGTGGGTTATGGAGCCATTATTAATGTTCTAATTCTTAATTAACGTGAGACGGGCAGTCTTTTGCATTACAATAAAAGGTTGAAAAAATGTAATGACCACCACAGCCCTAACGACAACCACACAACTACTGACCACAACTTCTGACCCCAACCAAACAACTGCTGACCACAAGCACACAACTGTTGACCACAACAAGTGACCACAACCAAACAACTTCGGACCACAAGCACACAACTGATAACCACAACTACTGACCACAACCACACAACTACGCAACTACTGACCACACTACTGACCACAACCACACAACTGATGACCACATCTAGTGACCACAACCACACAACTACTGACCACAACCACAACTACTGACCCCAACTAAAATTACTGACTAAAATGAATGACCACAACCACATAACTACTGACCACACAACTACTGACAACAACAACTACAGACCATAACTCCTGACCACAACTCCTGAACATAACTCCTGACCACAACAACTGACCACAACCCCATAACTACACAACTAATGACCACAACTAATGAACACTAAAGAACTGACCACGCAACTACTGAACCACACTATTACTGACCATAACCACACAACTACTGACCACAACTATTGACATTAACCACACAACTAATTACTGCTGTTTAAACAGAGTTCCCTTCTCGCGACCATGATTTTAATATCCACAAATCTCTGTCTCTATGTGAGCCTAGCTATATTTAAGGTGCATGGCATCCAATGAAGTAGTTAGATGTGGTCTTACCTCCTTGCCCACCGCAATATAGATATCCACAAATATCTCTCTCTATGGAAGCCTGGCTATATTAAATCAGGTTCAAATACTATTTGAAATCTTTAGCGTTTGCTATTGCCTGCCCCCTGGAATGCCAGATGGGCGGGGTTTGCAGTTTTCTACTATTATTTTGGTTCCATTTCGCCAGGCAAGCTCAATAAAGCCCAGCTAAAGTATTAAAAATTATTTCAAATAGTATTTGAACCCAGGTCTGAGATATGTTACTGTTTTTGTCAATCACTGGGCATCACTGGTACATTTTCACAAAACTTAGTACAAAAATCAAAACAGATCATAAAAAAGGCAGTTGTTTCAAAACTCTAAGCACATTTTCACTTGACTAAGTACAACACAAAAAATCATACAGTTTTTATGTCACCAAACTTAATCAGTGTTTCATCTAGAAATACATGTTTCACATTGCAATACCTGTTCACATAAAGTAATTGCTTTTCACAATGCTAACATTACTTTTGACTCTTCTCTACTTGGTAATCACTTATGCGTTTGGTAAACCTATAGATTTTAAACTAGTTTGTCTACAACAGATTTTGAGAACTTACAAAACAAAATAAAAAAGAGGATTTGAACACGTCAGCCTCAAACTTAGCTGAATCAAATAGCACTCTCAAAGAAAAAACCCAGGCTCAATCTTCTTCTTCTTCTTCTTCTTCTTCTTCTTCTTGGGAATTATGGCAGACTACAACCGAAAAAGGAGTATTACTGCCACCAACTGAACGGGGTTGAAAAAAAACAAGGTAAAAATAAAACCCATACGTGATAGGGAAAACTAACTTAATCCTCCCAAAATAAAACAATAATAAAAAAATAAAAATGGACAAAACCAAAACCCCAAAACTCCCACTTCTTTCTTCCTGCAAATCTCCATCGCCCTTCTCAGGTTCTATGATCTGAGAGGGTGGTACGGCTTGTGACAATATTCCAAGCAACTCCTCCGCTAAGAAGTCTTTCAGTCCCAGGAACCATTCTGCCTCATCCACAATGATATCTACAGTTGAAGTCGGAAGTTTACATACACTTAGGTTGAAGTCATTAAAACTAGTTTTTCAACCACTCCACAAATTTCTTGTTAACAAACTATAGTTTTGGCAAGTCGGTTAGGACATCTACTTTGTGCATGACACAAGTAATTTTTCCAACAATTGTTTACAGACAGATTATTTCACTTATAATTAAATGTATCACAATTCCAGTGGGTTAGAAGTTTATATACACTAAGTTGACTGTGCCTTTAAACACCTTGGGAAATTCCAGAAAATGATGAACGTTGTTTATTTCATTCATTTCATTTGTTTCATTTGATTACAGTACACCTACAGTTTGTTGTAATTGTATCTGAACAATACATTTAGTTTTTGCATCAATGATTGTGAAAGATGTCTTCAATTATCATGTAATACCATTGATCACACATGGGATAGATATGATGGAAATTAGATTTTCAGAAATGTTTAATGGGTAGTGCAAGCCTAATATGAAAACAGTGTAATGTACTGTAATTTCCAGTACTGTAGCATATTACATTCAAAGGGCAATTTTGAAACATGTATCTTGCATTTTTTGCTATTGGATTAACTGGTTGTTAGAACAACTCAATTAAGAAGATATATTATGTTGTGTTTTGGTGATTAAATTAATGTTCTCATGGTATTTCACATTAATAAAATTTTACTGCAGTGGGCTAAATCAGGGTCACACAGAGTATTTATTGGTAGTCTTAAACAAATCTACTTTGAAACAAAGGTATCCACCTCACACACATAGTTATGGGCTTAAAAAGAAGAAGACACCTGTACCATGTCAGATATAGAGTTGAAATGTATTTAATTTTGAGTTTGCATCCCAATAGTACAGTTTATATACATCACAGAAGACTGAAATATAACAAAACTGTAAGACATAGAAACAGAGGCTACAGGCTAGAGCCATTATGACTCTTCTAATTGTAGGTCTTTCCTTAATCTGTGGGGTCGACTTCTCTGAAAATTAAACGAGGTTTCTCTTGGCTTGTTCTAGTCTCTTTTGAGGAGTGATATGACCAGAGGGGTTGTGCTTTTGTGTTGTGTGTGTGTGCATGTGTGTGTGTGTGTGTGTGTGTGTGTGTGTGTGTGTGTGTGTGTGTGTGTGTGTGTGTGTGTGTGTGTGTGTGTGTGTGTGCGTGTGCGTGTGCGTGTGTGTGTGTGTGTGTGTGTGTGTGTGTGTGTGTGTGTGTGTGTGTGTGTGTGTGTGTGTGCGTGTGTGTGTGTATGTAGGAGCATTCTGCTGGCTAAACTCGAAAGGCTGGATGGAGTCTCTTTATGTCTATCTCTCTGTTGTCTTGTATGGATGGAGATTTATAGTTGTGTTTAAGAGGTGGGTATACGTTCATGATCTTTCACAAACTCACTCTCTCTCTGTTTTTCATTATGCACAACCACCACCTCTCCTGTAACTTGATATTTTGAAAGCAAGTGATTGTATGGTGTCATGGATGATGCTGATGCTGATGAATGGGATGAGAGGGATGGGCATTAACACTCCTCTTGCTGCAGATGAGCAATGACACCACAGGAGCAGGTGGACTTCACTTCCCACAATTCTGTATTAGAGGCATCCGCTTTCCTGAAGGTCCCCAGGTTCTGTACCTATTCTCTTCAATGGTCTCGCTTCCTTATCTCCTTTCCTTTTGCACCGCTGATCAGTGTGGACTATATGGAGAAGGTATTGCCAAAACTGTGACTTGACCTTAGACTCAGCAGTGAAGCCAAAGATATTGCAGAGAAAGTTTGAGACAAGAGGCTAAACTCGTTAGCATACTAATAAGCACCTGTGCATAGGAGTTCCTTCCCCTCTCATACAACGTGATAGCTCACTTTGTTTGTGTCAGAAGTTGCACCGCTTTGTGTGGTAATGCCATATCACTGAATCTACCTTCATCTTCAAGTGCTATATGGTGGATACCTATCATAAAACTTAGCAAATCTGTTGAGTTCAAAGAAGAAAAAGTGAGAAAAATAAGCCATTGAAACCCAACCCCAGCCATTGGCGAGTTCCTCTTTTCTCGCTGACATCTTCCTTTCCTTCGGCACAACTGGCATGATTGCATTGGATGGTGGTGGTGGCATAGCAGGAAAGATGGGGTCAAGCCAGTGTAACCTTGGAAAAACAAATATTCAAGATCCTTCTCCCTCATTAGCCTTGTGTAGAAGAGTGGTTAGGTGATTAATGAATGTTGGGTGAAGGGACATTTTAAAAGACTACACAATATCACTGTGTCCCAATGGCACCCTATTCCCTATATAGTGCACTAGTGTCTAGTGGGCTCTACTGTAATTTCCAGTACTGTAGGGTGCCATTTGGGACGTTTGTAGCCCATCACTGCTGCTTTCAATTGTCATGTCATCATAGTAGGGGAGAGTGGTTGGCCACCAAGTGCTAAGTGATGTTGCTGATAATAAATTGTGGCTGAAATATAATATATGGTGGGTATGATTCTTTGTTCGGAACAGCGTACACCAACTCGGCACAATTAAACGTATTAATCTCCCTGGTGTTTTTAGTTCATCAATTATATTGTGATACACTTAATGTCCATAAGGGGATGATAAATGATTGGTCTAATTATTTCTTATTCACCATGCTTTCTAAAGCATATCAATTTTGTTAATACCATGTAATTAAAACACGTCAGAGCACTACAAGTTGCTGGCTGTATTAATGACTATGAAAATTATTTTAATTAAATAGCCAATTATAGGAAAATCCTAACCATGAGAATTGACATTTAAATGAATTTAATTGAAATTGCTTTTCAACATTGTTTTATCAAAGCTTTATGGGGTGAATACATTATTACATCAAACAATATATGGTGTCATTGATCATGCAGAAGTCTTTTGAGGTGATTACAGTTGGACAGTACTCATTTGTTTGCAACACTCATTTTCTCGACTTTCATGTACTTGGCAAAACTGGCAACCAACTACACGCAATGACGGTTGTCAGAGTTGATCATTGCAACTGTCACACTCTGGCCTTAGTTATCTTTGTTTTCACTAATATTTTAGTTAGGTCAGGGTGTGACATGGTGTAGTATGTGTTTTGGTTTGTCTAGGGGTTTGTAGGTTTATGGGGTAATGTCTTGTCTAGGTGTTTGTATGTTGATGGCTGCCTAGATTGGTTCTCAATTGGAGACAGCTGTGGGTTATTGTCTCTAATTGGGAGCCATATTTAAGGCAGCCATGGGCATCATGTGTTTGTGGGTAATTGTCTATGTTGAACGTTTGTTGCTTGTCTGTGCACTTACGTTATGTAGCTTCACGGTCGTTTGTTGTTTTGTTAGTTCTGGATAGTGTTCGGTTTCGTGTTTTTTCCCTCGTCCAAAATAAAGAGATGTATTTTGCACACGCTGCGCCTTGGTCCAATATCTCACAAGAAGACGATCGTGACAGAATTACCCACCATCAAAGGACCAAGCGGCGTGTCCAGGAGCCAAGGGTCTGGACATGGGAGGAGATTTTGGAAGGTAAAGGGTCTTGGACTTGGGAGGAAATCCTGGATGGGATGGATCGACGGCCATGGTGTGAAACAGTGGAGAGGCGACTGAGAGAGGAGCAACGGCGTCAGCAGGGCCATCGTCGGAAGGACGAGAGGCAACCCCAAAAAGTTTTTGGGGGGCACATGGCTTAGGCGGCTGGGCAGCAGGAGGCTGCCACAGGGGAGACGTGGAGAGAAGGCTACTGGTTTACGGGAGCCATTGGCGAGTAGAGGGAGGGAAGCAGTTGAGGCACGGCGTAAGAGACTGAGGTGTGTTACCAGTCCGGTCCGGCCCGTTCCTGATCCCCGGTTAAGGCCAGTGGTGTGTGTTCCCAGTACGGACCGGCCTGTTCCTACTCCACGCATCAAGCCCACGGTGTGCGTCGCCAGTCCAGCCCGGCCGGTTCCTGCTCCACGTACGAAGCCTACGGTGAACGTCGCCAGCCCAGCCCGGCCTGTTCCTGCTCAACGCACAAAGCCTACGGTGTGCGTCGCCAGCCCAGCCCGGCCTGTTCCTGCTCCACGTACCAGACCCACGGTGTACGTCGCCAGCCCGACCCGGCCTGTTCCTGCCACTCGCACCAAACCTACGGTGCGCGTCGCCAGCCCGGTCCGGCCTGTTCCTGCCACCCGCACCAAGTCTACGGTGCGCGTCGCCAGCCCGACCCGGCCTGTTCCTGCCACTCGCACCAAACCTACGGTGCGCGTCGCCAGCCCGACCCGGCCTGTTCCTGCCACTCGCACCAAACCTACGGTGCACGTCGCCAGCCCGGTCCGGCCTGTTCCTGCCACCCGCACCAAGTCTACGGTGCGCGTCGCCAGCCCGACCCGGCCTGTTCCTGCCACTCGCACCAAACCCACGGTGCGCGTCGCCAGCCCGGTCCGGCCTGTTCCTGCTCCCCGCACTAGCCCTGAGATGCGTGTCCTCAGCCCGGGACCACCAGTTCGGCACCACGCACTAGGCCTTATGTGCGTCCCCAGGGTCCAGCATGCCCTGTTCCTTCTCCCCGCACTAGACCTGAGATGCGTGTCCTCAGCCCGGTACCTCCAGTTCCGGCACCACGCACTAGGCCTTATGTGCGTCTCGGCCGGCCAGAGTCTGCCGTCTGCCTAACGGCGCCTGGACTGCCCGTCTGCCCAACGCCGTCTGAACTGTCCGTCTGCCAAGCGCTGCATGAACTGCCCGTCTGTACTGAGCCTGCTAAGCCGCCCGTCTGCCATGAGCCTTCAGAGCCGTCCGCCAGACAGGAGCCGCTAGAGCCTTCCGCCAGACAGGATCAGCCAGAGCCTTCCGCCAGACAGGATCAGCCAAAGCCTTCCGCCAGACAGGAGCCGCTAGAGCCTTCCGCCAGACAGGATCAGCCAGAGCCTTCCGCCAGACAGGATCAGCCAGAGCCTTCCGCCAGACAGGATCAGCCAGAGCCTTCCGCCAGCCATGAGCAGCCAGATCCGTCAGCCAGCCATGAGCAGCCAGATCCGTCAGCCAGCCATGAGCAGCCAGATCCGTCAGACAGCCAAGAGCCGTCCAGCCAGGATCCGCCAGAGCCGTCCAGCCGGGATCCGCCAGAGCCGTCCAGCCAGGATCCGCCAGCCAGCCAGGATCCGCCAGAGCCAGCCAGCCAGGATCCGCCATTCAGTCCGGTGCTGCCCCTTAGTCCGGTGCTGCCCCTTAGCCCGGTGCTGCCCCTTATCCTGGTGCTGCCCCATATCCTGGTGCTGCTCCTTATCCTGGTGCTGCCCCTTATCCTGGTGCTGCCCCTTAGTCCGGTGCTGCCCCTTAGTCCGGTGCTGCCTCTTAGTCCGGTGCTGCCCCTTAATCCAGTGGGGTTAAGTTGGAGGGTGGTCATTTGGAGGAGGCTACGAAAGCGGGTAGTGACTATGGTGGGGTGGGGACCACGACCAGTGCCAGAGCCGCCACCGTGGACAGACGCCCACCCAGACCCTCCCCTAGACTTTATGCAGGTGCGCCCGGAGTTCGCACCTTAAGGGGGGGGTTATGTCACACTCTGGCCTTAGTTATCTTTGTTTTCACTAATATTTTAGTTAGGTCAGGGTGTGACATGGTGTAGTATGTGTTTTGGTTTGTCTAGGGGTTTGTAGGTTTATGGGGTAATGTCTTGTCTAGGTGTTTGTATGTTGATGGCTGCCTAGATTGGTTCTCAATTGGAGACAGCTGTGGGTTATTGTCTCTAATTGGGAGCCATATTTAAGGCAGCCATGGGCATCATGTGTTTGTGGGTAATTGTCTATGTTGAACGTTTGTTGCTTGTCTGTGCACTTACGTTATGTAGCTTCACGGTCGTTTGTTGTTTTGTTAGTTCTGGATAGTGTTCGGTTTCGTGTTTTTTCCCTCGTCCAAAATAAAGAGATGTATTTTGCAGAAGCTGCGCCTTGGTCCAATATCTCACAAGAAGACGATCGTGACAGCAACACTGTTCTACCTGCTAGTTGTAGTAAGGAGAAATGACAACATTGACACAATCAATTACTGCAATTGAATTCTAACAAAAAACTTTTCCATCTTCATTCATCCCACAAAACACTACCTGCCAAGAGAAGCATGATAGAATGGCACTTATAAGACATAAGAAGGAAATTCATTGTTGTTCAAAATAAGGTAGAAATAAATATGTCATGTTTTTCCTGCCAAAGTGCACTCATACATTTCAAGCTCTTGTACTACTTTTCAAGGCTTGACATAAAGAAAATATACAGAGAAACCATGTTGTCTACAAATGGTAAGTTCTCATTTGAGCTATTGTGGCGGCTTGTAAGGTATGATAGGGCTACACGCGCTAACACCACAGTACATACTTCATCTGGACAGCTGAATTGGATTGAGAATAACAGTGGGAATCACACAATACGTGATGTTATTTTTTTCTTCTATAGGCACTGCGCTTTGATGACGGGTCAGATGTACAGTTGAAGTCAGAGGTTTACATACACTTAGGTTGGAGTCATTAAAACTAGTTTTTCAACCACTCCACAAATGTCTTGTTAACAAACTATAGTTTTGGCAAGTCAGTTAGGACATCTACTTTGTGCATGACACAAGTAATTTTTCCAACAATTGTTTACAGACAGATTATTTCACTGTATCACAATTCCAGTGGGTTAGAAGTTTATATACACTAAGTTGACTGTGCCTTTAAACAGCTTGGGAAATTCCAGAAAATGATGTCATGGCTTTAGAAGCTTCTGATAGGCTAATTTACATCATTTGAGTCAATTGGAGGTGTACCTGTGGATATATTTCAAGGCTTACCTTCAAACTCAGTGCCTCTTTGCTGGACATCATGGGAAAATCAACAGAAATCAGCCAAGACCTCAGAAAACAAATTGTAGACCTCCACAAGTCTGGTTTATCCTTGGGAGCAATTTCCAAATGCCTGAAGGTACCACGTTCATCTGTACAAAGTGAAAATCAATCCCAGAACAACAGCAAAGGACCTTGTGAAGATGCTGGAGGAAACAGGTACAAAAGTATCTATATCCACAGTAAAACGAGTCCTATATCGACATAACCTGAAAGGCTGCTCAGCAAGGAAGAAGCCACTGCTCCAAAACCACCATAAAAAAGCCAGACTACGGTTTGCAACTGCACATGGGGACGAAGATCGTACTTTCTGGACAAATGTCCTCTGGTCTGATGAAACAAAAATAGAACTGTTTGGCCATAATGACCATCATTATGTTTGGAGGAAAAAGGGGACAGCTTGCAAGCCCAAGAACACCATCCCAACCGTGAAGCACGGGGGTGGCAGCATCATGCTGTGGGGGTGCTTTGCTGCAGGAGGGACTGGTGCACTTCACAAAATAGATAGCATCATGAGGATGGAAAATTATGTGGATATATTGAAGCAACATCTCAAGACATCAGTCAGGAAGTTAAAGCTTGGTCGCAATTGGGTCTTCCAAATGGACAATGACCCCAAGCATACTTCCAAAGTTGTGGCAAAATGGCTTAAGGACAACAAAGTCAAGGTATTGGAGTGGCCATCACAAAGCCCTGACCTCAATCCTATAGAAAATGTGTGGGCAGAATTGAAAGAGTGTGTGCGAGCAAGGAGGCCTACAAACCTGACTCAGTTACACCAGCTCTGTCAGGAGGAATGGGCCAAAATTCACCCAACTTATTGTGGGAAGCTTGTGGAAGGCTACCCGAAACGTTTGACCCAAGTTACACAATTGAAAGGCAATGCTACCAAATACTAATTGAGTGTATGTAAACTTCTGACCCACTGGGAATGTGATGAAATAAATACAAGCTGAAATAAATCATTCTCTCTACTATTATTCTGACATTTCACATTCTTAAAATAAAGTGGGGATCCTAACTGACCTAAGACAGAGAATTTTTACTCGGATTAAATGTCAGGAATTGTGAAAAACTGAGTTTAAATGTATTTGGCTAAGGTGTATGTAAATTTCCGACTTCAACTGTATAAGGAAATGCCCACACAGTTTGCCAAGGGGGCAACATCACAAGCATCCTGTGGTGCTTTTAAAGCTTTTAAATGTATTTCATTTCTTCATCTCTTTTATTCTCCTCCTCAAGAAAGCTAATCAGAGTGCAATGATTTGCAGTTAACAATTGCAAAAATGAAAAATAGTGGGCAAACTATTGTGACATTCATTGTATATAATGAAATCTTAATATGGTGCATATTTAAGCAAAAGGTTAGCAACAGGTTGCCTGGCTATGAATTCTAAGCAGCTATTGATTTTACACTACAAGCCCCCTCTTGCCCTAAATGATAATTTTGAAAAGGCACACTGCTTATCTTAAAGATGATCTGACACACAACTAGGATGCACTTGGTGTTAACTCAGAGTATGTTTAATAAACCATTTACACATGCACTATAAATTAAATTGTCTACTAATGGGTTATAACTTAAAGTTATTAAAGTGTTACCGCAATGTGTTACTTATTGATGTTTTTTGATTGCATGTATAGATGAGAATCAATGCAGGTTGCTTATTAACTTATTTTATTGTTACAAAATGTAATTACATCAAAATAAATACAAATACAGTACACTAATGGTTTTTGGTTGCCCTGGTGGGACACATTCATTAGACAATATGTTGTTTGGCTATTTTGTGAAGTAATGGAAAGAAGGCTTGGAAATCAAGTTGGCTGTACATTAATACCAACATATACCTCCTGATGATTTAATTATGAATAAATATAGTTTGTGTAAATCATTAACACTAGAGATGTGTTATTATATATTGTCTAACTTTTAAAGGTACAGCTCTCAAATCAAAATCAAATTTTATTTGTCACATACACGTGTTTAGCAGATGTTATTGCAGGTGTAGTGAAATGCTTGTGCCTCTACCTTGGACAGTGCAGTAATATCTAACAAGTAAAATCTAACAATTTCACAATATATACCTAATACACACAAATCTAAGGCATGGAATGTAATAATATATACATATATGGACAAACAATGACAGAGCGGCATGGACTAAGATACAGTAGAATATTATAGAATAGAAAACAGTATATACTGTACATATGAGATGAGTAGTGCAAGATATGTAAACATTATTAAAGTGACTAGTGTTCCATTTCAAATAGGCAGCAGCAGCCTCTAATGTGCTAGTGATGGCTATTTAACAGTCTGATGGCCTTGAGATAGAAGCTGTTTTTCATTCTCTTGGTCCCAGCTTTGATGCACCTGTACTGACCTCGCCTTCTGGATGATAGCGGGGTGAACAGGCAGTGCCTCGGGTGGTTGATGTCCTTGATGATCTTTTTGGCCTTCTTGTGATATCGGGTGCTGTAGGAGTGCGGGTAGTTTGCCCCCGGTAATGCGTTCGGCAGACCGCACCACCCTCTGGAGAGCCCTGCGGTTGCGGGCGGTGCAGTTGCCGTACCAGGCGGTGATACAGCCCGACAGGATACTCTCAATTGTGCATCTGTAAAAGTTTGTAAGGGTTTTAGGTGCCAAGCCCCAAAAAATGTAGCCTCCTGAGGTTGAAGAGGCTCTGTTGCGCCTTCTTCACCACACTGTCTGCGTGGGTGGACCATTTCAGTTTGTTAGTGATGTGTTCGTCAAGGAACTCGAAGCTTTCCACCTTCTCCACTGCGGTCCCGTCAATGTGGATAGGGGGGTGCACGCTCTGCTGTTTCCTGAAGTCCACGATCATCTCCTTTGTTTTGTTGACGTTGAGTGAGAGGTTATTTTCCTGGCACCACATTCCCAGAGCCCTCACCTCCTCCCTGTAGGCTGTCTCGTCATTGTTGGTAATCAAGCCTACTACTGTTGTGTTGTCTGCAAACTTGATGATTGAGTTGGAGGCGTGCTTGGCCACGCAGTCATGGGTGAACAGGGAGTACAGGAGGGGGCTGAGCACGCACCCTTGTGGGGCCCCAGTGTTGAGGATCAGCGAAGTGGAGATGTTGTTTCATACCTTCACCATCTGGGGGCGGCCCGTCAGGAAGTCCAGGATCCAGTTGCACAGGGCGGGGTTCAGACCCAGGGCCTCGAGCTTAATGATGAGCTTGGAGGGTACTATGGTGTTGAATGCTGAGCTATAGTCAATGAACAGCATTCTTACATAGGTATTCCTCTTGTCCAGATGGGATAGGGCAGTGTGCAGTGTGATGGCGATTGCCTACAGTTAAGTGTGTCACACAACTTTTATCTCAGTCTAATCCCATTCGTCACAATAGACTTATGTTGACATATGTGTCACCTGATTCCCAGCATGCATTACTCAAAAGCTCCTCTTTAAGAGGTGTTAGGTTTAGGGAAGTGAACGCATTGGAAGCAATCAGTTTTATCAGTCAATTTCACACTTCACCTGTCACAGAGTACTCATTTATGACAACCGTCTTCAGATCCAATAAGTACCTACCCAGTACACAAAAAATTTCCTCCCGCTTGCTATTTTCCACTTTCCCTACACCCAAAGCTATAAATTCCTACCGCCAGCAGGTGAAAAGAGTTTGCCATTCAAGACATGATTTGCATCTCTGCCGGGTAGCCCCAACTCATAGGACCGCTATACGCCCTTGTCAGGCTGCTTTTGCATCTCTGGCACTTAGCCTCCAATCAGAGGACACCTATAAGCCCTAGGCAAGCCATCTAGCCATGAGTTAATATTAATTATACAACGGGTGGGTCTAATCCTGAATGCTGATTGGTTAAAACCACATTCCAACCGGTGTCTATTCCACAAGTTACCACCAGCTAAATCTATGACGTTAAAATGCCTATTTACTCTGTTCTATCTGACTGCGCAATCCACTCTCTCATCAACCCAGCCAGGCACTTTATAAACTTGTTCTCCACTATAAAAAGCATCTAGACATTATCTCAGATTTCTTTTAGACTAACATTTAGTTTTCAACAGCGGAGATTTGTATAAGCCTTGCTGTCTGTCTCTCCGACGCTTGCAACATTGTTTCAACATTCAAATTCGATCTCCAGCTGTCCCATATTAAGGAACATGTCGGAAGTCGGGAAGAGACAGAAAGGCAGCCGGCGTTTGTCAGCCAGTCGAAATCATGAATCAGCTGGCATCATTTTATGGATATATACAAAGAAATATCAATCGAAAAAAGGTAAAACGAAACTAAGTGCAGCTAGTTTTCAGTCTTTCCAGCTTCAGTTTGAAAATATTGTGTTAGGTGTGTTGTTGGCTAGCTCCTCTGAACAACAGTTTCCTGACGAGAGAGCACATTTTCTATGCCAGGCGAAATTGCGCCTCGTTAGCTCATTGTTATGGATGTATCCAAATAAATGTCACTAGAAAACAGCTTAAACAAATGCAAATGCCGCTTCTGTTGTTATTCTGGCTGCACTGTTTGACATGACTGTAAGTTAGCCGTAGTTGGCTAGCTAGCAAGCAAGGGATAAGAACGTTGCCAGCCAGTATGGCAATGGAACATTTAGAACGAACGACTGGGTAAAGAACAAAAAGACTGAACGACTGGGTCGCGTCTCTGGCAACCGAACCGATAGAACGAATGACCAGCCGGCTTGGTTAGCAACCCTAGATTTGTGTCGGGACTATCTTGTGGAAAGATGAAATAGTATTAATAAATTCATCAAAATAAAGTTTTTTATGAAAATATGTCAATCATTATTTGAATATGTTGGTAATCCGTTGTATAAAAGTGATAATGGCCTCGAAGCCGGTGTTTGGAGGATATATTGGCACGGTTTAACAACACCCGTGCCAATATATCCTCCACACACCGGCTTCTTGGGCATTATCACTTAAAGACAATAGCAAGGAATTTCTCTAACCTTAAATTCAGCCTGCCACTGTCCAGCTAACCACAGCCAGCCAGAGGCTGCGAGTTTTTGTAGTTGTTTCTATAAATACCTTACATTTGTTGTGGTTTTGTCATGTGTAAATAGGGGCTATTCTTTGGGTGCTGAAATCCGTAGTTTATTATGTGATGTCAGAGCTCCAGTCCGCCCACACTAGTTGCTGCTCAACTCCATTGTAAATCGTGGAGTTGAGTTTAGTCGGCTAGGCACCACAGCCCCATGTGCATGTGATAGCCATGGAGGTGTGTAACGTTACATTCACTTAGCCCAGATGAGACTCTGCCTATCTGTTCTTTCTTGCACAGTATTGACTTAATTTCAATGTAACATTATTGTTTCAAACAGGGCCAGGAGTGAGACACTACAACGGGCCAACAGTGCCAAGTCTGGGCTGCATTCAATGACAGAACACTGTATATAAAATATAGGGGGTGGGGGAGGGAAATACGTTAACATAGTGTGTCATTTCTAATACTTCTCTTGCATTTTGTAGCTTAGGTTTCTGGCTGTAATTGGTGCCAATGACCTGAAGTCGACAGTGTGGCGGTTGCTACCTTGCATTCTGTCAAACCGTCTTGCCATTGCCACAACCTGGACTGGGGCAGGGAATAAGGCCTGTTTCAGGGACTTGTTTCTGAAGACCATTATTCACAATAAGTTTTGATATTATTAAATGTGTTACACTTGTTTTCTCTACTTTTGAGTAAATTCTTAAACTCATGTGTAAGATCATGTGTGATTAAAATGTAACTCAATGTTCTTTCTTCGTGTATAGGAGCCATTCAGAAGAACCCTGCAACCAGGAATGCGACGGATGAGGGGTCCAGATTCAGGTCACCCGTTACCTGAAAGGGGCCTCCGATTGTGAAGGCATGCCTCTTATACTTGATTTAGTTGATTTAGTCATTTTATTAGTGTTATATAATTGCAATGTCAGTTATTTGATTGCTTTCCTATGTTACTTATTTGATTACTATGTCACTTTTGTCACCATTGGACAGCGTGAGAAGCCTGCAAATACATGACAATACAATTTGATTTGACTGGATTTGGATTGGTCATCACCAGTGGATCCAGGTTGACCAGGAATGGCCCTCGATATATATTGCACACACAAACATTTTTCAAATGGCATCCAATGTATCTTAAATTATAAAAATCTATATCCTCCAAAGTGACAGGGAGTAGGCATGCCACTGGCTTGACGCTGAAAAAAATCGTCTTTCTTCTGACTGGCAGCTGTAGTGTCACTGGTCGGTATAAGGGCGGGTGGGCTTTGTTAGGAAAACCACACATGAAAGGCAGGAGCACGGCTGATGCTTGACAAAGCCGCCTATCGCGGGCGCCCGGTGAATGAGGCCGATGGGCAAAAAAGCCGTTGCACCGCGCTCGACCATTCTGGAGGAACGCCGGCCTCCCAGATGCTCACAGCTGGTGCTGAATTTAATTCATATAATTGCACTATACTGTGATTTGTAAATATAAACCAATCTAAAAAAGTATAGTATGTTTTATTGACTACAGTTTTCAAAAGTGCATTTAAAGAAGACAAGTGATAATTAGGGCTACTTTTATCAGTTAGTATGTTTACTTAACAGTCACTTAAAAAAGTGTTACAATCATTCCCGGTCTCCCTTATTTGCCTATATTTGCACTCAATGTCCCTTGACGCACGCGATTACGTATGAGATACAACATCTCAAAAACATGTTTGAGATTAAATAAAGCCATATAAAATAATGAAGTGTCATATAATATGATATAATGACTTGTAATAAACATATTTAAATTCTGTCTGTCTGTTCTTCAAAGGTTTCCACTGTCCCCTAGCTCCTCCCTCTCTGTACCTTGTGACAAGCACAACTCATCAACAGAGCATATGCGGAGCCGCATTTATCCGCTCATTCTCCTCCTGTCATTCCTCCTTCTATCTTTGATCATTGTCCCGCCGCGCTCAGCCCAAACCCTCCTCACTCACCACGTCTTTTCAGCATCTCTTTCTACTCCCCAACTCATCAGAGGAGCTAAACTCCCGTGGATTCTTTCATTTGGAGTTTCTCGACAGCCGCACTTTTTTTCTGCAGGAGTGGTTTTTATACTTTGAACTTACTCTTCTTCCCTTAGGTGACCATGGCCGTACCGGCTGCTTTCATGCCTTCGATCTCCACTCCTTCCGCGACCACGTCCCCGCCGTCAACAACTTCGTCCCCGTCTCCCTCCGTGGGCCCCTCCGGCCAGAACCTGTTCCGCTCTGAGCTCCTCGCCACCAGTAGCCCCGGCATCCCGACCCCGACCGGGACTCTGCCCAGCAAGCCAGTCTACTCGACCCCGTCGCCTGTTGAAAACACCCCGCAGAACAACGAGTGTAAAATGGTAGATCTGCGGGGGGCGAAGGTGGCGTCTTTCACCGTGGACGGCTGCGAACTCATCTGCCTGCCCCAGGCGTTTGATTTGTTTCTGAAGCACCTGGTCGGAGGACTGCACACGGTGTACACCAAGCTGAAGAGACTGGAGATCACGCCGGTGGTGTGCAATGTGGAGCAGGTCCGCATCCTGCGAGGGCTAGGGGCCATCCAGCCAGGAGTCAATCGCTGCAAACTCATCTCCAGAAAAGACTTCGAGACTTTGTACAATGACTGCACCAACGCCAGGTGAGTGGAGACATGAGCGATGATAATTTGATCTAAAGGTTTTATGCAAACTTAAGTTTAGCGCGTCAAGGTAGAAAAGCTGTAAGACAGGAAGGGGGAGACATTTTCCATTTTGTGGAAGTCATATGTTTGAGATGTCATTTAGCTGTAATGACTGAACTCTAGGTCATTTTTTGTAATGCTCTGTTGTGCCAAATCTGACTATAGGCCCATGCTGTTACGGAGTTTTTAGTAGGCTAAACTGGAAAACACAGATGGACATGGCGAGGGCGCACCGCTCGAAAAAGTTGTGGCAGGTTGATTGATGGCAATTGCATTTTTTCCTATTGCAAATAGTTGTGTCAGTGACTTGCTCAATCCAAACGAATTTTAAAACGCAATAGTCACATTTTAGTCAGTTGAAAGTGTTACTAAATTAGGCTACTTGAGGAATTTAATGGCCTGAAATTCAAGTTCCCAAAACCCACAGCAAGTTGAAAACCATTGCCTGGAGGGAAAGCTCCAACATTAAAAAATACTACAGTTTACTATAGAATACTACACTACTTACTATATAATTCTGTAGTAAACTGTAGTATATTGTAGAATTATATACTACACACTGTAGTATACCTCTATCATGCGTAGGACTTACTATAGAATTGTGTAGTATACTGTAGAATACTATAGTAAATACTACATTATATGCTGGGTAGTTTGAGCCCTGAATGCTGATTGGCTGACAGCCGTGGTATATCAGACCATATACTACGGGTATGACAAAACATTTAGTTTTACTGCTCTAATTACGTTGGTAACCAATTTATAATAGCAATAAGGCACCTCAGGGGTTTGTGATATATGGCCAATATACCACGGCTAAGGGCTGTGTCCAGGCACGCCGCGTTGCGTTGTGCGTGAGAACAGCCCTTAGCCGTGGGATATTGGCCATATTCCACACCCCATCGGGCCTTATTGCTTAAGTATACAACAGACTGCAAAAACACTACAGTTAAAACCACAGTAATGTCCGCAAAAACACTACAGTCTGCAAAAACACTATAATAAATACTACAGTAATGTCCGCAAGAACACTACAGTCCGCAAAAACACTTCAGTAATTACATAGTATACTACAGTATTTAATTTGCATATAGCCTGCCCATTCCCCCCCCCCATATCCCAATTTCTGCCACCCATAACTGAGAAATCTACATGCCAGGTATAGACCATATATTGTGTTCCCTACAGGTTATAGAAAATAATAGAAGTTCTGAACTATCCATTCAGACCTCAATCCTATCTACCTACAGGTTATGGAAAATTTGCAATTAGAGTATTTTGTCTAGTAGTTTTCTTTCAGGACAAAGCCCCCACTGTTTTGTCAAAGATAATAAAACAAAACACTATAGTAAATACTACAGTAATGTCTGCAAAAACAGTACAGTAAATACTACAGTCTGCAAAAACACTACAGCAACTAGTACTACTACAGTCAATACAGTTTTTGCTGACTTTAGTCCGCAAATACACTACAGTGAATACTAATGTAAAGTGTGCGAAAACACTACAGTGAATAGTATAGGATTTAACCATAGTATACTATAGTATTTTTTAATGTGGGAGCTGTCATCCACTGTGTGTGTGAGCCTTACCACATTTCCACTCTAAATTAAGCTCACCATTAACTCTACTTTATTTTTAAATGACATTGAAATAAAAGTAGGTTATCCTATCAGCTGTCCTAGCCATAGGGGCAATCATTTAAATTCTTTGATCTTTAAATTAAGTAAACAACATTTTAAAACAGACCATAGAGAATTAAAATAATTTGATTTAAATTGCTTAATATACTGTTTGTCTTCAGATGAATAAATCATTTTCATAGGGAGTCAGTAGTTTATTTTGTCCCTAGTTAAAATTTCACCTGGATCATTACAAAATACACTCTTTTTTTTATTCTTCCACCCATGCTAATGTGTAGGAGGATTTTATGGGCAAGAGATTTAGGTAGAGATCAATATTTGATTTAAAGCCATTTTTAAGTGTGCTGTTGCTCATATGCTGTGATGTATTGCTCAATCTGATAGGATGGGTTGAATCAGGTCAAATATGCCATCTAATCTGTTATGATTGATTTAATATTGATCTCCCATCGCGAAATGAGCTGGAAATGCAAATATGATGGAAAGTCTAACATCAACAGAGAGATCTTTTATGGGGGTTATGAGAGAGTCCTTAAGGCCTTAAGATGAATGCACTAAACTGTAAGTCGCTCTGGATAAGAGCATCTGCTAAATGACTCAAATGTAAAATGTAAAATGCAAAAACAACACTATCTGGGTGCAATGTTACGGTAGGCATACTGTTTAGGCACAATGTTACTGGTCTATTTGAGGATGATGTTGAGTGTGTAAGATAATTGTTTTATTACATTTTGCTGTAAGACACACACTTGCTTGCATAAACACAAATATGCGGATGCATGCACACACATTTTATTGTCACCAACAAATAGAAATGTATGGGTGGGTTCACATAAGGTTTACATTTCTGAATTTAAATATTCAGTTATTTGCAGTATAATCAAGAATAAGTATTTTCTTGTTTACTGCTATTGAATCAATATACTGAAATGAATGCACTGAAGGGTTATTCACTTTTTCAAAGTAAATATGAATTTGCTCACAATTAATTCTGAGGAAGACACAGCAATGTTTGCAATGCATATAGCAGAATATGCAAACATTACATTTTGTGACATTTGGCCATGCGTTTGGGCCCCTGTATACTGAAGACCGTTAGTTATTTATTATGATTGAAAATGCATGGCTTTTATCAAATTACGTTATCAGCTTTCATCAGTGTTTTGAACTTCTTTTCAATGCCTTATTCAGATATGCTGTGTGTACATGTTGATACCAATGGATTAATAATTTACTGTATTTCAACATTTTAACATTTCATCTCTACATCTGGCCTTAACACTATTTTTATCCGACACCCTATTCATATTCACAGACACTCAATTCACCGTACCCTCTCTCATCATGCAGCATTTACACAAACCTAACAGAACCTGCGACCTCCCCTTCAGATAGAGAGTTCTGGAGCAGTTCTAGACCACTCCTATCCCCATTGAGCGTTTCACCCTGTATTCTCTGAGTGTGTGGTTGAACTCCCCGGGTTGTGAACGGAGAGGTAGGGAATGGAGGGACGGCCAGACACACACACACACACACACACACACACACACACACACACACACACACACACACACATACATATACACACACACACACCCTGCCTGTCCCATTTGGAGAATTACATCATGGGTTAGAAACAGAGGCATCCGTCCACTGGATATAGGCCTAGTCAGGTGCTAACATCTAAAGAAGAGGAGTAATTGTATTTACAGTACTTGGTTGACCTATTTCTGTTGTTTGGAGCTCGGTCAGGGAAGTTGTAATTCAGAGCAATGTATGCTGAAAAGTATGCCCATAATTGCCTGGGTAATTTGTGGGCTTTTTAGTCCACCAAAAAAGTAGCCCCATGTAGGACAATGAAACAGTTTACACAAAGTTAGTGCTGTGGCCTGACATACTTTAGTTTATTATCCCAAGACCTTTTCACAATGACGTTCTACTCTTTCATACAGTGGCGGTTTTCGGTGACAATGGTGTTCATAATACTCCTGTACCAGTGGCGGTCTGTGCCGTTTAAGATAAGGGAGGGTGATTCTTTTTTTAATGAGCATGGCCTTATTTCTATTACAGCATATTGGATGACCGTCATTCATATTCCATTCACCCAGCTCAATGTAACATCAATAGGTTTAGGCTACTACATGATACTCAAATTTTCCCTGTACCGATCATGAAGTTGCTACAACCTAGCCTATGAATGAAAGTTTACAATGTAGGTGCACAGGCTGAGAGAATTTTGAGTAATCAAGGTGACAGTCATTGACACATTCGATACCACCTTGCAGACTCTTGCTTGCATCTAGCAGATCTATGGTGTAATCATTAATTCAACAGTTGCAAATGTGAGTTTCTATTGGAAATATTCAGGTATGTTTATCCCTGTTTTGTTCCGTTTGCTTCTGTTTAAGAAATATTTTTCAACAGAATCGGCGGAAGGAATACACCCCTGATCACACACAAACACAGTTCACTTTCATACCAGATACAGTCGAAGTTTACATACACCTTAGCCAAATACATTTAAACTAAGTTTTTCACAATTTCTGACATTTAATCCTAGTAAAAGTTCCCTGTCTTAGGTCAGTTAGGATCACCACTTTATTTTAAGAATGTAAAATGTCAGAATAATAGTAGAGAGAATGATTTATTTTAGCTTTTATTTCTTTCATCACATCCCAGTGGGTCAGAAGTTTACATACACTAAATTAGTATTTGGTAGCATTGCCTTTAAATTGTTTAACTTGGGTCAAACGTTTCGGGTAGCCTTCCACAAGCTTCCCACAATAAGTTGAGTGAATTTTGTCCCATTCCTCCTGACAGAGCTGGTGTAACTGAGTCAGGTTTGTAGGCCTCCTTGCTCGCACACGCTTTTTCAGTTCTGCCCACACATTTTCTATAGGATTGAGGTCAGGGCTTTGTGATGGCCACTCCAATACCTTGACTTTGTTGTCTTTAAGCCATTTTGCCACAACTTTTGAAGTATGCTTGTGGTCATTGTCCATTTGGAAGACCCATTTGCGACCAAGCTTTAACCTGACTGATGTCTTGAGATGTTGCTTCAATATATCCACATAATTTTCTTTCCTCATGATACCATCCATTTTGCGAAGTGCACCAGTCCCCCCTGCAGCAAAGCACCCCCACAGCATGATGCTGCCACCCCCATGCTTCACGATTGGGGTGGTGTTCTTGGGCTTGAAAGCTGTCCCCTTTTTCCTCCAAACATAACAATGTTCATTATGGCCAAACTGTTCTATTTTTGTTTAATCAGACCAGAGGACATTTGTCCAAAAAGTACGATCTTTGTCCCCATGTGCAGTTGCAAACCGTAGTCTGGCATTTTTATGGCGGTTTTGGAGCAGTGGCTTCTTCCTTGCTGAGCGGCCTTTCAGGTTATGTCGATATAGGATTTGTTTTACTGTGGATATAGATACTTTTGTACCTGTTTCTTCCAGCATCTTCACAAGGTCCTTTGCTGTTGTTCTGGGATTGATTTGCACTTTTCGCACCAAAGTACGTTCATCTCTAGGAGACAGAATGCGTCTCCTTCCTGAGCGGTATGACGGCTGCGTGGTCCCATGGTGTTTATACTTGCGTACTATTGTTTGTACAGATGATCTCGGTACCTTCAGGCGTTTGGAAATTGCTCCCAAGTATGAACCAGACTTGTGGATGTCTAAAAAAAAAATTCTGAGGTCTTGGCTGATTTCTTTATATTTTCCCATGATGTCAAGCAAAGAGGCACTGAGTTTGAAGGTAGGCCTTGAAATACATCCACAGGTACACCTACAATTGACTCAGGTGATGTCAATTAGCCTATCAGAAGCTTCTAAAGCCATGACATCATTTTCTGGAATTTTCCAAGCTGTTTAAAGGCACAGTCAACTTTGTGTATGTAAACTTCTGACCCACTGGAATTGTGATACAGTGAATTTAAAGTGAAATAATCTGTCTGTAAACAATTATTGGACAAATTACTTGTCATTCACAAAGTAGATGTCCTAACCGACTTGCCAAAACTATAGTTTGTTAACAAGAAATTTGTGGATTGGTTGAAAAACGAGTTTTAATGTCTCCAACCTAAGTGTATGTAAACTTCCATCTTCAACTGTACATACAAACAGCTCGTTGTATATATAATTCCTTCTCATCTCACCTTTTCCCTTTGCTTGTGAACTTCAGTGCACAACACGTCAGCTGTCTGTGACCAGGCAAAAAACCCTTTCCAAGCCAAACCTTCATATCATGACTGCTAACCGCTACACACAGCCTACATTGTTGTCACGTCATAGTCAACATAGCTACTAGAACTAATGCGTTAGTAAACCCGCTACAATCATGCAGTACAGTGTAGCAGCAATCAGTTTAGCAGTTACACCGGCAGGACCCGGTGGCAATAAAATAATACAACTAAAAGCTTACCTTGACTTGGAAGAGTTCCAGTGATGGATAGCCATAGCCAGATAGCTAACATAGGATCCCTCTCTGTTTGAGCTGGGTGTTTGAGTAGGCTAAACTAGCTATCTGCATTTGACACTAGCTAAGTAAGTGAAAGTGAAAAAAGATATACTACGAAATGTAGCTAGCTCTCCTTCCCCCTCTCTCTCGCTCTCTCTCTCCCTCTCCCTCCCTCTCTTTCTTTCTTTTGCCTCCTTAATTTTGGAAGAAATTAATTTGTTCAAAACTGTTGAGTCAACTACTCACCACATTTTATGCACTGCAGTGCTATCAAGCTGTAGCTTATGCATTCAGTACTAGATTCATTCTCTGATCCTTTGATTGGGTAGACAACATGTCACCCTACAGACTGCTGCTGAGGCTACTGTAGACCTTCATTGCAAAACAGTGTGTTTTAATCAATTATTTGGTGACGTGAATATATTCAGCATAGTTGTATCTATAAAGGATAACTTTTTTAATGTTTCACTATTAAAATTCACTGAGGAGGATGGTCCTCCCCTTCCTCCTCTGAGGAGCCTCCACTGTCCTGTACAATAGGTTTCACTTTTTCACATGGCTCTTTTTCCCATATACGGGTTGAAAATGGCAGATTTTGTCATTGATAAGCTCCTAAATTGGAACGCAGTGGCTGTAGAGTAACATACTATACATGATGTCAGAGCTCAGGTTCTCCGCTTCACAGCGCTGCATCGGTTTTGACTGACATCCTTTGTAAACTTGAGAACCGCGCGCGACAAGAAGATGCCCCCATCCCTCCCACTAATTGGGTTACTTGTGCACATTTTTTGTTGTCTGAGTGAGGGAAATCCTGTAAGTCGAGAGGAGTCGATGTGTTCTGAAAAATGAGACGTTGAGGATTATAATAAATACCGCTTTAATGTCATACAAGCAAACCACACACCTGTGAGTCCAAATGTGCACTTCATATTTCCATATTTTAAAACGTATGCCTTTTACAGTATCAACATTTATGATCGCTATGTTTGATCCACAGTTACAAGGATGCGTTATACCCTGGGTTGTCCTGAACAGAATGAGCCTATGTTTGCCATATTTTGGAGAAAATTTGCAGCGGAACACGCACTTGAATTCACTCATGAATCATATTTTATAACTTAGCTAGCCATGTTGGCAATAGAATAAGCTTTCAAATGATGCCCACCTGACCGAGATTGCGGTTTATAATGGAACGTTTTTGGATTGCGTAAACAACAACTGTAATTGTGTGATGGGCTGTGTTCCAAACAAAAAACTACAAGTGTGCTTGCGTCAGCTCCTCAATGGCAAAGCTAGGAGAGCAAAAAAAATGCACTTTACACTAAAGTCTCTTTCCTTGAGTCATAAAAGTGCATTGAAATTACTGCAACACAAGTTAGACCTCTCACTCAAACCCTTGAAATCTTTTTTTTTTCTTATCTTGCACCTACTCCACATTTAAATTTGAATGAATATTCTTATTATGTTACTGAATGTATCTAGAATATTTTCAGATTTAGTTATTGACAAATGCTGTGTAAAGTACAGCAAATGTAAAATGCACATAAAATCAACAGCATAATGTTTGGATTCAGTCTTGTGTCAGGTGAACTGTTCTGTCCTCACCTTCGGTCAGATAATTTCCCCATTACCTCCAGTGTTCTCTTTCAGTTGCTACCATGGTCATGCATATGCTTTCTATAGTTCTTCTGTTAGAAACATTTACATTTGTCCCTATCCATATATGCCAATTTCCACGAGTGTAAGGGGTTAAAACAACAGACTAATTTCAGCCACTGTATGAATAGCGACACGGCATCACTGCTGGGCCCATGCAATGTTACTTCTGATGTCTCACCAAGATGAGGCCTTGGGTGTAAATGTTGCCACTATATGTATTATGCTCACTTTAGATTACAACTTTTTGAATACGTTAGAACATGTTTTGGGTATGTAACTCGGTGTGTTGTTGGTGGCACTTTATTTGACAGTTTACTTATTATATGTTTACTTAAGTAATATGGTAATATCTCAGCTGTTGATACACTTTATTGGTGTGCTTGCTTTCATTGCTGTGTGATATCCTATAGGTCGGATGCCTTCCGTCCCCAAAGCCAACGTCTAGACGAGCTGCATATAGGCTACTGTATCTATTTCTGTGCAGAGTGCAATGAGTTATTAGCCTTTTCCTTCATGTACTTTCAAGGGACTCTCTTGCCAGATTACCTGGGTCACAGACAGATCCTGAGTCAGTTATATCCCTACTCTCACCCCAGATGACCACTGCCCCTTCTCTTTCACAGATCCTGGATCAGTAATGATACATTCCTACTGTCACCCCTGTTCCTTCACACATAAACAGATCCTAGGTCAGTTATACCCCTACTGTCATCCGAGATTACCACTACCACTCCTGATCCTTCACACAGACACAGATTCTCAGTCAGTTGTAATATCCCCACCATCACCCCAGATTACCACTGCCCCTTTTGCTCCTTCACACAGACACAGATCATAGGTGTTTTCCATAAGCACAGCCATCGGCTAAATAGCCAATAACAGACTAATTTTTCCAATTCATTAATTAACTAAGCTTATTTTCATTTAAAAATGTCAATTCGCTAGTCAGAAAAGTCTATATAGCCTTCTCCTGCTAGAATGAACAATATGCATCTTCTAATGATCTATTGATAGGACAGGCGCCTGTCAGTCATAAAACGAGCGATGACAGGGACAGTGCTGGTTTGTCAGTCTGTTGTCTTTCCTGCCTCTCGGTACCTGTGTTATTTTTGTGCGCTCCGGTTGGCTACAGTCAAAACAAAGATCACGGCGGAGGGAGAGCATGATGCTTCTTCATCGTCTCCTGTGAATGAATTTACACGTCCCATGTAATGTAAGTGGTAACGATGAGTTGAAATCCACGTAATTATTGTTTTGTGGCACATTCATTATTATTTTTTTGCGGGTTTCATAGGCCTTCAGCCAACCCCGGACTTGGGGGGCATAGGCTATTTACTGTTCTTTGATTGACGACCAAACAGCTTTTCTTGGCTAGTTTATTAAAAAGGTGTCGAACTGACTGAATAAAGTCAATCTCCTATATCCCTTTGCTATTCATAAATCATACAACATAGTTATATGTCCATGATATCGCATCAGGACAAGTAAACTAAAGATCTTAAGGTGTCGACATTGAGTAGTCAACTGCTGCTTTATGTGTAGCAAAGCCCATTTTTACTACCTGCTTCATTCTTCAATAATACCCTAGGTCTATTCATGGGCACCTGACTTGGTATAAAAGTGGGGGTGCACAATCTGACGGGGGTCTGGGGGTCCTCCCCCTGAAAATATCTGCATCTTTAAAACCATTTTCCTGCAATTCTACATAGTTTCTAAACAGCGAATCGATGTTTTCTTGCCACAATAAACTAAATTGAAAGAGTAGAATAGATTTTGTTTTTGCCACAATAAATTAAATTGAAAGAGTACACTAGTTTTTCGGACTAGATTACTAATCTAGGATAGTGTACCTCAAAATCCCACCCACAGTGATTGATTGACAGGTCTGAAACCCTACCAGCTCTGTGACAACAATCCCACTCACAGGCCAAACTGTTAAAGGGATAGTTCACCCAAATTACAAAATGACACATTGGTTTCCTTACTTTAAGTGTCCACAGCAGCAGAGCCAATAAAATACATTATTTGAAGAACAAACATCATTGTGGCAGTTCACATATTGCAGTAAAACTGTAAATATTACTTTAATCTCAAGAGACGACAGGTTTAATGTTAGAAAAAGGTTATCTTACTTAGAAAATAGTCCTGATAATATAGGCGTAGGCCTAGACAATATCCAAAACAACTAACAACAATCTGAATTCATACATTTTCAGTAATTTGTATTGTAAAGTTATGTCTTTCTACTTGATACCACTACTCATTTTATCAATCTGGGAGATAAAGTCATTAAAGTATTCAACAATTTAGCTGTGTATTTCGAATGGAATCAAGGCATTGGAATGTACCTGAGGCCGCTAAAGTAGAGCTCGTTCTGCATTATCTTTTTCAGGTGGCATGCCCCCCCGGACCCCCCCAGCCCAGAACTGCCTGACTGGCTACTTTTTCTATTTAGCGGGCTACTCCGTGTATTTACGGAAAACACTGCCCACTGTGACCCCAGATTACCACTGCCCCTTCCGCTCCTTCACACAGACACAGATCCTAGGTCAGTAGTAATATCCCTTCTCTCACCCCCGTCTAACAGTACCACTCCTGATCCTTCACACAGACACAGATCCTAGGTCAGTTATAATATCCCCACCGTGACCCCAGATTACCAATGCCCCTTTTGCACCTTCTCACAGACACAGATCCTAGGTCAGTTAATAAGCCAGATCTCCTTCCCCTTACTGTACAGTATTATGACACCAGGCCCACTAGAAAAGGCCCCATCATACTTCAGCTACTTGTTTTCCTTTTCACTTCCCCCTTGGGGGGACAGAGAGGGCTTTTCAGTACTGACTGTGATACTTGAACTCTGGGATAGGTTATTATAACACAGGGGAGGTGGCACGTCGCCTATCGCAGCTCGGTCATTGGAGGGTTTGGTTAGATGCAGGCTATCCGGTGGCGGGGCAGAAAAGCAGAGGTTAATTGACAATCATTGTCTACCCCTGAAGGTTAGACACGCTAACGCCCCAGACGACGCTTTGGGAATGGGACTCACTTTTCACTTACACACCATTTTTTAATAGATTTCCCCCTCCCCTTTAAAGTCAAACGTTTCCTGTTCTGTTATGTCTGGGATGTTAGATGAATGGTGGTGAGGTTAAGGTGCAATGATATGGCAGCGTGGTATTGACAGGATAGTGTATTTTATTTTCTCCCCAGACGTCACCTCTCTCTCTCTCTCTATTTCTTGCTCTCTCTCTTTCTCCCTCTTTTATTTTGGCATGTTTACACCTAAACAAACATATTTGCAAATGAAGATAATTGTTTTGCTTAGTGCTCAGTATGAGCTTGGCACTAAGGATGCCAGCTTGTCTAATGTTTACCCTCTTCCTTCCTTCTCTCTCCTCTCTCTCTCACACTCACTCACTCACACATTCTCCTTTCTCTGTCTCTTGGCTGAGCTCTCTCTTATAATATATTTGTTTTCGACGAGGCACAGTTGTGTTTACAGGTACTCAGTGGAGATCTCTGGATCCGATTAAAATCACTCCCCAGTCTGAGTGGGTTCTAAGAAACCCGGCAACCACATCCAAGAGGGAGCCGAGGCGATAATAACTTTCAAAACAGCAGAGTGACAGATGCCTGACGAGATATATATATATATATATATATATATATATATATATATATATATATATATAGAGAGAGAGAGAGAGAGAGAGAGAGAGAGAGAGAGAGAGAGAGAGAGAGAGAGAGAGAGAGAGAGAGAGAGAGAGAGAGAGAGAGAGAGAGAGAGAGAGAGAGAGAGAGGAGGAAGAGAGAGAGAGAGAGAGAGAGAGAGAGAGAGAGAGAGAGAGAGAGAGAGAGAGAGAGAGAGAGAGAGAGAGAGAGAGAGAGAGAGAAGAGAGAGAGAGAGAGAGAGAGAGAGAGAGAGAGAGAGAGAGAGAGAGAGAGAGAGAGAGAGAGAGAGAGAGAGAGAGAGAGAGAGAGAGAGAGAGAGAGAGAGAGAGAGAGAGAGAGAGAGAGAGAGAGAGAGAGAGAGAGAGAGAGAGAGAGAGAGAGAGAGGTTAAAAGGCTCAAATTCACTCAAGCACTTTCTTGAAAGTGAAAGTCCCATTGAACATTGAATAGTTATAATCTCCTTTTATATTTATTGTCAGCACTGTTGAATTTAATTAGCTGCATGCTCAAATTAACGGTGCAGATGCCGGCTTGGTGTTTTTATGCAAACAAATTGGATTCTGCTTGAAAACAACAGTTGTTTCATGTACTCGTCTTTCACAAGTGCAGATATCTAGCACTGATATTTATATCCTCAGTGATATTTCAATAATTATCCTGATCAATTGTTCACAAATACAGAAAAGTTATATCTGTTTGCTCTTCATTTCTTAAAAAAGACAAATTCATATGCTATCTTTTTAAAACGAAGGCTTTGTTTGATATTTGGCTTATATCATTGCTGGATTTAGGCTTATTTTCATGGCAAAGAGGCTTGCATTGTTAATTTGCCTGTTGGATGAAGAAGCTGTCCAGACTCTCAGCCTATTTGCATGCTTTCACTGGATAGTAGCACAAGTACCATTGTGTCCAGGATGCCAGATCCTTTTACTAAATTACTAAGTACTGCTAAAATAATTATACAACACACTATATATACTGTACCTGTTTTAATATGAGGATTTTCCATTGTGAATTTTCCTTAAATACTTTGAAGGAATGCTACTTTTTCTATTTGCAGTTGAAATCACTTGAAAGATCTTTAGACACATGTAACTGTTTTTATTAAACCCATCCTACAAATTGAATTATCAAACTGGATCAAACTAGTTTCGTTAACAGTGATATTGCCCTGTCCGATCCACACCTGAGACTGACTGTCCACCGGTCCGACACATGTTTTTCCTGAGCTCTGCCCCAAGCTCAGTTATCTCTGGCTTGTCTTTAGACACCAGTCTCCATCACATTACTGGTACATTTAGGGAGCCATGGCGGAAGTCACTTTCGCTTGTTCCAGATGCTAAATGCTAGTGACAGAAGTTAGAGGAGAGCAGATGAGATTTCCTGATTGGCTCCGTCTAATATGGTCACGTAGAGAAATTGATATTCCTGCGAAATTAATTAATTTTTCATATAGCCCAAAGCTGGGGAGTTTAAAAAGAGTGCACACTTGCTGGTTTTTCCCTATTTCCTCCCTCTTTAAAAAAAATAATTTATTGCCTAATCATATTAATACTTTTGCCCCAAGGATGAAAATATAATTTTACAAATGCATTTGGAACTATGTATCACTGAGTATTTATGATTAAATTATGCAAATAAGCCCAGATTGTCTAATTAGGATTGATATGAGGAATAGATGTTGTGGAATCTGAATACAAGCATGTCCAAAGAGCAGAAAATTGAAAATGACAAGGCTGGAATCCTTAAAAAGTGTGTATCGTTGGTTCTTTTTTTCTTCCCCTCCTTCCACCTCTCTCTCTCTCTCTCTCTCTCTCTCTCTCTCTCTCTCTCTCTCTCTCTCTCTCTCTCTCTCTCTCTCTCTCTCTCTCTCTCTCTCTCTCTCTCTCTCTCTCTCTCTCTTTCTCTCTCTCTGTTCTCTATTCTCTATTCTCTCTCTCTATTCACTTCAATTCCCCCTCTCTCGCTCTGTCTAATTTGCCGTGGCCGTATCAGGAGTTAATTTTCTCTGGCTTAATTTCTCGTCTGACTTGACAGGAAGAGGAACCCATCAGGGATGGAATCTCAGATGGGATTCTGCAAATTTCCTCTTGTTTTTTTTTTTCTGTTCCCCCTCTCTCTTCTCCTCCTCCCACTCTTCTTTTCATTTTCACGGAGGGGCTATCAGGGATGAATCTTCTTCTGAATAAACACTCCAATGTTATTCCTGCAGTATCAATGTTTCTCTTTTAGCCCAGCGCTGTATACTAAGGATTCATCCCAAATGGCACCCTACTGTATAGTATACTACTTTTGACCAGAGCCCTTTGGGTCCCAAATGGCACCCTACATAGACTAGTGCAATACTTTTGACTAAAGTAGTTCACTATAAAGGGATTAGGGTGCCATTTGGGACACCTTCTAAGGGTCACCTCCTCCTTAATAATGGGGAGTGTAATAGAGAATATCATCGGATGAAAATACCCTTTGAACTGGTTGGAATTCCATTTCGAAGTAATGCCATTTCGATTAGGAACATTTATTTCTGTCTTATTGTGGTAATAGTAGCCTAAGCTCGTGCATATTGGGAAGGTGGTCTTTTCTTTGAGTGCAAATTAAATGTGCAATATTGTCATGTATTATAGATCTGTATCTTACTGGACACTGATTGTCAGAAATATAATTATTATAATTAATTATAGTTAGTTATTTACAGGTTTGGGTTATATTTATTAACGTGCTCATTGCATATCCATCTTTTCCCCACAATTCTACTCAAATGTCAGGTGACTTCGCTGAGTGTTAGTTTGTTTTGATTTAGGACGGGATTCAATCTGATAGCGCTTTATCCGCAATGCATGTTTTAAAGGCAATATTTCCATGTTCGCAGAGACCACATTAACAGTAAACTTTGGCAGCTCAATTGGAAATTACTTTTAAATTGTGCAAATCCGCAATTGAATTTATCCCGGCTTTAGGTCAGGACAAGGCAAGCTCCTCCTACTTAATCATAACACCACAAGCTGTCTAAATAAAACGGTTTATAATCTCGTACAACAAATGATGGGTAACAGGCTGCTAGATGATTAGCAAAGGCAGTACTAGGCCAGCTCGTTTGCACTGGAAAATAGAATTCAAATTTTACATGGCAAAACTGTGCCTTGACACTCTACCTTCCACCATGGCATTCACCAGTGGCGGTCGATGCCGTTTAAAATTGGGGAGAAAGATACTTTTTTTTATGAGCATGGCCTAGCATATTGAATGACTGTCATTCATATTCCATTCACCCGGCTCAATGTAACATTGATAGGTTTAGGCTATTACATGATACTCAAATATACCCATTATGAGGTTGCTACAACCTAGCCTACGATTGAAAGTTTTTAACGTAGGTGCACATGTCGAGACACAAATTGGAGTAATCAAGGTGAAATACAGTGACAGACTCAAAACTGTCTTGCGCACTCTTGCCTGCATCTAGCTGACCTAGGTTATAATCATTAGATAAAAGAGTTCCGTTCCATTTTGCAACCAAAACGAGAGTTTCTATTGGACAAATTCAGGTAGGTCTATCCCCGTTTCGTTCCGTTTGCTTCCATTTAAGAAATGTTTTTCAACAGAATCAGCGGAATGAATACAGCCCTGATCACCCGCACACACAGTTCACTTTCATAGCAGCCACACAAACAGCATCATCACTTTGCTCGTTGTATAATTCCTTCTTGCATCTACGCACACACCTCCTCTCACCTTTTCCCTTCACTTGTGGACTTCAGTGCACAACACAACAGCTGTCTGTGACCAGGCGAAAAAACCTCTCCAAGCCAAACCTTCATGCCGTTGTCACCATATTAGCTGATGTCATAGTCAACATAGCTTACTATTACTAATGCATTAGTAAACCCGCTACAATCACACAGTACAGTGTACAGCAAGCAGTATAGTATATATTTATTGCCTTACCTCCATAACTTCCTACATTTGCACACACCGTATATATATTTTATGTTGTATTTTTTGACTTTATGTTTTTTTTACCCCATATGTAACTCTGTGTTGCTGTTTTTATCGCACTGCTTTGCTTTATCTTGGCCAGGTCGCAGTTGTAAATGAGAACTTGTTCTCAACTGGCTTACCTGGTTAAATAAAGGTGAAATAAAAAAATTGTATAGCAGTTACACTGGCAGGCCCCGGTGTCAATAAATTAATAAAACCGAAAGCTTGCCTTTACTTGGAAGAGTTCCAGTGTTGGATAGCCTTAGCCAGCTAGCTAACATAAATAGCATTCCTTTCTATTTGAGCCGGGTGTTTGAGTAGGCTTAATTAGCTAGCTGCATTAGCTAGCTAAGTAAGTGAAAGTGAAAAAATTTAAATAACTAAATCTAGCTAGATCTCTCTCTCTGCTGCTTCTCCTTAATTTTTTAAGAAATGAATTTGTTAAAAACTGTTCAACTATTGTCTTTCTCTCTCTTTGAGTCAAGTTCTCACCACATTTTATGCACTGCAGTGCTAGCTAGCTCTAGCTTATGTTTTCAGAACTAGATTAAAATCAAATCAAATCAAATTGTATTTGTCACATGCGCCGAATACAACAGTTGTAGACCTTACAGTGAAATGCTTACTTACAAGCCCTTAACCAACAATACAGTTTTAAGAAAGAATACCAAAAAAATGCACACACACAATGCAAATAGGCTGGGTAGCCATTTGATTAGATGTTCAGGAGCATTTTGGCTTGGGGGTAGAAGCTGTTTAGAAGTCTCTTGGACCTAGACTTGCCGCTCCGCTACTGCTGATGCTCTCATGCATGTTTCAGTGTTACTTGCCTCGAAGCGAGCATAGAAGTAATTTAGCTCATCTGGTAGGCTTGTGTCACTGGGCAGCTTGCGGCTGTGCTTCCCTTTGTAGTCTGTAATAGTTTGCAAGCCCTGCCACATCCGACGAGCGTCGGAGCCAGTGTAGTACGATTCGATCTTAGTCCTGTATTGACGCTTTGCCTGTTTGATGGTTCGTCGGCGGGCATAGCGGGATTTCTTATAAGCTTCCGGCTTAGAGTCCCGCTCCTTGAAAGCGGCAGCTCTAGCCTTTAGTTCAGTGCAGATGTTGCCTGTAATCCATGGCTTCTGGTTGGGGTATGTACGTACAGTCACTGTGGGGACAACGTCATCGATGCACTTATTGATGAAGCCAGTGACTGATGTGGTGTACTCCTCAATGCCATCGGAAGGATCCCGGAACATATTCCAGTCTGTGCTAGCAAAACAGTCCTGTAGCTTAGCATTCTCTGATCCTTTGATTGGGTGGACAACATGTCAGTTCATGCTGCAAGAGCTTTGATAGGTTAGAGGACGTCCTCCGGAAGTCATCATAATTACTGTGTAAGTCTATGGAAGGGGGTGAGATCCATGAACCTCTTAGGTTTTGTATTGAAGTCAGAGTACCTAGAGGAGGACGGAAAATAGCTGTCCTCCGGCTACACCATGGTGCTGCCCCTGATAATGCTTTTGAGGCTACTGTACACATGCATTGCAAAACAGTGTCTTTTAATCTGTTATTTGGTGATGTGAATATATTTAGTATAGTTTTATCTAAAAAGGATAACTTTTTTAATATGTTTCACTATTTTTATTTTTATTTAATTCACTGAGTAGGATGGTCCTCCCCTTCCTCCTCTGAGGAGCCTACACTGGTTTTCACTCCCCGCATGGTTCAATCTCTACCATTCATCTCAATTCCAATCTGTATTTAGCATCTCTGATCTAATTGATGTGTATCTCTACGGAACCTTGGTGAGTCTTTCTACCAAATACTACAGCTGAGTGTACCGCAAGCTGCTTCCATAGAGAATCATCATCTCCACAAACCAAAACAATATGTATGCACGTCATTAGTTATAATTCAATACACCCAAATTGACTTGAAAAAACGGTCTTCAATCTGCGGTCTGGGCGGATTCAAGTATTCACTATAAATAGCTTTAGGGGCTCTTTTCTTGTTTTCGTCAGGAGGTATTGAGTGAGCAGATGCTTTGAAGAACCATAAAAAGTGGTGCTGGTCTCAAGTGTCATTAGCTTCAGGCCTTTTCCAGGCGAGCGCCAGGTAAAGATTAGATAACAATCAGGGGCTTTAATAGATACTGTTGGAGGCATTGGAGCCTGTCTGAAGCTAACAACAGAAGAAGAAGAGAGGAGAGGGGGGAAAACAATGTATTTTCCTATCTAGTTTCTCTCTCTCAATGGTGTTATATCTGAGCCTTAAAATGGTGTGTGTTTCACAGTAGTGGAATAGAAAATGTAGAGCTAGACTTGGCTCATACACCAATTTGAAATCACTTAATTGTATATCATCAAATCCTAATTTGGACGAAAGGTGTAAAACAAACACACACAAAAAACTAAAGTTGAATACCAACATGTCCAGTAATTCACACCAAAACACAACACTTGATTGCACCATAGTGCAAAAGGTAAAAATCATCCAATGGGTTACAGTGCTCCAAATACACAGTATGCATCAAACAACATGTTTTAACATCTGCTGTGTTACACCTTGATCACACTGACAGCGTTATTGCGATTTGGTACACTAGAAGGACATTCATTTCCAATCAAACACTGCAGAGGCAGCATTGCGTTGCAGAGGCAGTTGCAGTGCGTTCTTTGTGGTGCATACATTGGATTTATCAAATTGTATGCTTAGACATCTTGACAGAAATGGTAGCAGAAGGGGAATGTTTAACTTTTGTTGCACACATATCTAGATGATGCTGCATACCATTTTCCACAACAACGCTGTAGGTGTGATCGAGGCGTTAAGGTCTGCAGACAATCAGTGATGTTTTCCAGACAGCTAGCTACCACCCAAAGCCACCTCCCAACCCCACAAGGGACACATATAGCTGTTATGAACATGGTCAGAACCCAAATATAAGCTTTTATAGAATTGTAAACAAACACTGTATAGCCTCAATACATGGTTAAAACTATCATTTTGAGCTCATGGATCAGACCTTGCATCTATAGCTACGTCTATGAATTTGAGAGTGGCTACATTTCTCCAGCCCCATCTCTCAACTTTTTACAAAAAAAGTGATGGGGTGGCCTTTGTCGTTGTTTTAATTGCAGAATGCCTTTTTAAAAATGCCTGTGCAACCACTACAGTACAGTAACCATGGTGCCCCAGCTATTATTATCCTCCTCTTAAAAAGTGATAGTCAGGTCCTCGGAGAGGTGACACCCAACTCTGCCGGGGGAACTCTATAGCACTGCATCAACCTACACGTCCTCGTCCAATCAGATACAAGGATTCTTGCTACTGTACACCTGGTTGGATAGAAGCTAGAAGGTAAATGGTGCATAGAACAGGCACGATGGGCTTTAAAGACAATGTAGTTATCTTAATTGGTACGATTGTGTTTTTGATTTTACTGCCAGTTGGTTATTGCAAAATAGAAAATGTGTTCTTTAATTTAAATTGGTCAAATGACTATACATTTAATTTAACATACTGGTATTAATAGAGGAGTGTGTGTGCGTGTGTGACAATCACTAATAGACTATGTACTGTACTGAGTGTTGTATGTACACGCTGACCTCTTCCTGCTGTCCTCTTGCCAGGTCCACCTCGCAAAAGAGGTTTCTAACCTCAAGGGTCCTTTCCTGGTTAAATAAAGGTTAAATAAAAATAAAAATAAAAATATATTATAGACTGTTGAAGTTGGTACATACAGTTGAAGTTGGAAGTTTACATACACTTAGGTTGGAGTCATTAAAACTAGTTTTTCAACCACTCCACAAATTTCTTGTTAACAAACTATAGTTTTGGCAAGTCGGTTAGGACATCTACTTTGTGCATGACACAAGTAATTTTTCCAACAATTGTTTACAGACAGATTATTTCACTTACAATTCACTGTATCACAATTCCAGTGGGTCAGAAGTTGACTGTTCCTTTAAACAGCTTGGAAAATTCCAGAAAATGATGTCTTTAGAAGCTTCTGATAGGCTATCTGACATAATTTGAGTCAATTGGAGGTGTACCTGTGGATGTATTTCAAGGCCTACCTTCAAACTCAGTGCCTCTTTGCTTGACATCATGGGAAAATATAAAGAAATCAGCCAAGACCTCAGAAAATGTTTTGTAGACCTCCACAAGTCTGGTTCATCCTTGGGAGCAATTTCCAAACGCCTGAAGGTACGACGTTCATCTGTACAAACAATAGTACGCAAGTATAAACACCATGGGACCACGCCGTCGTCATACCGCTCAGGAAGGAGACGCGTTCTGTCTCCTAGAGATGAACATACTTTGGTGCGAAAAGTGCAAATCAATCCCAGAACAACAGCAAAGGACCTTGTGAAGATGCTGGAAGAAACAGGTACAAAAGTATCTATATCTACAGTAAAACGAGTCCTATATCGACATAACCTGAAAGGCCGCTCAGCAAGGAAGAAGCCACTGCTCCAAAACCGCCATAAAAAAGCCAAACTACGGTTTGCAACTGCACATGGGGACAAAGATCATACTTTTTGGAGAAATGTCCTCTGGTCTGATGAAAGAAAAATAGAACTGTTTGGCCATAATAACCATCGTTATGTTTGGAGGAAAAAGGGGAACGCTTGCAAGCCGGAGAACACCATCCCAACCGTGAAGCACGGGGGTGGCAGCATCATGCTGTGGGGGTGCTTTGCTGCAGGAAGGACTGGTGCACTTCACAAAATAGATGGCATCATGAGGAAGGAAAATTATGTGGATATATTGAAGCAAAATCTCAAGACATCAGTCAGGAAGTTAAAGCTAGGTCGCAAATGGGTCTTCCAAATGGACAATGACCCCAAGCATACTTCCAAAGTTGTGGCAAAATGGCTTAAGGACAACAAAGTCAAGTTATTGGAGTGGCCATCACAAAGCCCTGACCTCAATCCTATAGAAAATGTGTGGGCAGAACTGAAAAAGCGTGTGCAAGCAAGGAGGCCTACAAACCTGACTCAGTTACACCAGCTGACATTTCACATTCTTAAAATAATGTGGTGATCCTAACTGACCTAAGACGGGGAATTTTTACTAGGATTAAATGTCAGGAATTGTGAAAAACTGAGTTTAAATGTATTTGGCTAAGGTGTATGTAAACTTCCGACTTCAACTGTACCTGTGCCTACTGTGTGTTTTCAACATAAACGGACAGTAGCTCCTTTTCTGGTAATTCCACAGTAGATCAGAAAACACACAGCCAGGCATGTTGGCTCTGGAAATAATACACCACTTCTTGGATGAAATGGTCTGTCCACATACATTAACCCTCTGTGACTTTCACATTAGGAGTGTGTGTGCGTGTGTGTGTGTGTGTGTGTGTGTGTGACACCTCTCAACCCACAACTTCACATGTGAATGGGCTTCTGTGAAAAGGAAGGTGAATTAAGAAACTGACATAGCATGCCAATAAGCTTTGTCTCATTGCCGATACAGTATTAATTTGTGGCACAGAGATGTATTGCATGATTGACAATTACGAGAAGCTGACCCAGTTCTTTGTAATGGAACAAAAATACTTTTCATCCGATGGCATTGTACTCTGTTGCATTGTGCATTCAACTAACCTCTTTGAAATAAGGAGGGCTTCTGTGCTCCGTGCAATTAAATATTTGTTTTCCTTCTCCCTTCAAACAATGGAAACACATTTTCGTAATGGCTTCATATATTTTGCATAGCATCGCATTACAAAGTATGTATGTTTTCAGTCACAATAATAGAAATTGCATTTCGTACCCCATTAAACAATCTGTAGACTAGATCTCTCTGGTGTCATTTTTTAAAATGTATGTGCTTCAATTTCCTGACTTTATAGAATGTATTTTTTTTTTGTATACAGTTGAAGTCGGTAGTTTACATACACCTTAGCCAAATACATTTAAACTCAGTTTTTCACAATTCCTGACATTTAATCCTAGTAAAAATTCCCTGTCTTAGGTCAGTTAGGATCACCACTTTATTTTAAGAATGTGAAATGTCAGAATAATAGTAGAGAGAATGATTTATTTCAGCTTTTATTTCTTTCATCACATTCCCAGTGGATCAGAAGTTTACATACACTCAATTAGTATTTGGTAGCATTGCCTTTAAATTGTTTAACTTGGGTCAAACGTTTCGGGTAGCCTTCCACAAGCTTCCCATAATAAGTTGGGTGAATTCCTCCTAACAGAGCTGGTGTAACTGAGTCAGGTTTGTAGGCCTCCTTGCTCGCTCACGCTTTTTCAGTTCTGCCCACGCATTTTCCATAGGATTGAGGTCAGGGCTTTGTGATGGCCACTCCAATACCTTAACTTTGTTGTCCTTAAGCCATTTTGCCACAACTTTTGGAAGTATGCTTGGGATCATTGTCCATTTGGAAGACCCATTTGTGACCTAGCTTTAACTTCCTGACTGATGTCTTGAGATTTTGCTTCAATATATCCACATAATCTATTTTGTGAAGTGCACCAGTCCTTCCTGCAGCAAAGCCCCCCCACAGCATGATGCTGCCACCCCCATGCTTCACGGTTGGGATGGTGTTCTCCGGCTTGCAAGCGTTCCCCTTTTTCCTCCAAACATAATGATGGTTATTATGGCCAAACAGTTATATTTTTGTTTCATCAGACCAGAGGACAGTTCTCCAAAAAGTACGATCTTTGTCCCCATGTGCAGTTGCAAACCGTAGTCTGGCTTTTTTATGGCGGTTTTGGAGCAGTGGCTTCTTCCTTGCTGAGCGGCCTTTCAGGTTATGTCGATATAGGACTCGTTTTACTGTGGATATAGATAGTTTTGTACCTGTTTCTTCCAGCATCTTCACAAGGTCCTTTGATGTTGTTCTGGGATTGATTTGCACTTTTCGCACCAAAGTACGTTCATCTCTAGGAGACAGAACGTGTCTCCTTCCTGAGCGGTATGACGACGGCGTGGTCCCATGGTGTTTATACTTGCGTACTATTGTTTGTACAGATGAACGTCGTACCTTCAGGCGTTTGGAAATTGCTCCCAAGGATGAACCAGACTTGTGGAGGTCTACAAAAAAAATTCTGAGGTCTGGAATTGTGATACAGTGAATTATAAGTGAAATAATCTGTCTGTAAACAATTGTTGGAAAAATTACTTGTGTCATGCACAAAATAGATGTCCTAACCAACTTGCCAAAACTACAGTTTGTTAACAAGAAATTTGTGGAGTGGTTGAAAAACGAGTTTTAATGACTCCAACCTAAGTGTATGTAAACTTCCGACTTCAACTGTATATACTTTTCCTTACTGCACATCTTTTATCTTCCTGTGAGCACTAGTTAGCCATTTCTCAAGCGCTCACTTCAACAATTACCAAATGATCAACCACCGATGCACTGCCATCATATTATACATGTTGGTTATTATAGCCAAATCACCAGTACCTATACACTCAATTTTTCTATCATTGTGATAGTTGTTGTCTGTATGTTGCCTATGTGATCTGCAACCCACGTGTAGCTCGTCTCTCTTTCTCCCTCTCCATCTCTCTCCTTCATTCTTCCCCCTCTCCCCCTCCTTTCCCCACCTTCCTCCATCTCCTGCCTTCAAAGGGCTTTATTGGCATGGGAAACATATGTTTAGATTGCCAAAGCAAGTGAAATAGATAATAAACAAATTATCAGTAAACATTACACTCACAAATGTTTCAAAGGAATAAAGATATTTCAAATGTCATATTATGGCTATATACAGTGGTGTAACGATGTTACAAATAGTTAAAGTACAAAAAGGAAAATAAACATAAATATGGGTTGTATTTACAATGGTGTTTGTTCTTCACTGTTTGCCCGTTTCTTGTGGCAACAGGTCACGCATCTTGATCTTGCTGCTGTGATGGCACACTGTGGTATTTCACCCAACAGATATGGGAGTTTAGCAAAATTGGATTTGTTTTCAAATAGATATGTGTCTCTAATATGGTCACACATTTGACATGAGGTTAGGAAGTGCAGCTCAGTTTCTTCCTCATTTTGTGGGCAGTGTGCACATAGCCTGTCTTCTCTTGAGAGCCAGGTCTGCAAACGGCAGCTTCTCTCAATAGCAAGGCTATGCTCACTGAGTGTGTACATAGTCATAGCTTTTCTTAATTATGGGTCAGTCACAGTGGTCAGGTATTCTGCCACTGTGTATTCTCTGTTTAAGGCCAAATAGCATTCTATACTGAACAAAAATATAATCACAACATGTAAAGTGTTGGTCCCATGTTTCATGAGCTGAAATAAAAGATCCCAGAAATGTTCCATACACACAAAAAGCTTATTTCTATCATATTTTGTGCACAAATTTGTTTACACCCATTAGTGAGCATTTCTCCTTTGCCATGATAATCCATCCACCTGACAGGTGTAGCATATCAAGAAGCTGATTAAACAGCATGATCATTACACAGGTGCACCTTGTGCTGGGAACAATATAAGGCCACTCTAAAATGTGCAGTTTTGTCACACAACACAATGCCACAGATGTCTCAAGTTTTGAGGGAGTGTACAATTGGCATGCTGACTGCAGGAATGTCCACCAGAGCTGTTGACAGAGAATTTAATGTTCCATTCTCTACCATAAGCCACCTCCAACAACATTTTAGGGAATTTGGCAGTATGTCCAGTTGGCCTCACAACCGCAGACAACGTGTAACCATGCTGCGCCCCTGCCCAGTCATGTGACATCCATAGATTAGGGCCTAATGAATTTATTTCAGTTGACTGATTTCCTTATATGAACTGTAACTCAGTCAAATAATTGAAATGGTTGCATGTTGCATTTATATTTTTGTTCAGTATAGTTTGCTCCGTTTTTTTTTGTTAATTATATTTTTGTTTTCTCATGATTCGGTTGGGTCTAATTGTGTTGCTGTCCTGGGGCTCTGTGGGGCTCTCTTTCTCTCCCGCTCTCTCTCTCTCTCCCTCTCTCTCACTCTCTCTCTCTCTCGCTCTTGCTCTCTCACCCCCTCACTCCCCCTTCTCATTTTCTCTCTCTCAACCCATTGAAGCCTATATTACTACCACTGGGAGTGGGAAGAGCCCCTCCTTCCAGGCTCTCCTGGGACTCCTGCTTGACTGGCCTCACAAATGATACAAGCCAGAGTTTTAGTTGGGAGTTAATATCCTGCAAAATTGTCCTGCGCTGGCCCCGGTAGAATGGGGATGATTAAATGACACAAGCACATCAAAAACATTTTTCTCAGACTAGTGGGTGTTAAGTGTCGCGCCGGTGCAGTCCTCTCCCAAGGTTGCTATTAAACAGCAAAAAGGGATTGATAAGGTGGGGGGGGAGTGGGTGTCATTGAGCTATGGTGTGTGTGTGTGTATTCGCTGCTGTGTTCAGTGCTCTGTTTCATAGGTTTTCTTTTAAAGGATAAAACATAATGTTTCTCCATATCCTGGACAGGAGATGGAAGGTTTACATTTACAGTCATTTAGCAGATGCTCTTATCCAGAGCGACATACAGTTAGTGAGTGCATACATTTTTCATACTGGCCCCCCGTGGGAATCGAACCCACAACCCTGGCGTTGCAAGCGCCATGCTCAACCAACTGAGCTACAGGAGGTGGTGCAATAAAGCAAAAATTGCTTTTTGTGCCTATCGATGACCTCTCACTCTTGACCTATGAAATGCCACAGTAGGACTGTGAGATGATCCCAGACACACTGATCTGATTACTAGGATCAGACATCCATTGGTACTGTCTGTTCCAGAGGGAGTGTTTACCAGATTTAATGTACAAAATCAAAGTGGTAATACTCATAAACAGGTTCTGTACATGCCACATTTACTCAGGTTCTTAGGCAATGGTCATTGAAATGTAAATGTTGTTAAATCAAAGTAGCAATGTACTTTAGTTGAAGAGATTTCTGTCTGTTTTTCTATGCATTGTGTGTGTGTACTATTCTCGCTGTCACATGCCAGAAAGGCTACTATTGTTACAATTGACACTTTGCTCCAGAGGGGATCTTAAAACGCATTACTACACAAACCAAACCACACCAAACCAAGCTACACGAAGAAGAAGAAAAATAGTCCCTATACAGTAATTCTCCTTTGGCCTTTCCTGGCTTGAATTGATGTTAGCAATTAAATGTTTGGCTTTGGAGTTTCAGGGCCAAGTCACTTTTCAGTTACGGTTACATTCCAGGTCATCTAATTTGCACTCACAATGCCAGGATAGGTGTTTCATGTTTTAGGAACCACATTCATTTGATACAGCAATCTTCAGAGATGCGTAAAGACGACCTGGAACGCCACCAATAAGAATATAAGACAAAGAGCTTCAAGGAATAAAAGCCAGTACCCAGAAATCCCCTTTTCTCCATCAGACTGAAGAGAAGGTCAGGCAGGGATAACACATAGCAGAGCATAGATAATCTGGCTGTAAAGAGTTTGGCAAATTTAGAGATTTTTTTTTAACATCAATGGCTGACATTGGCACCAAGCATGGAACCTCTTGAGCCCCTCAGCACTGTTATCTCAGCAGGACACACACACACACACACACACACACACACACACACACACACACACACACACACACACACACACACACACACACACACACACACACACACGACCCCTCAGTATTGTTAGAAGGAAAGGACAGGGTCAAACACAATGACTAAACCGTGGTTTAGACGTCTTCTTCCTGGAAATCTCCTAACTACTGAGTACCAGACCTGGGTTCAAATACTATTTGACATAATTTTAAATACTTTAGCAGGGCTGAATTGAGCTTGGCACTCAAGGAAAGATAAAGTGAATGCTAAAATTATTTCAAAGATTTCTAATAGTATTTGAACACAGGTCTGCTGAGGAGGGGAGAAAAATAATCCGTATTGGACAGCTAGGGTGGACCATATCTTGTCGCTGCAATATGAACACTGCTGTTCGGACAGTAAAAAAAAAAGCTTCCTCTCAGAGAAGACAAGCTCTCTATTGTTAAACAATGGTCAGAATTATATACTACATATACCTTTAACGGTAACACTTCACAATAAGGATCCATTTGTGAAAGGTTTATTAAGGGGTTATAATTATGTTATTAATAAATATTTAATCATTTGTAAATTCATTATAAACCCTTAATAAACAGTTATATCGCATTGTTCCAAATAGTACAACAACTGGCAGTGTTTGCCAAATAGTGAGCCAAAATTTATATTTACTTTACCACTTCTCTGTGATAGTCCAAGTATGGTGAACGCTCTGGTGTGAAATGGTAACCGTAATACCTTTGGTTGGTGAAACAATGGAGGGATACTCTCACAACGTTTAATGTTTTGGTCTTCATACCCACCATTCATTGACTGAACATGTTTAACAAAGTGTTGAATCTTATCTCATGTATGTAGTGATGAGTACCCAATATTGTCTATAAGTATGTCTAAAATTTGAGTGAACTCTCAAATAATCTTTAAATGATTTACCCACATTTGTAACTGCTAAAAGCATACCTTATTTTAAAGTGACATACCTATGAATATTTATAACTGAGTTCGCAACATTTATAACCACTACAATTATAGCTTATTACAAAGTGGCCATTAACAAATGAGGTACCAACATTTATAACTGCTGAAAAGATACCTTTAAAGAAAGTGGAAACCTACTGACCATTTATTAATTAGTTAGGCCTACCAAAATAACAGTAGGGAGGCTATATACAGGGGGTACCGGTACAGAGTCAATGTGTGGGGGCACCGGTTAGTCAAGGTAATGGAGGTAATATGTACAGTTAAAGTGACTATGCATAAATAATAAACAGAGTAGCAGCAGCGTAAAAGAGGGGGATGGGGTGGGGTGGGGGGGCAATGCAAATAGTCCGGGTAGCCATGATTAGCTGTTCAGGAGTCTTACAGCTTGGGGGTAGAAGCTGTTAAGAAGCCTTTTGGACCTAGACTTGGAGTACCGGTACCGCTTGCCGTGCGGTAGCAGTGAGAACAGTCTATGACTAGGGTGGCTGGAGTCTTTGACCATTTTTAGGGCCTTCCTCTGACACCGCCTGGTATAGAGGTCCTAGATGGCAGGAAGCTTGGCCCCAGTGATGTACTGGGCCGTACGCACTACCCTCTGTAGTGCCTTGTGGTCGGAGGCCGAGCAGTTGCCATACCAGGCGGCGATGCAACCAGTCAGGATGCTCTTGATGGTGCAGCTGGATAACGTTTTGAGGATCTGAGGACCCATGACAAATCTTTTCAGTCTCCTGAGGGGAAATAGGCTTTGTCGTGCCCTCTTCACAACTGTCTTGGTGTGTTTGGACCATGATAGGTTGTTGGTGATGTGGACACCAAGGAACTTGAAGCTCTCAACCTGTTCCACTACAGCCCCGTCGATGAGAATGGGGGCGTGCTCAGTCCTCTTTGTTTTCCTGTAGTCCACAATCATCTCCTTTTTCTTGATCACGTTGAGGGAGAGGTTGTTATCCTGGCACCACACGGCCATGTCTCTGACCTGGTTGCAGCCCACCAGGATACTTGCCAAGGGCAAGAAAACCAAGTATTATCATCAGATAATTTCCATGTCAATGACTGTGTGTCAGTAAGAATCGGTTTCGACCTCAAGCCATATGCCAAGGGGACCTGTAGTGGTTTTACTACAAGTCAATATGTCTTACACCATTGTAGTGGCGATAGGGATGAAGGAGTCTATTTCATAGCTATGTTATCCACAGAGGAGCTAACCTCATGACGGAAGTACTCTATAAGCACTGAACCAGTCGTACGCGGTGTGATCATGGTTCATGACTTCTAATAACTTTCCTCCTGAATGGAGGGTTCTATTTATTAGTGGCATGTGTGTTAACCATCAGACAAGTGTTTTGGAGATTCCCTTCCACGTGTTGCAATCTGAGTGACTACTACCTCATCTGTCGCTGTTATCAAGGGCAATTGGACTTGTTAGGTCTCTAACCTTCTTACTGACTGTGGCTGACTGTTCCTGGCATTGGTACTGGTACCCAAGGGGACCAGCTACCCTACCAATTGATTACGTAATGTTATCCTACCGGAACACATGATTAGAACATTTTACTAGTTGCATTGTAGTTGAGGCTACGCATGGCAAGGAGTGATTACTGTTACCATTTTTTTCCCCAGAGGTGTAAAGTCCACTGGACTTCTTTTATGACAAGTGTGGGACACCACAGTGATATCTCAGGATGTATTCTAAGATTATCCCCGTCGAGGGACTTGTCCACCTCTCTCTGCTCTCGTGGGGAAGTTTATAACTTGATTTGTTTCCTGATCGGGCGGTCTCGTACAGTGTTGCACGTAGCCTTGACCCCTTAAATGGCCTTGACGAGGCTCATCATGGGTCTGGGCTAGTATTCCCCCCTTTGTGTCTTGGGACCCCCCTCCCACCAGCGGTTGGTGTCCGAGGCACAAACGAAAAGATTGTGCCCTTTGTACGAGTTGTCAGCATCCTCGTTGTTAGTAGATTGGCTGTAACCTTTCAACCAAATGTCCTGGTGTTTGTGCTTCAAACGCTTAGTGGCTGTTGTGGCCTGCCATTCACCACAGTGTCCGCTTGTGGCAACCGTTCCAGTACCTGCGGACTGAGACGAGGATATATTTCGGCGATATCGCACAGTGTTTCACCAATTAGAGTCACCGGGTCAGTGGCGGGACTGACGCTGTTAGTTACATTGTAAGAGGTTTCCGTCCCCCTCAAAGCGGAAAATTTATCATTGGAAACAGAGTCTGAACGTTGATGCTTTGTTTCCTGGGAAGGCAGCTGTGCTTGCGGAAGTGTTTGAAGGACAAGAGAAGTTCATCTTAGCTACAGTAACGCATGACTCCAAGAAGGAGGGAAGTTGCTCATTCACAGAGATTGCTGGCTCGAAACCATGAAAATAATAGTCTATCAGGTTTGCTGATTGAATGTGCCGAGATATCGTAATATCTGCTTGAGTCAGATTCTGCACCAAGAGGTATCGAAACGTATTTTCCCCAAGGGGTCCTGTCGACAGATACTCCTTGTGGATGACTGTGTTGCAGCCAGCGTTAGGAGAAGACAGTGTGGTCAGTGGAGACGGCACAGTTACTTATGACCATACTTGGTTGTTTTTACAATCCATTAGTGGTACCAAACGATCAATCAAGTCTGCTCCAAGTAGCAGGTGTTCAGTGTCGAGGCTGGTAACATACACAGGGTGAACAAGCGATACGTTTTGGAAGTTTAGTTTCAGCATGAGTCGCATTGTGAGAGGCGAGGTAGTCTGAGTGAAACCTCGAAGTTTAGTGTCGCATAGCTGCATTTTTAACCAACGTTTAGCTGGGTTCACAGCCCTTTTGAGATCATTGAACAATGTTTGAGAGATGAGCGATACTGTCGAGCCCGAATCAATTAGCGCATCACGGGTTAAGCAGTCCTCCAGGACTGTTTCCAGGTAGGGACTTTCCAGATCGACTTATCGGAGTTTGAATGGAATTGGCTATTGTAATGTTGTTTACATCGTGTGTTACAACATTTGTATCGGAGTCTACTGCCAAAGCCCGTTTCTTGATCGAGCTGGCCCTGGATTGGGTTTCGAGTGAGAGCGGGGGCAGTTTGATTGTTTACATCCTCGCTAATGGAGTTAATTTCGGCGGACCCGTTCTCCGGCAATTCCATGCCTAGTCATAGTGACTTATCTTTCTCAAAATCTTTGCGCTTCTGTACTTCTCTTAGCAGAACTTCTAGAGAGCATTGGTTTATGTTTTTAGCATCATTGAACCCTTTGTTACGCTTGTGTCGGTTGGGTGCATGAACGTAGCGGCCAGGTTGATCATTGCGGTACCTGTTTTTACACACTCCCAGGAATGTCATACATGATGGATCAATAGCTTATACACTAACTTTCACACATCTAGATGGCCGGGTGGGGTGGGTGTGGAGCCAGAGACAGCAGGGGTTCAAACTGTAGAACCCAGTTCCTACATTTGAATGGAAAAATGGATTTTATTAAACAAAACTATGCTACATTTTATCTCTGGGACCCTTACAAATCAGAGCAAGATGACCTTCAGAGGGGAATGTATCAAACCAGTTGCCGTGATAAGTTTTTTGTTGTTGTGCACTCTCCTCAAACAATAGCATGGTATTTTTTCACTGTAATAGCTACTGAAAATTGGACAGTGCAGTTAGATTAACAAGAATGTAAGCTTTCTGCCCATATAAGACATGTCTATGTCCTGGAAAGTTTGGTGTTACTTATAACAGTCATGCTAATCACATTAGTGCACGTTAGCTCAACCGTCCCGTATACAGGACACCGATGCTGTAGAGGTTAACACCCCTCTACGGGTGAGCAGGGGTCTGATTGAAGTTATTCATTGCAAACCTGATCTGACCTATTTGGATTCTCGTGGACAGTCATGACAGATCACTTTGTCAGGCAAAGACTAAACATCAAAGCTCAAAAGAACAGACGGCTCTTCTGTTTCAACACGCACGCCACCCTGTCTGCGTCACACCAAACGACGAGCATCTAAAACACCGGGTTAGTCAGCTTTTACATTTACTGCTACCCCAGTAATCACTCCTTTCAATGGCACCCTTTTCTTGAGAGCAAAACAATTAATATATCTTGCCCCCATTTGTTTAACGTGGAGCACCTGCTCCCTCTGACCAGCAGAAACACAAACAATTATCACAAGACCACTTCTGGTTACCCTCACCGATTCCACAGCAACCAACTCTGTTTTCACCCTCCCTGAAACCACAAATGAATCAAGCAAAAGTCAAGGGTCCACTTTTTCCAAAAACTTCACTCCTACTGTTACAGACTCATCTTTATCCTGACCCTCGGTGCAAGCCTCGGTCTCCGAGAACTTCACCACACCTACCACCTTTGATACTTCGACCTCATTCACTTCCATTTCTCCTCCTGTCTTCAACTCACTCTGTTTACACTTTCTGCCATTCTTCCTTAACAAACCATCTCCCTTTTTCCCGCCATTTTTAACTGACTCAAGCTCACCCTCTTCCTCCCTCTCTCTCTTAGACCTCCTTTGCCTCTCCTTTTCCCTCGATTCCTCCTCCGTATTCCAAGTATAAGTCTCCGTATGATAATACTGCACTTCTCCTGACATACATCTTGTTCTTGCCTTGTCAAGGGACGCCATTTAACCGGCTGTCACAATCTCCATACAATCAGCGCGAACCCCTCGGGATGTAGCGCTCAACAGTGCATCCCACTTGTAAAGCAGCTGCTTCGTCTTGATGTTCTTCTTTATCAATAGCTACCGTGACGCTTTTCCATTGCAAACAAGCACGCTCTCTTTCTCCCGGATTCCACAAGACCAGTCTCTTCTGTCTGGGCTTTGCACACTTCTCATAGCCAAGTCCATCCTGATTCTTCACGATGCACTGTCACATGATGTCAGTGTCAACACAAAAATCTGGGCATGTTCCAGGTCGTCATTATTTCAAGCGTGTTTCACAGATGGGAAGATCTCACAAAGTCGGGGGAATTTCTCCCAAACCAGCGAACCACCCCAATAATATGGCTTGAGATCTTCAAATGAGGCCTTCATTCCTGGAATAAATAAGTGTACCAATGCATCATCAGGGTTTCAAACATGGGGCAAGACACATCAGGGGAGTTGACCATTGGTCTGAAAACCAACCATTACTGTTCCTGGGACATAGCAACAGTGCATCACACCCAAAAGTGAGAACATAACTATTGTTTAACTGTGCAACCATTGAAAATATGGTCACATGATACATAAGGGTTCAATATTATACGCATTTGTAAGTGCATTTATAAATGGTTAACAGCTGGAGGTAAATAATGTCTCACTATTTGGCAAGCACTGACTGGCTATCGCACTATTTTGACCGATTTGTTATAACCCATTTATTAATGGTTTATAATGCATTTACAAATGATTAAATAACCATTAGTAATGTGATTACAAACCCTTTATAAACCCTTTACAAATGGAACCTTATTGTAAAGTGTTACCCATTTAACAATCAAGCAAATATGTTTTTGGAATTGAGTGTCCTACTAATGGAATGAAATAGAACACTTTAATGTCCTACTGTACTTTGACACTATTTACCAAAGGTTCTGATAATCCCATCATGATATTTCAAAGCCCTCAGGTCTAGTTCAACCTTTGTATTTGTGCTATGATACTTCCGCCTTGCACTGATAGTCACTGCCAGTCACATGGGCCTATGGATGTCAAATTAATCCTCACGCATATCAACTTACTGGATAATGCTTATGTACTGTATTCATAATGTCGACTGATTCCTGAGTCCCAACACACTGGCAACCCATAAGTCTCTCTCACCTCAAGTGACGACTAGTGTCAGGTATGTGTTTGTAAAGCAAACTCACGCGGCAGATACAGATAGCGTTTGATCTGTGACAGAGATGATGAGTCCACACAGGACCGGCGCTATCTAGCGCTAGCTAGTGATTAATAATAGTGCAGTCCGGGTGTAAAGGGATGTCATGTCATCCCCCTTGTTGTCTAATGAAAGCTCTTGAATGTTTCTGCGATGAAAGGCGATGGCCCAAATAACACCCTATTCCCTTTATAGTGCACTACTTTTGACCAGGGCCCATAGGGTGTGTGTGTGTATCTGTGTGTGTGTATATCTAAACCTGTATATGTGTATGCATGTGTGTGTCTAAACCTACGTACGTACGAGTGTGTGTGTGTCTAAACCTGTGTGTGTGTGTGTGTGTGTGTGTGTCTGTGCCTGTTAGCTGTTACCATAGTCAGCCAGTCACGTTTACAGCCCATGCAAAGCCGCAGTGTGACACTCTCCATTCCTTTTGTCTCAAAGTGCTAACTGTATTTAATTTCACATCTTATCGGGACCGGGCTTTGTCTGTCTGTGAGTCTGCCGCGCTGCGGGATGGCGGCGACCCCAGGCGATAAACTCTGTCAGGCTTCAGGGGTGATTTATTCAATTCAGATTTCTGTGAAGGACTTTAATGTCGAGGGGTGATTGTGTGTGTGTGTGTGTGTGAGGGAGAGTGTGTGTGTGTGTGTGACAGTGTTGGGGTAGAGCTGGGGGCGTTATGGGAAAAAATCTATATCGCGATAAATACAATAAAAAAAAAATGCAATAAAGATAAATCTGCAATACATTACGATAAATATTGTTTGGGGGAGGTGCTAGAGCTGGGTGATAGACAAAAAGTAATATCATGATAAATGTAAGTATTTTGCTGGATAACAGCAAATACATTGACAAAAAAAATATGTTTAATTGACAGTTACTTTACATTAGCGGCAGGGATGGTAGCCTATGATTCAAAAAGTAAGCTATTTCATCAAACATATCCAGGAAATGCATGATTGATATTTAGATGTGCAACCCGTCAAAATAGGATCCAGAATTATCAGATTTATTTTTGGTTCTTCAGACAATTTGCAGACATCTTTGTGCATATTGGCATATAGGCTATATTATTCACAACCTGAGGAAGAGGGAACTCAAAACACTTGTCCTATCTAGATTGCTAACTAATTATGATATTGTTGCTAGATAGATTAATCAATTAGCCTACAAAGCTATCAGTCATTTTATTTTATTTTAACTTTATTTAAACAGGGATTCACCATTGAGATCAGGGTCTCTTTCGCAAGGGAGTCCTGCACATACAATCAAGAAAAACAGCCACATTATTTCAGAAAATAGTTACCCAATCAATATTTTACATTGCCCAAGCGGCATTAGTGTCCAATTGCAGTGTATTTTGTAGTTGGTTCCAGCAATGAGGTGCATTAAAACTAAAAGCGGATTTACCTAATTCGGTGGAGACCCAAGGAACCTCAAGAGTTAACCAACCCTGTGAGCGGGTTTGGTATCTCATGTTTTTTTTAAATACTTTAACAACAAAGTTAGGTACGTTGGATGCTTGTGTAGTAAGGCTTTGTAAACAAAAAGGGAGTAATGAATTGATCTACAGGACTTTAATGAGGACAAGCCAACCTTTTGATACAGGAAGCAGTGGTGAGTATTAAAACTGTCACCAGTAATAAAGCGAAGGGCGCTATGGTAGACAGCATCCAAAGGTTTAAGAGTAGTGGCTGCTGCATTCTGGTAAATGGTGTCACCATAGTCAAGAACTGGCAGGAAAGTTGACTGTACAATCTGCTTCCTGCTATTTAGGGAGAGGCAATATCTATTTCTAAAAAATAAGCCCAATTTAAATCTTAACTTTTTAACTAGCTCATCTGTATGTTTTTTAAACCTTTGTCAATCCAAATGCCCAGATATTTGTAGGCGGGAACCCGATCAATGGGAGAACCATCCAATGAATAAATATGTAGTCCATCTGAAACATTCTTGTGAGAACTTGAGAACAACATCAATTTAGTCCTGCTCGCATTAAGTACACGTTTTAAACCAAACAGGGCTTTCTGTAAGGTAACAAGGTCAGATTGCAGCTCTAACATAGCCCGGTCAACAGTTGGGGCAATGACATACATAACAGTGTCGTCTGCATACAGATGAATATTACACGTTTTAACAGATCGACCAATATTATTTATATAAATAGTAAAGAGAACAGGTTCCAGTACCGACCCCTGCAGTACACCTTTTGTAATATCCAGGAAACTAGACTTAACACCATCAGATATCTCACATTGAGTCATTTTAAAAACACTTGCAAGAAGCAGGCCTAGTTTGGTCAACCTTTGAATAAGAATGTGATGGTCAACAGTATCGAAGGGCTTGGAAATAAGGCTATAAATAAAGCAGCACAAAGATGTTTATTATCCAAGCAATTTAACACATAATCTAAAACAAGCGTAGCAGCTGAAACTGTGCTAATGTAGGCTAATGTCCTACAAAAACCTTCCAGCACTAGGCCTAGGCTACTTGATGTAGGCCTATTCACTGCAAATGGCGAGCTCTGCTCGGCTCCACAACGCGGGCGCATCAAAACCATGATACACAGCCTACTCAGGTGGTAATGTGGTGCCATGATCTCAATACTAAGAGGTGAGAAATACAATATATTCTCATAGAAAGCTATTACTCTCCTCTCTGTAACTAGAACAACACTAGTTACTTTTAAAACTGTATTTTTCCCGCAATAGCATTTTTAGCAACGGGTAGATACTTTCATAGCAGGAATAAACATAATGCATAGGCTATTACTGTTGACCAAATTATGGTTTTAGAACAATCTACAGGAAGCAAAATCACCGAACATTACCAACGTAATCTAAATGCTTTGGTAAGAGGAAGGCAAGGTCAGTGTCTGTACTTTTCGGTTTATCGTCCCAGCTCTGTTTTCTCTACATTATCAGTGAGCCATGCGAAGTAGAGAGAGAGTGAGTCAGGAAAGAAAAGAGAGAACTAGGAATCTATCCTGGCTTTCCTGTCTTTGTTGTAGCAGAGAGCTTGTTTTTTCCCTCCTATTCTAAGGGCAGAACAGCGGTATCAAATCTCTCTCCCTTGTTAAGATTGGAGATATTAAGGGGAAGGTGGACCTGTTTTAAAGACACATACACACACACACACTGGGATGGCTGACTCTGAACAGCTGTATTTCCATGCAAATGCTTTTCTGGAGACCTGAATGGTGCTCTGACCCTCTATCCAAATATATTAGGAAAATCCAACAACCTTATCACACACATTATCCTCACCCCATTTTAAAAAACTCTGATGCACAGACAGATTTTTACCAACTGGGAAGTTAATCAATTTAGCCGAGATGATTTACATTTTCAAACTATGCATCAAGTAGGTCTACAGTAGGCCTACACACATACATGAATATGCACGAAGGTACGCATTCCGCACTCATGCACACCGACGTCTGCACATAGAGAGAGAGATATATACGTACAGTGGGGGAAAAAAGTATTTAGTCAGCCACCAATTGTGCAAGTTCTCCCACTTAAAAAGATGAGAGAGGCCTGTAATTTTCATCATAGGTACATGTCAACTATGACAGAAAAATTGAGAGAAAAAAATCCAGAAAATCACGTTGTAGGATTTTTAATGAATTTATTTGCAAATGATGGTGGAAAATAAGTATTTGGTCACCTACAAACAAGCAAGATTTCTGGCTCTCACAGACCTGTAACTTCTTCTTTAAGAGGCTCCTCTGTCCTCCACTCGTTACCTGTATTAATGGCACCTGTTTGAAGTTGATATCAGTATAAAAGACACCTGTCCACAACCTCAAACAGTCACACTCCAAACTCCACTATGGCCAAGACCAAAGAGCTGTCAAAGGACACCAGAAACAAAATTGTAGACCTGCACCAGGCTGGGAAGACTGAATCTGCAATAGGTAATCAGCTTGGTTATAAGAAATCAACTGTGGGAGCAATTATTAGGAAATGGAAGACATACAAGACCACTGATAATCTCCCTCGATCTGGGGCTCCATGCAAGATCTCACCCCGTGGGGTCAAAATGATCACAAGAACGGTGAGCAAAAATCCCAGAACCACACGGGGGGACCTAGTGAATGACCTGCAGAGAGCTGGGACCAAAGTAACAAAGCCTACCATCAGTAACACACTACGCCGCCAGGGACTCAAATCCTGCAGTGCCAGACGTGTCCCCCTGCTTAAGCCAGTACATGTCCAGGCCCGTCTGAAGTTTGCTAGAGTACATTTGGATGATCCAGAAGAGGATTGGGAGAATGTCATATGGTCAGATGAAACCAAAATAAAACTTTTTGGTAAAAACTCAACTCGTCGTGTTTGGAGGACAAAGAATGCAGAATAACACCGTACCTACTGTGAAGCATGGGGGTGGAAACATCATGCTTTGGGGCTGTTTTTCTGCAAAGGGACCAGGACGACTGATCCGTGTAAAGGAAAGAATGAATGGGGCCATGTATCGTGAGATTTTGAGTGAAAACCTCCTTCCATCAGCAAGGGCATTGAAGATGAAACGTGGCTGGGTCTTTCAGCATGACAATGATCCCAAACACACCGCCCGGGCAACGAAGGAGTGGCTTCGTAAGAAGCATTTCAAGGTCCTGGAGTGGCCTAGCCAGTCTCCAGATCTCAACCCCATAGATAATCTTTGGAGGGAGTTGAAAGTCCGTGTTGCCCAGCGACAGCCCCAAAACATCACTGCTCTAGAGGAGATCTGCATGGAGGAATGGGCCAAAATACCAGCAACAGTGTGTGAAAACCTTGTGAAGACTTACAGAAAACGTTTGACCTGTGTCATTGCCAACAAAGGGTATATAACAAACTATTGAGAAACTTTTGTTATTGACCAAATACTTATTTTCCACCATAATTTGCAAATAAATTCATGAAAAATCCTACAATGTGATTTTCTGGATAATTTTTTCTCATTTTATCTGTCATAGTTGACGTGTACCTATGATGAAAATTACAGGCCTCTCTCATCTTTTTAAGTGGGAGAACTTGCACAATTGGTGGCTGACTAAATACTTCTTTCCCCCACTGTACATACATAGACGCACACACACACACAGACTGAATTCCTGGGTTAAGTATGATTATTTATTTCACGGTATTAGTGTGTTCAAAGAGGGTCAACTACATCAACTACATCTGTGACATTGTGTTGAGAGACAAAAGTGCACATTTTAGAGTGGCCTTATATTGTTCCCAGCACAAGGTGCAACTGTGTAATGATCATGCTGTTAAATCAGCTCCTTGATATGCCACACCTGTCAGGTGGATGGATTATCGTGGCAAAGGAGACATGCTTACTAACAGGGATGTAAACAAATTTGTCCACAACATTTTAGAGAAAAGTTTTTTGTGCAAATGAAACATTTCTAGGATATTTTATTTCAGCTCATGAAACCTTTATCCACACTTTGCTACGCTACAGCCTTATTATAAAGTAGATTACATAATTCCTCATCAATCTACACACAATACCTCATAATGACAGAGTGAAAACAGGTTTTTAGACATTTCTGCAAATGTATTAAAAATAAAAAAGGGAAATACATTATTTACATAAGTATTCAGACCCTTTGCTATGAGACTCGAAATTGAGCTCAGGTGCATCCTGTTTCCATTGATCATCCTTGAGATGTTTCTACAACTTGATTGGAGTCCATCTGTGGTAAATTTAATCGATTGGACATGATTTGGAAAGGCACACACCTGTCTATATGTGACCAAACGCCTTGATTCGGTCTTATGTAGCAACATTTGAAATTGTGTTTTTTACATTTGATAAAAGAAGAGACACAGAGCAGAGCTACACAATGGTATATCATACACTGCATTTGAGGAACAATGGGAAAGTAATTCTGCTTTGAAAGTTGATAAATTTGTCATCTCACTTTTGAGAAAATGGCCTTTGAATGTTTTGGTACCTACTGGATAGATCTTCTTTGTCTACAGTCGTGGTCAAAAGTTTGACACAAATATACATTTTCACAAAGTCTGCCTCAGTTTTTATGATGGCAATTTGCATATACTCCAGAATGTTATGAAGAGTGATCAGATGAATTGCAATTAATTTACCATGAAAATGAACTTAATCCCCAAAAAACATTTCCACTGCATTTCAGCCCTGCCACAAAAGGACCAGCTGACATCATATCAGTGATTCTCTCGTTAACACAGGTGAGAGTGTTGATGAGGACAAGGCTGGAGATCACTCTGTCATGCTGATTGAGTTAGAATAACAGACTGGAAGCTTTAAAAGGAGGGTGGTGCTTGAAATCATTGTTCTTCCTCTGTTAACCATGGTTACCTGCAAGGAAACACGTGCCATCATCATTGCTTTGCACAAAAAGGGCTTCACAGGCAAGGATATTGCTGCTAGTAAGATTGCACCTAATCAACCATTTATCGGATCATCAAGAACTTCAAGGAGAGAGGTTCAATTGTTGTGAAGAAGGCTTCAGGGCGCCCAAAAATGTCCAGCAAGCGCCAGGACCGTCTCCTAAAGTTGATTCAGCTGCGGGATCGGGGCACCACCAGTGCAGAGCTTGCTCAGGAATGGCAGCGGGCAGGTATGAGTGCATCTGCACGCACAGTGAGGCGAAGACTTTTGGAGGATGGCCTGGTGTCAAGAAGGGCAGCGAGGAAGCCACTTCTCTCCAGGAAAAACATCAGGGACAGACTGAAATTCTGAAAAAGGTACAGGGATTGGACTGCTGAGGACTGGGGTAAAGTCATTTTCTCTGATGAATCCCCTTTCCGATTGTTTGGGGCATCTGGAAAAAAGCTTGACAAGGTGAGTGCTACCATCAGTCCTGTGTCATGCCAACAGTAAAGCATCCTGAGACCATTCATGTGTGGGGTTGCTTCTCAGCCAAGGGAGTGGGCGCACTCACAATTTTGCCTAAGAACACAGCCATGAATAATAAATAAATAAATAAATTGGTCATTTAGCAGACGCTCTTATCCAGAGCGACTTACAGGAGCAATTAGGGTTAAGTGCCTTGCTCAAGGGCACATCGACAGATTTTTCACCTAGTCGGTTTGGGGATTAGAACCAGCGACCTTTCGGTTACTGGTACAACGCTCAATAAAGAATGGTACCAGCACATCCTTCGAGAGCAACTTCTCCCAACCATCCAAGAACAGTTTGGTGACGAACAATGCCTTTTCCAGCATGATGGAACAACTTGCCATAAGGCAAAAGTGATAACTAAGTGGCTCGGGGAACAAAACATCGACATGTTGGGTCCATGGTCAGGAAACTCCCCAGACCTTAATCCCATTGAGAACTTGTGGTCAATCTTCAAGAGGCGGGTGGACAAACAAAAACCCACAAATTCTGTCAAACTGACATCATGCCAGGGCGGATTGCAGAGGTCTTGAAAAAAAAGGGTCAACACTGCAAATACTGACTCTTTGCATAAACTTAATGTAATTGTCAATAAAAGCCTCTGAAACTAATGGAATGCTTGTAATTATACTTCAGTATACCATACTAACATCTGACAAAAATATTTAAAAACACTGAAGCAGCAAACTTTGTGAAGACCAATACTTGTGTCATTCTCAAAACTTTTGACCACGACTGTACACCCATTCAGCATCGTTCAAACCCTCTTAAGCTTTAGTCCCACTCATCTCGTTTCGCTCTCGGAGCGTTCAGCGCACACACTGGAAGCTCTGGCCAATGAGTATTGTTGATCCGAGCGTTCTGACCTCACAACGGCAGTTAAGCACCCAAGCTAACTGGCTAACATTGGTTAACTTGCTAGCTACTTCCAGACACAAATGAGAGAACACCCCACTGTCCATTTTACTCACCCTAGCAAAGCTGGTTAGGCTGTTTTCATGTTATCCAGAGCGTTGGCAACTGTAACTGTGCTGCTGGCAACAATTTAATTACGCTTTTTTGCCGACGTTTACTGACACCGGCCATATTCAACGGGTGTTGAGCATTCATAAATTCATCAGTTATTCTGCACTCTGGCATACTCAGACTGAATTTACAAACGCACCCGGAATGGTTACTTGCATAGTGGAGTCTTTTGTTAAAACATGTAGCTAGCTAGTTATCTAAACAATGAACCATAATCCCAACTCATGATGTTACTACCCTGCATGAATCTGCAGGTAGCTAACCAACCAGGTTCAATGTTAGCTAGCTAACATTAGGCTATAACTAGCAAAGCAAATGGCTCTGAGATACGAATAATAAGATCATACACGTAACGTTAGCTAGCGAGCCAGCCAGCTAATGTTAGCTAGCTAGCTAACAGTACACTTTAACTTGAAATGAAACCACTTTCTGTCAAAATTAGAAACGTGTAATATATGAAACTGTAGCTAGCTAGGCTATCTTAACTGTATAGATCATGGATGGAAGTGTCTCCCTCACGGATGCCATGGTTGCCCTGAGTTTGAAGATTTTATCTGGAGTTTTCTCCACCTCCTTAGCTATCATACTCTAATTCCACTGATTTCAAAACTCAGTCTTCCAGAAAGTGGAGAGCAACACTTATGCAGTTTAGTTACGCAATCCATTTTAAAATAAGCCGCGTTAGACATGATTACCTACACATACTGACCAGCTCAAATAGACAGAAGCGAGCTGCATGGCAGAGAAATCCGAACTCATCTCTCGGCATGTCCAGCCCACTCATTATCTCAGTTAATCATGGCTAGCAGGAAGGTTGCTGTCTTTTTTGTGTGGCTAAACCAACTAGCCCTGAGGCGGTTTACCCTAGTAGGAAGCCCACTGTGTGCAGCTCACCCTGTACTATCAGCTCAAACATAAATATCACTGTCATGTCTACATCTGATAAGCCTCCCAGTAAAGCAATAAAAACAATCCAGCATCCCAGAAAAGCGCTAAACATTGCTCGCAATTATGTAGCCTAAGAAACAAGGTTCATTAAATCAATAACTTGCTAGTAACAGATAACATTCATATACTGACTATCTCTGAAACTCACTTAGATAATACCTTTGATGATACAGTGGTAGCAATACATGGTTACAACATCTACAGAAGAGACAGGAATGCCAATGGGGGTGGAGTCATATTCCTGTAAAGCTTAGAGAGGATCTCATGTCAAATGCTGTTGAAGTAATATTCTTGTGGGAAGTTGCTATAGACCATCAAGTGCTAACAGTCAGTATCTGGATAATATGTGTGAAATGCTTGATAATGTGTGTGATATCAACAGAGGTACATATTTTGGGTGACCTACATATTGATTGGTTTTCATCAAGCTGTCCACTCAGGAAAAAGTTTAAAACTGTAACCAGTGCCTGCAACCTGGTTCAGGTTATCACTCAACCTACAAGGGTATTTACAAACAGCACAGGAATGAAATCATCCACTTGTATTGATCACATCTTTACTAATGCTACAGAAATCTGCTCTACAGCAGTATCCACCTCCATCGGAGGTAGTAATCATAATATAGTAGCCATTTCTAGGAAAACCAAAGTTCCAAAGACTGGGCCTAATAAGAGACCATAAAATAGATGTTGTAGTGATTCCTATGTTGAATATGTAAAGAATATTTGCTGGTCTGTGGTGTGTAATGAGGAGCAGACACTGCACTTGACGCATTTATGAAATTCCTCAACACTCAACATGTATGGCACTTACACAAATTACTGATGGTTGGCTGAAATACATTGATAATAAGAAGATTGTGGGAGCTGTTTTGTTAGACTTCAGTGCAGCTCTTGACATTATCCATCATAATCTGCTGCTGGAATAACGTATGTGTTATGGCTTTACATCCCCTGCTATATCATGGATCGAGAGTTACCTGTCTAACAGAACACAGAGGGTATTATTTAATGGAAGCTTCTCCAACGTAATCCAGGTAGAGTCAGGCATTCCCCAGGGCAGCTGTCTAGACTCCTAACTTTTTTTTTCAATCTTTACTAATGACCTGCCACTGGCACTGAGTAAAGCCTGTGTGTCTATGTATGCTGATGACTCAACTCTATACATGTTAGCTACCACAGCAAGTGAAATCACTGCAACACTTAACAAAGAGTTGTAGTCAGTTTTAGAATGGATGGCAAGAAATACACTAGACCTAAATATTTCAAAAACTAAAAGTATTGCATTTGGGACAAATCATTCACTAAACACTAAACCTCAGCTAAATCTTGTAATGAATAATGCGGAAATTTAGCAAATTGAGGAGACTAAACTGCTTGGTGTAACTCTGGATTGTAAACTGTCATGGTCAAAACATATTGATGAAACTCTAAAATGGGGTGAGGTCTGTCCGTAATAAAGTGTTGCTCTGCTTTCTTAACATTGCTATCAACAAAACAAGTCTTACAGGTCCTAGTTTTGTCACACCTGTACTACAAGACATGCCACCAGAGGTATCTCCACAGTCCCCAAATCCAGAACAGACTATGGGAAACGCACAGTATTACAAAGAGCCATGACTACATGGAAGTCTAATCCACATCAAGCAGGCCAAAACTCTATCCCACCACAACAGGCTGAAATTTTAGGTGGTCTATTCAAACAGCTCTTACACTAAAAGATTATTATCATCCTTTTCACAATTCCACAGTATTATTCCAACCTCATAGTGTGGCAATATACACTGAGTGTACAAATCATTAGGAACACCTGCTCTTTCCATGACAGACTGACCAGGTGAATCCATGTGAAATCTATGATCCCTTATTGATGTCACCTGTTAAATCCACTTCAATCAGTGTAGATGTACAGGAGAAGTCATGTTAAAGAAGGCTTTTTAAGCCTTGAGACAATTGAGACATGGATTGTGTATGTGTGCCATTCAGAGGGTGAATGGGCAAGACAAAAGATTGGGGTATGGTAGTAGGTGCCAGACGCACTGGTTTGAGTGTGTTAAGAACTGCAATGCTGCTGGGTTTTTGACGCTCAACAGTTTACTGTGTGTATCAAGAATGGCCCACCAGCCAAAAGACATCCAGCCAACTTGACACAACTGTGGGAAGCATTGGAGTCAACATGGGCCAGCATCCCTGTGGAACACTTTTGACACCTTGTAGTCCATGCCCCGATGAATTGAGGCTGTTCTGGGGGCAAAAGGGGGTGCAACTCAATATTAGGAAGGTGCTACTAATGCTTTGTACACTCAGTGTATATTTATTTACCTTTATTTAATCAGGGAGTCACCATTGAGACCTGTGTCTCTTTTACGAGGGAGCCCTGCATATACATTTTCATAAAATACATACAAAATCAAATACAATTTAAAACAAATAAAATACAGCACAACACATATTGCACAGACAAACATAAATATACACAAAACAGTACAACAAAAAAACTAATTCTTCATTATAAAAATCCTCTGTCCGCTACCTGAACTGCCCTAGGGACACTAACGCATCTATTCGAAAAGTATTTTGGACATCATTTAAACATGTGGAGCAAGAAAACTAAAGGCTGACTTACCTAACTCTGTAAACACGAAAGGAGTCTCCAGAGTTAACCAACCCTGTGAACGGGTTTGATAACTCAAATTTTTTATCTCAACAGTTAAGTTAGGTAAGTCGGAAGCTTGTGGAGCAGGGCTTTGTAAACAAAAAGAGCGTAATGATGTGATCTATGTGACTTCAAAAAGAGATCCAGCCAACCTTTTGGTAAAGAACACAGTGATGAGTAATACAACTGTCTCCTGTGATAGAGCCCTTTGTTTTATGAACAATGACATCCAGGGGTATAATAGTAGAGGCAGCTGCACTTTGATAAATACTATCACCATAAAACACAGAACACAGGAAAATCACGTTGTGGAACTTTAATATAGCATATAGCCTAGAGTTAAATACACGAGGGACATGGAATCACCTCAACATTAGAGCAGACCACTTTTTCAGCTTCAAAATGACCTACAAATATATGTGCATAATGAGTGCGATATAAGGTAATACAGTAACACTTGACATAAAGTTCTTATACATGTGCAGTAACTTTGATTATTACAATAGCAGCATTGTTGTTACATATGACATTGGAAATTGCTTTATAATTGCATAAAAATTGAGTTATTACATGTGGAATAAGGAAAAGTCACTATTCCTCTTGTACAGTACTTACAACAACTCTCAGCTCATTGCTATGCAAGTAAAATGCAATTACCAAAGTATTATGTAACAACATGCTAATAAAATGTTGCTTCAAAAGTAATTACAGTTTTATTACACAGGCATAATAACAGATTAATGTTAAGTGTTACCTAGAATGCTAACAGTAACAAAACATGGCTATAAGTGTTGAAAGGAAACAACATTTAAAAAAGTACCTTCTTTAATCAACTACAGCCAAGGTGGGTGGAAAGTCATGTTAGTTTGTATTCTGAGTAAACTATCCCTTTAAAGATGGTATAATGTGTGTTTAAAACAAGAACACTTGATGCTGAAAGTGGTTCAAAGTTCCTTTTGCTAAGCATCCAACTTGCTGTTTCCAATGTTTGCAAATGGCTTTTAATTTCTCTGCAGTATTTTCAGGTATCATTAAATGTATTGCAGCGTTTGACCTTTTCAGTGGCATGTTGAAAGAGTCATACAGTAGTTGAGTGTCACAATTGATGTAAGCTTATCTGTACAAAATATAATTGGTTAATTGGTTTGACTTGATTATACCTGTGGGCAATGGACATTCAGGAGAATGGCTATTTACAGAATGTTCAGATAGAAATGTAGTGTGTAGATCAAATATGACTGTCAGATAGATTGGAATAGTATAGGAAATTGTTTTTTCAAATTACAGTTCCAGATACAGCCCTGCCGTTAGTTGAAGGCAGCAAATCCAATAGTTTCTGAAAAGTAGTCACTTCCTGAGATCTGTATTCAAATTTTTTTTTTTTTTTAAGTAGTTGCTTTCTCATATCTATATTCAAATAGTTTTTAAAAAGTAGTCACTTTCTGAGATCTGTACTGAAATAGTTTTTAAAAAGTGTCCTTTTTGGGGATCTGTATTAAAATAGTTGTAGTCATCTCCACAGTAACTATTTGTTCCCCCCCCCAAAATAGTTACTTTCCACCAAGCATAGTTATAACTAAAGTTATTCCAGGTCTGATAACAGCACCCAAAATCTAATAAGATTTCAAATCAAACACATACACTTCTTTATACTTAATTACTTTGTACTTAAAAAACATTGTCTACCGTGTAAAAAAAAAATAATCTCAGCTGCATAGTAATTCAAACAATACCTGCTTTCTCTCTACATGGAAAAAGTGTGTTGTTTTTGACTGATTCCACCAACCCTGGCAACCCTGGTTTGATTGAGAGGGTCTTTCTTGGATCTTTCGGCTCTGCTCTTGTGATACCCACACATCTCCCATTCTCTCACCATTGTTTTCCACTTGTCAGCATCTTTTGTTTTTCTACTGACTTGTCTTTTGATCTTTGAGGCTTATGTATCTGCATGGAGTAGTTTTTCTCCTCCATTCCCCCCTCGGGACATTTGGAATGAGCCTGGCCTAACCTTGCCAGGACCAAACAAAAGCCTGCGAGCTGATGTCATGTATTTTGATGCAGTTTTCCTGACGACACAAATAGTTAAAAGGAGGGGGAAAGCTGTGTTGTCCATCAAATATACCTTAACCCAATTCCCATTATAAAAACAACATTCTCCCAGAACTACATTAATGATGGTTAGGGCCAGAAAAAAGACCAGAAAAAACTACTGGCCCTATAGTTATAGTTTATAACACATAGCCAGGATAATCTCATTTACATTTACATCATTTAGCAGATCGCTCTTATCCAGAGCGACTTATCTCCTGTCTCTAATGATGGTACTGTAATATTCTTTCCTTTTGCCTGCCTAGTATATTTCTTTGTATTGCTGACAAAATTAATTTGGAATGGACAACAAACCTCTCTTATCATATACATATATGTCCAGTACGTTCACCCTGTCTACTGCAGACACCCTATTAGTATCCCCTTTCCACATGCAGCAGCTGAGACCAGCAGAAGACTGGTGTTGTGCTTGGCCAAGGACTGTAATATATTTTGACTGCAACCGTTTTCCTTCTGTTTGGCTGTTTTAAAATGCCACAGAATTGGGGGTTGGAGTTGACAACCCTGAGGGGATAGGCGAGAGGGAGAGGACACAGGCACTCAACACCTGCCATCCAGTGGGAAGAAAAGGTGCAAAGGAGAAGAAAAAAAAAACAGGGAGAGGGGGAAAGGAGAGGCGTATGCAGGTCAGCTCAATGCTGCACATTGGTCTGAGAGGGGGAAAGAGAGATAATACAAAATAATTATAATCTCAAAAAGATAGGTGTAAAAATTATTGCAGTACTTTGTGCACCCTCCCCTTCAGAGGACAACGGCACTTAGCCTTTTTCTGTAATGCTTTATGAGATTGAAGAACACATTGGGAGGTTATCTTAGACCATTCCTCCATGCAGAATATTTTCCTTCGGTCTGCGCTTATGGACTGCCCTCTTCAATTCAAACCACAGATTTTCAATGAGGTTCTAGTCCAGAGACTGATATGGCCATTGCTAAATGTTGATTTTGTGGTCAATTAACAATTTCTTTGTGGATTTTGGAAGATCCATTTGCGGCCAAGTTTCAGTGTCCTGGCAGAGGCAACCAGGTTTTTGGCTTAAATGTCTTGGTACTTGGTAGAGTTCATGATGCTGTTGACCTTAACAAGGGCCTCAGAAGCAGTGGAAGCAAAACAGCCCCATAATATCAAAGATCACAGGCGTAGCACAGTTTCTCTGGACCCCCCTTCAAAGTCGGAATTTGTGCCCCCCACCCACTCCCCTCCCCTCCCTAAAAAAAATATCAAACGCATCAGCCACTCATAAAGTATACATCGCTGTCCATGGTTCTGAAATTGCGACATCTATGCGGCTGCCTATCGATAGGCTATCAGATTATGTGGAGCTAGTGCTTGCAGTAGCCTATACAGTGGGGAAAAAAAGTATTTAGTCAGCCACCAATTGTGCATGTTCTCCCACTTAAAAAGATGAGAGAGGCCTGTAATTTTCATCATAGGTACACGTCAACTATGACAGACAAATTGAGATTTTTTTTTCTCCAGAAAATCACATTGTAGGATTTTTAATGAATTTATTTGCAAATTTTGGTGGAAAATAAGTATTTGGTCACCTACAAACAAGCAAGATTTCTGGCTCTCACAGATCTGTAACTTCTTCTTTAAGAGGCTCCTCTGTCCTCCACTCGTTACCTGTATTAATGGCACCTGTTTGAACTTGTTATCAGTATAAAAGACACCTGTCCACAACCTCAAACAGTCACACTCCAAACTCCACTATGGCCAAGACCAAAGAGCTGTCAAAGGACACCAGAAACAAAATTGTAGACCTGCACCAGGCTGGGAAGACTGAATCTGCAATAGATAAGCAGCTTGGTTTGAAGAAATCAACTGTGGGAGCAATTATTAGGAAATGGAAGACATACAAGACCACTGATAATCTCCCTCGATCTGGGGCTCCACTCAAGATCTCACCCCGTGGTGTCAAAATGATCACAAGAACGGTGAGCAAAAATCCCAGAACCACACGGGGGGACCTAGTGAATGACCTGCAGAGAGCTGGGACCAAAGTAACAAAGCCTACCATCAGTAACACACTACGCCGCCAGGGACTCAAATCCTGCAGTGCCAGACATGTCCCCCTGCTTAAGCCAGTACATGTCCAGGCCCGTCTGAAGTTTGCTAGAGTGCATTTGGATGATCCAGAAGAGGATTGGGAGAATGTCATATGGTCAGATGAAACCAAAATAGAACTTTTTGGTAAAAACTCAACTCGTCGTGTTTGGAGGACAAAGAATGCTGAGTTGCATCCAAAGAACACCGTACCTACTGTAAAGCATGGGGGTGGAAACATCATGCTTTGGGGCTGTTTTTCTGCAAAGGGACCAGGACGACTGATCGGTGTAAAGGAAAGAATGAATGGGGCCATGTATCGTGAGATTTTGAGTGAAAACCTCCTTCCATCAGCAAGGGCATCGAAGATGAAACGTGGCTGGGTCTTTCAGCATGACAATGATCCCAAACACACCGCCCGGGCAACGAAGGAGTGGCTTCGTAAGAAGCATTTCAAGGTCCTGGAGTGGCCTAGCCAGTCTCCAGATCTCAACCCCATAGAAAATCTTTGGAGGGAGTTGAAAGTCTGTGTTGCCCAGCGACAGCCCCAAAACATCACTGCTCTAGAGGAGATCTGCATGGAGGAATGGGCCAAAATACCAGCAACAGTGTGCAAAAACCTTGTGAAGACTTACAGAAAACAATTGACCTGTGTCATTGCCAACAAAGGGTATATAACAAAGTATTGAGAAACTTTTGTTATTGACCAAATACTTATTTCCCACCATAATTTGCAAATAAATTCAAAAAAAATCCTACAATATGATTTTCTGGAGAAAAAAAATCTCATTTTGTCTGTCATAGTTGACGTGTACCTATGATGAAAATTACAGGCCTCTCTCATCTTTTTAAGTGGGTGAACTTGCACAATTGGTGGCTGACTAAATACTTTTTTTCCCCATTGCGTTAATGGGTACATGTTTATTTTCATTTGGTTTTCTCATGTTAAGCCTAACGTTTATGTTTCACGGCAATAATGTATTTACTTGTTCAGTAATTATAAGTGGGGAATTCAAACATTTGCAGATTGTAAAATGAATTGACGATGTAACAACATAGTAATCAGTAACCAATATATTTTTTGTGGGGGGATATACAACTGTCCTGTAGGCCTATATCCTACCTTAGCAGTCCTCGACCTCTCTCACAGCTTGGATAGAAAGTTTGTGCTGCGTAAAACCAGTCTATTAACGCCAAATAATACAATCATCATGCAGACAATGCAGTCTAGCCTACTAGCCTATCTATAGCTATATACAGTATTTAACTGGTGTCCTATTTATATAACACATTGGAACTTGGACCACGCTGTCGGGGCTATCCATCTCATCACTTGTAGGATTACCAGTGTCCACAGAAGGGGGGGGTCGCTCTCACGAGCGCTGCTGGGTCTCTGGCAGTCATCAGCTTGGTTTTCTGGGAGAGGAAGAGGAGGAGAAGGAGGGCTGGCACTCTCACTAGAGGAACGGTCACTGTTCTCAAGGGGAGGAAGAAGAGGAGGAGGCCACTGTCATTGCCGGTCCCGGGCACGGAGGCTGCTAGTGCTAGCTGCTGCATAAATAGGCCTACTAGCCTCCACCTGCGATGGTGTTTCGTCAGTTGAAGACGAGGTGGTAGCTTAGCTGATGTGGTTACCTTCAGAAATTTGGCACAAGCTTGATCAGATGAAGCTTTTTTGCTGTGTTTTTGTGCCCCACTTGGTCTTACCTTTTGTTTATCCATCTCACTCTCCATCCGAGTCCGACCTGATTCACCAAACTTTTAAAAACTTGATAGCTAATTAGGTGAGGAGGCCGAGGTGTGCTGCCGCCGGCGCCACTGAGAAATAGGCTAATTAGATGCAAGACAACTATACTATCTGTCTAACTCACCTGCTGCCCATGTAGATTGAACAACACACACACTTCACTTGCTACATGTGGAAATTAAAATGGGAGGGTTACTGTCAAAATGATGTATATTATAATTGCTTTGACATGCAGTGCCTTCAGAAAGTATTCACACCAATTTACTTGTTCCACATTTTGTTGTGTTACACAAAGTGGGATTGAAATGAATGTAATTATCTTTTTTTTTTGTCAATGAGCTACACAAAATACTCTGTAATGTAAAATTGGAAGAGAAATTTGAACATTTGTACAAAATTAATTTAAAATAAAACACTAATATACACTACATTGCCAAAAGTATGTGGACACCCCTTCAGATTAGTGGGTTTGGCTATTTCATTGACACCCGTTGCTGACAGGTGTATAAAATCGCGCATACAGCTATGCAATCTCCAAAGACAAACATTGGCAGTAGAATGGCCCGTACTGAAGAGCTTGGTGACTTTCAATGTGGCACCGTCATAGGATGCCAACTTTCCAACAAGTCAGTTCGTCAAATTTCTGCCCTGCTAGAGCTGCCCCAGTCAACTGTAAGTGCTGTTATTGTGAAGTGGAAATGTCTAGGAGCAACAACGGCTCAGCCGCGAAGTGGTAGGACACACAAGCTCACAGAACGGGACCGCCGAGTGCTGAAGCGCGTAGTTCGTAAAAATCGTCTGTCCTCGGTTGCAACACTCACTGCCTAGTTCCAAACTGCCTCTGGAAGCAACGTCAGCACAATAACTGTTAGTCGGGAGCTTCATGAAATGGGTTTCCATGGCCGAGCAGCCGCACACAAGCCTAAGATCACCATGTGCAATGCCAAGCGTTGGCTGGAGTGGTGTAAAGTTCACCGGCAGGAGTGGAAACACGTTCTCTGGAGTGATGAATCACGCTTCACCATCTGGCAGTTCGACGGATGAATTTGGGATTGGCGGATGCCAGGAGAATGATATCTGCCCCAATGCATATTGCCAACTGTAAAGTTTGGTGGAGGAGGAATAATGGTCTGGGGCTATTTTTCATGGTTCGGGCTAACCCCCTTAGTTCCAGTGAAGGGAAATCTTAACGATATATCATACAATGACATTCTAGATGATTATGTGCTTCCAACTTTGTGGCAACAGTTTGGGGAAGGCCCTTTTCTGTTTCACCATGACAATGCCCCCGTGCACAAAGCGAGGTCCATACAGAAATGGTTTGTCGAGATCGGTGTGGAAGAACTTGACTGGCCTGCACAGAGCCCTGACCTCAACCCCATCAAACACCTTTGGGATGAAATGGAATGCCGACTGCGAGCAGTGGTGTAAAGTACTTAAGTAAAATATACTTAAGTTGTTTTTGGGGGTGTGTGTACTTTACTTTACTATTTATATTTTTGACAACTTTTACTTTTACTTCACTACATTTTTTCCCTGACACCCAAAAGTACTCGTTACATTTTGAATGCTTAGCAGGACAGGAAAATTGTCCAATTCACGCACTTATCAAGAGCACATCCCTGGTCATCCCTACTGCCTCTGATCTGGCGGACTCACTAAATACAAATGCTTTGTTTGTAAATGATGTATTGGAGTGTGCCCCTGGCTATTACTACAAGAACATTGTGCCGTCTGGTTTGCTTAATATAAGCAATTTGAAATGATTATACTTTTACTTTTACTTTTGATACTTAAGTATATTTAAAACCAAATACTTTTGGACTTTTACTCAAGTAGTACTTTACTGTATGACTTTCACTTTAGTAATTTTATTAAGGTATCTTTACTTTTACTCAAGTATGACAATTGGGTACTTTTTCCACCACTGACTGCGAGCCAGTCCTAATCGCCCAACATCAGTGCCCAAACTCACTAATGCTCGTAGCTGAATGGAAGCAAGTCCCCGCACAGCAATGTTCCAATATCTAGTAGAAAACCTTCCCATATTAATGCCCATGATTTTGGAATGAGATGTTCGACGAGCAGGTGTCCACATACTTTTGGTAATGTAGTGTATCTTGATTAGATAAGTATTCAACCCCCTGAGTCAATACGCGTTAGGATCACCTTTGGCAGCGATTACAGCTGTGAGTATTTCTCTAAGAGCTTTGCACACCTGGATTGTACAATATTTGCCCATTATTCTTTTTAGAATTCTTCAAGCTCTGTCAAGTTGGTTGTTGATCTTTGATATACAGCCATTTTCCAGTCTTGCCATAGCTTTTCAAGCCGATTTAAGTCAAAACTGTAACTAGGCCACTCAGGAACATTCAATGTCGTCTTGGTAAGCAACTCCAGTGTATATTTGTCCTTGTGTTTTAGGTTATTTTCCTACTGAACCAGGTTTCCCTCTAGGATTTTGCCTGTGCTTAGCTCTATTCTGTTTATTTTTATTATTAAAAAAGCTCCCTAGTCCTTGCCGATGACAAGCATACCCATAACATGATGCAGCCATCACCATCCTTGAAAATATCAAGAGTGGCACTCACTAATGTGTTGTGATGTATTTGCCCCAAACATAACGCTTTGTATTCAGGACATGATGTTAATTTCTTTACAATTGTTTTTGCAGTTTTACTTTAGAGCCTTATTGCAAACAGGATGCATGTTTTGGAATAGTTTTATTCTGTACAGGCTTCCTTCTTTTCACTGTCAATTAGGTTAGTATTGTGGAGTAACTACAATGTTGTTGATCCATCCTCAGTTTTCGCCTATCACAGCCATTAATAAACTCTGTAACTGTTTTAAAGTCACCATTGGCCTCACGGTGAAACCCCTGAGCAGTTTCCTTCCACTCCGGCAACTGAGTTAGGAAGGACGCCTGTATCTCTGTAGTGACTTGGTGTATTGAATAACTTCATAGTGTAATGAATAACTTCAACATGCTCAAAGGGATTTTTACCAATAGGTGCCGTTCTTTGCTAGGGCATTGGAAAACCTCCCTGGTCTTTGTGGTTGATTCTGTGTTTCAAATTCATTGCTTAACTGAGGGACTTACAGATAATTGTATGTGTGGGGTACAGATATTAGTTTATCGTTCAAAAATCATGTTAAACACTAATATTAGACACAGAATGAGCCCATGCAAGTTATGTGACTTGTTAAGCACATGATTACTCCAGAACTTATTTAGGCTTGCCACAACAAAAGGATTGAGTACTTATTGACTCAAAACATTTCAGCTTTTAAAATTGAATTCATTTGTAAAATATATAAATAACAATAATCCACTTTGATGTTATGGGGTATTGTTTGTAGGCCAGTGACAAAAAAACTCAATTTAACACATTTTTAATTCAGGCTGTTACACAACTAAGTGTGGAAAAAGTCAAGGGGTGTGAATACTTTCTGAAGGCAGTGTAGGTGTGAGATGACAGGTGCATGGGCGTCCAGAGGTCGTGGGCCCCTCGTCTTGCGGGGGCTGCGGTGTCAAAGATCCACCACCATATTTTACAGTACTTATGAGGTTATTTTTTTGCACATGCATCCTTCTTTCGAGGCCAAATACCCCACTGGTGTGCGTGGCCAAATAGCTCTATTTTCATCTCATCTGACCATAGCACCCGGTTCCAATCCAAGTGCCAATGCTGTTTAGCAAATTCCAGGCATTTACATTTGTTGGTTGCTCTCAATAAAGGTTTATTGCAACCCTTCCAAAAATATCGGCATGGAGGTGGCGTCTAATTGTAAATATGGAGACTTGGTGACCCCAAGATGCGACCAAGTTCTGTAAGTCTCCAACTGTGGCCTTTGGACTTTTCTTTGCCTCCCGAACCATCTTCCTCACTGTGCATGGGGATAAGATACACTTGGGTCCTCTGCCAGGCAAGTTTCCTTTACTTGGTTTTTAAACTTCTTAATTATTGCCCTAATAGTGGTAAGTGGTATCTTTGGTTTTTCTATAGTTTTTTTGTACCCATTGCCTAATTTATGAAAGTCAACAACCATTTGTCTCTTTTCATTTGTGATTTCTTTGCCTTCCACCATGGTGCTGGATGACAAATGGATTTTAGATGCGTGTTACCTAATTTTTATACCCCACTGAAACAGGAAGCCATGGTTCCTTAAGATTATCTTAAAAAAGTAGAATGTTAATGCAGATTACATTTTGTTTGCTTTTATTTATAGGAATCATTACGGGTGGCAATAATTTTGACACGTATCTTTGAGTTTTTCTTTTTACTTGTTAAACAAAATCTCTTTCTCTGAGCAATTGTATTTGTATAAAATAATATAATTCTTACTTCTTTTAGCATACAATATAGCTGGACTATACTTTAATTGTTCCTTATTAGCTGTATGGTTTATTTTACTGTAATCTCAGATGCAATGTCCTTTCTCAAAAGAGAAATCGTTTTGTACAGAAGTTCTAGGGATTTTATCAATATTACTTTGCTTTTCATCAAAATGTTTGAATGAACTTCATTAGGCCTAAATATTTATGATTTTTCAGCTAACTAGTTCATCATAGTGCAGTCTTTTTTAAGTTTTTATACCTACTTATCCAATAAACAAATATGGTCGATTGGAAACAAAACAATTAGGAAATACATCAGTGTAATATTAGTGTTTTTATGCAATATGCTCAGTTAATACAAATAAACTGATACCATTCATACCATAACAATAAGGCCGACCTGAAAGTGTCTAAACACTTAGAGGTATAGGCATTTAAATACCATAAAGTGCCAATATTCTATTAAACAGCCTACGCCTCTATATCAGAGGAGTGCAGACTTTCCCAAAGTTCCATTCTGGGACTAAATTGCCAATTTTCTGACATTATCTAAAGAATAAATATTCCCACTAATTAAAGAAATGTCCCTGTATGATCTTGATAACACAAATAGTTTTTTTTTTCCTCCTCCCGATTGCTCGACTGTGCTCTACTCAGCTCTGTTCTCCATTCTTGTATGAGTCCCAAATGGCACCCTATACACGTAGTGCACCACTTTTTACCTTGGTCAAAAATAGTGCACTATAAAGGGAATCGTGTGCAATTTGGGAGTCAGCTCAGTCTCTTAGGAGCGCTTGCCACAGGCTCGGCTCGACAGAGGAAGTTAGGAAACTATTATAGGCGTATAATTTACACCAGGAAGCTTCAGTCTGTTCTTTTGGCTCTGTTGACTCAGGTCCTATAAAATGGTGTTATCAAAAATTACACCGTTTGACTCGGTATCTGCTCTGCTGCTGCTCGTTTTACTGTAGATTATATAAGGTCACATGGCCCATCAAGCACTGGTCAAACGTAGTGCACTATATAGGAAATAGGATGCCATATGGGACGAAGCCAGTGATAGCATATGGCAGATAACAGCTGGTCAGGATAAGTGTTTAAAAGCATAAGTATATTGTATAAATTAGGTCTATATTTCTATACACATCTCTAGATCCTCTGCAGGAGTCCAGATGTTAATGTATTGTTGTGTTCAGGAATGTGGGGTTCTAGCTCAATTGAGTATTGAATGCTCTAGCTTTAAGAATGTATCACACATGGTGTGTGTGCACAGATGTGTGAGTGTCACACGAGTTTAACATGTTGATCTGAAGGAAAGACGTTCAGTAGAATTGCACAACAAGCCTTTGTGTATTTGTAACGTTATTTACGTCTAACTAGTCCACACAGTTGCACCAACCACCGTTGAACAGCCAGTCCTGTACTTCATACTGTACATGTAACACACAAACAGACACATACACACACACACAAACCCCCCGGGACCATGGCTCTAATGACTTTCTCCATGAAAGTGTGTTTTCATTAAACCCCCAGAGGGGGACTGAGAAAACCCCTCCACTGCTCCTTTCACTCCTTTCTGCATCTGATAGAAATGTAATTCCTGATAGGTTCCTTTCTAGATGGAAGTCGCCGTGCTGCCGTTGCATCTATCAAGGCTTTTAATTAATGTGGTTGCCGTAGCTCTCTGAGTTTTCAATATATGGCTCCATGTTTATTTGAAAATAATTAATGACTGGGGTGAGAGTTGAGTGGGGTTGTGGATTTGTCCAAAGATGGCTTGTTTAGTTTTTTAAATATTTTGAGATGTGATTTTTTTTTTGGGACACACTTGTTGCTTTGAGGTGTTGTAAAAAGGGATACTGTGTACGTGTGTGTAACGATTAAGTGTGTGTGTGTGTTTGTGTATGCTTGAGCGTTTGTGTGTATTTCTGTTCAAATACAAATCTTTACTGTAGTTTTAAGGCAAATAATGTTGTGAAAAGGTGCACGAAACAACCTACAAAGTGCTGTTATCACTGAATTCTTTGAATTCTGGACTCTGAAAATTGGCCTGCCCAGACTGCGGTTTCATTGGCAGGCTATTTCCAGTCTATTAGCTGTACAGTGTCATTGTCAGCCTCTTATCATGACGGGCACAGCCTTTTCTGACACACTTGCACCTTATTGAGGTGTGTGTGTGTGTGTGTGTGTGTGTGTGTGTGTGTATGTGTATGTGTGTGTGTGTGTGTTCGTGTGTGACCCCACCCCCGCTTTTAGAACTAAATTTATCACAGAGCGAGAAATAGTAAGTGATAAAAGCTCAATCAACTGATGGACGCTAGGTACGAGACACCAAGACGTATCTGACCGAACATTACCATTTATACCGAGGCACACATTTAGCGCCACCCCTCTCCCGCCGTCTGTACTCGCACCAGTGTTGAGACTCATTTGCATGCTGTCCTCAACAGTGGTGTTCCGGCTAGGCTAGCTCGGAGTCCTCACAAAGCCTTTAATTGTGAGCTTTAACACTTTGCAATTAAAATCTCCCCTCGTCGCACTAAGGACTGAATGAGCCCGGCTTTGATGTGCTTTAATCAGCCCGAGATGTATTGTATTTTAAGGAGCATAAAGATGCCAGATACATTTCGGATTTTAAATTGACACTCTCTCCACCTTTGAAGATGATAGCGTTTCTGAGGTTTAAAGCTAGTTGAGTGCTCACTCAGTCCCTTGAACCCTTTCTTCTCATCTCATACATCCTCAAATCTTTATCTATCACTATCTATCTCCCATTCTAAAGTGGACAAATAGGATTATAAAAGAAAGGAGCATTTTATATACATTTTTTAGTATAACCAAGAACGATGCAGGGATTCGGCAGAGCTTGACTAAAGAGCTTAGAGAATGACCGTAACTGCATCGGATGTAGTACCTTTTAAAAAGGTCTTCCGATATAGATACTGGTTGACATAGTTGATGTTATCAGTGGTGCTTTTGAAGTAAACTTACTCAAATATGCTGGCTGCCATGTTTCTTCTGCACATATAGAACATCATTTTGTAGTGCGAATTAGTACTATTTTTTTCCTTTTGTACCATGAGTATGTTGATTATTTTCAGTGATGATCATATTGAGAATTTCTCCTCTTCATTGTCTTATTGGAGAAGTGAATGCTTTTGTCTGTTTTGATTAGAGTTGATTTTCTCCATCTGGAGACAGTTTCTAGAGGACTAACCCTGACTGCACAGCCAAGCAGCAATTAACCATGTGTGTGTGTATGTGCATGCGTGCGTCTGTGCATTTGCTTGTGTGTGTGTGTGTGTGTGTATTCACACCAGGTGTGTGTGTGTGTGTGTGTGTGTGTGTGTGTGTGTGTGTGTGTGCAGTTCCTAGAAACTGAACATCTCCCAGCAAGCAACTTAGTGGGAGCAGAGATTCGGTAATAATGGAGCGTCTCGGCTTTTGTTTTGGCCGTAACAGATGGACAATGTTTGCTCAAATACAATTTCCCTTTAATGGTGAAGGTGCATTTAGATGGAGGAATTCAGATATGACCTCATTGTTTTTAGCACTACCCACAGAGTTCTTAAACTACGACACGCAACATTTGTGGTAAGTACATGAGGGCCACCATCTTCATGTACCTTCGCCATTGTGCCGTTTATAATTGATCCGCTCTACAGATTTTGTTCACAAGTTTATGGGGTCCTGAAATACCTGCAAACTTGTGACTGTGTGTGCGTGTGTGTGTTTGTGAGGCAGATGCTTTTTCATCCTCCAATACAGCAGGATAAAATACACTATAATTCTGGGAGAGACTGTGTTCATTACCGTAGCAGTTTGGCCTCCAGGGTGAATGTGTTCAATAGGCCAGATTGTCCTTGTTCCAATATACACTTAAACGACATAAGATTGCAAATGTAAGGTCCGGAGAGCCTGTCTGCTCCAGTGCTCAATGTTTAAATCATCTGGATCACTTGGATAGGTGAACACAATATAATCAAATATCTCTCCTTTTGAATAACTCCCTCCCATGCACATGCACACAGTGGACACGCACACACACGGAATAAACAAACGTACACATGGATGAAGCACACGCACACACACGTGCGAAAAATAGAAAAAAGACCCTACTTGAGAATATTATATATTTTTTTTTTTTATACTTTTTTTCCCCAAACCCTACCATCCCTACCCTGATTGGAGTAAACTAAAAGACAACAATACTTCTACTGCTACTTAAAGCTATTTTCATTCACATGTACGGTGCATGTAGTTAAACACATACAGTGGGGAGAACAAGTATTTGATACACTGCCGATTTTGCAGGTTTTCCTACTTACAAAGCATGTAGAGGTCTGTAATGTTTATCATAGGTACACTTCAACTGTGAGAGACGGAATCTAAAACAAAAATCCAGAAAATCACATTGTATGATTTTTAAGTAATTCATTTGCATTTTATTGCATGACATAAGTATTTGATCACCTACCAACCAGTAAGAATTCCGGCTCTCACAGACCTGTTAGTTTTTATTTAAGAAGCCCTCCTGTTCTCCACTCATTACCTGTATTAACTGCACCTGTTTGAACTCGTTGCCTGTATAAAAGACACCTGTCCACACACTCAATCAAACAGACTCCAACCTCTCCACAATGGCCAAGACCAGAGAGCTGTGTAAGGACATCAGGGATAAAATTGTAGACCTGCACAAGGCTGGGATGGGCTACAGGACAACAGGCAAGCAGCTTGGTGAGAAGGCAACAACTGTTGGCGCAATTATTAGAAAATGGAAGAAGTTCAAGATGGCGGTCAATCACCCTCGGTCTGGGGCTCCATGCAAGATCTCACCTCGTGGGGCATCAATGATCATGAGGAAGGTGAGGGATCAGCCCAGAACTACACGTCAGGACCTGGTCAATGACCTGAAGAGAGCTGGGACCACAGTCTCAAAGAAAACCATTAGTAACACACTACGCCGTCATGGATTAAAATCCTGCAGCGCACGCAAGGTCCCCCTGCTCAAGCCAGCACATGTCCAGGCCCGTCTGAAGTTTGCCAATGACCATCTGGATGATCCAGAGGAGGAATGGGAGAAGGTCATGTGGTCTGATGAGACAAAAATAGAGCTTTTTGGTCTAAACTCCACTCGCCGTGTTTAGAGGAAGAAGAAGGATGAGTACAACCCCAAGATCACCATCCCAACCGTGAAGCATGGAGGTGGAAACATCATTCTTGGGGATGCTTTTCTGCAAAGGGGACAGGATGACTGCACCGTATTGAGTGGAGGATGGATGGGGCCATGTATCGCGAGATCTTGGCCAACAACCTCCTTCTCTCAGTAAGAGCATTGAAAATGGGTCGTAGCTGGGTCTTCCAGCATGACAACGACCCGAAACACACAGCCAGGGCAACTAAGGAGTGGCTCCGGAAGAAGCATCTCAAGGTCCTGGAGTGGCCTAGCCAGTCTCCAGACCTGAACCCAATAGAAAATATTTGGAGGGAGCTGAAAGTCCGTATTGCCCAGCGACAGCCCCGAAACCTGAAGGATCTGGAGAAGGTCTGTATGGAGGAGTGGGCCAAAATCCCTGCTGCAGTGTGTGCAAACCTGGTCAAGACCTACAGGAAACGTATGATCTCTGTAATTGCAAACAAAGGTTTCTGTACCAAATATTAAGTTCTGCTTTTCTGATGTATCAAATACTTATGTCATGCAATAAAATGCAAATTAATTACTTAAAAATAATAAAATGTGATTTTTAGATTCCGTCTCTCACAGTTGAAGTGTACCTATGATAAAAATTACAGACATCTACATGCTTTGTAAGTAGGAAAACCTGCAAAATCGGCAGTGTATCAAATACTTGTTCTCCCCACTGTACATTCTTAATTTCCTCTTTCTGCAAGTGCTGGATTTTCACCCACAGCGGCCAATCCACCATTCATTGTGATCTTAACTCCAACCCTCCGATGTCCACAGATTAACCCATCTTTCCCAGTATAATGCCATTTTGCTATTTCCTTTTGCAATACATTTTACTGTGATGTCTAACGAGGGTCCTGAATCTCCCTATTTGTAAAATTCTGACCGATATTGCCCTAAAAATAAATACTTTACGCAATAGTATAATGATATTTCTTATTGACTGATCATGGTTTTTCAGATATCCTAACAATACAGTTTGCAGGTCCATCTGAACCCTGATATTATGACATAACAACAATTCCTGGACCTGACTCCAAAAGCGAGCCACTGATGGATAGTACCAGAAAATATGCTCATAGAGCGAAATGCTCTGAATTTACAAACGGACAATCTGACAACGCTCTAAATTTACGAACGCCCAGAGCGCACTCTGAGCGCACTCTGGCACTCCAGATTGAATTTACGAACATACCCAAAATCGTAAGATGTCTAGCTAGTAATTTGTTATGCTAACAAGCTAGCAAGAGGTTGCATAGCAACTTCTGGTAGACAGGCGGAGCGCTATTATGCTCAACTGAAAGGATACCGTCCGTTTACAGTATACTAAAATTAACTAATAGTATGTAGTATATACTCATTAAGTATGTAGTATATAGTATGGATATTCAAACACAGCTCATGTCTTTGAGACTACTCACCTTCAATATCTGCCATGCTCCATTCTCCATCTGTGTACCTTAATCTCAGCTGACTGACCAGCAGACCTAGTACACGAGTGGTGTGCCGACTGTTCTTCCTGAGACAAATACGTTTATGCATGATGTTCGCACCTCTATTTCATGTAACATGTTTGAGAATGCTAAGAGAACCATCATACAACATACGGATAGCTCATTCCGTCTTGCTCGACAAACGCCTGTTGCCCGTTCCGGTGCAGACGCTGGAGGTGTACTCTGCTCTAGCTGCTGCTGCTGCTGCTGCTGCTGTTGTTGGAATAGTTGAGCTACTTGTGTCATCAGCCTTTCGTTCATATCAGCCACTGTGTTGTAGTCCAGCATCTGATTCAGCCATGAGTTGTTGGAAATCCATGCTATCGTTTCGTGATGCATCGATCCCTCGCACGAAGAGGCTCCTGGCGGTCCCTATGAACTAATTGTATCAATAAAATAAAATAAACTGTCAATAGCCGCTTGTCTCCTTTGCTGTATTTTACTAGGCTTGTAAGAATAGCAATTTGTTCTTCCACTAACAATGGGTAGCTAACATTAGCCAACTATGCTTTGGTAGCTAGCAAGCTAACATTAGCTAGCTAACGTTGCTTGCCAGCTAACAGTAGCTTGTTTTAGTCAAAACAGCAACGTTCAGTTTCTTAATCCTACAACTAAAATCCATGTAACATGATCATGTTAGCTACAACATTTGTTAACTACCTAGCTAGTAATGTTAATTACTGACTATATTGGCTGTAGTAATGTAACTTGGCTAACTAACATAAGCTAGCTAATTACCTCTGCTAATGTTACAGCTGCTACAGCTAGATTGCTTTGTAGACAAATAATAGGACTGCTTCTTACCTTGTTGTTGAGAGGCATTCGGAAGGTTGTGGCCATGGGGTGTAGAGTATTGCGGACTCAGAGTACCATTATAAACGTGATCCATAACCATTTCCATGGCTTGGTGCAACAAATAGAAATTCCAGGAGTTGTTCATTGTTAGCTACAGGAATAAAATAAATGTAATGACCGCCAATAGAAAACACCCCCCAATGAATTGTTGTGCCTGTTAAAGGGAAGTGGTATGGCAGAGTTTTCAAATTACGTTAATTTGATTGGTCATTTTCAACTGTTGTTGTTTGTTTGATTGGAATACTTCCCTTTCAATCACTACGCCCTCCCTTCTATTCCCATGCATTTGATTGGCTGATTAAGTTTGTGCCGGTGTTTCATGAAACTACACTTCCTGTCCCATCAAAACAGAAACTCTGTGATGTACAGTACCAGTCAAAAGTTTGGACACACCTACCCATTCAAGGGTTTTTCTTTATTTTTACTATTTTCTACAATGTAGAATAATAGTGAAGACATCAAAACTATGAAATAGCACATGTGGAATCATGTAGTAACCAAAAAAGTGTTAAACAAATTAAAATATATTTGTTATTTGAGACTCTTCAAAGTAGCCACCCTTTGCCTTGATGACAGCTTTGCACACTCTTGGCATTCTCTCAACCAGCTTCACCTGGAATGCTTTTCCAACAGTCTTGAAGGAGTTCCCACATATGCTGAGCACTTTTTGGCTGCTTTTCCTTCAATCCAAGGAAGGAACGGTCCAACTCATCCCAAACCATCTCAATTGGGTTGAGGTCGGGTGATTGTGGAGGCCAGGTCATCTGATGCAGCACGCCATCACTCTCTTTTTTGGTCAAATAGCCCTTACATAGCCTGGAGGTGTGTTGGGTCATTGTCCTGTTGAAAAACAAATGATAGTCCCACTAAACCCAAATCAGATGGGATGGCGTATCGCTGCAGAATGCTTTGGTAAACGTGCTGGTTAAGTGTGCCTTGAATTCTAAATAAATCATTGACAGTGTTACCAGCAAAGCACCCCCACACCATCACACCTCCTCCTTCATGCTTCACGGTGGGGACGACACATGCAGAGATCATTCGTTCACCTACTCTGCGTCTCACAAAGACACGGCTGTTGGAACCAAAAATCTCAAGCAAGTCTCTTCTTATTATTGTTGTCCTTTAGTAGTGGTTTCTTTGCAGCAATTCGACCATTAAGGCCTGATTCACGCAGTCTCCTCTGAACAGTTGATTTTGAGATGTCTCTGTTACTTCAACTCTGTGAAGCATTTATTTGGGCTGCAATTTATGAGGCTGGTAACTCAAACTTATCCTCTGCAGCAGAGGTAACTCTGGGTCTTCCTTTCCTGTGGCGGTCCTCATGAGAGCCAGTTTCATCATAGCGCTTGATGGTTTTTGCGACTGCACTTGAAGAAGTTCTTGAAATTCTCCAGATTGACTGACCTTCATGTCTTAAAGTAATGAGGTACTGTCGTTTCTCTTTGCTTATTTGATCTGTTCTTGCCATAATATGGACTTGGTCTTTTACCAAATAGGGCCATCTTCTGTATACCAACCCTACCTTGTCACAACACAACTGATTGGCTCAAACACATTAAGAAGGAAAGAAATTCCACAAATTAACTTTTAACAAGGCACACCTGTTAATTGAAATGCATTCCAGGTGACTACGTCATGAATCTGGTTGAGAGAATGCCAAGAGTGTGCAAAGCTGTCATCAAAGCAAAGGTTGGCTACTTTGATTTGTTTAACACTTTTTTGATTACTACATGATTCCATATGTGTTATTTCATAGGTTTCATGTCTTCTATTATTCTACAATTTAGAAAATAGTAAAAATAAAGAAAAACCCTTGAATGAGTATGTGTGTCGCTCCAGCAAAGACTGAAGAGGAAGTGAGACATCTCACTGGCTAATTTGTACTGGTTCATATGCAAATAGACCAGACCCAGCTGCTATCGCAGAGCCACCCCTTAAGTAGACCAGAACTGTGACCATTCTTTCAATGGTAAACGGCCTGAGTAAGACATCTTCATTTATCCACTATCTTTATCAACTAGCCTTTTTAGCTTGGCCTTTAATCAATGAGGCCTTTGTGTTTTATGTTCTTTGATAACATTTTATCTCTTTTATTGCCATGCTTGTTTTTTCATTTAATTGTTTTAAGTGTGTTGCTATTTTAAATGTGCTTCAAATAAAGTTTGAATTGACGTTTCATTGGATATTAGATCTTTACTTGAATATAGACTCCATTAACTTTATAGTTTATCATTCTTATTAAGACCTTTTAAAAATGTATGAACTAGGTCATAAGCCTACTAAATAAATGTTTTAGCAATGGGCATTTGACCTTTTTTGACTGTTCGAGTACTAGCATGCTTTTTTTTCGAGAACTCGAACGGGTCAGGGAGGTGACCAAGAACCTGTTGGTCACTCTGACAGAGCTGCAGAGTTCCTCTGTGGAGATGGGTGAACCTTCCAGAAGGACAACCATCTCTGCAGCACTCCACCAATCAGGCCTTTATGATAGAGGGGCCAGACGGAAGCCACTCCTCAGTAAAAGGCACATGAAAGCCCACTTGGAGTTTGCCAAAAGACACCTAAAGACTCTCAGACCATGAGAAACAAGATGCTCTGGTCTGATGAAACCAAGATTGAACTCTTTGGTCTGAATGCCAAGCGTCACGTCTGGAGGAAACCTGCTACCATCCCGACGGTGAAGCATGGTGGTGGCAGCATCATGCTCTGGGTATGTTTTTCAGCGGCAGAGACTGGGAGACTAGTCAGGATCGAGGGAAAGCTGAACGAAGCAATGTACAGAGAGATCCTTGATGAAAACTTGCTCTGAGCGGTCAGGACCTCAGACTGGGGCAAAAGTTCACCTTCCAACAGGACAATGACCCTAAGCACACAGCCAAGACAACGCAGGAGTGGCATCGGGACAAGCCTCTGAATGTCCTTGAGTGGCCCAGCCAGAGCCCGGACTTGAACCCGATCTAACATCTCTGGAGAGACATGAAAATAGCTGTGCAGCGACGCTCCCCATCCAACCTGACAGAGCTTGAGAGGATCTGCAGAGAAGAATGGGAGAAAGTCCCCAAATAGAGGTGTGCCAAGCTTGTACCATCATACCCAAGAATAATCGAGGCTGTAATCGCTGCCAAAGGTGCTTCAACAAAGTACTGAATAAATGGTCTGAATACTTATGTAAATGTGATTTTTCCGTTTTTTATTTTTTATAAATTTGCAAAAATGTCTATAAACCTGTTTTTGCTTCGTCATTATGGGGTATTGTGTGTAGATTGATGAAGGGGGAAAAAAAAACAATTCAATCAATTTTAGAATAAGGCTATAACATAACAAAATATGGAAAAAATACTTTACGAATGCACTGTATATCCTGGAACACAATCTTCCAAAAGCTAGTAACCTCAGCAGTGTGGCGCTTGCTTGTTGAAGCCTATGGCTGTACAATGGCATAGCCTTGTTTTGTTAATTGAGCAGACAATACGCTCCTATTTCCTGAGCCCTTATCACAGTCAAGACACCTATTTGATGGTAAAAGCATGATGTAAGATAACAGAATAAATAGAACAGAATAGTGTGAAGTGATGTGCATCTCGCATCTGGAACAGTTATTCTCAAAGAGTGATAATTTGAAATGGGGCTCAATTTGGCCATTTCTTTAGGGTTACAAACCAAAACCTGTCTTCTTTTTGATATACAGATGTTCGGTTTAGTTTACTATGCCTGTTCCTTGGATTAGTCTAAAGAGATTAAGGGATAGTTAACTCTAGCCAGTCAGATGGTTCTTTACCCTGAAAGTAGTCTATGTAATCCATGGTTCAGAGTTGTTTAAGTAGCCACAATTCATTTGAGGGGATTTGGCCACAAACATTGAACTTTGTCTAATTGCCCCCATCACCCACATAGCTTTTTTGTTAGCCATCTGACTATAAGGTGTAAATCCCGTTAACATCTTCATTTTTTTCTATTGAAATAGACCCCAACCCTGTTATGGGGTATTCATTTTTAAAGTGATACTGAGAGATTTTTGGAGATTATTGGTCAATTTTCTACTTACCCAGAGTCAGATGAACTCATGAATACCATTTATATGTCTCTGTGTGCAAATTATTGAAGCATGCCATGAGTCATATTCTTTTAAAACTATAATTACAATACCCGCACACTTTCAAATGCTCCTTTGCAATCGATGAACAAAAACCTACTCACCAGTTATTGTGGACACTTTTTCAGGATCCAATCCATCTTTTTTCTCCCCATCTTCTCCCCTTTTAGCTTTGCCACCTAGAATTGTTCAAATGAAATAAGTTAAATGTGTCATAAATAATTCTCCAATGTCATAATGTCACAGACAAATATACACATTTGAGTTAGGTCTGAAGATAATGACTCTGGCTTATCTGTAAAACGTTACAAATAATACATACTGTACCACAGCCATTGTTGCATAGAATTAGAATGAGTAGAACGGATATTCCCATCTGAAACAGTGTTGGTTTGGGTGAACAGCAAGGAGCCTCTTTTCACAGGCCTGTTATCCTTATACGTGCATTCTGAGATGGAGACCCCCAAAAAATTATCCAATGTCATTGGATCTTATTCAAAATATTGAGCCTGAGAAAGCTTCCCCTCACCACCAAGGTAGAGCCACTACTAGCCATGATCTAAGGGCCTATGCCCCTTCTAGTAATTCTAATTATATGGTCTATATAGTATTTGATCCCCTGCTGATTTTGTACGTTTGCCCACTGACAAAGAAATGATCAGTCTATAATTTTAATGGGTAGGTTTATTTGAACAGAGAGACATATATACATGCCCGTCTGAAGTTTGCCAATGAACATCTGAATGATTCAGAGGAGAACTGGGTGAAAGTGTTAAAATAAAAAATAATAACAGATGAGACCAAAATCGAGCTCTTTGGCATTAACTCAACTCACCGTGTTTGGAGGAGGAGGAATGCTGCCTATGACCACAAGAACACCATCCCCACCGTCAAACATGGAGGTGGAAACATTATGCTTTGGGGGTGTTTTTCTGCTAAGGGGACAGGACAACTTCACCGCATCAAAGGGACCATGGACGGCGCCATGTACCGTCAAATCTTGAGTGAGAACCTCCTTCCCTCAGCCAGGACATTGAAAATGGGTCGTGGATAGGTATTCCAGCATGACAATGACCCAAAACACATGGCCAAGGCAACAAAGGAGTGGCTCAAGAAGAAGCACATTAAGGTCCTGGAGTGGCCTAGCCAGTCTCCAGACCTTAATCCCATAGAAAGTCTGTGGAGGGAGCTGAAGGTTTTAAATAATAATAATATGCCATTTAGCAGACGCTTTTATCCAAAGCGACTTACAGTCATGCGTGCATACATTTTTGTGTATGGGTGGTCCCGGGGATCGAACCCACTACCTTGGCGTTACAAGCGCCGTGCTCTACCAGCTGAGCTACAGAGGGTTTGAGTTGCCAAACGTCAGCCTCGAAACCTTAATGACTTGGAGAAGATCTGCAAAGAGGAGTGGGACAAAATCCCTCCTGAGATGTGTGCAAACCTGGTGGCCAACTACAAGAAACATCTGACCTTTGTGAATGCCAACAAGGGTTTTGCCACCAAGTACTAAGTCATGTAGGGTCAAATACTTATTTCCCTCATTAAAATGCAAATCAATTGATAACATTTTTTACATGCGTATTTCTGGATGTTTTTGCTGTTATTCTGTCTCTCACTGTTCAAATAAACCTACCATTAAAATGATAGACTGATCATGTCTTTGTCAGTGGGCAAACGTACAAAATCAGCAGGGGATCAAATACTTTTTTCCCTCACTGTACAATCTCTGTACATACCTCTCAGGTTGCTTTTCAGCAACATGTCGACATCTAAAGCAGGGTTTCCCAATCTCGGTCCTGCTCCCCCCCGGGTAAACATTTTGGTTTTTTCCCTAGCACTACACAGCTGATTCAAATAACCAACTCATCATCACACTTTGATCATTTAAATCAGTTCTGTAGTGCTAACCAAAACGTGCACCCATGGGGGGCCCCAAGACCGAGTTTGGGAAACCCTGATCTAAAGCACCCAAAAGCGCTCTTGCCATTGCAGTGGAACTGTTGGCCTGGATGCATGGCCTCCCTCCATACGTTCTTTGGTAATGTAACGTTTGAGCCAGGGTGAATTTCTATCTGCAAAACATGAATAATACAGTCAGATGCTGTAAAAGTCCATAAAGTACTGCAAGTACAGTAACATAATATATCCTCTGTATTTAAATAATAAAAGTCATACTAGCTAATACATTGACTTGTATTTCAAAATGTACCTTCTCAGTATTTATCTTAACCTCATGTAATATGTTTCAATAAAAATGCCTTTAAATAGCTAAATGAACCATAATGCCTCGATCACACCGACATCGTTATTGCATTTTGGTACACCAGAAGTACATTCATTTCCAATGGAACGCTGCGTATGCTTTGCAGCATTGCGTTGCAGAGGCAGTTGCAGTGCGTTCTGTGTGGTGCATACATTGCACACATATCGGTGTGATCAAGGCGTAAACCAGTACAGCCATCTCAATACTGAGCCAGCTAACGGTAGCCGCTTGACACGCTAGTGTTAGCGCAGTTAGCTTAGCGTTAGCATATACAATTAAATAAAAAAAATACAACTCTTGGGTGGGGAGATGTCAGGGCCTAGACCATATAAACGGAGCAGAAAATAAACCACAATATTACCTCAGAGGAGCTATAAATCAATAAATTCAAACCAGAATATTATCTGGCACCATTTTTTCTTATGTTATTCTATGGGCTAGCCTTGCTTAGCCGCAAACCATCTCTATGTCAAGATCGATAACAGTTTTCACGTCATCAGTTTTCACTTTACAATTTCAACATAAAAGGTAAGTATCACTCAGATAACCATTTCGCCTCTAACATTTTCTATACATAATGTGATTACCGGTATGTACACCACATACATGTTTAAGAGAATAAAGAAAAAAGAGAGTAGGAGAAACGGTAGAGTTGTCATAGGCGTCTTCTTCGAGTGTTGTTGAGGGGAGTGGAGACGCGAACCGCTCAGTGTTGCCAACTCCTCAGTAAGGAGGTAGCTATTTGCTGTCCTAAAAGTCGCTAGAAGTCGCCTAAGTCATCACCTAATTTGCATAATTGGCCATGTGCATGTAATCGTGATGGACGCTGTAGGACAGAGGAATAACGTTGTGGGAGAGACAAAAAGTGTGTAAAAAACGCCCTACATTTACATCCGGATCAGCCAGCGGCAGCTTCCCGCATGCGCAATTCATTTGCAGTCTGGACGCGGAGGGGTGAACATCTCCTGCTCTGACTGCAGCTGGGAGGGACTGCTGCGCGAGGACTGGGCCGCCTGTGAGTGCTTTGGGACGGGGGTAACAAAGCACCCACTGCTCATTGAGAAGAGTAAGAACGATACGTGCTTTCACGTCAGAGTCTCCAAAAGTCTCCAATAACACCAGAAAAAGTCGCTAGATTTGTCACTAGTCACTTTTTTTTAAATGTGTCGCTAGAGGGGTCTGAAAACTCGCTAAATATAGCGACAAAGTCGCTAAGTTGGCAACACTGGAACCGCTGTGCTCCTTCGCCCCCTGCTAGTGGCAATAGGCATAAACAATTCCCAATGGAAATCCTTGGAGGACTCAGCCCAAAATAATAGTGGATTACAACCATGTACAGTCATTGATTACAGCAATATTAACATATTTTGAAGCATGTTTTGTAAGAGGCTATTGTTGCACCCGTGAGTGAGAATGCTGTACCAATTTAACTCTTATGTGGTTATAGTGCTCCATCGATTGAACATGTAAGGGGACAGATTGGAGTGGCAGCAAGTCTTAAATGGTTGAGCATTTTGCCATGTCCTTTTGGTCTGTTTTGCCCTGTAGTCACTGACAGTCGCTGCCAGTTAGGCCTCTAAAAGTGCAAGTGATATAAAACACCAAACACCTGCTTGTACCAATCCCTTGTAACTACAGTAAAATACTGTGAAATACAAACCCCTCCCCTCAATGAATTTCATTCATTCCGATTTACAGTATAATCCAGTACATTTTACGGTATTGTACTGTGTATCATTACACAGAACTTGCTTTGATACCGTATTTATATTACAGGTGTACAGCAATATGAAATACAGAATAATAATTGCCTGTAAGCTACTGTCAAATTCATGGTAACCCCTTTACAGTTTACCCTCACTCTAACCTAACCCACCTCCTCTCTCCATCCACCACCTGCTCTCCTCTCCGATCCTCTGATCTCCCCTCTCATGTCCTCTCCTTTCCTCTCCTTTCCACCTATTCTCTCTCCACCTCCTCTCTCTCCCTCCATCCACCCATGCTCTCCATTCACCTGGTCTTATCCTACCCTCTGCCACTGTCTAATTGATGCAGCCCTGCCAATTGACCGGCCAGCCCAGCCTGCCTCTGATCCCTGACCCCTATTAACTACCTGCCCCTGCTCTCAGGGAGAGCATTGCACTGCAGCATGGAGAGAATCCTCAGCCCCCAATCAACTCCTCTCAAGGCTAATGTTTTACAGTTTCTATATCATATCCAGCCAGAGATATTACTGTGCTGAAAACTCTACTCTCTCTCCCTTAATACTGTATCAAACGTCTTTGTTTACTGATTGGTTGTAAGAAAGATTGGTTGTGAGATGGAAAGATACTATGTGTTCCAGCAGCTTTGAAGTATGTGTGTGTGTGTGAGTGTGTGTGTGTGTGTGTGTGTGTGTGTGTGTGTGTGTGTGTGTGTGTGTGTGTGTGTGTGTGTGTGTGTGTGTGTGTGTGTGTGTGTGTGTGTGTGTGTGTGTGTGTGTGTGTGTGTGTGTGTGTGTGTGTGTGTGTGTGTGTGTGTGTGTGTGTGTGTGTGTGTGTGTGTGTGCGTGAGCGTGTGTGTACGTGTGTGTGCGCACGTGTGTTTGTGTGTGTGCTTGTGGATGGACACCGGATAGTTCCGACCTACCTGTTTATACTTTGGAATACCTGGGTCTGGAAAGGAACACAGCAGAGGAATAAGTCATGTAGTTACATAGTTGTGGCAGAGATGGTATCATCACTACAGCGTAATGAAGTAATAGCGATCACACTGTGCTCTTGATTAACATCCATCTAAAACTAACTCAAGCTTGAAAAATGATTGTGTTGCTGGTATTGTTCCTGGTGAACTCAAAGCAGGCTTGTAGTGTTTTAATCAACTTTCTTTTTATCTGCTAATTATATCATTCATTTGTAGATTTATTCAGTTAATGTGTGTATTGTTTGCACACATTAACACACGCACGCACGCACACGCACGCACACACACTCACACTCCCAGACGTGACATCACAACAATCAGGGATCTCTTTCAGTATCATCATGCACACAGCACTCTAACTAACTTCCCTTTCATATCTCTCTTTCCCTTCTCTAACACTCTCTATCACGCTCAAAGAAGATCTCCAGAATATCTCCAAAGCAGTATCTCCATTATTCTCCAAAATACTCCATAACACTCCTCACTCTGTTCAAGGTGGATAAGGAGCATTCCATTAAAAAGATTACATCCATTACAGTAACATGGATTTTATTCAGGTATGTGTCCCAGTAAAAAACACACAGAATTGATCAGGCAGAGTTACAGTGGCTTGCAAAAATATTCAGGTGTATATATACTGAGATCATGTGACAGATCATGTGACACTTAGATTGCACACAAGTGGACTATATTTAACTAATTATGTGACTTCTGAAGGTAATTGGTTGCACCAGATCTTATTTAGGGGCTTCATAGCAAATGGGGTGAATACATATGCACACACCACTTTTCCGTTATTTATTTTGTATAATATTTTGAAACAAGCTATTTTTTTCATTTCACTTCACCAATTTGGACTATTTTGTGTGTGTCCATTACATGAAATCCAAATAAAAATCCATTTAATTTACAGGTTGTAATGCAACAAAATAGGAAAAACGCCAAGGGGGATGAATACTTTTGCAAGGCACTGTAAAATGGATTTCTCCTAGAACACCACATTTAAAAAATATTCCTTGGCTCAATTAACAGACTAGGCTAGCTAGCTGGTTAATATGTCTAAAAACGAGTTTATGGGTGTCCTAGCAAGCTAAACAGCTAGTTAACTAGCTTGTAGAGTGTCCACCCGCTCTGCCCGGTGGTGAAATTTTGCCTGGTAGGCAAAGTGTTCCCATTTTGAACTATTTCATTTGTCTGAAGGGACAAACTCCGTCTACCAGGCGGACCAGGAGATCTGTGGCTAAATTAAGAGTGCCTACTGCGCTGGCTAATCGTATAGCGCAAATGAATGTGCCTACATCTTCCACAAAATCACAGCAAAGTTTGGTACTAGCCTACGTGAGATTTCATAACTGACCAGAGAGAGACTGTCAAAGAATACAGCAAAGAGCTGCTGTTTAGGTTTTTATTCAGCACTGTAAACACTGTTTTTACATTACCTTTTTAATGCTAATTAGCTAGCACAACAAGCTACTGATTTTGATAGAGCACGTCACATATACTGTTCAAACACGTCAAATTTCCAGAGTGGGCTCTCTGGTACCTTTGGAGACATCACCCATTTTATACATAGAAAGGTTACTAACCAATTGATTTTATTTTTATTTAACTAGGCAAGTCAGTTAAGAAGAAATTGCCCACTGACAAAGAGATGATCAGTCTGTAGTTTTGATGGTGGGTTTATTTGAACGGTGAGAGACAGAGTAACAACAACAGAGTCCAGAGAACCGCATTTCAAGAATGTTGTAAATTGATTTGCATTTTAATGAGGGAAATGGGTATTTCACCCCCTCTCAATCAGAAAGATTTCTGGCTCCCAGGTGTCTTTTGTACAGGTAACGAGCTGAGATTAGGAGCACACTCTTAAAGGGAGTGCTCCTGGTCTCAGCTTGTTACCTGTATAAAAGACACCTGTCCACAGAAGCAATCAATCAATCAGATTCCAAACTCTCCACCATGGCCAAGACCAAAGAGCTCTCCAAGGATGTCAGGGTCAAGATTGTAGACCTACACAAGGCTGGAATGGGCTACAACAACCGACAAGCAGCTTGGTGAGAAGGTGACAAAAGTTGGTGCGATTATTCGCAAATGGAAGAAACACAAAATAACTGTCAACCTCCCTCGGCCTGGGGCTCCATGCAAGATCTTACCTCGTGGAGTTGCAATGATCATGAGAACGGTGAGGAATCAGCCCAGAACTACACGGGAGGATCTTGTCAATGATCTCAAGGCAGCTGGGACCATAGTCACCAAGAAAACAATTGGTAACACACTACGCCGTGAAGGACTGAAATCCTGCAGCGCCCGCAAGATCCCCCTGCTCAAGAAAGCACATATACAGGGCCGTCTGAAGTTTGCCAATGAACATCTGAATGATGAGTGGCGCAGTGGTCTAAGGCACTGCATCGCAGTGCTAGCTGTGCCACTAGAGATCCTGGTTCGAATCCAGGCTCTGTCGTAGCCGGCCGCGACCGGGAGACCCATGGGGCGACGCACAATTGGCCCAGCGTCGTCCAGGGTAGGGGAGGGAATGGCCGGCAGGGATGTAGCTCAGTTGGTAGAGCATGGCGTTTGCAACGCCAGGGTTGTGGGTTCGATTCCCACGGGGGGCCGGTATGAAAAAAATAAAATAATGTATGCACTAACTGTAAGTCGCTCTGGATAAGAGCGTCTGCTAAATGACTAAAATGTAAATGTAATGATTTACAATGACGGCCTACACCAGCCAAACCCTGAGCCAATTGTGCGCCACCCTATGGGGCGGTTGTGATATCCCAACCGGTTGTGATACATCCTGGAATCGAACCAGGATTAGTCTGTAGTGACGCCTCAAGCACTTAGATGCAGTGCCTTAGACCACTGCGCCACTCGGAAGCCCAAAGTAGCACAGCCCTCCTTTAGGATTGTTTATTCAGCAAATTACCAGCAGAGGGAGTTCCCTTTGAATAGGGCTGTGGCGGTCATGAAATTTTGTCATCTGGTGATTGTCATGCAAATGACTGCCGGTCTCCCGGTAATTGACCATTAATTAACATAAACACGTTTAGCATCTCCAGGCCTCCACACATACAAGCAGCTGATGCACACCTTTGGAACATCTACATTTAAAAAGTCTAATAAAACAGTTTAATATATACCAACACAATAAATCCATTATTTATTTTAGGCAGATAAAGAAACATTATGATATAAAGAACATTTATTTCAGTAGAACAGAATATGAGTTGGCCTACTGTATGTTATGCGCCATGCCATAGGCTGTAGGCTAGTTCATTTAACAAGATATGCTTATACGTCCCAACTTTAGTTGTCAATGAATCAAATGTTAGAATGTCTTAGAAATCAAATCATATATAGGCTGCATGATGCGACTATGCTATGATCAGACTATGCTATGATGATTTGAAGGAGTCACAATCAAAGCTTGCGCTTTGTTCCTTGCCTAAGGCTACACATGCTGTTCTCTCATCAAGTGATCATATTTTCACCCACCAGATTATTCTCAATCGAATCTTGTTTTTACTAATATGTCAAATTAGTTTAGATTTTGAATGGCCTATTATCAAATGGGCAGGAACGGGGCAGGGGAAAGAGACGTCATCCTGTAGGCACTCGAATAACGAGTGGAGGCCACTTTCCTGCCGCTCGTTTTTCAATCGTGAAAAACGACTCTGGTTTTATAGCGCAGCTGAGAAATAAATATAATAGCAGCTGACATCCTCCTCTTTTAGTGGTAACCATCAAAACTCTAATTTCACATGGGATTGCATATATAAATGTCAGGCTTTATAAGAATAATTATTTATATGTATTCCTTTTCTATTTCTTTATAAAAATAATTTTCAGGATTACGTGTGTATTTTTTATATGTTTTATTACGGGTATGTATTACTGCACTGTTGGAGCTAGAAACACAAGCATTTCACTGCACCAGCGATCTGCACCTGCAAATCTGTGTATGTGACAAATAAACTTTTATTTAATTTGATTGTTTAACTCCACCCATCAACCACTGTTTGAGGAGCATGCAGCCTCTCTCTATGTGACATGTGATATTCCGCCTAAACTCTCTATGCCATGGGCTCGCCAACCCTGTTCCTGCAGCTACCCAGTGCTTAGTTTGGGAAACCAAATGAAATCTGTTCGGGAACATCGATAGTAACATGTTTTCACAATGAAACATATTTAATTAAACTGTTAAAAGCCCTTCTCTCTGCGCGCTCGAGAAAGGAATGAAGGAGAGAGAGGAGATGGAAACGCACGATGGTGAGATATTTTATAGCTAAAGATAATGTGTCAGCCTATTAATTATAAAAATATAAAATGCCCTATTACTAGGCTATTCAAAATAAAATACGAAATCACTATAATTGTAGGCTAACTCTGTAAGCCGCCCTGCACAATCAATGAAACAACAGCATCGCCAAGGCCTATACGTTCTCTCCCAGACTCATGGATGGAACGTTTGGAGCGTAGCATAAGGTAACCAGTCCATCCAGTATGCATGTTAATACAGTCCACACTCAAAGGCGATTACTAGAATGAGTTTAATTTTGGAGTATAGCCTAGACCAATTATGTACCAAAGACATGTTAAACTATTTTTTGAAATATGTTTTTCGGTAGGCTATTAGGCTATGTATTGTATAATGGCACAATCATTATTTTAATTCAGTTTATTTTTTCGTGCTTGGGCTCATATACAGTATAGGCATATGCTTATGGGTGTTTTGAATTAATCATCACCTTAGAAAACGCTGTCCATTTTGTTGTGTTCAGCTTTGGAAACAACATCCACAAGGACCATGTTTTCCGCTCAGTTTCAACCTGTTGTTGAACGTCTTTCTTCAAATTGATCGATCACAGTGACGTGAATTTTAAAAGCAAAATACTGTTTTGATGATAAGTGTTTAATGTGATTTTAGATTGCATTTGCATTGATGTCAGTGTGGTTAGAGTGACAATAGAGCGCTGAGTACCAGGCCATTAGCACCTGAAGGTCATTAGTGAGTTAGGTACTAACAACGCATGTCCAGAGTGCATAAAAGGAGATTACCGTGACTCAGCGGTCACGTGGAATTTGACTGTGGTCATGACTCATGACTGCCAGTACCCTGACAGCCCTACCTTTGAATCCATTTTCCCATTCACTGTGTTGGTGGTGTTCATAAAATGTATCATAACTTCAAAATTTGTTGAGAGCCCACTCTGGAAATGTGATGTACTTGTAGAGTATATTGTTTCAAACAATATGTAGAAAAATTTAAAAGGGTCATTTTGAGATTTTAATAATAATATTTTCATCTTAAATGAATATATATATTTAAAAAAATGTATTTCAGAATCTTGACATACTCCATATTTTAGAGCACACTATAAGGATAATTTGATTTAATCTCATGCTGAGATATGCTGAGACACTATGGTAATGATGATATGACCCAAAAAAGCACCTAGGGGTCAAAGAAGAAGGTGCGCGAGCAGGTTTTAATGCCAGGGCTTGGCTGATATGCAAAGAGTAGGGTCTTAGCTGGTCCAATTCAAATTAGGGGTGGATTTGCTTAACTGGCTCATTTAGATGTACATGAATGTAGATTCATTTTCCAAAAGGAAGGGATTTTTTTTTCTCATCATTGGCTGTGGTGGTGGTGATTTTTTTCATCCGCCCTGTAAAAAATAATGATGAGGGTCAAGTTGGTAATTTTTCGGTGTCAGCAGCGGGGAGTTTTTGCATATTGACTTTTGCACATTTCGACAAAGTGATTATGCTAGCCAAGCAATCAATGGGTTATAGTTGTACAGGACAGTCATTCTAATGGCATGATGATTGTTGTGTGGTTATGGTACAGTTTATTCAGTGAATAGTCATTGGGAATTGTATTTATTAGTTTGATTGATATAGTTATCATACGTATGCGTTTGTTCAGCCCTATTTCTTTACTATACACGGTGATTCGAATACCCTTTTTAACACTACTGAGCTGAGCCAAGACAAACTGTGCTGGCCAGGTTAGGCATTCACGATAGTTCCTAGAACCGTGCTGGAAAGGAACATGTGATAGTAAAATATTAGAGCGAGTACAGTACAGTTCAGGTCAGCAGGATAGTGTGAAAAGGGTATACTGTAAGTCGTTTGAAATATGACCCTTCATTCAATACTGTAGGATTAGATGGTTCCCTGAAGCACAGGTCTGAGACCAGCTTACTTCAACCCTAATCCTAGCCACCTACTCAAGAATACACACCCAACTGACGTTAGGTCAGGACTTAGGGGCTCACCTCTGAGTGTGGCTGTGTGACAGTAGATACCTAGTAGGTACCCAGTTGTGTCAAATTTATCTGAAATAATTGGATGGGTGTAAGTAGGGGTATGAGAGGAGAGGAGAAGAGAGGTGTGGAAAGGAATGGAGATGGAGGAAGAATAGATAGAGGAGAGGAGATGCAGCATTTCAATGAGTGTGTCCGATGTCACAGAGCGCAGCAGTGAAAACGGCCATCTGGAGAATCAAAGACTTCTACCATCTGGCTGGCTCAGCCACTCAGCACCCTTGCAGAATAAGAATACACTACATAATGGTCTTTTAACTTTAATAAAGATGGTTGGAAACACTCTGAATATTGAGTTTCTGAGAATAGCGGCAACACTTAATATTACACGAATTACAAGGTATTGACTGCTAATTAAATCGTAAATAAAATTGTGTTGATACAGTAATAACCTGTTTGTCTCTATGGGAATTAAACAAGAACCACACGGCACCATTTGGTAGCAGACAGATAGCAATTGTATTGAATTATTAAGTAAGTGTCAGAAGGTACCCGTTGCTACCACACAAGTTCATTTCGAATACCAGGTAAATACCAATGGAAACAGTAGTGTAAAATAAACTGTTACCAAATAAACTAGAATGGTCTTCACTATCGCTTCTCAGCAAAGAATATGATGGACCAATATGCAGTTAGTTCTAAAATAATTATGTCAAAGTAAATAGACAGGTTAAGAATAAAGTATATGGGAACGTTTGAGAGAAGCACAATCATTTTATCACTTTTGTTTTGGTTTCCAAGTTACCTTTATTTAAAGGCTGGGAATGTTTGTTCGAGAAGCTCAAACTGGGCTTCATGTGAATGAGTAGTCAATAATTGTTACATAACAAAATTACTGTGACCATCTTCACGCTAAAGAGTTCTTTGATGTAAGACTGCCTTATCTGAGAGAGCTTATGTTGGCTCTGCTTGAATTATGTATGTAATGTAAGTAGGGGGGAGAGAGTGAAGGAAGGATGAACAGTCAAAACTATTCAGCCATATTCAAAGATGCCATTTCCATTGATTACACTAAGGAAAAGGTGCCCTGATCATGGTAGCTCTCTTTCTTTATGTCTCTCTCTCTCTCTCTCTCTCTCTCTCTCTCTCTCTCTCTCTCTCTCTCTCTCTCTCTCTCTCTCTCTCTCTCTCTCTCTCTCTCTGTCTCTCTGTCTCTCTATCTCTCTCTCTCTCTCTCTCTCTCTCTCTCTCTCTCTCTCTCTCTCTCTCTCTCTCTCTCTCTCTCTCTCTCTCTCTCTCTCTCTCTCTCTCTCTCTCTCTCTCTCTCTCTCTCTCTCTCTTTGAGTGTCTCTTATACCCTCAGTCTCTTTCTATCTTTTCTTCCCCTTCTTAGTTGGAGAGAAATCTCCTGACGGTATAAAATGGCCCATGATGACATATGTGGATGCCTGTTCATATCTTTGTGTGGGCCTTTAGGGAAATAAATATCTGAGCACATTCGGTGAAATGAAGCTCACTCAATAAATCACAGTGACACAATAAACACTTCTGGCACATGAGCATCCCCCTCGCCCAGCCCCCTCCTACAAACACGCACACACGCACGCACACAGACAGACAGACAGACAGACAGACAGACAGACAGAGACAGACATACAGACAGACAGACAGACATACAGACAGACAGACAGACACACACACACACACACACACACACACACACACACACACACAACCCTCCCAGACACTACCACCACTTACCTCTTGCTGACTCTTGTGCTAACAAATGGTGCCTCCCCACAGGCTTGTAAATCAAATCACAGCACAAATACAGTGGGAATTTATTTGGAATTTACTTTTGTTCTCCTTAATGTCTGGAGCGGCTGTGTTGGGCGGTAGCTCAGCACTCTACGCCTGTTGCTGTCTGGATCTGAAGATAAATCATACTGTGGACTAGCTAGCTACACCTGATCCCGCTGACCGACTAGCCACTGCTACCACGCTGACAGGAGAGAGAGAGAGGGGGGGGGGATGAAGAGGATATACAATGAATGCACAAAACATTAGGAACACCTTCCTAATATTGAGTTACACCCCCTTTTGCCCTCAGAACATCCTTAATACATCGTGCATGGACTCTACAAGGTGTCGAAAGTGTTCCACAGGGATGCTGGCCCATGTTGACTCCAATGCTTCCCACAGTTGTGTCAAGTTGGCTGGATGTTCTTTGGGTTGTGGACCATTCTTGATACACACTGGAAACTATTGAGCGTGAAAAACCCAGCAGTCTAGTCAGTCTATGTCTATGTCATGGAAAGAGTGTTTTGTACACTCAGTGTATGTCCTTGTCTCTGTCTTCCGTTACCTCCATCCCTCTCTCCATCTCAATCCTTCCAGCCATTTCTCCATCTTCTTATACAAGTATTTGATACACTGCCGATTTTGCAGGTTTTCCTACTTACAAAGCATGTAGAGGTCTGTCATTTTTATCATAGGTACACTTCAACTGTGAGAGACGGAATCTAAAACAAAAGTCCAGAAAATCACATTGTATGACTTTTAAGTAATTAATTTGCATTTTATTGCATGATATAAGTATTTGATCACCTACCAACCAGTAAGAATTCCGGCTCTCACAGACCTGTTAGTTTTTCTTTCAGAAGCCCTCCTGTTCTCCACTCATTACCTCTATTAACTGCACCTGTTTGAACTCGTTACCTGTATAAAAGACACAAAAATCCAGAAAATCACATTGTATGATATTTAAGTAATTAATTTGAATTTTATTGCATGACATAAGTATTTGATACATCGGAAAAGCAGAACTTAATATTTGGTACAGAAACCTTTGTTTGCAATTACAGAGATCATACGTTTCCTGTAGGTCTTGACCAGGTTTGCACACACTGCAGCAGGGATTTTGGCCCACTCCTCCATACAGACCTTCTCCAGATCCTTCAGGTTTCGGCGCTGTCGCTAGGCAATACGGACATTCAGCTCCCTCCAAAGATGTTCTATTGGGTTCAGGTCTGGAGACTGGCTAGGCCACTCCAGGACCTTGAGATGCTTACGGAGCCACTCCTTAGTTGCCCTGGCTGTGTGTTTCGGGTCGTTGTCATGCTGGAAGACCCAGCCACGACCCATCTTCAATGCTCTTACTGAGGGAAGGAGGTTGTTGGCCAATATCTCACGATACATGGCCCCATCCATCCTCCCCTCAATACGGTGCAGTCGTCCTGTCCCCAAAGAATGATGTTTCCACCTCCATGCTTCACGGTTGGGATGGTGTTCTTGGGGTTGTACTCATCCTTCTTCTTCCTCCAAACACGGCGAGTGGAGTTTAGACCAAAAACCTCTATTTTTGTCTCATCAGACCACATGACCTTCTCCCATTCCTCCTCTGGATCATCCAGAGGGTCATTGGCAAACTTCAGACGGGCCTGGACATGCGCTGGCTTGAGCAGGGGGACCTTGCGTGCGCTGCAGGATTTTAATCCATGACGGCGTAGTGTGTTACTAATGGTTTTCTTTGAGACTGTGGTCCCAGCTCTCTTCAGGTCATTGACCAGGTCCTGCCGTGTAGTTCTGGGCTGATCCCTCACCTTCCTCATGATCATTGATGCCCCACGAGGTGAGATCTTGCATGTAGCCCCAGACCGAGGGTGATTGACCGTCATCTTGAACTTCTTCCATTTTCTAATAATTGTGCCAACAGTTTTTGCCTTCTCACCAAGCTGCTTGCCTATTGTCATGTAGCCCATCCCAGCCTTGTGCAGGTCTATAATTTTATCCCTGATGTCCTTACACAGCTCTCTGGTCTTGGCCATTGTGGAGCGGTTGGAGTCTGTTTGATTGAGTGTGTGGACAGGTGTCTTTTATACAGGTAACGAGTTCAAACAGGTGCAGGTAATACAGGTTATGAGTGGAGAACAGGAGGGCTTCTTAAAGAAAACAGAACAGGTCTGTGAGACCTGGAATTCTTACTGGTTGGTAGGTGAGCAAATACTTATGTCATGCAATAAAATGCAAATTAATTACTTAAAAATCATACAATGTGATTTTCTGGACTCTTACAGTTGAAGTGTACCTATGATAAAAATTACAGACCTCCACATGCTTTGTTAGTAGGAAAACCTGCAAAATCGGCAGTGTATCAAATACTTGTTCTCCCCACTGCACCTCCGTACTTCTCTCCATATGTGACTCGTTTCAGGAAACTAGGCATATGTCGCGCGTCACTACTTCACAGGAGAGCCATTTGAAAGTAAACTTTTTTTTAAATCAAAATGCGTTTTTTGGCAGAAATGCCTTCTGGAACATGTGAACTTTCATGTGCCTTAATAACAAACTTGTATGCCATCTGTACATACGAAGAAAATTGTTAAATTACGAGCCTAGTTGGTGTAGCCATGGAAAAAGACAGCAGCCTTCCTACTGCCCATGATTGGCTGAGATAATGGGTGGGCTGAACATGCCGAGAGATGAGTTCGGATTGGTCTGCCATGTAGCACGCTTCTTTCTATAACATGAGCTGGTCAGTATGTGTAGGTAATCCTTTCTAACGTGGATTAAAAAAATATATATATCACGTAGTAGAACTGCATAAGTGTTGCTCTCCACTTTCTGGAGGACCGAGTTTTGAAATCAGTGGAATTAGAGTATGATAGCAAAGGATATGGAGAAAATTCTGGCATTTGATTGCAAATATGCAAACAGAGTCGAAAAGAGAACACACAGAAGTCTGTCGTATAAAACACCTGTCTCCGGATTACATCTTCAAACAAAGGGCAACCATGGCAGAGAGGGAGAAGCGTCCATCCATGTATATGGGTAAGATAGTCTAGCTAGCTACATTTTCAGATATGACAGGTTTCTCATTTTGTCAGAAATTGTACTGTTAGCTAGCTAGCTAACATTAGCTGGCTGGCTCGCGAGCTAACGTTACGTGTATGATCTGTGTTGTAATATTATTCGTATCTCAGAGCCATTTGCATTGCTAGTTATAGCCTAATGTTAGCTAGCTAACATTGAACCTGGTTGGTTAGCTACCTGCAGATTCATGCAGGGTAGTAATGTTATGAGTTGGGATTATGGTTAATTGTTTAGCTAACTGTAGCTAACTCAGTTCCGTACATATGTGGGCAAACGCGGCATTCAAACGAGGTTACAACGGAAACGAATGGGACTGTAGCGACTGTGTTGCAATCAAAATCCGGGGTGTAATCTAAGTTTAGATTCAGCGTTGATTGACATGGTAAAACACCAATAGTATTGGAGAAAAGTTACAAAAACTGACCCCGCTGACGCTGTACGTTAAAGATGTGACATGTCATTATTCAGTCATTCTGTGCTGTACAGCCTCTTTCCACCAGGAGTTTAATTGTGAAGATACATTTAGCGGCACCCTAAAAACCGTGTTCAAATTCGACACAAACCTTCAAATAGGTATGTAATGAGACATTATATAAGCTCTTCATAGTGTTTTATTTACATTTTAGAGGTGATAAGTTGGACAAATCGGGTGAAAAAAGACTGTTCCCGACACGACATATCTCCCCTTTTCACTATGACGCAGTAGCTTTCACTTCACCACCCGCCATTTTTAAAAAGACCCGGCGGAGCTCCATTGATTTCTTCGATCACGCAGAGACGGGCAGCATGAAGGTCTTGTCATTGATTTTGCTGGAAAGGGGAGAAATTCTGCTTTACAATGGTATTCATATTACAGTTGACCTGGAAGTATTACGTTTTTGGGGTGCTAAAATAAGGTCAAATGTACGGAACAGCGCGATGTACGAAAGTGCGTTAGCTACTGTTAGCTAGCTACAGACTCCACTATGCAAGTAACCATTTAAATAGAATGTTCATGATGTCACTGCGACAAATGTTGATAGACATAGCTGGTAAATTCGCTCTGGCTGTCAACAGTCTACGAATTTACGAACACTCAACACCCATGGAATATGACGTGTCTCAGTAAATGTTGGCAAAAAAGCATAAATTGTTGCCAGCAGCACAGTTGCAGTCACCAACGCTCTGGATAACATAAAAACAGCCTAACCAGCTCTGCTAGGGCGAGTAAAATGGTCAGAGTGAGCTGTTCTCTCATTTGTGTCTGGAAGTAGCTAGCCAACGTTAGCCAGTTGGGTGGTTGACTGCTGTTGTTAGGGGTGCGTTCGTAAACTCTGGCTATCTACTCCAATTTCAGAGCACTCTCGTCTGAGTGTGCCAGAGCGCAGAATAACTGATGAATTTACGAACGCTCAACACCCGTTGAATATGGCCGGTGCCAGTAATCGTCTGCAAAAAAAGTGTAATTAAATTGTTGCCACCATCACAGTTACAGTTACCAACACTCTGGATAACATGAAAACAGCCTAACCAGTTCTGCAAGGGTAAAATGGTCAGAGTGAGGTGTTCTCTCATTTTTTCTGGATGTAGCTAGCAAGCTAGCCAACCTAGCCTGTTTGGTTGCTTGACTGCCGTTGTGAGGTCAGAACGCTCGGATCAACCCTACTCCTCGGCCAGAGCGTCCAGTGTGCGTTCCTGGAGCGAAACGCTCTGAATTTACAAACGGACAATCTGACAACGCTCTGAGTTTCCGAACGCCCAGAGCACACTCTGGCACTCCAGATTAAATTTACGAACACACCCGTATTATAACCAGCCTTTAGTCTTGACATCTTTTGTTGTTTAGTACATGAGCTCACATGTGAATCCTTAAAGAGATGGGTGGGGCTAAAGCTTAAGACGGTGTGAACGATGCTGAATGGGTGTAGACAAAGAAGAGCTCTCCAGTAGGTGTACCAAAACATTCAAGGGCCATTTTCTCAAAAGTGAGGTTACAAGTTTATAAACTTTCAAAGCAGAATTACTTTCCCATTGTTCCTCAACTGTAGTGTATGATATACCATTTTCTAGCTCTGAGTCTCTACTTTTATTAAATGTAAAAAACACAATTTCAAATTTTACTACATAAGACCGAATCAAGACGGTCGGTCACGTATCTCAATCCTTCCATCCATCGCTCCATTCCTTCTCTCCATCTCTCAATCTTTCAATCCATCTCTCCATCTCCAGACCAAGGCAGGGACATAGAAATATGATTGGATTAGTTGAACAAACAATTATAGTAAATCTGTTGAAGCCTGAGTCATTAACAACTGTGAATATACAACTAATGACATTTAGCGCTTGGACACTCATATTTCTACAAGATACCTATCCACATCAATGAGAGTATTGGTTTTATTGGCTTCGGTCATTACCCTTTTCAGTTATACCTCTCCAATAACTTTGAGATAGAGGAATCAAACGTCCCCTTTACTCATGGAAACCCACGCACACACACAGCCTGATCCACAGCCCACCGGTATCTATGTAGAGGTAATATATGCTGTAATATAACAGAGTCTAGTATCTGTATCTATGTTTGCAATGGTAACACACATAGAAACTGGCCCCTTTAAATCATTTATATTTGTCAACTCCTGGCCAGCATATATTTTCATTTATCTAAGGCTGCGGTGGATATGATCGCTCACTGTTATAAATGGCACATAGTTTGTACTGCTGAGAGAAAGGCATTGTTTACTCTGGGCCCCACGCGGCGAATCTGTCCAGTGTAAGGTAATCTTCTGTAATAAGCTCCATTTGTTTTGTTGAGCTTTTAAGCTGAGGGTAGAGAGGAAGGGAGAGGGAGAGAGAGTGAGGAGAAATCTAATTTCAAATCCTACTAACCTTCTTATCTCTATTTGTTCAGTTGTTTTTAATGCCACATACTGAAAGAATTTCAATGGCTGTTTTGCCATGAAGTCATTTGTTATCCTTCAGCAGGCTTTCGTCTCCCTATTGTGTGACAAGCCTCCAAGTGTAGCAATCATCCAGATGCAACAGGGACACACACACAGGCACATTTGTTTTACTGTCCTTGGGATGACCAAGCAATTGATTCCCATTCAAAATCCGATTTTCCCTAACCCTAATCCTAACCCTAACCTTAACCCTAACCCTAACCTTAACCCCTAAACCTAACTCCTAAACCTAACCCCTAACCCTAATTCTAACACACTCCTAAACCTAACCCCTAACCGTAATTCTAACATTGACCGTAATTGTAACCCTAACCCTAAACCTAATCCCTAAGCCTAAAATAACCCTAAGCCTAAAATAACTTCTGGTCCCCACAAGGATAGTAAAACCAGAAACACACCCACTGACAGTTTGACACGCACACGATAACACAATAACACACATGTACACACACACTCACACCGACAGACAGGTTTAAACACCCTCACACACCCTCACACAGCATTTGACATCAGATATCCTTGGCTTTTGGCAGAAAGGGAAAATGATATCATAATATTAATTCCCTAATTTGTACTATATGCTGGAGATTTGTAAACTAAGAACCACTGTTTATCAAGGTTGCACAATGACACTGATGTTTACAAAAAGTGAGAGTGAAAGTGTTTTACAACTTTATTATTGTATTTCAGAGTACATGTAATTCACTAACTGTGTTACTCAAGCGATTTGCGCAAGCCCAATGAAACAGACACGTCGTATTCCGTAACACCACTTATCTGAGAAGTAATGCATGGTGTAATGCAATCTGAAATACTTACTGTGGAAGTGCAAAATCATTACTTGTGTGCCTGCAGCTGATATTGTTCATTGTGCTTCACTTCTTAGTTGCATAGAAAAGAGGTCTGACTCGTAGCTCAGTTGGGCCCCGTGTAGCTCAATTGGTAGAGCATGGCTTTTGCAACGTCAGGGTTGTGGGTTCGATTCCCATGGGGGGCCAGTATAAAAAAAAAATGTATGCACTAACTGTAAGTCACTCTGGATAAGAGCGTCTGCTAAATGACTAAAATGTAAAAAAAAAAAAACATAAATAGCATGTCATTAAAACTTTTGCAACAATAGCTAATGATTTTCTGTTTTTTTTTTCTCTTTCACATGTGGGTTCTTCTGTGGATTCCCTCAAATACAGGTTAGTACTCTTTACTTCTCAGAATGTAACATCTCCAAAAACATCCACAAGGATCAAGGTCATCCATTGGTCATGTAGTGGGATTATATTTCATATGTTTTCCCCCATAAAATGTCAATCACTATTGTCTTATTACCCTGATTGGTCAGATTTTGGTCACTTCTCTCCTGCTCTCCCTACCCACACCAACACTGAAAGGGAACTGGTATCAAAATTATGGGACCAGTTCATTCACGTTAGTTGAGAAACATTAATTTGTTTATAACATATTAAGATGTGTTACCATAATACAACATGTGCATTAGTATGTCCTGTCCCTGTACTACCTACACCACATTATCCTTTAACAAAAGGACAGGTGGAGACGATTGTATCTATAAGGATTTCAGATTTTTCTAGTCGAAAGTTTCTCAGAAACCTATTGCCATGGTCTAGCTAGCATGGTTTCTGTCTGTGATTCAGGGAATCAGCCACACAATGCAAGCTCTGAGCACTATTTTGTACGATCTAACAAAATATCTTAAAAAGTCCATTTGCAGAGCTCTCAGAATGGAATTCAACCTTAACTAATGGATGCCATTCAGTTCACTTCCCCATTCCTATTCCCTTCCCTTCACTTATGTCAAGGGAATAATAATATTAAAGGGAAGAGCAGGTTCCATAACAAGCGGGACATAATAACCGTAACAGTCTGTCTTTAAATGATTTGATTGACTCATGCTAGACCTCACCGCTCCATTCTAAACTCTAATGGAGTCTGGCTATAATTTGACCACACTTTGATTGACACCCCCTTTCTCTATCTCAACTGTGACCCCTTGACAATGTACATTAGAGTCGGATTAAAGGCAAGGCGCTAACGCGTATTAGACAAAATTAAGTCAAGTCAGTGGACTGGCAAAGCTCTCTTCTTCTTTCTTTTCTGTCCCTTCTTAAATCCCCTCCTCCCTTTCCCCCCTCCCCAACCCCTCCGCCTCTCGCAGCATTAAAATTCCAATGCAATTCAAGTAGCGATAGCCGACTTATTAATACAGCCGCAACTTTGCCCTTGTGTAGGAAATCTAATGACAGAGCCACATAAGAAAGAGTGATAGTGTGTTATACGGGCGTTTACGGTGGAGATACAGACCCTTGCGAGGGGGAAAAAGCAAGGGTACAAACATCAACTATAACAATGTAGCCTTCATAACTAGGTGCTTCATTTGTCAAATACGCTTCACTTTGGACTCGGGACATACTTTACTTTGCCCCGAGCCCTTGGCATATTTAAGAGGGAGCTAGTTTTTCCTGCAGCAGGATACAGGCTTATTGTACTCTGCTTCTCCAGGGTGTAAATAGTTGTAAATCTTCGGCAGAACATTTATTTTAGTGAGACACCAAAGCATCCCACTCCTAATGATTGAATGCTACTTATTTTATTCTGTTTCCCCTTTAATTTTGGGGGATTTTGTACAGAATCTGGTTTGAAGACAATGAACTGACAAAATATTGTTTTAACAGCTGCGTGTCTTTGATTGGGCTCCGTCTTTGAAATATCACTTTAAGTTAGCCTTTGAACTTTAAATGAATTGGGGCTTCTTTTTGGTGTAAGGAGGAGATTTTTATTGTTGAAACGTTCATAAACTGCTTCCAACCGGTTGGAGGACAAGTTCGGAAACAGGATAAAGAGGGGGTGAAAGAAAGAGAGAGAGGGAAAGAAAGAAAGAAAGAAAGAAAGAAAGAAAGAAAGAAAGAAAGAAAGAAAGAAAGAAAGAAAGAAAGAAAGAAAGAAAGAAAGAAAGAAAGAAAGAAAGAAAGAAAGAAAGAAAGAAAGAAAGAAAGAAAGAAAGAAAGAAAGAGTCGGTTTTAAGTTCTCATACACCTTATAACCCACAAATAAAAACAACAGTTGTTATCTCTTCAAGAGAGGAACCATTTTCTTGGAGATACAGTCACACTGTTTTCCTTCTTTAACAGGACTCAGACCCTACACTTCCTTATGTGGCTTACCATTGCATTATGCTATCCATATGTTTCATTAAATCAACATACCATCAGAACCACAACACAACCCCCCCATTCAAACCTATTAAATGGTTACAGGCCCTCCGAAGAGTTAAAACAGCCTGTAACATTTATACTTAGTCTGGCTTGTTGCTTTTGACACCGGTAATAATGTGCGTTTGAGTTACTTGTTGTTTTGGCAAAAACTCAAATTCTATTATAGGATTAAGTAATTGAACACTAATCTAAAGGACTCGAGGTTTCCACTTCTTTGATAATGCCTTTAATCTTGGAGCAGTTTGAGAGAGACAGCGAAGTACAGAGTCACTGAAGGGAAAGCAGATTAGTTCAATTTCATGTTTTTAAGGAAGAGATATACTAGCTTTAGTGGGATTACTATATAATTGGTGAATTGAAATGTATTTAATGACACATGGATTAATTTAGCCTCTTTATAAACACGTGGCTTCATGTAAGGAGATACACTCATACAGTGATTGTTGGCTCTTACAGTTGTCACCCTGAAAATATAATCCTATAGTACAAAATATGAATCTGTCTGGGTTTCTTTTTCCTCATATGAACAATGTTATACACTACAGGATCAATGCCTGAACAAATTAGCCATCATTATATCTACTTAGTTCTAACATGAAGAACAGAAACACATGGATTTGGAATGTACAAATCCACAAATACAGTACATGCTTACTGTACATGTTTAAAGTAAATTGTGAAGATATTATATGCACTTTTATGAGGTTGTGGTTATTTGCAACTTGTTGTAACCTTGATGTTGTAAACATTCTGGTTTATGAGGTCAAACAGGGTTTATAAGTATTTAAGTATACTGATAAACATACTCTGAGTATACCAAACATTAGGAACACCTTCCTAATATTGAGTTGCACCCCCCCGTTTGCCCTCAGAACAGCCTCAATTTGTCAGGCATGGACTCTACAAGGTGTTGAAAGCATTCCACAGGGATGCTGGCTCATGTTGACTCCAGTGCTTCCCACAGTTGTGTCAAATTGGGTGGATGTCCTTTTGGTGGTGGACCGTTCTTGATACACACAGGAAACTGTTGAGTGTGAAAACCCAGCAGCGTTGCAGTTCTTGACACAAACCGGTGTTCCTGGCACCTACCCGTTCAAAGACACTTAAATCTTTTGTCTTTCCCATTCACCCTGTGAATGCACACATACACAATCCATGTCTCAATTGTCTCAAGGCTTAAAAATCCTTCTTTAACCTGTCTCCTTCCCTACATCTATACCAGTGGTCACCAACCTTTTCTGAGGAAAGATCACTTTCGCAGTCAAAAAGCAAGCCGAGATCTACCGCTCATATTTGTTTTGAAACATTACTTAAAAAATGTAACAATAACCTAAGAAAAACAGTTATTTAGGAATGAGGTTTGTGCAATAGGCCTAATACATTATCACAGCATATTGGCTATATGCCTGGCCTGCCAATACTGTTCTTCTCAGACCATATTGTGTTTCAAAACAAAAAAATTAAAAAGTTCAGGGCTTGAAACTAACTTTTTGGTCCAACAGCCACTGTGGCAGGTAGATTTAAATATCTACCAGCCACTCAGATTTTTTTACCAGCCAAAATATTTTTGAGTTGTTGCCATAATTAAACCAAAAACTAAAAACGGATGAGCATGCTTTGCAATGTTTCGAAAACAATACATGTATTACTAGTAAGAAGTGATGTGGTATATTGCAAATATATATTAATATATTTTTTAATCAAAATATCACAGATGAGACAAATGTTCAGCTGCCCCTTTAAGGGCAGGAGGTTACTGTGGCAATGAGGGCACTTTAGCTGCTGGAGTCGTCAGTTACAGTGTGCCTGCCTGTGAGATATGAGAATCTGACTAGCAGCCGATGTGTCTTTACTGAAGCATACACTCAAACATTGAAAAACAACCTAGCTTATGAACAAAACAATGTAAATAGCCAAGAAACACAAGCACAAAGGCTCACTTTAGTAGACTTTAGAGTAAATTAAACCAACTTTTATGCCTGGGTGCAGTGCTTCTAAACATGTATTGTCACTTCAATCATAGCTACCAGCTATGAAAAAAAATACAGAAACACTTAGAAAAAAGCTACCGCATAATTTATTTTGCTATAAATGTGCTCATACTTGACTTCTAACTCTTTTTATTCACAAATACCAGTGAAATGCTTGCAAATTCCAAAATCTACCCGCATTTGGGGGGTAGCGGGTGTTAATTGTAGGCCCTGGATCAGTTGGTGTAGCACTTGAGAGGCACAGCTGAGTATACATTGAAATAATTTACAAATCATTTGCTTTTTATTTGACTGGCTGATGGTACCTGCATCTGATGGTCATGGTGCTTTCAAGACAACTGGGAACTAGGGGAAAAAAACTAGGGGAAATCATGAAGTCAGTGATGTTCAGGTTAGAGCGTTGGGGCTCTAGAAAGATGCCAGAGTTTCCGACTTGGAATTCCGAGTTGGATGACCATTCAAAAATATTTTTCCCAGAGTTCCCAATATAGTTTGTTTCCCAGAGTTCCCAGTTGTCTTGAACGCACTGAAGTCGGAAGTTGGAGATGTCCGAGTTCCCACTTCCCAGTTGTTTTGAACACGGCATTAGTCTCAGCAGAGGGAGGGAAAGAGCAGCAGAGGGTCAGCCTCTTGCGGTCCCTGCTCTCTCCTTCCTTTCCTCCGGTGAGACTGACCAAAGAGAGGGGGTACTGTCCTCCACCTGATGGAGAAACTCGAGTCGCACCGCATCTGCATCTGCCTCAAGCACAAATTCATGTTGTTCCTATGACCAGAGAAAGTTAAATGTTCCTCAATATTAAAATAGACACAACGAGCTGCTAATAAAAATAAAAACGCAGGCCTATCGATCCACTTGGCTACTCATTCATTGCAGCACGAGTGGGAGGTAGGGACAAGTGCATATTATGTATTATTAATAGTGTTGAATAAAAACATTGACAGTGCTGAATAAAACATTTAACCTAAACTCACTCATAAAAACAGTAGCTCTTTGTGAAATCTCACATAGGCTAGTATCACACTTTGCTGTGGCCGGGGTCATGGAGGTTGTAGGCACGGTGATATGACCTATCCTATTGGCCAGCACAGTAGGCATACAAACAAACAAAATGGTTCAAAATGGTAACACATTGCCTACCCGGTGCACAGGGCTTCTGAATCAAGTGCACCTACCGCCAACAGCGCAACACGAATAATAATATAAAAAAGAAGCACAAGCCTTTATCCTTGGCTTTGCTGCATAAATGTTTGGTGATTGACTAGGAATGCCTTGAAGATCGACCGGTTGGGGACCACTGATCTAAACTGATTGATATGGATTTAACTAGTGACATCAATAAGGGATCATAGCTTTCACCTGGATTCGCCTGGTCAGTCTATGTCATGGAAAGAGCAGGTCTTAATGTTTTGTGTATATCTACTCTATAGGTACAGTTGAAGTTGGAAGTTTACATACACCTTAGCCAAATACATTTAAACTCAGTTTTTCACAATTCCTGACATTTAATCCTAGTAAAAATTCCCTGTTTTAGGTCAGTTAGGATCACCACTTTATTTTAAGAATGTGAAATGTCAGAATAATAGTAGAGAGAATGATTTATTTCAGCTTTTATTTATTTCATCACATTCCCAGTGGCTCAGAAGTTTACACACACTCAATTAGTATTTGGTAGCATTGCCTTTATATTGTTTAACTTGGGTCAAACGTTTCGGGTAGCCTTCCACAAGCTTCCCACAATAAATTGGGTGAATTTTGTCCCATTCCTCCTGACAGAGCTGGTGTAACTGAGTCAGGATTGTAGGCCTCCTTGCTCGCACACACTTTTTCAGTTCTGCCCACAAATGTTCTATAGGATTGAGGTCAGGGCTTTGTGATGGCCACTCCAATACCTTGACTTTGTTGTCTCCTGAGTGGCGCAGTGGTCTAAGGCACTGCATCGCAGTGCTGACTGTGCCACTAGAGATCCTGGTTCGAATCCAGGCTCTGTCGCAGCCGGCCGCGACCGGGAGACTCATGGGCGGCGCACAATTGGCCCAGCGTCGTCCAGGGTAGGGGAAGGAATGGCCGGCAGGGATGTAGCTCAGTTGATAGAGCATGGTGTTTGCAACGCCAGGGTTGTGGGTTCGATTCCCACGGGGGGCCAGTATAAAAAAATATATATATGTATTCACTAACTGTAAGTCGCTCTGGATAAGAGCGTCTGCTAAATGTAAAATGTTGTCCTTAAGCCATTTTGCCACAACTTTGGAAGTATGCTTGAGGTCATTGTCCATTTGGAAGACCCATTTGCGTCCAAGCTTTAACTTCCTGACTGATGTCTTGAGATGTTGCTTCAATATATACACAGTCACTCATGCAGCAAAGCACTCCCACAGCAGAGCGGCCTTTCAGGTTATGTCGATATAGGACTCATTTTACTATGGATATAGATACTTTTGTACCTGTTTCCTCCAGCATCTTCACAAGGTCCTTTGCTTTTGTTCTGGGATTGATTTGCACTTTTCGCACCAAAGTACGTTCATCTCTAGGAGACAGAACGTGTCTCCTTCCTGAGCGGTATGACGGCTGCATGATGTTTATACTTGCGTACTATTGCTTGTACAGATGAATGTGGTACCTTCAGGCATTTGGAAATTGCTCCCAAGGATGAACCAGACTTGCGGAGGTCTTGGCTGATTTCTTTTGATTTTCCCATGATGTCAAGCAAAGAGGCACTGAGTTTGAAGGTAGGCCTTGAAATACATCCACAGGTACACCTCCAATTGACTCAAATGATTTCAATTAGCCTATCAGAAGCTTCCATGACATAATTTTCTGGAATTTTCCAAGCTGTTTAAAGGCACAGTCAACTTAGTGTATATGAACTTCTGACCCACTGGAATTGCGATACAGTGAATTATAAGTGAAATAATCTGTCTGTAAACAATTTTTGGAAAAATTACTTGTGTCATGCACAAAGTAATGTCCTAACCGACTTGCCAAAACTATAGTTTGTTAACAAGACATTTGTGGAGTGGTTGAAAAACAAGTTTTAATGACTCCAACCTAAGTGTATGTAAACTTCCAACTTCAACTGTATTTGTTTAATTGTAATTTTAATTTACTTTAGTTTATTAGGAAATATTTTCTTAACTCTTTCTTGAACTGAATTGTTGGTTAAGGGCTTGTAAGGAAGCATTTCACGGTAAGGTCTACACCTGTTGTATTCGGCGCATGTGACAAATCAAATGTGATTTGATTTTATTGGAGGTACTTAAAGCGATACTTTGTGATTTTGGCAATGAAGCCCTTAATCTACTTCCCCAGAGTCAGTTGAATCATGGATAAAAATATTATATCTCTGCATCCAGTTTGAATGAAGTTAGAGGTAGTTTCATGAGCCAATGCTAACTAGCGTTAACACAATGACTGGAAGACTACGCTGTCTACTAGCATGCTAGTAGTTACCATAGACTTCCAGTCATTGCGTTAACGCTAGTTTGCAATTGCTCTAACGCTAGTTAGCAACTTCCTTCAAACTACACGCAGAGACATAAACATGTTATCCACAAGCTCATCTGACTCTGGGGAAGTGGATAAAGGGCTTCATTGCCAAAATCCTGAAGTATCACTTTAAGTCTACTTATACATATACATCATGATGTCATAATAACTCTTACAGTGGGGGAAAAAAATATTCAGTCAGCCACCAATTGTGCAAGTTCTCCCACTTAAAAAGATGAGAGAGGCCTGTAATTTTCATCATAGGTACACGTCAACTATGACAGACAAAATTAGAGAAAAAAATCCAGAAAATCACATTGTAGGATTTTTTATGAATTTATTTGCAAATTATGGTGGAAAATAAGTATTTGGTCAATAACAAAAGTTTCTCAATTCTTTGTTATATACCCTTTGTTGGCAATGACACAGGTCAAACGTTTTCTGTAAGTCTTCACAAGGTTTTCACACACTGTTGCTGGTATTTTGGCCCATTCCTCCATGCAGATCTCCTCTAGAGCAGTGATGTTTTGGGGCTGTCGCTAGGCAACACGGACTTTCAACTCCCTCCAAAGATTTTCTATTGGGATGAGATCTGGAGACTGGCTAGGCCACTCCAGGACCTTGAAATGCTTCTTACAAAGCCACTCCTTCGTTGCCCGGGCGGTGTGTTTGGGATCATTGTCATGCTGAAAGACCCAGCCACGTTTCATCTTCAATGCCCTTGCTGATGGAAGGAGGTTTTCACTCAAAATCTCACGATACATGGCCCCATTCATTCTTTCCTTTACGCGGATCAGTCGTCTTGGTCCCTTTGTAGAAAAACAGCCCCAAAGCATGATGTTTCCACCCCCATGCTTCACAGTAGGTATGGTGTTCTTTGGATGCAACTCAGCATTCTTTGTCCTCCAAACACGACGAGTTGAGTTTTTACCAAAAAGTTCTATTTTGGTTTCATCTGACCATATGACATTCTCCCAATTCTCTTCTGGATCATCCAAATGCACTCTAGCAAACTTCAGACGGGCCTGGACATGTACTGGCTTAAGCAGGGGGACACGTCTGGCACTGCAGGATTTGAGTCCCTGGCGGCGTAGTGTGATACTGATGGTAGGCTTTGTTACTTTGGTCCCAGCTCTCTGCAGGTCATTCACTATGTCCCCCCGTGTGGTTCTGGGATCATTTTGACCCCACGGAGTGAGATCTTTCGTGGAGCCCCAGATCGAGGGAGATTATCAGTGGTCTTGTATGTCTTCCATTTCCTAATAATTGCTCCCACAGTTGATTTCTTCAAACCAAGCTGCTTACCTATTGCAGATTCAGTCTTCCCAGCCTGGTGCAGGTCTACAATTTTGTTTCTGGTGTCCTTTGACAGCTCTTTGGTCTTGGCCATAGTGGAGTTTGGAGTGTGACTGTTTGAGGTTGTGGACAGGTGACGTTTATACTGATAACAAGTTCAAAGAGGTGCCATTAATACAGTTAATGAGTGGAGGACAGAGGAGCCTCTTAAAGAAGAAGTTACAGGTCTGTGAGAGCCAGAAATCTTGCTTGTTTGTAGGTGACCAAATACTTATTTTCCACCATAATTTGCAAATAAATTCATTAAAAATCGTACAATGTGATTTTCTGGAGAAAGAAAATTCTCAATTTGTCTGTCATAGTTGACGTGTACCTAAGATGAAAATTACAGGCCTCTCTCATCTTTTTAAGTGGGAGAACTTGCACAATTGGTGGCTGACTAAATAATTGTTTTCCCCCACTGTATACTGTATGTACTGTATGTATTCTTTATGGATTATGGATTCATTAATCATGCTCCAGATCCACTACTCCCTGAACACAAGTACAACAACACAGAAACAAAAAGTTACAGAACGTGCCCTATATCTGTCAAAGTCATCATGAGACTGGGCATAATAGTTCACTTGTATTCTGCTCCGGAGATATTCAATTTCTGTGGTAAATTCTCATTGAATCAAGGACAAAATAAATGGATGGCCTCATCACACAAGATGACCCTCCACATAAGGCAAAACATGGAATTTGGGATCCACTTGGACAACATAGATGCAAATATTCCAGATATCCCCTGAAACTTAGGTAATATGTCAGCATAGGCAACATATAACTAATATGCCAGGATAGGTGACATATAACTCCAATGTTTAAATGCCACTATTTTGACATTATTCTAATGAGACCATGTTGAATACACATACTCTTTATTGGACAAATCTCACATTTTAGTGTTGTCTCTCTCTCTCTTTCTTTCTCTTCTCCCTCTATCATGTGATGTCTTTGATATTAATAGCTGGACATTTAGGGGGCAAGCAGAAGTGATGGAAGTTAAAAGAATATGATGAGAAAATGAAAGAATGGAAAATGTAGATAGATGTCCTACATTTTGTCAGCTAAAATCGGGATATTGTCTGAGCGAGGCTGTGCCGTGTTCTCCAGTTGTCAAAAGACAGTAAGTAATTATTAAAATAGCAGTTTGAAACACGGGGAGATTAAAGTGATGCTAATGATAAGTGAGAGAAGAAAAGGCCAAGCTATATTTTAATTCCTCTGAGAATGGTTAATGACTTCTATTGCCTGAGATTAAACTAAACCTGTCTCATCAGCTTTTTCTAGCTCGTTGAGAGAGAGAGAGAGAGAGAGAGAGAGAGAGAGAGAGAGAGAGAGAGAGAGAGAAGAGAGAGAGAGAGAGAGAGAGAGAGAGAGAGAGAGAGAGAGAGAGAGAGAGAGAGAGAGAGAGAGAGAGAGAGAGAGAGAGAGAGAGAGAGAGAGAGAGAGAGAGAGAGAGAGAGAGAGAGAGAGAGAGAGAGAGAGAGAGAGAGAGAGAGAGAGAGAGAGAGAGAGAGAGAGAGAGAGAGAGAGAGAGAGAGAGAGAGAGAGAGAGAGAGAGAGAGAGAGAGAGAGAGAGAGAGAGAGAGAAGCCTCCTGCACATTCATTTATTAAACTCTTTTAAGGAAGCACATTGATTTGCATAGGTTAAACTTTTGAAACATTTTGGGCTAAAAGCCGCCCGACGCCCCGTAAAGCTGTCATGTAGAGCCAGGGCTGTTGAGTTGCTCAAGGCACACTATAAAGAATTAATTATATGCGAACTGCCAAGTTTAATCAGAAAATATCAATTATTTAAACGGAAAGGTTTGCTCCTGTTTAGAGCACAATGTTTTTTTTACAGACAGACAGGATTACATTGACAAGCTCCTCACTATCTGTTTTTTATCATCAAAGCTCAATGTTGTTAGCTTCACATTTCTCAATACTCTCCTCCACACCTTTATTTGTATATAGCCTAACTATATTATTTTGCTAGCATGTGTCCCAACTCCCCAGATCCCCATAATCACATCTAGAGTACAAAAACAAAACTAGAGTACAAAAACCAAAAGTAAAATATGAATCTCCTGTTTTCAGGCCTCGCTCAGTTGAGACAAAGAGCTATTTCGTGAAATTTTAAGCATGACATTAACACAGGAGCCCATGTGACCCAGGAAATGAAATGCATGGCTCGTGTTGACATGGCATTACCGCGATTCAAAACTGTTCATTAATATTTGTTTTCCCGGAACCCTTCTGGCATGTCCTTCGCCAAGGTACCGGAGCAATGCCAGAAATTGTAAGGCTCAACACACATATTTCCTGGTGGCAATTAACATGCATTCCTATGCACTGAGCCCCTCACATAGCAGCCGCAATCCGTACAGCCGCAACACTCTTTATCAGCACTGGGGTGATAGAAGTCACTGAACATTCTGCTGACAGCAGATTATTTTTGTTTTGATACAGATGTCAGGCTTGAGTTGGTGGTGCTTTCCACTTTTACAGCTGCAAGCCCTGGTAGCCTTAATCAGTAACAGAGAGAGAAGAGAGGCTTTTACTGTTTTTCTTTCTCATGTTTTTTCTCTCCCTCTTTCTATCACCATCTATCTATTTCATTCACTTTCTGTTATTTATTCCTCACTTCTCTCTCTCTCTCTCTCTCTCTCTCTCTCTCTCTCTCTCTCTCTCTCTCTCTCTCTCTCTCTCTCTCTCTCTCTCTCTCTCTCTCTCTCTCTCTCTCTCTGTCCCTAACCTCCCTCCCTCCCTCCCTCCCTCCCTCCCTCCCTCCTCCCTCCCTCCCTCCCTCCCTCCCTCCCTCCCTCCCTCCCTCCCTCCCTCCCTCCCTCCCTCCATCTCTCTGTCTCTGTCTCTGTCTCTGTCTCTGTCTCTGTCTCTGTCTCTGTCTCTGTCTCTGTCTCTGTCTCTCTCTCTCTCTCTCTCTCTCTCTCTCTCTCTCTCTCTCTCTCTCTCTCACACACACAGACACATACACACACAATAAATAGGTCTGACATTTAAAGTGCTGGTAGGAGTGACTGTCATCATCCCAGAGAGGACGAATCACGGGACTCATCCAAGACTAAAATCTGTAATGTGTTCTAAACAGAGCACATTTCTCTCTACTAGGCCACATGCCTGCATGTTGCACTACTATTGCCAAATCTCACTGGGATGTTATAGATCCTATAACCAAATACTCAGTCAGCCTCCAATTACATATGGATCTAAAAGCAAAGGGCTGGAATCTTGAAAGAAGATTCAGGACATTAACTTAATTTCTTTCAATACTATTTAAGGGCCTTTATCGCTTTAAATGTGTTTTATTATGTAGCAGAATATACATGAATACAATTGTAACAAATGGATATTGTGCTTCTTTAACACAAAATAATAACAGTAAAACATCAGATTTAAACAGAAGGACACATCAGAACAGCGTAGACAGAAAAAACGGGAAAACAATTACATGAATCCAACACATGGGCAGAACAAAAAAGCAAGACACCCAGCTCAATGGTTGTGATCGATATCATCAATGGCTATTGCTGCTGGCGTGCATAATTTGATAGGGGGGTTCATGCTAACATTCACACCTGTGTCAGAGACAATGTAATCTCCTCCCTTTGAATCAATGATACCTTTTACGGTCTCAACACTTTTCCATTATGTGAAGGTAGCTTAACACTATGCTATGCTTGAACACACCGATATGCTGTAGAGGCCACTGAAGTGATATCATAAGTGATGACAATATACATATGTTGGAAATAGTTAAAGAAACAGATGTTATAACAACTGATGTAGCTAACACATTTTTGATCCATGCAATAATAATCAAGCTTCTGTAACAATAGTTAGTTTGTTAGTAGCTAACAACTATTAGTCGGGCTAATAAGGTTTTAGCCCTTGTAGTTGATGATGGAATGCAATGCTATTAGTTATGATAAAAAGTATGCAGTGACTTCAACTACGTACTGCTCAACTCAGCACTTTAGTTATATTTAAATAAAACATTTTCATAGGTTCATGAAGAGATGTTTTAAATCAAAATAATTTGTAAGTCGCTCTGGATAAGAGTGTCTGCTAAATGACTTAAATGTAAATGTAAATGTAATTGCTTAAAGTCCGAGATGTCGTCTCTTTATGCCAGAGGAAACATATTGTCTCTGTCTTATTTCCTTTACATATTTAAATACTAAATCTAAATAATATACATACTAAATCCTAATTTGTTTTCTCTTTTTTTCTTAAGGAATATCTCTGTTTCAGTAGTGTAAAGTACTTAAGTAAAAAAATACTTTGAAGTACTATTTAAGTAGTTTTCTGGGATATCTGTACTTTACTATTTATATTTTTGACAAATTTTACTTTTACCGCAATACATTCATAAAGAAAATAATGTTATTTTTACTCCATACATTTTCCCTGACACCCAAAAGTACTCGTTACATTTGTTATGCTTAACAGAACAGGAAAATGGTCAAATTCACACATTTAGGATGACCAAGGATGTTCTCTTGATAACTGCCTCTGATCTGGCGGACTCACTAAACATAAATGCTTTGTTTGTAAATTATGTCTGAGTGTTTGAGTGTGCCCCTGGCTATCCATAAATAAATAAAAACAAGAAAAGGAATTTTAAATTATTTATTCTTTAACTTTAACTTTTGATACGTAAGTATATTTAAAACCAAATACATTTAGACTTTTACTCAAGTAGCATTTTATTAGGTGACTTTCACTTTTACTTGTCATTTTCTAGTAAGGTATCTTTACTTTTACTCAAGTATGACAATTGGGTACTTTTTCTACCACTGGAGATATTACAGTAATGAATTAAGAAATCACATTAATAATGCACATATTCTTGTCACATATTTATTGCTATTTCCCCAGACATCAACAGACATCAAAATGTCACAGTTGTTGTTAGATCCCCATTGGTTTCAATTAAAATCTCGCTGAGGCAATAGAAATAGACAATTCAGTTGGATCAGGCTCTTCAGAGGTAGTAATGGACTGATTAGATTAACCTTGAACATCAATTAGGGTTAAAAATAAGCTTAAATGTATGTTTAAATCTCCACACTGTATTTGATGCTAAACTATCCTAAAGGTAAAACTCAATTTTTCTATTATTTTCCCACCCAGAAACCATTATTTCCACAATAGAGCATTCAGTTATAATTTGTTCTCTTAAAATAACTCTCAATTTCTCTTTTAGGCATTTTATTGTTTTGTACTCTCAGGGATTATCTCAGTCGCTCAAGCAAATCAATATTAGATAAAATACAAATGTTTTTCAACTGAAATGTTTTAACAAACATAAAGAGATTGAAAGAGAAAGTACAGAGATTCCCTTTTACTAGGATAAAGCACAGCAGCCAATTTCTCCTACATTATTGTCATCTCTAACTCTCCATATAAATCAACATAAACCTCCACACACAGTTTAACTGTTCATTACTACTTTTACAGCTGTATAAGTCTCTCTCTCACTCTCCCCATGTGATAGCTTTAGCTTGTCAAGCTTTTTCTCACTGCCATTGCTGCCTACAGCACTCTGCACAGCTCGGCTCCCACCCCACCTGGTAACGGTGCATCCCGACGCGAAAAATACTGCCTGATGCTCACTGCCATTTCCAGCACCCAGTTCCCAAACCCCCTCACAGCCCTCGTTACGTGTGAAGGGGAGGGGAGCATGGGAGCCGAGAGCATGAGCCGACATCTTTGTAATTATTTTAATAACATGTGTAAATGGTCACCGGGCCTATCGGTCTCAATCAAGGCCCGACAAGCAGAGCACAGAGCAGCTGATACCACCTAGGGGCTGGAGGGGAAGGGGGGAGGGATACGGAACGCATGATTCATCCAACAAGCCGTGAAGCTGATTAATTTCACTCTTCATTAAGAATGGGTTGCAGCATCTTTTTCTCTTGGACTCGGGCATATCTATTCACACGTCATCCGTTTGTCTTTCTTTTATTTATTTTTTAAATTCCTGAGCGGCTGCGGTAAGCAGTGGCGGCCACCCTCCTCCTTCTCCTCCCTCCTCTTCTCTCCCTCCTCCTCCTCGCGTTGTGCCCATGGCAAATGAAAGGTCAAAGACGCTGCAGTGATTAATGAGCAGCTAGACTCTGGGATCTCTCTGTCACAATCCTCCTCTTCCCCCCTCCTTATCTCTCCACCCCCCACTGTCAGCCTCCCACCCTCCTCCCCACCACCCTCTTATTATTTCATCTGCTAATTTCTACTCCCAAGACTGCTTAGTTAGTCTGTTTGTTTGGGTAGGATGGGAAATCATTGTCTGTCTGTCACGGAAAGTGATTGTCTGTTTTGTAGCGAGTGGACAGGGAGGGTAGAGGTGGTGTTCTGTTTGGTGTTGTAGTTGTAGTTGGTAGAGAGTTAATGGAGAATGTTGAGGTGTGTGTGTGTGTGTGTGTGTGTGTGTGTGTGTGTGTGTGTGTGTGTGTGTGTGTGTGTGTGTGTGTGTGTGTGTGTTGTGTTCCCACTAGTGAGAAGGAAGAATAAAGAGTGGGCTGCCTTTCTGCTTTTCATCTGAAGAGTTTGTTGCTAAAGTCTAATGATTTTAGTGGCTGTCAGCACAAAACCCCCACTTCAGCGCGCCAGCCCTTTTATGGTGTAAATGAACTCAGGTCTTCAGCACTCTATTCGCAGGGTGGATGACACTTCACGGCCCCTTTTTTCACTGTTTAAATTGAAAAAAGTATTGAAATATTTACTCTCAAATGCGCTGCGGATTAACAGTGGTAATTGACTGAGACAGAGTGAGTTCTGTGTATGTGTGTGTGAGTGAGTGAGACAGAATTTGTGTTTGTGTCAGTGTCAGTGTGCGTGTGTGTGTCAAGTGTTTGTGTTCCCTGTGTGTGTGTGTGTTTTCAAGAGGGCCCCTCTTGTTTGAATTCATATCCTTGGGGCACAATAGCCCTGTTAGCCCTGTTAGTTTCTGCCTGTCACTTTCTCTCCACCAGTTGCTTTTTCTTTCAGCAGATAAGTGGGCCCTAATTCTGAGGAAATCAGAAGCCACTGAGAATCATTCGCCTCTCCTTTTCCCATGGCACCCAAATAGACGCCCAGTCTAATAGACAGAGAGAGAGAGTGAAGGAGCGAGAGGAAAAGAGGGGGAGTAAAATAAAGAGGGAGAGGGGGGGGGGAAACTCAACAACGAGCAAAACAATTTTGTCACCACAAGCAGATCAAATTGAAAAGTCTCCTGGAAGGGAGAGGAGCCAGAATGGAGAGGAGTTGTCAGATCAGGCAAAAAGCAATGAATAGATCTAAGCGGTCTAAATTGGCATCAGGTGTGGGCTCTTCTGGCTGCTGATAGGCTCCCACATTGTGCTGGCGAGACAGTTGGCCATTTCCAACTATACAATGGGAGAAATTAATGCAAATGAGCGGTAGTGGACTGGCATGTATTTAAATGCAGATTGAATGGGAGGATTTCTCTCTGCGTAACGCCTGATAACAGGTTGCTTTAGAGAAGGGCCATATTGTGTTGGATCATCCCCTCGCCACCCCCCACTGCTTCTGCTCACATCCCCACACCACACCACCAGTCCCTTTTTGTGCTCTACACTTTTTTTTCCAACAATTTTATTCTCTCTCCCTCTCTTATGTCTCATAAGGGTTCATTGTTCAGAGGTTAAACTGTCTCTCTAAACTATTTACATTGCTCATTTATTTGAATTTCAGATCATTCTGGTGTGTCTCTCTCCCACACACACGCACACACACACTGCTTACCGCCTTTGGCTGTCCACACAAAATGTTAATTGCAAAAGGACAGGGAGCCAAGGCGAAAGAGAGAGGAACAAAGAAAGAGAGAGAGAAAAGTTGGTTCAATCAGTAATGATAATGTTCCTGTTGTGTCTATAGCCTCATTAGAAGCAACAGAGAGAGAAGGCAGGAGAGCATGTGTTACACAAACAAGTTCCCCCCCAACGAATCCGCTGCTGTTGCAGTCTGCCTGGCCAGCTCCTAGCCCCGTAGCTATCCATCTTCTCACGCGTCGTCCTCCTATATTTAAAGTGCTGTCGTTACAAGCCCTTTAGCAGACCTGTGTGTGCTGACTGTTGATGTATTCATTCAATTTCATAAGAACTTACATTTGCACCAAATTGTATTTTCTGTTGTTACCCACTGACAAACTATTTTTCAGAAAATTATAGTTTTTGTCTAAAAAGGTAAAGTATTAAGGATATAATGCACGTACAAAAGTGAACAATTCCATACCAATGTTCCCTGGAAAGAAGAAAAGATAAATATGACATTGAATGTTAAATGTGCAGAAACATTTGTGCAACCTGCAGCCTGCTCAACCTGGCGAAGACTAAAGATGGCTTTTCCACCTCAGAAAGCACTTTCTATTTTTTTCTTTGCATTCAAATACAATTTGCATGCAATTAATTGTGATTAATTAGACCTACTGACTCCTGCCTATCCTGTACCATAATTGTTTTGCATTTGTATGTTCACTTTGATTATATTATTTGATTACCTAACATACCACTTCTTTGTTGCATTTTATTTAAAGATAAAACAAGTAAGACAGTAAGATATTATTTTAAACAACCCTATTGGCTTTACTGGATAGGCATTTATGCATTTATAAACACTGCTAGAATGACTCCATAGCAGTTGATGCATACATACAGGTGCTTCACAGACGTGTCAGTGACTATCATCCATGACAGTTATTTCGAAGCGACCATATTAGTATCAAGGGCAGTTTGGGGGCAGATAGCGGCAGCTGCAGAGATGTGTTTCTTGTCCAGAGGTTTCTGTTGCGCGGTGCTACAGTGCAGGCTGTGATTAATAGCTAGGTAATGTAGTGTTGAAATGAGTAAACACTCCCTTTGCTCCTTGGCTTTATGCTTCAGCGGCTTGATGACAAGGGCAGAGCAAGGTGAGAATTAAACAGGCACTGGCTGCAGAACAAGAGAGAAAGAAAGAGAAACAAAAGAAAGGGGAGTGAGGGAGGAGGAGGAGGAGTAAATCATGACAGACCTGGCTAGTGTGTGTAAACGAAGAGAAGGATAAGGGAAGCACCATCTTCACTCTTCGGTTATAAATGAAGTAAAGCGTCTGACAAAAGTGGAAGTGGAAGAAGCAAGCTCGTCCTCTTCTCCTGTTTCCAAATTCTATTTCACCTTTATTTAAGCAAAAAGGTGAATAAAGAATAATTAAAAGCGCTCAAGGGAGAGCGGATTTAATTTCACATGTAAGGGGCTAAAGATTTCATTTTAAGGCATGGCGAGCAGGAGAGGAGGTTACTAAGAAGAACAAAGCGATGGAACACGAGATGAACATGCAGTGGCGAAGATGCTCATTGGACTTTCACCTGACACGTTTTTAATTATCCCTCCCAACTCCTGGTATTTTGAAGAGAGAGGGGGTGAAAAAGACAAGATTATCTGATTAGCAGTCATGGTTACCACTGATTACTCGCTCATGGGGAAAGAGACATGGCTAGCTTAGCGGCTAACTGTACAGTTATGTATCTCCTTGAGCTCTTAAACACCATACACTTAGAAAAATAGGTTCATGAAGGGTTCTTTGGTTGTCACATAGCATAATCCTTTTTTTGTTGTTGTTTCGGATAGAACCCTTTCATCCAACAAAGAACCCTCAAATAACCTCTGGTGAAAAGGTTCTACCCGGAACCCAAAAGGGTTCTACCTGGAACCCAAAGGGTTCTAGCACAGCCGAAAAACCCTCTATGGTTCTAGGTAGCCCTTTTTTCTAAGAGTGTAGTTCTTCAACTCCAAAGAGTACTGTACAGGCATTTGCGCCGGAGCTAAAAGCTAAAAGCACACTTCTCGCTGGCAGTATCAGTAGACAAATACCTATTGTGGATACAGCGGAGCATTGTACAATGCCTCCAGACTCCTCTTATTAAAAAAGTGAAACTTGTACATCTCATACAGTTGAACCAGTGCTTTTCATCACAAAAAACTCTCTCCATTAGTTGTTTCTGAAGTTGATGTATCCCAATTATTATTATTATTATACTAGCAGCTTGTTCACATATACATACTGTAGCATTATCCTCTATCTTATTGTTAAACTATGATCAAAAGGAGTTTGAGAAGCTGGCTCAGAGTCCCAATGCTGGGCTACGTTGTCCAGTGATGTGAACCAAAGTATAAACTGTATTTTAATTGAAATGGATGTATTCTTTTATTTGGCCCATTCTGGAATTGATATTGAACAATAGGGATATGCCAGACTGTCCTAACAATGGCTGCTAGCTTGTCTGACGTGTCCCCCTCTTCACTCTGTTAAAGAGAAGAATACACTTCAATGTTTGCCGAGCTTATCCCCCTAACAGACACTCAAATACTTGCTCCCCCTTTCACTTTTTTTTCTCTTTCACTTCTCTCTCTCTTTCTCTGTCCCTCTATCTTTCTCAGTTTATTTTGTTTTCTTTCTCTATCTATCTCTTCTGTCCTTCTCTGTTTTCTTTACCATCTCTCACTCTCTCTCTCTCTCTCTCTCTCTCTCTCTCTCTCTCTCTCTCTCTCTCTCTCTCTCTCTCTCTCTCTCTCTCTCTCTCTCTCTCTCTCTCTCTCTCTCTCTCTCTCTCTCTCTCTCTCTCTGTCTCCCCCCTCTATGAAATAATACATTCTGTCAGTCTGGAGCATGGGAATGAATTTGGTCCTGCAATCCCAAAATCCTCTTCCCCTCCCTCCCTCTCTCCCTCCCGCCGTCATGTCACTCTGCTCGCACTGCGTTTGACACTTAAATATTATATGTTTATCAGTCTATAATGAAATACTGACAAGTCCCCCGCACAAAGGATACTGTGTTCCGTTAATAGCATTTAACGAACCTCTGGGCTCTCACAAAGGGCCGTCCCTATTGCAGCTGACAGCAGAGAAGAACAGAGGGGCCCCTGGTCCAGGACCCCTGGAGAGGGAGGTTATTAGGGTGTTATAGGAACGGTCTCTCTATGTGTCTGTCTCGCCCCCTCTCTCTTTCTCAGCCCCTGTCTGTGTGTCTATCTGTCTGTCTGTCTGTCTGTCTGTCTGTCTGTCTGTCTGTCTGTCTGTCTGTCTGTCTGTCTGTCTGTCTGTCTGTCTGTCTGTCTGTGTATTTCTTTCTGTATGCATCTCTGTCTCTCTCTTTCTTATGGCCCGTCTCTGAGACGTGCCACTTATACTTGTTTTCTTTTTTGTGTGTGTTTTGTACATTAACTGAGGAGTCCCATGCAACTTTAAATGTTACTGTAATTTAATTTTGAAATGTAATGTCAGCACATGTTTTCAGATGTATTGAGGCCTCAACAAGTGTTTGAACTGTATCTAAATATGTATGGTCTGAATCCCAACATCAGATACACATCCTAACTAAAGCGTGATAAAGACTGTTGAGAGCACTTCTTGTCGCTTCAACTGGTCTGTGATCAGAGGTTCACTCTCATTTGAAATAGTTAATCCGTTTTAACCCTACCACTACTTACCACTGCTCTTAATAGCCTGAACTCCCTGATGAGCTCTCTATGAACTCTCTCTATGTCTCGCTACATTAATAATGGCCTGTAACCTAAGTAACGCTCCTCGCCATTCCTCGCTGTTCAAGTAATTTCGGCGACGGTTGGCGGCGTCACGTGCTATGCTAATTCCAAGCAGATGTGTCTGCTATGTCTGGCTACAGCTGGCTAGAGTACAGAGAACCACGCTATGATTCGTTTCCATGCAGTTTGTGATGTCAAGTGAGTGAAGCATCGCCGTACGAGACTCCTCTGACTCTGCAGAATGAAATATAGCCAAGGTTCACTGTGAGTGCAGAGCGGAGTATGTACCCCATCTGTAATACACTGTGTAGGCTAATATCAGCCTCCTATTCTCTGGTATTGCAGACGAGATATCGATTGGGCGAAATTGTCCAATATTGGAGCTAACTGTTGTGATATTCATCATGCTGTCACCTCTCTTCCCTGCAACTAGGCCTTATTACAAACCCAGGTTTGAAGAGGTTGAAGGGTTTTAGTCGCGGAGATGTAGCAAACAATTCATCATAGAGAGAGAGAGGGAGGGAGAAGCAGGGGAGAGAGAGAGAGGGAGAGAGAGAGAGAGAGGGAGGCGGGAGGGGAGGGAGAGAGAGAAAGTGTGAGAGAGCGAAAGATGGAGAGAAAGCGAGAGAGAGAGAACTAGAAAACTATAAAAACTCTCAGGTGATGCCTTTAAATTTATGTCTTGTCAGGTTATACATTAAGAATTACATTATCAAGTGAGAGAGAGAGTGTGAGAGACACAGAGAGAGAGAGAGAAAGCAGAGACACCAATAGTTTTTCTCTCCTCCTATCTGCTGAGTAGACCTATTTACTCTCCTGACAGACTTAAATTGACTTTTTATTTTCATCTCTCTTTTGAAGTGTTTGTATTTATGAAAGATCCCCATTAGCTGCCGCCAAGGCAGCAGCTACTCTTCCTGGGGTCCATCAACATTAAGGTAGTTATATACACAATTAAAAATATTACATGACATTACATTTCATAACACTTTACCCAATACATTTAGTGTGTTCCCTCAGGCCACTACTCCACTATCACATATTTACAATACAACATCCATGTGTACGTGTGTGTAGAGTGTGTGTATGTGTGTCTGTGCCTGTGTGTGTGTCTTTTCACAGTCCCCACTGTTCCATAAGGTGTATTTTTATCTGTGTTTAAAATCTGGTTCTACTGCTTGCATTAGTTACCTGATGTGGAATAGAGTTCAATGTAGCCATGGCTCTATGTAGTACTGTGCGCCTCCCATAGTCTGTTCTTGACTTGGGGATTGTGAAGAGACCTTTGGTGGCATGTCTTGTGGGGTATGCATTGGTGTCCAAGCTGTGCTAGCAGTTTAAACAGACACCTTCGCACATTCAGCATGTCAACACTTCTTACAAAAACAAGTAGTGATGAAGTCAGTCTCTCCTCCACTTTGAGCCATGAGAGATTTACATGCATATTATTAATTTTAGCTCTCCATGTACATTTAAGGGCCAGCCGTGCTGCCCTGTTCTGAGCCAATTGTAATTTTTCGGCCCTCTTTGTGGCACCTGACAACACGACTGAACAGTAGTCCAGGTGCGACAAAACTAGGGCCTGTAGTAGCTGCCTTGGTGATAGTGTTGTTAAAAAGGCAGAGCAAAGCTTTATTGTGGACATACTTCTCCCTATCTTAGCTACTGTTGTATCAACATGTTTTGACCATGACAGTTTGTCACCCCAAGCAGTTTAGTCACCTCAACTTGCTCAATTTCCACATTATTTATTACAATATTTAGTAAATGATTTGTCCCAAATACAGTGCTTTTAGTTTTTGAAATATTAATGAATAACTCACTCCTTGCCACCCATTCTGAAACTAACTGCAGCTCTTTGTTAAGTGGTTCAGTGATTTTGCTCGCTGTAGTAGCTGACGTGTATAGTGTTGTGTCATCCGCAAACATAAACACACTGGCTTTACTCAAGGCCAGTGGCATGTCATTAGTAAAGCTTTTAAAAAGCGGCCCTGGGGAATTCCTGATTCTACCTGGATTATGTTGGAGAGGCTTCCATTAAAGAACACTCTCTGTGTTCTGTTAGACAGGTAACTCTTTATCCACAATATAGCACAGAGTGTAAAGCCATAACACATACATTTTTCCATCAGCAGACTATGATCGATGTCAACAGCCACACTGAAGTCCAACAAAACAGCTCCCACAATTTTTTTATCATCAGTTTATCTCAGCCAATCATCAGTCATTTGTGTAAGTGCCGTGCTTGTTGAACGTCCTTCCCTATAAGCATGCTGAAAGTCTGTTTTCAATTTGTTTACAGTAAAATAGCATTGTATCTGGTCAAACACAATTTTTTCCAAAAGTTTACTAAGGGTTGGTAACAGGCTGATTGGTCAGCTATTTGAGCCAGTAAAGGGGGTTTTACTATTCTTGGGTAGTGGAATTACTTTGGCTTCCCTCCAGGCCTGAGGGCACACACTTTCTAGTTATGCTTAGATTGAAGATATGGCAAATAGGCGTGGCAATATCATCCGCTGTTATCCTTAGTAATTTTCCATCCAAGTTGTCTGACACATTGTTGATAGACAACAATGTTTTCACCTCTTATCGTCTGCTATTACCCTCAGTAATTTTCCATCCAAGTTGTTACATACTTGGATGTGTAGTGTCAGCATTGGTTGCTGGCATGTCATGCCTAAGTTTGCTCATTTAAAATCATTAAAGTAATTGGCAATATCAGTGGGTTATGCGATGAATGAGCCATCTGATTCAATGAATGATGGGGCTGAGTTTGCCTTTTTGCCCAACATGTCATTTAAGGTGCTCCAAAGCTTTACTATCATTCTTTATGTCAAATATCTTTGTTTCATAGTATAGTTTCATATTTTTATTCAGTTTAGTCACATGATTTCTCAATTTGCAGTACTTTTGCCAATCAATTGTACAGCCAGACTTTGCCATTCCTTTTGCCTCATCCCTCTCAACCATACATTTTTTATTTCTTCATCAATCCACTGGGATTTAACCATTTTTAGTCATTTTGTTAATGGGTGCATCCTTATTAGTAACTGGAATAAGCAATTGCATAAATGTGTCAAGTGCAATGTCTGGTTGCTCCTCATTAAACACCACAGAAAAACAAATATTCTTTCCATTAACAACATAGGAATCACTACAAAACATATTGATTTGATTTGATTTGATTTAAATGACCTCTTATGCACTATATTAGGCCCAGCTTTTGGAACTTTGGTTTTCCTAGATATGGCTACTATATTGTGAACACTACATCCGATGGATTTGAATACTGCTTTAAAAGCATATTTCTACAGCATTAGTACATATGTGATCAATACATGTTTATGATTTCATTCCTGTGCTGTTTGTAACTACCTTGGTAGGTTGATTGATAACCTGAACCAAGTTGCAGGCACTAGATACATTTTTCAGCGTTTTCTTGAGTGGGCAGCCTGATGAAAGCAAGTCAATATTTAAATCACCCAGAAAATACACCTTTCTATTGATATCACGTACATTATCAAGCATTTCACGCATATTATCCAGATACTGACTGTTAGCACTTGGTGGTCTGTAGCAGCTTCCCACCAGAATGGACTTTAGTTGAGGCAGATGAACCTGTAACCATATTATTTCAACAGTATTTAACATGAGATCCTCTCTAAGCTTAACAGTAATGTGCTTCTGAATATCAATGGCAACACCTCCACCTTTGACATTTCTGTATTTTCTGTAGATGTTATTACCGTGTATTGCTACCACTGTATCATAAAAAGTATTATCTAAGTGAGTTTCAGAGATTGGCAGACTATGAATGTCATCTGTTACTAGCAAATTATTGATTTCATGAACCTTGTTTCTTAAGCTATGTATGTTAACGTGAGCTATTTTTAGCACATTTCTGGGATGCTTGATTGTTTTCATTGCTTTACTGGGAAGCTTATCAGAAGTAGACTTGCTCATGTTATTTATATTGGAGCTGATAGTGCACAGTGAGCTGCACACAGTGGACTTCCTACTATGGCACACCGCCTCAGTGCTAACAGTATAACTTTGTTTCATAGGCACATGATTACTGCATACAATAGTTGTAGGATCAGCAGAGGGACATACATTAGGTTACTTACATTGTGTCTTCCAACTCCCCTGGGATAATGTACATTTGTTGAAGCATTCTGACAACTCAGCGACACCATGGTAGGGATTAACTGAGCTGGGCTTGGGTCATTGATAAGTCGTTGTTTCCACGCAGCCTCATAATGCTGTGAAAGGATCCTGGAACCGAAATGATTTGGGTGGATCCCATCCTCCTTATAAAACAAACCTTGTTTCCAGAAGGTATCAAAATTGTCAATACATTTTACACCCACAGAGCTGCAATAGTCTCGTAGCCAGTTATGGAGGGCTAAAAGTCTGCTGAAATGTTCAATGCCACGATTTAGGGAGGCCACAGGGCCAGATATTATGGGGCGTTTGTTGGTGTCAAGCAGAGACCCAATCAGTTCTTTATCTTCAGCTGTTCTGAGCTGCCCTTCATAATGTCATTGAATCCCACATGACCTATGATAGACTCAATTTCCTGATGCAGGTTTAAAATGTTTGGAAGCAGCTTATTGATGTTCCAGGGACGGAGACATTTCTCACCATTGAAGTACAGCTTCTCAAGTAACAAAGCAGGTGATTTTCCCCCAGAGTAGAGAAAGCCTCAGTTAGATAGAAGACCAAATAAAACGTGTCTAGGATAATTGTCATTTGGGAAATGGCTTAAGCCTTACGTGTTACAGGCATCTTTATCCAGCCTTACTCTGTGTTCTTCAGTCTGATGCCAATCAGTCATTGTGGAGTGACTTAACTGGTACCGTGTTTGTGTCACATTCAATTTGGCCCCTGTCAGGTTGGGAATCCACCTTTTTCAGTGCCTGTTGTTCTCTTTATTCTCTCTTGCTGGTATTTCCGTGTGAGCTCAGTCAGGCTGAGAATGTTCCAGAATGATCACAGAGATGGAATGCAATGCGTCCGAGTCGTGCAGAGTAGCAGGGAGCTTTGATTCCTAACAGGAGTGCAAATGTTAGTCTGGGAATGCTGCGCTGGCTGGGGGTTCCTTCTGAACCTCTCTCTCTGCCTCTCCCTGGGAAGAAGTGTGTGTGTGTGTGTGTGTGTGTGTGTGTGTGTGTGTGCTTGTGCACTTGTGTGCGTATCTGTGTGTGTTTGTGTTTACTTGCATGTGTGCGCGTGTATGTGTGCGTATGTGTCTGCTTTCCTGCTTTGTTAGCTGGGATGTTATTGCTGTGAGCAGCATATAAAGCAAAGCTGGCCAAATTGATCAGGGCCCCGCATCGGAGTGAACTTGAGCGGCGCGAGATTGGGGCCACATTATGGTTTAATTGCGGGAACCCAGGTTTCAGAGATTTGCAGAAATTTCCTGCCCAAACCCACTCCATTTTCCTGGGATAAATAATTGCGAGAAACTGGTAAATGTGATGTGAAATGGAACTGTTAAATGATATGCAATGTCTAAATATGTCTTCATACGGCCTTCTTTGCTCTGATATCTGCATGATCAATAATCAATGCTCAGGGTGTGTGTGTGTGTGTGTGTGTGTGTGTGTGTGTGTGTGCGTGCGTTATTGTAGCCTACCACATTTACTTAGCCTACACAAAGTCATCATCAATTCAAAGTGCACGCATTGTTTATGCTGAAACTGTACACCCGACTTTGAAATGCAGTCAACAAGGTAACAACATTGGTTCCAACTTTTAAGCTACCGGTAGTTTACCTGCTTTTATTAATTCAAAAGATGTTGTCTGTGTTGCAAAGCTTTACTAAAATTAATGCCAACGAGGCCGAATGCAAAACCGACCTGCTGGAAATCCTGTCTAAGGAATTCAGCCTGTTTGAAGCAACAAACAACAGGTCAAAATACCTCATCACCTGTTTGAGGCGCTTGCCACGATCCAGGCCACCTCCTTGGATTCCGAGAGAGCATTCTCAGTCTGAGACACTGTGCTTTTTGAGAGTCCACTTCTGCAGAAAAAATGTAAAGTTAAAAAGGTAGGTCATCACAATAAGGTGCAGAACGTTGGATTTGCCTTCTGTGGTGCAAGGAGACCCCCAGCTCTGCTAAAACCATTGTCAACTGCATGCCATGTTCAAGGGATTGTTAAATACATGTTAACTATTTGGTTGTAATATCGTCCTCTTGAAGAGCATAGTCAGAACTACAAATGGCTGATTATTCCATGTAAAACAATTTGTGCACATTTATACAGCAAGTAACTGCATGCTTTTCATGATCAGTAAACATCAATTGATCATGTAATTTCAGATACGTGAGGTTAGCCTCACGATATCTCTCAATATTGGCCACCATTAATTGGGAAGTCAGAACTGACATGTTGTTTGCTTAGCTAGCTAGCTACATGCCAAATGGATAGGCTACCCTCACATATCTGAAAATACATGATGAATTGATGTTTACTGATCATGGAAAGCATGCAGTTACTTGCTGTATAACTCTGATGATAGAGCTAAACGTGGAATATGTGTAGTTCTGACTATTCTCTTCAAGTGGTGATGGTATTAAAAGCAAATAGTTAAAACATGTATTTAACTATTTGTTTTTAGCGTAATTCCATCGTATTGCAATATTTTATTGATAACGATATAGCCTATGCAAATTATTTTATTTATTTGTTTGTTTGCCACAGGGTAGTAGGCCTAGCATGTTATTTTACTTAGCCTATACCCTAAGTTTGTGTGTAGAATGTTATTCTACATTTGTTTGGCTAGGTCTTTAGAATCCGTCAGCTACAATTACAGTTAGGCCTACCTACAATTACAGTTACTCTGTTTCTGACCAAGTCTGTTTTTCATGTTGAAATATTATGTGAGAGCCGGATGTCTTTAATGAACTCAAATTGAACTAGCAAGTTTTATGAAATTTTTTGTTTTTCTGTCTTGAATAAAAGTATTAATGGAAAAGAATAATGGCTGGGTCTTGACTTGTTTATTTATATAGTCCATGTTTGTGTAGCCAGAAGGCTCACATTTCATTTATTTTATGCTGTGACTAAATAAACAGTTTAAAACAAAACCTTGAGAGATGACCATTTACTTTATTGCTAGAAATAGGCCTACCATAGATTTTTAGGCTAATGAATGAAAATGATTGATAACGAATGCAATAAGTAAATGTTAGCTTCATATAAAATATAGCCTACCTTAGAATGGCACATGATTCATGTCGGGTTTAGATTTGCGGGCAATTGATCAACCGCAGCGCTATCCATGGTGCTGAATCTCCGCTACAGCTTATCTGTTTGATTAGCGGAGAATCAGATATGTTCCCTCTGACAAAATCATCAAAATAAGCGAAGTAAAAACAGCCACAACCGTCCCAAATTCACCCGATAGCCAGGTGCAAGGGAGAGAAAAGGACCAAGCTGAATCTTTCAGTCATAGGTAGGCTAAAAATTATGTAATTCATCCCTGGGTTTCCGGGGGCGTGTAGAGCGACTGTGAAACGGTCAGCTCTGGTGACTTTTTAAAAGGATGTTATTCCTTTTTTGTAATATTTGTTTTTTGGTTGTGGGCCCCCTAAAGCTCTCAGCTTCATGGCAAAATGTGTAGAACAGCAGGAAATTAGCTTTGAAACAGCAACATTTTCTCTCAGCCTCATGGCAAAATGTGTAGGAATGCTAAAAGTTTGCTGTTTTCCCAACAACAACAACATTCCCCCAAAAATTTAATAATAATAATAATAATAATAATAATAATAATAATAATAATAATATTGCCTGGGGTGGATTTCTCTAACCTTGCATGGGGGGCCTAATAAAACTGTGGGTTGAGGAGAAGTGGTCAGACTTGACTAGTGCAGTGTTGAGCCTTGACTAGGGCCTCTATTCAATCCACATTGCGGAAGTTCAGCTTCACAACGTGATTTATATATAAAGGCAATGTTCCCTTTAGCGGAGACTGCATTCACTGTAAACTCTGCATATGTCGGCTCAATCGGAAATTACCCTCACATTTCTTTGCGGAATCTGTAACACTTCAGCCCTAGGTGTGGGGTGAGGTCTGAGGAGGAGGAGTTCCTAATATGTATTCAGTACCAGTGACTGGTGTGCTGTCTCTCCGGGCCTGACTAGCGCGCTGTCTCGAGGACGGTGCACTGTGTTCCTTGCACAGGCAGGTTTGGCGATAACACTTTATTTGAATAGTGTATCTGTAGATGCTCTACAGACTATCTACACACTATCAGTAACATTTCAACCCTAACCCTCACTCTAACCCTAACGTTAACCGTTATCCTAACCCTAAACTTAACCCACACCCTAGCCCTAATCCTAACCTTAACCCTTAACCTAACCCTTTTTCTAAACCTAACCCTAACTGTAACCTTAGCAACAGATGCTTATCAATCAATAGTACACTCCAAAATGGTTCTTCGGCTGTAGGTTTTTGGTTCCAGGGAGAACCCCTTTTTGGTTCCACGTAGAACCCTTTTGGGATCCATATAGAACTCTCTGTGGAGAGGGTCCTACATAGAACCCAGAAGGATTATATCTGGAACCAAAAAGGGTTCTTCAAAGGGTTTTCCTATGGGGACAGCCAAAGAACCCTTTTAGGTTCTAGATACAGTTGAAGTCGGAAGTTTACATACACTTAGGTTGGAGTCATTAACACTAGTTTTTCAACCACTCCACACATGTCTTGTTAACAAACTATCGTTTTGGCAAGTCGGTTAGGACATCTACATTGTGCATGACACAAGTAATTTTTCCAACAATTGTTTACAGACAGATTATTTCACTTATAATTCACTGTATCACAATTCCAGTGGGTCAGAAGTTTACAAACACTAAGTTGACTGTGCCTTTAAACAGCTTGGAAAATTCCAGAAAAACTGCACATGGGGACAAAGATCATACTTTTTGGAGTAATGACCATTGTTATGTTTGGAGGGAAAAGGGGGTTGCTTGCAAGCCGAAGAACACCATTCGCAACCGTGAAGAACGGGGGTGGCAGAATCATGATGTGGGGGTGCTTTGCTGCAGGAGGGACTGGTGCACTTCACAAAATAGATGGCATCATGAGGAAGGAAAATTATGTGGATATATTGAAGCAACATCTCAAGACATCAGTCAGGAAGTTAAAGCTTGGTCGCAAATGGGTCTTCCAAATGGACAATGACCCCAAGCATACTTCCAAAGTTGTGGCAAAATGGCTTAAGGACAACAAAGTCAAGGTATTGCCTTGGAGTGGCCATCACACAGCCCTGACCTCAATCCTATAGAAAATGTGTGGGTAGAACTGAAAAGGTGTGTGCGAGCAAGGAGGCCTACAAACCTGATTCAGTTACACCAGCTCTGTCAGGAGGAATGGGCCAAAATTCACCCAACTTTTTGTGGGAAGCTTGTGGAAGGCTACCCGAAACATTTGACCCAAGTTAAACAATTTAAAGGCAATGCTACCAAATACTAATTGAGTGTATGTAAACTGCTGACCCACTGGGGATGTGAGGAAAGAAATAAAAGCTGAAATAAATCATTCTCTCTAATATTATTCTTACATTTCACATTCTTAAAATAAATTGGTGATCCTAACTGACCTAAGACAGGGAATTTTTACTAGCATTAAATGTCAGGAATTGTGAAAAACTGAGTTTAAATGTATTTGGCTAAGGTGTATGTAAACTTCCGACTACAACTGTAGCACCTTTTTTTCTAAGAGTGTATGACTATCCAAATAAAGTGTGACCGGTTTGGCTGCCACAGTGGCACAAAGAGCTAAATAACATTTTAGAACAGTGGTGTAACGGCCACATAAACAGGCACTGTGCTTGTATCTAAATATTCAAACAACCTCCTGTTGAAGTAAATAAATGACAAACTGGGCATACTAGAGTTGGTCAGTAATGATGTAAAAGAGTTGAAGGCGAGTCTTGAAATGAGTGACGGAAAAGCTGCGATAATGGAGACAGATACAAGAAAAACTAAAAGAGACAGTCACTAAGATAGAAACGGACATTAAGGAACTTAAAAAGGAGAACAACTTTCTGAGAGAAGCCTTACTAGACATGCAAACTAGATCGATGAGAGAAAATCTACTACTTAAGGGTATCCAGGAAAAAGAGGGAGAGGTAACCGAGACTATTGTGAAGGACTTCTTTCTAACAACGCTTCAAATCCCACCCGAGGCTGTCGATAAAATCCAACTCGAACGTGTACACCGTTTCGGACAAAGAGGACAGAGATATGAGCGTCCAATCGTTGCCAAATTTGCTTTTTTTAGGATAAAGTGGCACAAAAATAGGAATGAATGATCAGTTTCCGAGGGAGATTGCAGAACGGCGCAAAGTTCTGTACACAATCTTCAAGGAAAATAGATTAAAAGGGAAGCGTGTTACTCTCGTTGTCGATAAACTGTATATTGACAACCAAATGTACAAACAAAGACTACTGGCTATTCTGAAAGTTCTAATAGAGGAGTCGAATAATGGAGCACCCAATACTAGCCATGGTAGGGATTGTAATAATAAAGAACATTTATAGTGTGTATAGTATTTTATAAAAGGATCAAATGGTATTACAAGAAAAGATAACAAGCAAAATAATACATCTTCAAATACAACTAATTAGAACACATGTACTCAATCAACATAGTGGAGATAAAAACATAGCAAACAGAAGACATAGAAGGCACAGTATGTGGGTATGTGTGGATGAATGGTGATGGAAGGTGTGATGTCCGTTTTTGTGTTTGAATAAGTGTGGCGTTAAGTGAGTGAGAAAGGAAATGGTTGCATATCCCAGAACCAACGTGTGTCTGTGAGCAGGGGTTGTGAGAGAGACCTTTCAATTTTGTGCAGATGAGGGATATACATTTTTAAATATAGTATACATCGAATCTATTTTTTTATTGTCCTGATGGAACGATCCCCAACCCTATATCCTAGACACCCACCTGAGTGACCCATACACCAAAGATAAGTCCCCATCTGTTTTATGGATCTGCTGTGAGTTGCCTATATGCAGCCTAAACAGAAAAATAAATGCGGTCAGAGACCTACTTGAGCATCACTGCCCCCTCAAGTTTCTGAACCTGCCTGGCAGGGTCGGTCCTACAAAACCAGAGCCCCCTGATGGGAGAGCATAATCTACAAGGACATTCTCAAAGCTGCTAATGAGAACCTTGACGACCTTGTACCTAGCCGGTGTACATTTCCGGTGGGGTACCCCCAACCTGGTAGTGGCAGTGCTGGTAACACTGGTTGCAGTAACCCATGGGGAGGGGGTCACACTCTGACAATCAGAGAGGGGCTTATTATTGTGGCCCAAGTGGCACAAAATAATCAAAGGTCTGACCGCTCGGAGATGCTTGGGAAAAATGGTTACAACGGGGTACCAGAGTGTTTGTGTCTCAGGTGAAGAGGGTGGATCTGATCTCCATCACCTAGGACTTGACATAGATTAAATATATTAATCAAATCTCACATTGTTGTCAATTTTTGCTCAATCTTGCATGCTTTCTCAAACACCTGTAACTGTATATGCATTCGTAAATCAGGTCCTTTCTTGAGTTGGGCTCTGGGATGTAACAACCGTTGAGCATCTGATCTTATGGTTGATTGTGGAGGAAAGTGGTTGAGTGTGTTAGAGTATGTGCGTGTATGTTTATCCCACATCTGTTGCAAGGGTGTAAGGATGTTAGGGAGGATATAGGATGAACCACAATAATTGTTTGCTAAAATAATAATTGCTTGTCAAAAATGTAATGTAATACAATGGCAATCCGGGTTATATGTTGAAATCCTGCGCATGAACTGCCAACATTATTACGCATATTAATCGATAATGATGGAAAATAAGATATGCAAGATATTTGTATGGATATATTTTTTTATATATACATATATATGTGGGTGGCACTGTGTGCTGTTTTCGATGGATGGGTCCTGGCCTCTCGGGGGCCTAGGGATTTGGGGGGATGGGGGTGGTATGCTGAACACTGGGATGACGGCCCAACTTGGGATGGGGAGGGGATTTAGCGGGGGAATTAGTGGAGAACAATTGGAGGGTTACTTAGTAGCAATGCAAATATTATGGTACAGCTATATGGACAGTGAATCGCTATGGTATTTTTTTATTGGTACATTTACAAACACACACACATATATATATATATATATATATATATATATATATATATATATATATATATATGTATGTGTGTTTGTAAATGTACCAATAAAAAATACCATAGCGATTCACTGTCCATATAGCTGTACCATAATATTTGCATTGCTACTAAGCAACCCTCCAATTGTTCTCCACTCATCCTTCTTCTTCCTCCAAACACGGCGAGTGGAGTTTAGACCAAAAAGCTCTATTTTTGCCTCATCAGACCAAATGACCTTCTGCCATTCCTCCTCTGGATCATCCAGATGGTCATTGTCAAACTTCAGACGGGCCTGGACATGCGCTGGCTTGAGCAGGGGGACCTTGCGTGCGCTGCAGGATTTTAATCCATGACGGTGTAGTGTGTTACTAATTATTTGAGACTGTGGTCCCAGCTCTCTTCAGGTCATTGACCAGGTCCTGCCGTGTAGTTCTGGGCTGATCCCTCACCTTCCTCATGATCATTGATGCCCCACAAGATGAGATCTTGCATGGAGCCCCAGACCGAGGGTGATTGACCGTCATCTTGAACTTCTTCCATTTTCTAATAATTGCGCCAACAGTTGTTGCCTTCTCACCAAGCTGCTTGCCTATTGTCCTGTAGCCCATCCCAGCCTTGTGCAGGTCTACACTTTTATCCCTGATGTCCTTACACAGCTCTCTGGTCTTGGCCATTGTGGAGAGGTTGGAGTCTGTTTGATTGAGTGTGTGGACAGGTGTCTTTTGTACAGGTAACGAGTTCAAACAGGTGCAGTTAATACAGGTAATGAGTGGAGAACAGGAGGCCTTCTTAAAGAAAAACTAACAGGTCTGTGAGAGCTGGAATTCTTACTGGTTGGTAGATGATCAAATACTTATGTCATGCAATAAAATGCAAATGAATTACTTAAAAATCATACAATGTGATTTTCTTGATTTTTGTTTTAGATTCCGTCATTGTCACGCCCTGGCTCTGGGGACACTGTTATGTTGAGCCAGGGTGTGTATTATATGTTTGTATTTCTATGTTGGCCTGAGTGACTCCCAATCAGAGGCAACGAGTGTCAGCTGGTTGTCTCTGATTGGGAGCCATATTTAACTGTCTGTCTTTCACTTTGTGTTTGTCGTTTCTTGTTCGTGTTGGTTTGTGTTTAAACCATAGACGTCACATTTTTCGTTTGTTGTTTTGATCGTGTGATCATTAAATAAATATAAATATGTTCACCTGCAACGCTGCGCCTTGGTCTCTCCCTGACGATCGTGACAGAAGAAACCACCAAAACCGGACCAAGCAGCGTGTCCAGGAGCCATCGCTAGCAGATCTCCGTGGCAACCTCGACTGGGTCAAGCCTAGTGAGGAGCAGAGAGGGTGGACTTGGGAACAGTTGAGGAAGAGCTTCGACTGGGTCAAGCCCATTGAGGAGCTGAATAGCGGGAGTTGGAGACAGAGGAGCGAGAGTTGGGCGAAAACGATAGAGGCCTGGCCCACGGGGAGGAGAGACCCCCAGAAAATTTTTAGGGGGGGGCTCACGACGTCGGGGCAGCAGAAGGCCGCTATAGAGCGGTCCAGCGGGTTGGCAGAGGAGGCCGCCAGGTTACGGGGGCCACTGGTCGAAGAGGGGATGGAAGGTGGAGAGGCACGGCGAGAGGTACTGGGGTGTGTTACCAGTCCGGTCCGACCCGTTCCAGATCCCGGTGTAGGGCCAGTGGTGTGTGTCCCCAGTACGGTCCGGTCTGTTCCTGCTCCCCGCACCAAGTCTGTGGTGCGTTTCGTCAGCCCTGTCCGGCCCGTTCCTGCTCTCCGCACCAAGTCTGTGGTGCTCGTCGCCAGCCCAGTCCGGCCCATTCCTGCTCCCCGCACCAAGTCTGTGGTGCGCGTCGCCAGCCCAGTCCGGCCCATTCCTGCTCCCCGCACCAAGTCTGTGGTGCGTTTCGTCAGCCCTGTCCGGCCCGCTCCTGCTCCCCACACCAAGCCAGTGGTGTGCGTCGTCAGTCCAGCACGGCCCGTGCCTGTTCCCCACACCAAGCCAGTGGTGTGCGTCGTCGGTCCGGCACGGCCCGTGCCTGTTCCACTGGTGCCTGGTCCGGCACCGGTCAGATGCGTTACGCCGGAGCTAGAGCAATCCGCTCCATCAGTGTGCAGTCCAGCTCCGGCCAGCGGGCCAGACCCGGACCAGGGGTACTTTGGGGGGTTGGAGAGGGAGTGGGGATCAGGCCCGGAGCCGGATCCGCGCCAAGGGCGGAGTGCCCACCCGGTCCCTCCCTGTGGTATTTAGTTGGCGCGGTCGGAGTCCGCGCCTTTAGGGGGTACTGTCACGCCCTGGCTCTGGGGACACTGTTATGTTGAGCCAGGGTGTGTATTCTATGTTTGTATTTCTATGTTGGCCTGAGTGACTCCCAATCAGAGGCAACGAGTGTCAGCTGGTTGTCTCTGATTGGGAGCCATATTTAACTGTCTGTCTTTCACTTTGTGTTTGTGGTTTCTTGTTCGTGTTGGTTTGTGTTTAAACCATAGACGTCACGTTTTTCGTTTGTTGTTTTGATCGTGTGATCATTAAATAAATATAAATATGTTCACCTGCAACGCTGCGCCTTGGTCTCTCCCTGACGATCGTGACAGTCATTCACAATTGAAGTGTACCTATGATAAAAATTACAGACCTCTACATGCTTTGTAAGTAGGAAAACCTACAAAATTGGCAGTGTATCAAATACTTGTTCTCCCCACTGTATATATTAGCGAGAAAAAAAAGATATGGGGGATTGGAAGTGATGCAGACAATGACATTGATGGAAGTTACAATCTATCTGAAATATTAAAGGTGATCTACCCCCTAAAAAGAAAATACAACCTCCTCTCTCACAGCCCAGACCCCTAGGGAACAGGCACCATTACACCACTGACTGACTGGGAACTAGATAGAGAAATGGGCCAGACTCCTCACCCACTGTCGAGAGAGAGAGAGAGAGAGAGAGAGAGAGAGAGAGAGAGAGAGAGAGAGAGAGAGAGAGAGAGAGAGAGAGAGAGAGAGAGAGAGAGAGAGAGAGAGAGAGAGAGAGAGAGAGAGAGAGAGAGAGAGAGAGAGAGAGAGAGAGAGAGAGAGAGAGAGAGAGAGAGAGAGAGAGAGAGAGAGAGAACCCCTCTCAGTGTTCTCTCAGATTATGTAAACATTTGTCGTCATCTCCTCCTGCACTCCGGATAATTTTAGGATTCTTTGGAATATTTGCATTTCATTAATTATTAACAGGAAAAATCTTTAAAAAATTGAGAATAAACAGTACATAATTTTTCTTTTATGTTTCACACAGGATTGTTATCTGAAGTTCAATTAATGCTAATCATTACAGCCTTCCTGTTTAGCTTCTACATGGAGTGTGTTTCTCTCTGAGATGGGTCTCTTCCTCTCTCTCTCTCTCTCGCTCTCTCCCCCCCTCTCCCTCACTCCCCTGTCTCTCTCTCCTTTCCTCTCTCTCTTCCTCTATCCTTCTCCCTCTGCTGTTAGTCATTCTCCTGCCTGCCCATGTTATGGTTACATCATCCCCTCTCTGTGTTGTGTCCATTTAGACCTGAAATGAATCACAGAGAGACAGACAGAGAGCGAGAGAGAGAGAGAGAAAGAGAGAGAGATAAAAAAGAGAGAGAGAGAGAGAGACAGAGAGAGAGAGAGAGAGAGAGAGAGAGAGAGAGAGAGACAGAGAGAGAGAGAGAGAGAGAGAGAGAGAGAGAGAGAGAGAGAGAGAGAGAGAGAGAGAGAGAGAGAGAGAGAGAGAGAGAGAGAGAGAGATAACTTAACTCATTATTTAGTTGCTGTCTGTGTGTGGTTATACAGTAAGTGTGTTAGATGGAATTATCATTTCTGATGTTGAGTAATTGCTTATCAGCTATTGATTTTGAAGTAATTGCTCATCCCATTCGTACGCATTACTCTCTCACAGCTATATTGTTCTAATCAAGCAGGTTTCATAATTGTAACCCCGCTGGTCGATTTAAAATCAAATTAAAACGCCTTAACTATTGACTCGATCTGAAGTCAACGCTCAAGGACAATTATATTCCGAAAACAATGGGGTTTAGGATTAATCGGAACTTCTGAATGTGGCTGAATGGCGGCTTGATTTCAGTATAAATCCAGCTGCTTTTTTATTTTGCTACGGGGAACCAATTAACTACCCTTCAGGATGACGTTCACTCCTTACTGGCATTCTGTTCCGCTGCCAGAAACCCAGATTAATTCTCAATGAATCCTTATACACATATCGACTCTTTCTTTGTCTGCTAGGGAAAGACATGCACACACAACACTGAGGTTACCCCTAGCTTGTTTAGGTGAAAAGGGAAGATTGAGGGGGAGAAAGGGAACAGGAGTCCTCTTGAAGATTGATACGCACCGCAAGGCCGAATCTCCTCAAGCTGAAAATAAGGGGTCATTAAAGCGAAATGGTTGACAATGATTTTGGTTTTAGGATTTGGACACTGTTTTATTAGCCGTCCATATTAATGAGTCAATTAATTCCCATTCGTCTTCCTCGCCAACTGGTCCTCTGTTTGTTTTTGCCTGACCTTTTCATTTTAGACGCATTTCACGCTCCGCTCGCTTTAAGCACTTACTCCATACTGCGTTTCCCATAGCCGCCTCGTCCAAAAAAATGAGTTTTTTTTTTTTTTTTATGTGTTTAGCCTCTCTCCCCCTCTTTCTTTTACTGTCTCTCCCTCCATCTCTCTTCAGCTCTCTTTCTCTCTCTCTCTCCCTCCCTCTCTCTATCCCTCCCTCCATCCCCCCACCTCTCTCGCTCTCTCTCTCTCTCTCTCTCTCTCTCCCCCTCTGTCAGCATGCCGGGTGGATGTATCCTATTCCAGATATGACAGGAAATATGCTATTACAGCATGCTGAGCGTTTGCCTGACAGCGTTCACAATAAAACAGCTACATTTCCCTTCCATTAGGTTCTCTGTAAAAACCCTTCTCTCTAATGTATGAACATCCCATGTTATACACATAAAGACTTTGACTTAAAGTAGCCCCCCAGAACCACATAACATTTTAGCCTCGGTCTGCATTTCATTCAGTTAGTTATGAGGACAGGATAAATAATTGAAAAGTGCAGCTGGACTGTGTACAATTTTGTAAGGGATGCCTCCGAAATGAGATTAATCAGTGCGGCAGGCATTGTGGGGAAAGTTTGTGCTGAATGCCTGACAGTCCTGCTCTTTCTCTCATTTCAAATGTTGGCAGGCTAGCAGGAATCTCCAAGGGAAATGCGCTCCTTTCATACTTGAGTAATTGATGAATTGTATGCAATATGCAAACGAGATTCCATAAATCTTGTGAATGACAGCTTAATTTATATGAGCAGTAATGAATGCAGGATTATATTTTAATTAAATATCCTCAAAGGCACCCTGACTCGGTAAGTTTTTTAAAGCCTTGTTTTGAAGACGTGTTTCATATGTATCGCAGTTCATGAAAAAGAGAGATCAGTCAGTGTGTGGTTGGATTAAATTTCCTCACAGTTTGAAGATAAGACTTGCTCTGTTTTGCCGAACCAAAGGGATTTGCAATTAATAAATATTGGGTAGGAGTAAAAATTTAAAATAATATCATATCTCACAATCTCATTTAGGCTTTCCTGGAACTGTTGACTCTCATACATTTGATTAACAGCGTTTTACTTTTAGCCCTATCTGATTTATAACATTTGGTACAGTATCTTTTTAATTAAGGGAATCAGCCATTAGGCATGGAAAAGCCAACCAATTAGGAGTTAGCTCATCAATTCCCAGGATGTAGGAAGTAGTCTGCTTATTCATTATCACAGACCGTTGAACTCATGTTAAACAATATAAACTTCACAATTATAATTTTTTCCCCCTCCATATTATTTTGCCTTTATTTAAGTAGGGAGTCACCATTGAGAACTGTGTCTCTTTCACAAGCAATTTCATAAGACAACATCAAAATAAAATAAAGTATAAAACAAGTAAAATTCAGCACATTCCACAATAAGAAGGTCCCCAATCAATAAGTGCTTTCAAACAAGTGTAATTGAGTTTAAGTTCTAAAGGAACTTGTCAGTAGCTAGCAAACCAGACATGTCATAAGTAATATGTCCTCTTAGGTGACATGTACAGTAGATTACATATAACTACACTAATTTGAAAGAGACCATGTTGAGCATACAGCACCGTACCAGCATGGGTCTGGTTGATTTCATGACAGAGTACAGTATAGGTAACTACAGCAAAGGAAGGAACCACATTACTTGGGCAGGCTTTCCTCTGTGCTATCTGATAGCCCTACCCACCATCTTGCTAATCAGTCTGTTACCACAGACAAAAGGAACCAGGAAGGAAGAACACTCTCAGAACCCCCCATTCATCTAATCTGAACACCATGGATCCATCCCAAATAGCTCTCTATTCCCTATATAGTGCACTACTTTTCACCAGGGCCCATAGTACTGTACTATATAGGGAATAGGGTGTCATTTGGGACATATCACATACACTCTTAGAAAAAAAGTGCTATCTAGAACATGAAAGGGTTCTTTGGGTGTCCCCATAGGAGAACCCTTTGTAGAACCCTTTCCACAGAGGGTTCTACCTAGAACCAAAAAGGGTTATCCTCTGGGGACAGCCGAAGAACCCTTTAGGAACCCTTTTTTTCTAAGAGTGTAGAGTAGAGCTGGGCACGAAAGCAGGATCTAAAGACAAGCAGTAGCCTTTTAAAAGTGTATTGTAGTGGGATTGATGCTGCTAACTCTATACCCTTCTTTGATTCCACTGCATTTGATCTGTGATATATTGTTCCAAGACAAAAGTCTCACAGTTTACCAAGGGATGCAGCTGTTCCGGCTGCTAATAGGATTGAATGGGGTTTTGATACACACACACACACATGCACAAACACACAGACAGACACACACACAGAGACAGACAAACACACAGAGAGACAGACAGACAGACACACACACACAGGGACACAATAATAATGCAGATACTGTATCTGGATCTGATAAGGGAAACGTGGCTGCCTGTGTGAGGGACTATTTGACAGGTGTGAGGAAAAGCTGATGGAAATAAAGCAACAGAGGCTCAATGCAAATAAATGATACAGATAAGAGATAAGGGAGAGGATGGATGGATGGATGGATGGATGAGAAAAAAAGATGGATGGATGAATATGTTCTCATGTATCACTATGTGACCCTTTGTGAGATTTCTTATGTGTCCCAATTTGTGGGACTGGGATGGGTGAAAAGCAAATGTCCTGTTTAGGAACAAAGGGGGAAGTGGGGTAAGTTGAGCCAAAGGGGTAAGTTGAGCCACCCTTGTTTCTATGAAACAATACACAAAATGTATAATTTGATCAAATATTTAGGAAGAGGTCATGATTTCATGGAGTCTGTGATGGAAGAAACCACATGGAAAAAGTGGTAAGCAAGTTAGGTAAAAAATAAGTCTAATGAATTTATTGTGTTGGAGGTTTCATAATGCTTGTATCTAAACCAAAGTAGATCATTTTAAGATTGTTCTATACATCAGTTGGGGTCTCTATAAGCTTAAATATGAGGTCCTAAACCAAGCATGAAAGTGATGTGGGCTAATATAGTCCAAATTAAATTAAGAAATAAGAAATATCAGGGTTAGGGTTAGAGTTAGGGATATACAGTACCAGTCAAAAGTTTGGACAGACCTACTCATTCAAACATTTTTCTTTTCTTTTTTTTAAACTATTTTTTAAATTGTATAATAATAGTGAATATATCAAAAACAATGAAATAACACATATGGAATAATGTAGTAACCAAAATAGTGTTAAAGAAATCAAAATGTATTTTATATTTGAGATTCTTCAAATAGCCACCCTTTGCTTTGATGACATCTTTGCACACTCTTGGCATTCTCTCAACCAGCTTCACCTGGAATGCTATTCCAACAGCCTTGAAGGAGTTCCCACATATGCTGAGCACTTTTTGGCTGCTTTTCCTTCACTCTGCCATCCGACTCATCCCAAACCATCTCAATTGGGTTGAGGTCAGGTGATTGTGGAAGACAGGTCATCTGATGCACCACTCCATCACTCTCCATCTTGGTGAAATAGCCCTTACACAACCTGGAGGTGTGCTGGGCCATTGTCCTGTTGAAAAACTAATGATAGTCCCACTAAGCCCAAACCAGATGGGAAGGCGTATCGCTGCAGAATGATGTGGTAGCCGTGCTGGTTAAGTGTGCCTTGAATTCTAAATAAATCACAGACAGTGTCACCAGCAAAGTACCCCCACACCATAACACCTCCTCCTCCATGCTTTATGGTGGGAACTACACATGCGGAGATCATCCGTTCAGCGTCTCACAATGACTCGGCGGTTTGAACCAAAAATCTCAAATTTGGACTCCAGACCTAAGGACACATTTCCACCGATCTAATGTCCATTGCTTGTGTTTCTTGGCCCAGGCAGGTCTTTTCTTCTTATTGGTGTCCTTTAGTAGTGGTTTCTTTGCAGCAATTCGACCATGATGGCCTGATTCACACAGTCCCCTCTGAACAGTTGATGTTGAGATGTGTCTGTTACTTGAACTCTGTGAAGCATTTATTTGGGCTGCAATTTCTGAGGCTGTTATCTCTGATGAAGTTATCCTCTGCAGCAGAGGTAAGTCTTGGTCTTCCATTCCTGTGGCGATCCTCATGAGAGCCATTTTCATCATAGCGCTTAATGGTGTTTGCGACAGCACTTGAAGAAACTTTAAAAGTTCTTAAAATGTTCCGTTTTGACTGACCTTCATGTCTTACAGTAATGATGGACTGTCGTTTCTCTTTGCTTATTTGAGCTGTTCTTGCCATAATATGGACTTGGTAGTTTACCAAATAGGGCTATCTTCTGTATACCCCCCTACCTTGTCACAACACAACTGATTGGCTCAAACACATTAAGAAGGAAAGAAATTCCACAAATTAACTTTTAAGAATGCACACCTGTTAATTGAAATGCATTCCCGGTGACTACCTCATGAAGCTGGTTGAGAGAATGCCAAGAGTGTGCAAAGCTGTCATCAAGGCAAAGGGTGGCTATTTGAAGAATCTCAAATATAAAATATATTTTGATTTGTTTTACATTTTTTTGGTTACTACATGATTCCATATGTGTTATTTCATAGTTTTGATGTCTTCACTATTATTCTACAATGTAAAAAATTGTACAAATTAAGAAAAACTTATGAATGAGTAGGTGTGTCCAAACTTTTGACTGGTAGTGTGTGTAGATATTTTGTTATAAAGAATACTTTCTAACAAGATATGACAAATTGATGCTTAACCCCCTAAGGTCTTTGTCCGTGCCCCCTGATTTCTGTTTTTTTTCTCCATTGGATGCGTCTCAATCCACCGCATCCACATATGTCGCACTTCCTCATCTGTGGTGAAAAGTGACAGAGCTAGAGCGGGATTTGTCAGACCATGAGACATCCCGAAAATCGGTCTTCTCACAAAATCGTCTGTAGCGTCTGAATGGTTTGGCCTATGGTTTTCTCAGTTTTGCTCTACGACCCCAACAAGCGTATTGGGACTTGTCTGAAGTCGGTACTGCCGAACTGCCAACTTCTGTCTGTAGCGTCCGAACAGTTTGGGCTACACACTAATATGACCCCACTGTGAAAAGGTGAGACTCTCATGAATACGTACATGTCGGTTGTTTGAATGGAAGTATCAATGGAGACTGTTTAGTGCCAAAAATAAAGGGTTAAATACATCTTTCTTGTGTCTCTCAGAACAAACTTCCTTTAGATTTTTTTTTGGGGGGACTATCTGTTGTTCCATGTAGTGAATATATTATTCAATGCGTTTTTGTGGGTGGCAAGGTAGCTTAGCAGTTAAACTGGATCGAATCCCCGAGCCGACTAGGTGAAAAATCTGTCAATGTGCCCTTGAGCAAGGCACTTACCCTAATTGCTCCTGTAAGTCGCTCTGGATAAGAGTGTCTGGTAAATTACTAAAATGTAAAGGCTAATAGCAGTAAGGCCAAATAAAATGTTTCATCAAATAATTGTTTTATACATATTTTTTTTCACTCTCCCTCCCATTGTCTAATAAAATGTTATATTATATATTTCCAAAATAGGTTTTACATCCCAAACAACAAAAATAAACAACATGACGGTATACTTAATTGTCAATTCCTTCCCATTACTAAAGTTAAACATTTAATTTGAGTTTGCTTCCCCTCTACCAACAATACTTTCTTATCTGCAGGGATGGTAAATTGCGCGTTGTTTACAACCCAGCCTTGTTATCCCTGTCCTTCAATCAAACACAGAGATAACCTCTTCAGGGAATTGCATATTAGAGCAACTCAATTGAACAGAATAAAAATATATAAATTCAGCACATTTAGCCCTGATGTTTCTATCTAAATGGCTTCCCACCACTTTCTTTTTTTTTTCCCTGACTGTTTTTCTTTGACCGTCGAGAACGTAAGGACCTGCACTTTTGTTCTATCAATAAGACCTTGTTTCCATCGCTGGTAGTGGTCACCACCTCAGCAAACCAATTAATGGGCCTCACTTGGCTATCTCCGGGCGAAGAAATGAAAAATAAACTCCAGATAATCCCTCAGTTAAAAGGTTATGTGGGGGCGATAAAAGCTATTTTGTTAATTTATTTACTCGCTGCTCTGCCGAGATAAAGAAAAGGAACAATTAGGGAATTCTAGGTGAGAGATTTTGAAAAGGGCAATGACGTTGGGTTAATATTTTATAAGGCTTGATTGGCAGAGGCCTGGAGAGGGGAAGCTTTGTTTACACACAGAATGATTCCGTTAGTCATTGCCTTTCATAGATGTCAAACAGAACCAGGAGATAAAAAGGTCAATGGCTCGATTTGAGGCAACACAAAATAATACTTGGGTAAACCTGACTTGAGTCTGACATAATGCATACACATTGACCCAGACTAGGCCTACATCTGAAGATGTCCCTTTTAGATGATTTGTAAGGAAAGACTTGCTTACTTGGAGATAAGAAATCAGCATTTTATAGTTTGAATTGATTTCTAATAGATCATGATCAGTACATTTGACGTCATTCCGCGTAACAATCATAATCACATCATTTGCCGAAACAAGATCCCTTTCATTCGTAGCTGTTGTCGACTGGAAAGTCTGATAGAGGTGCACTGTTGCGTCATGCGATCTAAAAGACTGATGTGATATCTGATGTATTGTTATTATACAGTATCACCTCATGTCTGCTTCCTGTAAAAGGGGGTGAGAACATGAATTTAATTATTGGGATTTTATTGCGTTGTTGCTTTGAAATGGGACCCGCACTGTGGAGTGTATTGTTGGGCCTTGTGTAATCTGATTGCCTGGGCAGTGTAGTGTTTTAGATAGTATCAGGGTCCCCGACATTTACTGTTCAGTCAACACAGACCCAGTCCATTAAAGGAAGTGTGGTGGTTCAGGGAAAGTTCAGCCACTATTTTGTTTTCACCATGGTAGCAAAACAGCGAAAGGAGAGCAAGGAAGAATTCCTCGATTCGTAACATATTTTGCTGGCCCACGTCCCCTGGGTTGGTGGGGTCCTATTTGGTTTCCAGAGTTATGAGACCCCACTGGTTATCTGTTGAGGAAACACAAAAGGAGGAGTGGCTGTTATTATTTGATGTTTAAAGGGCTGGTTCACCCAAATTATAGAGACACTTCACCCACATTTTCAAATTACTTATACAATGAAAGCAGTCTATGGACAAATCCACACTTTGGTTTTACTTACCTAGCCATTAACCACTAATATTAGCATTTCAAACCCCAAAACCCCAAATATAAGTAAATGTACCCTAAAATGCATTACATTAATTAATATCTCAAAGTCTGTGCAGTACAATAACTTGGTTTGGTAAGTTACGTTGAGATGATTTGCGTATGACATTTTAAAGCATGATACTTTTGTCTATAGGTCTAGATACAGCACTTTCTTGATCAACCAAATACTGTATCCCAATCTTATTGTCTTTCATTTAAACCATCTCTCCCTGCAATAATGCCCTACCTCTGAGGAGTGAAGTTCAAATGCCCTCAGTGTCTCTTAATACAATTCTTTCAGGACCTGTACTATATGATGAAAAGTATGGGTTATACACCCGATGGCTAAAATAAGTGAACATTAAATTGAAATGAATTGAATATATCAAATATATAAAACCATACATTGCATCTGGTATATACACTGAGTATACCAAACATTAGAAACACCAAAAAATTGCATCAATTCATTGGGGCATGGACTCTACAGTTGAAGTCGGAAGTTTACATACACTTAGGTTGGAGTCATTAAAACTTGTTTTTCAACCACTCCACAAATGTCTTGTTAACAAACTATAGTTTTGGCAAGTCAGTTAGGACATCTACAGTGAGGGAAAAAATTATGTGATCCCCTGTTGATGTTGTACGTTTGCCCACTGACAAAGAAATTATCAGTCTATAATTTTAATGGTAGGTTTATTTGAACAGTGAGAGACAGAATAAAAACAAAAAAATTCAGAAAAAAGCATGTCAAAAATGTTATACATTGATTTGCATTTTAATGAGGGAAATAAGTATTTGACCCCCTCTCAATCAGAAAGATTTCTGGCTCCCAGGTGTATTTTATATAGGTAACGAGCTGAGATTAGGAGCACACTCTTAAAGGGAGTGCTCCTAATCTCAGCTTGTTACTTGTATAAAAGACACCTGTTCACAGAAGCAATCAATCAATCAGATTCCAAACTCTCCACCATGGCCAAGACCAAAGAGCTCTCCAAGGATGTCAGGGACAAGATTGTAGACCTACACAAGGCTGGAATGGGCTACAAGACGAGCTGGTGAGAAGGTGACAACAGTTGGTGCGATTATTCGCAAATGGAAGAAACACAAAATAACTGTCAATCTCCCTCGGCCTGGGGCTCCATGCAAGATCTCACCTCGTGGAGTTGCAATGATCATGAGAACGGTGAGGAATCATCCCAGAACTACACGGGATGATCTTGTCAATGATCTCAAGGCAGCTGGGACCATAGTCACCACAAAAACAATTGGTAACACACTACGCCGTGAAGGACTGAAATCCTGCAGCGCCCGCAATGTCTCCCTGCTCAAGAAAGCACATATACAGGGCCGTCTGAAGTTTGCCAATGAACATCTGAATGATTCAGAGGAGAACTGGGTGAAAGTGTTGTGGTCAGATGAGACCAAAATCAAGCTCTTTGGCATCAACTCAACTCACCGTGTTTGGAGGAGGAGGAATGCTGCCTATGACCCCAAGAACACCATCCCCACCGTCAAACATTATGCTTTGGGGGTGTTTTTCTGCTAAGGGGACAGGACAACTTCACCGCAGCAAAGTGACAATGGACGGGGCCATGTACCGTCAAATCTTGGGTGAGAACCTCCTTCCCTCAGCCAGGGCATTGAAAATGGGTCGTGGATGGGTATTCCAGCATGACAATGACCCAAAACACACGGCCAAGGCAACAAAGGAGTGGCTCAAGAAGAAGCACACTAAGGTGCTGGCGTGGCCTAACCAGTCTCCAGACCTTAATCCCATAGAAAATATGTGGAGGGAGCTGAAGGTTCGAGTTGCCAAACGTCAGGCTCGAAACCGTGACAAAATCCCTCCTGAGATGTGTGCAAACCTGGTGGCCAACTACAAGAAATGTCTGACCTCTGTGATTGCCAACAAGGCTTTTGCCACCAAGTACTAAGTCATGTTTTGCAGAGGTGTCAAATACTTATTTCCCTCATTAAAATGCTTATCAATTTATAAAATTTTTGACATGCATTTTTTTCTGGATTTTTGTTGTTGTTGTTATTCTGTCTCTCACTGTTCAAATAAACCTACCATTAAAATTATAGACTGATCATGTCTTTGTCAGTGGGCAAACGTACAAAATCAGCAGGGGATCAAATACTAGCGTGTGAGAGCAAGGAGGCCTACAAACCTGACTCAGTTACATCAGTTCTGTCAAGAGGAATGGGCCAAAATTCACCCAACTTATTGTGGGAAGCTTGTGGAAGGCTACCCGAAACGTTTGACCCAAGTTAAACAATTTAAAGGCAATGCTACCAAATACTAATTGAGTGTATGTAAACTTCTGACCCACTGGGAATGTGATGAAAGAAATAAAAGCTGAACTAAATCATTCTCTCTACTATTATTCTGACATTTCACATTCTTAAAATAAAGTGGTGATCCTAACTGACCTAAGACAGGGAATTTGTACTAGGATTAAATGTCAGGAATTGTGAAAAACTGAGTTTAAATGTATTTGGCTAAGGTGTATGTAAACTTCCGACTTCAACTGTAGAAGGTGTCAAATGTGTTCCACAGGGATGCTGGCCCATGTTGACTCCAATGCTTCCCACAGTTGTGTCAAGTTGGCTGGATGTCCTTTGGGTGGTGGACCATTCTTGATACACACGGGAAACTGTTGCGCATGAAAAACCCAGCAGCATTGCAGGTCTTGACACAAACCGATGCGCCTGGCACCTGCTACCATACCCTGTTCAAAGGCACTTAAATATTTTGTCTTGCCCATTCACCCTCTGAATGGCACAATCCATGTCTCAATTGTCTCAAGTCTTAAAAAATCATTCTTTAACCTGTCTCCTCCCCTTCATCTACACTGATTGAAGTGGATTTAACCAGTGACATCAATAAGGGATCCGAGCTTTCACCTGGATTCACCTGGTCAGTCTATGTGATAGAAAGAGCAGGTGTTTTGTATAGTCAATGTATATGTATATATATTGCATATTCCAAATTCCATATGGAGAATTTACAATCATGCTGAATTTAGCCAAGGCTAATATACATTATTGAGGTGCATGGTTATTAAGATGCATGGTTATTAATTATGTTCCACACATACTGTACTTCATGACCACAACGTGCAGTGGCCCAATGATATCTGTTTCAGATGACACTTCTAATTTTGTTGTGGTACAGCTTTCACCACCAGTGCTGTGTAGTCCATTACTTCCCAAGTTGAAATGCTACCCCTCTAAATACACAGACATATCATCTTATAGCCTATCTAAACATTACTTCTACTAAACTGTTCCTTTCTACCGGCACCTCCATCCTCTGGTCCCCTCTGGCCATCAGATCCAAAGTCGATGTGACATTTTCTGTCCACTGGAGTTTTTCTGCTTTTAGTTTTGTTTGAAAAAAGCCTTTTACCCATCACAGGCACTCTATTGAGGTCTTTTATAAATAATTCAGATGGACTACAAGTGAAAGTGATGACAGTAAAACTGTCTGAGATTTCTCCCTCTCATAAGATCAAAGAGGTGGTGGCTCTGTAGAAATGGGAATTACATTTCCAGACGTCCCCAGGTTGAACGGACACGTATTTGTTTGCGCTCTCTCTCTCTCTCTTCTTTCATCTCTCTCTCTTTCTTTCTATCTCTTTTGCTATCTTTTTACCTCCCTCTTGTTCACCCCATCTCTCTCTCTCTCTCTCTATCTATCTCTCTCTCTCTCTCTCTCTCTCTCTCTCTCTCTCTCTCTCTCTCTCTCTCTCTCTCTCTCTCTCTCTCTCTATCTATCTATCTATCTATCTATCTCTATCTCATCTCTCTCTCTCTCTCTCTCTCTCTCTCTCTCTCTCTCTCTCTCTCTCTCTCTCTCTCTCTCTCTCTCTCTCTCTCTCTCTCTCTCTCTCTCTCTCTCGCTCTCGCTCTCGCTCTCGCTCTCTCTCACTCTAACTCTCTCTTTCTCTCTCTGTCTCTACATCTCTCTCTCTTATTTGTGTGTGAATCAGATAAAGTGTAAGGGAGAGAGTACTTAGGCTGCATAGAGGTAAATGACTAAAATGTAATTGTAAATGTAATAAAGAAAAAGGACTGAATAGATTAAACTTCTGAGACTGTATGAACTGACACACCACTGACACTGCTCTGTGTTGGACCATTTATCATTGTCGGAAATGTCAATTGAGTTCAACTTCTACTCCTGTTGTTTGAGCATGAAACCTATTTTCATATATTTCAATAAACTACTTTATATTTCAATAATGCTGTTGATAGCATAGTTTCGAATATTCACTTTTCGAAGATCTGAGGAGACGATTCCATGCAAAATGTTGACGATGATGTGATGAAATGCTACAGTATACCTGCTAACTGTGGTCTTCTATAGAAGTGGAATATATAGTTTTTCTCCGGTATGGGGAAGGGAAAAGTAGTGTTGCTTAAAATTGACTATTATCACTGATAATGCATGAAGCCAATATGTCACCAGTATCATGACTTGGCAATTCATCTCCCCAAAGACACCTCTTCAGTCCACGTCCCATCATGGAATTTGCCTTATAAAATCCCTGCGTCTTGACTATATCATCATATTGTTGCCATTAAACCCCATAGGCTTTTTCAAACTATAACTAAGCCAGCTAAAGTTTATATCGATTGTGATTCAAAGCTTATTAATAAGTGGCTGAGGAAGATATGGGGGGAATACATACACAGGGTACATCAGCTCAGCTCTGAAAGTAAGCCAGAGGAGTCATTTATCACGTCCAAATCTGGCTCCTTCTCGTTTCCAGTAATAGAAGGGGGCCCATCAGAAATATCCAACAAGTCTGAATCACCAAATTACCTCGTCTCTCCACCACCTCCCAGCTACGGCGTCACATTAAATCAAACAAGCGGAACATTTCCTAAGGCAGCCAGTGGCTTTTAATTTCCTGAAGAACCTTAACATATCATTCATTACCAGAACTACACATATTTGGCTTTTTTTTTCAAAGTCCCATAAATCAATAGTGGGGCCTGACTGCAATAATTATAACAAGTTAACATGTAATTTCCAGGCAGAGAGAG